>NC_057862.1:421888668-422595668 GCF_019393635.1 Dromiciops gliroides | reverse complement strand
CACACACGATCTTCCTGCTGGGATAGAGGTCTGGCCTGGAGGGACAGAAATGGGAGATCTGATGCTCACAGGCTGGCAGAGAGAGCAAGGGGACAGTAGGAAAGACAAATCAGTGGGTGGAAAGCCAGGAGACCTGGATTGGAGTCCTAATGTGGCCACTGGCACTATGTGACCTTGGTCCAGTCACTTCCCCTTCTTAAGCTTCAGTAACCTCATAGCAAAATGAGGTTTTGAACAGATGATCTCAAAGGTCCACCGCAGCTCTTAATTCTATATTTTAATATTCTAGGCCTCAAGGTCCTTTCTAGCACAAACAATCAACATTCCATGGTCTCTTGCAGCTCTGACATTCTGTGTTCTAAGGTTCCTTTTAGGCTAATGGTCTGTGAACAGTCTGGTCTGATCATGGATACGGGAGGTAGGAGAGTGGACTGCCAAGGAGGACCAGCTCCTGGGGCTCTTGGCTGGACAGGGATCTCACATCAGTGGCCAGGGAGCTAAAGACTTTAACAAACAACTAATCAAGGGGTTTTCCCCTCTTTTCTCTCTGATGAGGGATGGTGTTTGGGGTTGGGCTTGGACCTGCGGGATTTTCCTGGGCAAGGGAGTTATTTATGAATGTGGTGGTGTGATGGGTTTTGCTTTCATTTTTTTTTGTGGGTTGTTTTTAGTGGGGGAGCAACATAGATGGGATTGTAGTGAGGGTGGGGAGCCTAGCGATTCCTTTTGCCTTGGAATCCTTAGATCCCAATGGCTGTAATTATTTATCAAAGCACTGATCGTTACAGCAAGCGCGTCTGCAGGCCCTGGAGCCAAAAAAAGTTAATAAAATATAACGCCACTGAATTAAACATTTTCAACTTTCAAAATGTTATCATTTCTGGGGGGGAAAACAAAGAAATCTAAAACTCCAACGATCCCTTCTCTCTTCCTCCCTCAACACACACACACACACACACACACACACACACACACACACACACACACACACACACAAACTTCCCACCAGCAAAAAGAGGGAAAGAACAAAGCCACTACCAGATGAGTTTTGTTTTGTATTCTTGATCAGGTAATCACATGCTATAGGAGTCCAGGGGGGTCTTCACCTTTTTTCTGTTCTTGTAATGTCTCCCTTTGGCCAATCTGGTGAAGCCTATGGAGCTCTTCTCAAAATAAGATTTTTAAATGCCTAAAATAAAATACGCACAGTGACAACGGAAAGCTATTGAGATGCAGTTATCCAGATTTGTGGGTTAAAAAAAAAAAGGTCATGGTTAAGTACCCTTGCTGGTAGTGGGAAGAGGGCTTGGAGGATCTGGGTCCAGCCAAATATCAGGTATCTTTACTTATTTCTTAGGCGATAGTGAAGTTCTCTGAACAATGGAGTCTTTAGTCATTTTAATGATGCAATCTCAGACAATAGGCTGCTGAGTATTGCTCAAAGTCAGCCAGACTGGATTCAAAGAACTGTCCTTGGATCATGGGGTCCTGTATACAAAGCTGGGAGGGAGAGTTGAGAACAGCTAGTCTTATATAGACCTAGCTAGCAGGTTCAGTGGATAGATAGATAAACTTGGAGTAAGGAATTACCTGAGTGCTAATCTTGCCTTAGATACATAATGGCTTGTGTCCCTCTCAGGTGAGTGATTTAACTTCTATCTGCCTTAATCTTCTCATCTGTTGTCAGTATGATTTGGAACCTGAAGTTACCTAAATTTAAATTTTACCTTAGATATTAAGTTAGGTGGCCCTGGGAAAGTCACTTAACCTCTTTATACCTCAGTTTGGCATCTGTAAAATGGGGATTAAAAATAATACCTAATTTCCATGATTGTTTTCAAGATAAAATGAGATAGTATTTGTAAAGTACTTTTAAAACACTATAATTTATTCCAACTCCCACATTTACAGATGAGGAATGGAGGCCCACTTGCTTAAGGTCACACACAGTAGCAATGGTCAGAGGTTATTACAACTAACATTAGAAAGCTTGGACTGATGTGGAGGAAAGATTCTGGAAAGGCAACATGATGCAGAGGAAAGAATGCTGGATTGGGATTAAGGTTTGAATTCCAGCTTTCCGTTTGCTACCTGGGTGATCTAGGCAAAGGGCAACTGGTGATACAGTGGATAGAGGGCTGTGTCAGGAAGACTCATCTTCCTGAATTCAAATCCAGCTTCAGATACTTACTAGCTGTGTGACCTTGGGAAAATCAGTCTTCTCATCTGTAAAAATGATCTGGAGAAGGAAAAGGCAAACCACTCCACTATCTTTGCCAAGAAAACCCCACATGGGGTCATGAAAAGTAGGACACAACTGAACAAAACCTAGGCAAAGTGGCTTCACCTCCATGGTCATGATTTGATGATGGTGGTTGGGATATATGACTTCTAAGACCTCTTCTCCTGCCTTGGAAGATGGGGAGTGCTGTATTCAAATCCAGAATTTATTAGTTATATGACCATAGGCATGTTATTTGGCCTCCCTAAATCTCAGTTTCCTCTTGGATAAAAATCCTTGTACTATTTCCTTTCTAGGGATGGGATGAGGAAAGTGTTTTATAAATCCTAAGTGTGAGATGCTACATGGCCTGGGAAGTTGTGGAAGGCAGCCAAGAAGCTAGTGTCCAGACAGAGAGGTCAGAACATGTCCTCACCAGTGTTGTAATGGAAAAATAACTCAGGATTTAAAGCCAGAAGGCATTAGGTTCAAGTACCAGCTCTGTAAAGTTTGAACCTCAGTTTCCCCCTCTCAAAGGAATCATAGAGCTAGAGCTGGTCAGAAGCCCTTGTGTCCAACCCTATAATTTTACAGTTGAGGAAAACTGAGATACCAGGAGATTAAGTGGTTTACCTAAGGTCATAGAGGAAGCAAAGAGTCACTGGTAGGATTTTTTGTTTTGTTTTGTTTTTGTGGGATAATGAAGGTTAAGTGACTTGCCCAGGGTCACACAGCTAGTAGGTGTCAAGTGTTTGAGGTCACAGTTGAACTCAGGTCCTCCTGAATCCAGGGCCGGTGCTTTATTCACTGCGCCACCTCGCTGCCCCACACTAGTAGGATTTTAATCTAGGTCCTCTGATTCCAGCCTTAGTACTCTTTTCACCTTCCCATTCTGTCATGCATTCATTACTTACTTCACAGGGTTGTGGTAGGAAATCATATTCAGGGGTATGCTGGAGCCATCTCAAACTAGATTGCTAGAGCTTATTGTTAAATTTTTGGTATGAGCATTTACACCTCAGAAATTGGCAAACAGGAATCAGGGTTTGATTTATTCCTTTGTTGACCATCTAGACTTAAGAAAGGGATGAAGAAAATGTGAATAATGAAGAATAAATTTAAAAGTTTATAGTATGTACATTTTATTTTTCCGGAAATCTGGTTGTTATATGCTTACCATGTATACCAATGATCATAGAAGCTTATGGATGTGAGAGGGCTTTCTAAATTATAAAATGCCACAATAAAAAATTGTTATAATAATAACTAACATTTATATAGCACTTATTATGTGCCAGTGACAAGCTGGAGGGTTTTCATGGGGGAGTGACTAGGAAGGTGAGAGTATAGTAAAATAGAATATTGGCTCCAGAGTCAGGAAACCAGCCTTTACATATTAGCTATTTTATCGATCAACTGTGTGACCTTGGACAAATCACTTAATTTCTCTTGTCTTTGGTTTCCTATCTGTAAAATTAGGGATTTAGACGAGGTCCCTTCCAGCTCAAAATCTATGATCTTGTCAGCTTATGATCCTTGGATCTGTTGAAAGAACTTGGGAATGCTTAGCATTCAAAAGAGGAGTCTTAGGGAAGATGTGATGCCCAAGTATTCGAAGGGCATGAGTTCAAATCCATCCTTAGAACTTACTATCTGTGTGACCTTAGGCAAATCACTTCAACCTGTTTGCTTCAGTTTCCTCATCTCAAAAAATGAGTAGGAGAAGGAAATGGCAAACCATTCCAGTATCTCTGCCAAAAAAGCAAAGCAAAACAAAACAAAACACCACCAAATGGGATCATAAAGAGTTGAGACAACTGAATAACAACATATGGGGGAAAAAGTATTATGTTATTTTGCATGGCCCCAGAATGGGTAGAAGTTAGGAAGAACATTTTAGGATTTTCTGAGAACAGACTCAACCAAATATAATGGGTTGCCCCAAAAGATAAGTGGTTTACCTTCATGGGAAATCTTCAAGTAGAGGACAGATGGCTGTTGGGGGATGTTACAGAGATGATTCCTACCCTCATGAGACTTTGATGAGATGACCTCTGAGTTCTCTTTCTGTGCTGAGATTGTTATTTTATGATTTCTGGCATCTTGAGCCTTCTGTCCCAGCACAGTGTGGTTTGACCACCATGCTCCCTGACCTGAAAGATGCTCTGTCCACCCACAACTGGCACACAGCATGGTGTGTGTGTGTGTGTGTGTGTGTGTGTGTGTGTGTGTTTATGAGCATGGACAGGAATGAGAGGGCAGGGGTGAATCATCTACCTTCCTCCCTTCCATTCAAATACACATTTTGCTTCCCTTGGACCAGTGATTTCATGTTAATTTAATCATTTGTTTTGCATTTATTGATCTATGGTTTTTGTGAACGAGGACTTAACAAATATTTGATATGTAAATGAAGGAATTAGAGCTCTTACCACCCTTCTATGGTTCCTTCTAACCTTCTAATGCTCCCCTCAGAACTAATGTTTACTGTTTTCTAATCTAACATTCTTTGTCCTTCACCCTCTTCCAGTTCTAACCTGCTTGGTTTTTAGATGTTTTTACAGCTCCATGATCTATGTACGAAGGTATCATCCAACTCTAAAATTCTATTTTCTCAGCTCCTTCACAGCTCTGATAGTCAATGGTTTGGGTTCTAAAATTCTGCATTGTACAATACAACACATGTTCATTAAAGGGTCTAGGCTGAGAACAGCACTGCACTGTGCTAGTAACCCAGGAGACGCAAAGTTTAGATAAGACATGTTTCAATAAGCCCCAGAGAACTTACAGTCAAGTAGAAGGGTAAGATTTCATAAAATTAGCTACATTATATCACAAATATTACTAGTAAGACAGTGTTAAGGAATGGATAGAGAGCTGGTCTTGAGGTCAGGAACACCCAAGTTCAAATCCAACTTTCACAAGTACTGAGTGTGTGACCTTCTAGCTTTGGAATTCCATCTTCTCAAAAACCTTTCAGATAACTTATTTTGCTGTTCAGTCATTTTTAGTTGTGTCCAACTCTTCATGACCCCATTTGGGGTTTTCTTGGCAGAGATACTGGAGTGGTTTGCCATTTCCTTTTCTAGCTCATTTTACAGATGAAAAAACTGAGGCAAATAGGGTAAAATGACTTGCCCAGAGTTACCCAGCTAGTTAGAGTCTGAGGCCAGATTTGAACTCAGGAATAGGAGTCTTCCTGACTCCAGGTTCAGTAGTCTATTCACTGTGCCACCTAGCTGCCCATTGGAATTCTCCATTAGAATTCCAAAGCCCATTGTAATTTGTATATTCCACATTCTTTGTTCTAACATACTGAGCTCTAAGTTCTTTTTCTTTGGCCTATTTCTGAGGTTGGAGTGGGGATGGGCCAAGGCCTTGGTCTAAGTCTTCGGTTGGGGTTGGACCCAGAGCCCCAATATAGGGCCTAGTGGGTTTCAATGAACTGGATTAATTTCCTCCCCCTACCTGTGTCTGATATTGGTGCTACTTGAATCGGGTGGAACCTTTTCTAATTCAAGATCTGCCCCTCTCAGGGTTCATGATACCTAGGCCCCAGCCCCCTGAGAGGGGCTTTGAGGCTGCTCTCCTTAATTGTAATTCAACTACTTGTGATATTTTGGTACCAATTAATATTGATTTTACAATTGGTTTACAGAGATGTTGTTTTATTACTAATATATTTAATGTGCAAATCAATAAGAACACTTGTTTGGCTCTCTCCCTAGAAGGTAATAAAATCAAATATCTCAGGAGTAAAATGCTATCTGATCCATAAATGGCAGTAGCAGATGCTTAATGTAATAGTTAAAGACTATGTAGTATTCTTGGCAACGCCAGACCCCTCGCAGCCGCCCGGTGTTCCGGCGGTACCCGAAGCTCAAGAACAAGCTCCCAGAGCTCCAGCCTCCCTAGGATCCTTGGTTAAATTTGTGGGGATAATTCCTTTCCTATAGTGGATGCCTTTAAGGAAAAATGGCCACTTAGTACCTTTCAGGCTGCCAAATCATTGCTTTGGGCAACACATATCATCATCCCTTTGGGCTGTAGTAGGGCTTCCCTAATAGTCTTGTTGTTGGCTAGATAATACCCAGAGGAAGGAGGGAAGGAGGGAAGGAAGGAAGGAAGGAAGAAAGGAAGGAAGGAAGGAAGGAAGGAAGGAAGGAAGGAAGGAAGGAAGGAAGGAAGGAAGGAAGGAAGGAAGGAAGGAAGGAAGGAAGGAAGGAAGAAAAAGGAAGAAAGAAAGGAGGGAGGGAGGGAAAGAAGGAAAGAAGGAAGGGAGGAGGGAAAGAAGGAAGGGAGGAAGGAAAGAAGGAATGGAGGAAGGAAGATACCACTGCAATCATCAGTCTCCTTCATTTTGTAAACTTGGAAACTAAAGCTGATGAAGTGTGTATATTTCAGTGTATGGTACAACCAGGGAGTACACGGTACTGGACTGTCTTGTACCCAAAAGAACTCAAATCCACCTTCTCTATCCTTCTGTCCTTTTGTACCCTAATCCTCTTTGGATTCCAGAAGAACAGGGCATTTTCTACCACTTTAAATAGAGAGGCAGTGTGGTATAGTGGCCAGAGAACTGTCCTAAGAATGAGAAAGTCCTGGTTCCAAGTCTGTCCTCTCACAAATCCTGGAGAGACCCTAAGTGAGTCAGGTCAGAGCTCTGGGCAGCTCTTTAAGACTGAGTTTCAGAGATGCTGCCATATTCTATTTTGTAGAGGGAGCTGAGGAGTTCCCCATGTCAATGATATCAGCCACATAAGTTCCGCCCCTTTTTATTCCGCCCCACAGGCCCTACTCAAGATCTGGGTGCATACACAATTAGCAGCTCAGCATACACAAATTTGGGGAGTTTTATTCAATTGTTCTTGTGACTGGGAGAGGAGTTACTTTCCCCATAGTTTGGATCTGCAATTTGAAGGGTAGGAGGATTGGAAGGGGACACAATGCAACTCAGCAGTCCTAGATAAGGATTGGGAAGATCTGGATTCCAGTGGAAGTCCAGTCACTGATGTGACCCTGGGCAAGTGCCGTTTATGTATCTAGGTCCCATCAGTAAAATGGGAGGGCTGGTCTCTAACATTCCCTTCTAGCTGTAAGAAGCTACGTTCCACATTTTGTGGGTTTCTGTGCTAAGGTTCCTTCCAGATTTGACATTTGAGGTCATCATTCTAGGTTTTATCATCATTCTATGTTCTAAGGTTGCAGTTGTAACAGTTGATGTTCTAAAGCCCTCTTTAGCCCTAACATTCAATGTTGTGTGATTGATAAAGCCCTTGGAACTTGCATGAATGCAAAAACTCTGTAGCCCTTGGCTTTGAGGGGGGACCCCTCCCTTTCCCTTGGGCAGGACCCTCATGGAGAAAGCTTCCCTAATTCCCTCCCTTCCCTCATCCTCCCACCCAGCTGTGCCATCTGCCAAGCTAGGAGGAGTGAGGAGGAGGTCTGGGTTCACCCACAAGCACATAGCTGGGCTTTCTAAATAACCCCTTTTAAAGAAATCTTTTCCTTCCCAATACGGTGTCTTCACGAGGTCTCTGTGGATCCTTACCCAGGCAGCTTGGGGAGCTGGAGACAGATTCTCTCTGATTCCTAAAGCTTAGGTAGGAAATTTCAGAATTCCTGCCCCAGCCGCCGGGACCCACAAATGTCAGCATCTGTTGGGAGGGAAGGCTGCGCTATGTCTGCAGGTTTGCAGCCCTGGCTAATTGAAGCCCGGGAAATTGGGGAGGGGGGGATGTAAGGGGGCTCCTGCTGCCTCTGTCCTCAGCTGTGATTTATGGGGAAGAGAATAATGAACCTGGCTCGCAGTAAATAATACAAAGAAAAATCTTACCATTTAATTAACCAAAAATAAATGACCCCGGGCAGGAGGGACAAGGAAAGCCTAGCTACCAATGGCCACCAGGGATTGGACCTGCCAAGGAATCTTCTAAAACCAGGCCATGGCAAGGCACTGTTCCTCCCCTCCGTTGGCCCGGGCTCTGGCTCAGGCCTTCTCCAGCTGTCAGGACTTGGCTCTTGAGGTCCTGATCCAGCTTATAATCTGTCTGTCTTCTCTGGAGAAGGGACCTCAGGTTTAATGGCAAGAGCTCTGCATTTAGACTCAGGACACCTGGGTGTGAATCCTGGCTTGGCCAAATAATAAACAAACAAACAAACAAACAAATAGATAGATAAATAGATAAATTAATAATAATAATAATAATAATCTACTACTACAATTCATAGAGTGCTTTAAGGTTTGAGAATCACTTCAGAAATATTACCTCATTTCATTGTTTGCAATAACCCTGGGAAGGAGATGATATTATTATCCCTATTCTGTGAATGAAGAAACTGAGGCAGAGAGGTTAAGTGACTTGCCCAGGGTTGCATAGCTAGTAAGTCTGAGGCTCGGTTTGAACTCAGGTCTTCCTGACTTAAGGCCCAACTGCTTCATAACACACCTTGAGACTGATGTGGGATGGAAATTGTGGTCAAACTGATCATGAGTCATCCCAAAAGAATTACAAGATAGTGACTCAGTTTCCCAAGTTTTATTGCAATACTGTGAATGACCACAGGGAGAGAAACCAGAATAGTGGAAAGGTATCTCTCGAATTAGGAAAGGAAAGACAGTTATATTTATAGTATGGATAAATTGATTATCAGTCTCATTATAATAATCTCCACCTTTGGGAGGTACAGGGGAGGGCCTATCCTAATTTGGAGTTCCTGGGGTCCTAAGCCAACCCCCGAGGTGGGTACCTTTTTCAGTGGAGGTGTGTTTTGGGGGTTACCTGTCATAAGGTGAATCTGGGGACAAATTTGGCCTTTTCTGCACATGTCTCTTTCTGGTTCCCATGGCCAGTTTCAAAACACCTTCGTTTTTCATTAGAATTTCTATAGGCTGTCGTTTAGTCTAAGGTCATCATGGCCTTTCCCCCTCCGTTCCCATTATGGGCACTGATTTCTGTGGGTGTGATAACCTAGCATAAGTTATCCATTAACTGGGGCCTAACTCCCTTTTGGAGCTCATATCTGAATTAAAGCTTGGGTCTTAGGTTTTTCTTTTAACCCTTTTTTCACCTCCTACATCAAGACCTTAAGCAAATCTCTTCTCCCAGCCTCAGCTCAATCACCTGGCAAATTGGTGAATTAGAACAAATAAGTTGTCAGAGCACTTTCTGCTCTGATAGTCTATGTTTTGGCACACACACACACACACACACACACACACACACACACACACACACCCTAAGGTCCATTAGGAAATGGAACTCAGCTGGTGATCATGCTAGGGAACATGGGACCTGGAATCAGAAGAGAACCGGGTTCAAATCCTTCCTCTGGCATCACTTACTGTCCTCAGTCTCTGTGAGCCTTAGTTATCTCATCTGTAGCACTTACCTTAGAGGCTCTCACGAGCCTGGCTGCTTTTTACCAGATGCTCTCTGTCAGCCATTCTTCTCCCCTGGTTGGCCCTTACAGTATGCTCTGTCCTTGGTGAGCTGGGAGCTTTTCTCCTCTCTTCTATTTTCACTCCTCCCAAGAATTCTGGTCCAGTCAAAAAGATCATTCTGATTGTCGTCCCCCAGGCTGTCGGGCCTGTCCTCACAGGGATTTGCTATACACAGGGTCTGAAGACCATCAAAAACAGGGCCACAAACCCCAGGGAAATGGGGCAGAAGGAACTGAGGATGGTTAGCCTGAAAAAGAGAAGGCTTGAGGAAGAGGTTGTGATCGCTGCTCTCTAGTATTTGAAAAGCTGCCTTGCTGGGGCAGCTAGGTGGCTCAGTGGATAGTGCAACTAGCCCTGGAGTCATGAGGACCTGAGTTCAAATCTGACCGAAGACACTAGGTGTGTGACCCTGTCCAAGTTACTTCATCCTGATTACCTCTGGGGGGGATACAAGATACTATGAAATTTCCCAAGGATATGAGGACTTGTAAGTCTACAGAATCTAGGGAAATAAATATTTGGTCCTCCTTCCTTTTCTCTTTCCGCTTGGAAATGACTACCTCTGCCAGCACACTTGGTGCTCTTCCCTTGGCACCTGGGGCCTCCTTGACCTGGAACATCCTGCCATCCCTGTGGCTTGCTCTCCCTGGAATAGCTATCTGCAAGTCCTGGAGTCAAAGACCTGAGGTCAAATCTAGCCTCAGACACTTATTAACTATGTAACCCTGGCCAAGTCACTTAACCCTGTTGGCCTCAGTTTCCTCATCTGTAAAATGAGCTGGAAAAGGAAATGGCAAACCACTTCAGGATCTAAAACTAAGAGCATCACCTTTCCCTCTTCGACTTGCTCAACATTCTGATGTAAACATTTTTGTTTGTTGGCTTGGTTTTGGTTTCAATTTTTTCCCCTCATTAGTGGCACTATCATTCACCCTGTCTCTTGAGTTTGAATCTTGGGATTATCTTCAATTCTTCTTTCCTTACTCATCTCTCATATTTAATCAGTTATCAAATCCAGGTGATTTTACCTCATCACAAAAGCCCCACCCATCCTTCCTCTGCTATCTACTCCAGCTTTTAACGCCCCACTCAAAGCCCTCATTAGCACTAACCCAGACAGTTACCATAGCCTCCCCATAGAGGCTCCACAATCTCTTTGACCTGTCTCTAATTCTCTCCCATCCTAATCCATGCATCCCTTGGCTGACAAAATAAACTTTTGTAAGCATAGACTTGGTCATATCTCTCCTGTGCACTGAAAAATCCTCATTGGTTCCCTACCAAATATAGTTCCAATTCCTTTGCCTGGCATCTAAGACACTCCATCATCTGGTACTATCCCACCTTTCTTGAACTATCTATTTCTTGGAACTCCACACATTGACACCTCTCGATTAATCTGCAGCCTTCAAACACATCCCACCTTTTCCCACCCCTGTGTCTTTGCACATTCACTTCCTTATGTCTGGGATGCCCTTCTCCCTCTTCATCTTTACTTCATATCTATATTTTAGATATTGACTCCTATGCCACCTCTTGGGGGTGGGGAGCTTCTTTAATGCTCAGTATCCAGACCTTTTCCCCTCAACCCTTTCAGAACACCTTGTTTGTACTTCTCTTATATGTTTGTCTGAGATGATTATATATGATAGGAATCTGTGCATATATCATTCTCCTGTTGAACTGTGAGCTCCATGAAGACAGGGACTATATTTTATCATAAATATATTTTCCCTAGGCTAGCATGGTGTTCTGCATATAGCACAGGCATTTAAAAAACTTTTTTTTAAAGAAATGTCATTACTCTCGAGGATACCAAGGTAGCACTTGGGCTTCCCGAGTTTGACCTCTCCATTTTTGCTACATGACTGATTCACTTCTTTTTCCTATCATCCATGTCCTTGATGCTCTCTCTTGTGTTACTTCTCACATGCAAGTCATAGTCCACACTTTGATCTCCGTCTCCCTACCATGTTTATCTCCATTCACCCATCTCCTAAAGTTTTTGCTGTTGTTTAGTCCTTTCAGTTGTGTCCAACTCTTTGTGACCCTGTATGGGTCAAAGAGATCCTGGAGTGGTTTGCCATTTCCTTCTCCAGCTCATTTTACAGATGAGGAAACTGAGGCAAACAGGGTTAAGTGACTGTGCCCAGGGTCATATAGCTAGTAAGTATCAGAGGACAGATTTGAACTCAGGTCTTCCTGACTTGGTGCTTGGTGTTCTACTCACTGTGTCACCTAGTTGCCCCTTCTTTTAAAGTTCATTGTATTTATTCTGTATATGTTTTCTATTCTGCATGTTGCTTCTCCTCAGTAGCATGTAAGCTCCTTGAAAGCAGGACCTGTTTTAATTTTTGTCCTTGGAGCCTCAGTACAATGAACAGGGCCCAGCAATAGTGTTTATGTTTATTAAATGTGAGTTGAATTGGACTGAATTTGTAGGTATAGGCAGCCACAGAGCACTCATGACAACAAACACCACAGGGCCTGAAACTAGGACCACAGATCTTCACTAAAACCCCAGTCAGTCACATTTCCTGGAAGGGTTTGGCAGCTTTAACTAGTGGGATGAGTTAACTCATGCATGTTCCTCATGCCCCCTCCTAAAACCTAAATTCTTTCTTTATTGCCACAACACCCTTTGGTAGGGAAGTCATGACTATGCAAGCGGCTATTTCATTATCCCCCTCCCTCCAAAGTTTTATTGATGACTTTTGTTTTTCCATTATAATCATTTCTGAATATATTCTCTCATGCCACCCCTCCCCCACCACTCAATGAGCCTTATCTTATAATGAAGACAAAACTGTTAGGCCAACCCAACCAGCATGAAGGATATCTGATAGTACACCCAAAATTCCACACCCATTTTCTTCCACTTTGCCCATGAGAGTAGGGAGATGGGTTTCTTAATCTCTGCCCCAGGGGCAAGATTGGTCATTACGGTTACATAGCTTTTTGACCTGTTTCATTTTCCAGATCACTCTAATTTGTAGAAAATTTCTATTAAGCTGAAACCCGCCTCCTTAGAACTTCCCTCTCATTATTTCTAGTTCATCTTTCATGGTCAAGTAGAACAAATCTGGTCCATAGTGGATAAAGTACTGGACATGATATCAGGAATACCCAAGTTCAGACACTAGCTGTGCAACCCTGGGCAAATCACATAACCATTGTCTGCCTCAATTTCCTCATCAGTAAAATGGGGATAACAATAGTGCCTATTTTCTAGGGTGGTTGTAAGGACAAAATGAGATAAAATTTGTGAAAACCTTAAAGTGCTATATAAATATTAGTTAAGACAACTGAAAGCAGGGATAGCCTTCTTTTTTCCAGGGTAAACATTTCCTGGTATTTCAAATGATCTTCATATGGTATGGTTGCCTTGGTTATATAACTGTGGACTGGTGGAATTTAGAGTCAGAAGGGCCTTTCAAGAGTATTAAATTAAACAGGGGGTGAAGTGATCTGTCCATGGTTACACAGGTAGTAAATAATAGGGTTGGGATTCAAACTCACATCTCTCTGGCTTCAAATTCAAACCTCTTTCAACACTGCTTCCCAGAGGACATCTGGTCCAACTCCTACCTGAACTGGAATCCCCTTTGCAACATTTCCAGCAAGTGGTCATTTACTGTTGTTGACGTTGTTCAGTCCATTTCAGTCATGTCCAGCTCTTTGTGACCCTTTTTGAGGTTTTCTTGGTAAAGACACTTGGAGTGGTTTGCTATTTACTTCTCCAGCTCATTTCACAGATGAGAAAACTGAGGCAAACCGTGTTAAGTGACTCACCCAGGGTCACACAGTTCAAATATGAACTCAGATCTTCCTGACTCCAGACCCAGTTGTCTATTCACTGCACTACCCAAAGTGGTCACTTAACCCTTCTAAAATGAACCAAACCCAGTACTCTAGCTATGTTCTGATCTGACTTAAAACCTTCCACCTTTTTCTATTTTATGTTTCTATTGATGCAGTCTGAAACCCCTTCAGGGTTGTTTGTTTGTTTGTTGTTGTTGTTGTTTAGTTACCAGGTCCCACTGTTGACACATATCAAGTTCATGGTACATTGGAACCTATGGGCATTTTCCATATGCACCATTGTTAAGCCAGGCTTATGCCCATCCTCCACTTGTTGTTTTTTGTTTTTTGCAGGGCAATGAGGGCTAAGTGACTTGCCCAGGGTCACACAGCTAGTAAGTGTCAAGTGTCTGAGGCCGGATTTAAACTCAGGTACTCCTGAATCCAGGGCTGGTGCTTTACCACTGCTCCATCTAGCTGCACCCCCATCCTCCACTTGTGAGGTTGGACTTTTTAATTCAATAAATTCATTTTCCTGGGAGTGGTGGTTATATACCTATAATACTTGTTACCAGGGAGGGAGAGGCTATTGGATTTTGTGAACTCAAGAGAGTTCTGAGCTACATAGGTGATGCCATTGCTGTCCCCACTGGGTGCAGCATCAATATCATATCTCTGAAAAGAGGATGGTACCCTGGGCTGCCTGTGGAGGGGGCAGATCAACCCAGATCAGAAACAGAGAAGATCAAAGTTCCCATGCCTTGTGGAATAGTGGAATCAGCTCTGGAGTAACCACTGCACTTCCAGCTGGGGAGAGATAGGAAGATCTAGTCTAAAAAACATTTTAACACAGTTAAACATTTAATTGATTAATTGAATGAATGAAAAAAAAGCATTTATTAAGCACTTAGTATGTGCCCAGCACTAAGCTGATCCCTGGGGATACAAATACAAAAATGAGAATAAATCTCTTAAGGATTTTACATTTCAAGAGGGAGACCACCTATGGGAGAGTGGTTTCAGGGAAGTGGTATTTTAGGTCAGAAAGCCCAAGAGATAGTGAGTGGAGCCATAGGATAGTATGCTGATATTGATTTGAACATGGTTCTAGAGCAGCTGGGGGGAAGGGGTCTGTGTGTGGCTGCAGGATGAGGAGAAGATGGCAGGGGAGGAAGACAAAGCCTGGCTATATCTGTAAGCCACTCACAAATCAGACCAGAGCTTAAAAAAAGTTGTGTTATCCTCTGGAGTAACACATTGAAAAGATGGCCAGGGAACAGAGTGAATTCAACAAACAGTGCCTACTTTGTGCCAGGCACAATGCTTGGCATTGGAGCTTAGAAGGCAAAACCAGAACAATCTCAGGCCTCAAAGGGCTTACATTCTACTGGGGAATTATAATATTAATACTACTACTAATAGCCAACATTCATGGAGAACTTTAAGATTTGCAAAGCACTTTATAGTGGTTAAAATATTTGATCAGTATGTTAGATAGATAGATACCCAAATGAAGAGCTTAATATTAGTCCCTATTAAATGATATCTTGTTAGATTTAGCCCAAAGTTCCAACCTGTCAAGATTTTTTTTTTTGGAATCCTGATTCTGTGGACTTTGTAGGTGGATCTTGTATCTCTCCTAGCACCAAGGACAGTTCAGCACAAAGTAGTTGCCTACATTGTCTTGGGCACTAAGGATGCAAAGATAAATAAGGCACCATTCCCTTCCTGAATGGATTCATAATCTAGTAGGAGAAAAGGACATCTGCACAAATCAGTGTAATACCATTTAGGAGATGCTGGTAGCCTCATCTTGGGATGAGACCGAACCTGAGTTCTGGAAGTCTCTGTCACTAGAGCTCAAAATCTTGGCGACCTTCCCAAATTGGAAAGGTTTTGAACACAGGACCAGCAACAGTCCCCACACATCTGTTCTCCTACACCAGCCTATCTAAATTCAGAGAGTTCCATAACTGGAAGTATGGACACTAAACAATGAACATTTTTTTTTAACCATAAAATAAGCTGGAAGATATAATGGGTGCCTGGAGGATAGTGTGAAAATCTAGGAGAATGAGTAGGATGTAAGGGTGAGGGAAATGGGGTCCCAGGGTGTGGGGATGGGTTCTAAAGTACCTGGGAGGACTATAAAAGGCTGAGAGGAATAGGGGGACTGTGGGGACAATTGAGGTGGATGGAGGAAAGGGTTGGGAAGGAGGGGTGTGAGGAATATGGATAGTAAGGGGAAACAGTAGGGGTGGAGATGCATGAGTAGCTGAGGGGGGTGAAGAAATGGGTAGCTGAAGAAGTATGGGGGAATCTGAGGTGGGGTGAAGGTTGTGAGAATATTGGTGACTGTAGAGGATGTAAGAGATGGTGGTTGCGGAGCCTGTCCAGAGGGGAGAGATAGTCTGTGATCTAGGATGGGGATGGGGAGACTTGCCCCCTTCTGGACGTCTGGTTTGGGACTCTCCATCTCTCTCAGAGCCTTTTCCCCTGCCCTTCATGTTCTGCTGCCTCCTCACCCGAGAGCCTTAAGCAATACAAATCTCCCTTTCAAGAGAGCCATAAAGTAGAAAATATTTCATTTCTCCATGAGAAAGGAGACATAGGGAGGGAGAGCCAGGCCTGGGAGCTGTCTCAGCTTTGTCTTTTAAGAGCTGGTTTGCCTGGGGCTCTGCCTCTTTTCTAGGATTACTGCACAGGCAGTATGGAAGAGCCCCAGAAATTAAGATGGGGCAGAAGGTCTCCCTACTTTCATATGGTAGGATTCAAGGTCTTCTAAAATTCTTTCCCCTCTTCTCCTCCCCCTATCCCCATTTATGCCAGTCCCTTATGGACTTAACAATCATCATGGAAAAGGGAGGACTTTGGGAAGATTTAGAATCCTAGACTCTTAGTTGGAAGGACTTCAGAGGCATCAGTAGTATAGACATCCCCTCCATAGTATCCTTAATGGATAGCCATCCAATCTGCCCTTGGAAAACTCTAGTAATGGGAAACTCACTACCTTCTAAGGTAGCCCATTGCACTTAAAATTCCATCTCTTCCATGAAGTCTTCCTAACTGCCAATCCAGGCTCAAAATAGTTCCTGGGTGACCTTGGGAAACACTCCTTTGAGGCAGAGAGGACAAAAATAATGATTTCCTTTGAACAGATGGGGAAAGTGAGACCCAGAAAATTGAAATAACCTGCCCAAGGTCACCCCTATAATCGCCCAAGTTCCAAACCCTGACTTCTGACTGAATCCAGTTCCCTTTACACTATAGTTCAAACTCTCTGGGCCTCAGTTTCCTCTTCTATAAAAAGAGATTGTTGGACCAGATGACCTCTAAAGTCCCCTTCCAGCTCTATACCCTATGGTTTTCTTTTATTACAAGCCCACCCACTCAGGCTGGCTATCTCTGGGTTTTAATGCAGTTCAATCTGACAAATGTGTCTTCAGCACCCACTGTGTCCAGGGTGGCCCCCTTCTCCCCCAAAGCTGCCTGGCCTTAAGAGAGCCCTGGATGCTGCCACCCACAAACCTGCTGAGGGTTGGAGCCAGAGCAGGGAGCTTGTATGCAAGGGCCCCAATCGGAATATGTAATGTGGAGACAATAGAAACCAAGTGTAACCACTGTTTACAGAAAAAATTGTCCAAGATTTATTTATTGGAAGGTGACTGAGGAATATGAATTCTACACTCCATTTAAAATGCTTTTTATTTCTTTCAGCCGTGGGGCCCTGAGTACATCTAATTTCACCCATAGCTATAATTCTCCACCAAACAGTTCCTGACTCTCCTCTGGGTACCAGAGGAGTTGTTGTGCTTTATGTCCTGAGCTACGGAAGCTCACGCTGAGGCTAGGAACGGTTACACGCCGGTGAACTCTCAGAATCCTTCTCCCTCTCTCTCAGCCCTCCCCCTCCCCCCACTCCCCACCATGTGTGTTCAGACATGTGCTTGTATGTTCGGTTCAGGAGGTAGGTGGGGGTGGTGCAGGCTGGGGCTGTCTCCATGAAGAACCTTGGGATGTCTTGATTTCGAGGTGAGGAGGATGGGGGGGCAGCAAAGGGGCCCAGGGCCATATTTCACCCATTGGACGTTTTGATTGCCCAACCTCAGAGCTAACAAACAATTAGTTTGTTAGTTTATTTATCCCACTAACACTGGCGCCTTTGATTACAAATCCAATAGCAGGATTGTGGTGGGATGCAAAGATAAATCTGTGCTCAGAGGCTGGATGAGGGTTAGTGGGGGTTGGGAGAGAGTCAGGCTGGAAAGGGGGAGGAGTGTCCCGAGTGTAGCCAATCTGTCTGTCTGCCCAGCTCCCTTGTCTCTTTGTGCTTCTGGAGCAGGGCTTTGTCTGTCTATCTCTTTGCCGGTCTGTCTACCTACCTGCTTGTCTTGTACTCTGTTGCTTTATTGACTGACTGGCTGACTGGCTGAATGACTGTCTTGAGTTTGGTGTTCTGGTGAGAGTTCTGCCCTTGGAGTCAAGAGAGATCCGGGTTCTAGTTCTACCTCTTACACTTACTACTTATGTGACTCTGGGCAAGTCACATTTAATTGTTCTGAGCCTTAGTTTCCTCCCCTATAAAGTGGTCATAATAACATTTATACCATAATACCAAATTCACGGGGTTGCTGTGAAGAGCCAATGAAATAATGTAGCTAAGGTGCTTCACATACTTTAAAGCACGGACGGTGTGACTGCAGGCGAATTCCTTAACCCCTCTGGGCCTCAGTTTTTTCATCTGTAAAATGGTGGGTGAGAATGTATGGATTAGAATGTCTCTGTGGTCCCTTCAGACTCTAAGTCTATGATCAATGTCATTCTTCTTCATCTACCTGCCTACCTGTCTGTCTGCCTGCCTGCATTTCATATTATTCTATCTACTTGCCCGTCTGTCTGTTTTTCAGTCTGCTGCCTGTCTCTTTGATGTTCATCATTCCATCCACTTTTCTGTCTGCTTGTCTCCCTTCTTGCTTTCTTCTCTCTCTGCCTCTGCCTCTCCCTATCTGCCCATTTGATTGCTGGCCTTTCTGCCTGCCTGCCTACTTCCCTGCCTCTCTGTGTCCATCTGGCTGCCTTTCTATCATAGGACTGGAAGGTACCCTAGAGGCCAGGAAGGTCTTCTCCCTTCCTTCTATATACATAAAGAACTGGGTCCCTGAGAGAATAAAGACTCTATTGGGGGTCACATAGCTAAGCTAATAAGTGTCTGAGATGGGATTTGAACCCAGAGTCATCCATCAATCTATCCACTATACCACAAGGCCTCATCAGCTACCTTGTCTTCCCCTCTGTGTGTGTGTGTATCTGTCCCCATGATTTTTCATTTTTCTAAACCAAAGCCAGAATGATAGACTGACCCAATCCTTAGAACAGTGCCTGGTACACAATAGGCATTTAATACATGTTGATTGATTGATAACCCACACTGCCCCTTTAAGAGATGGGCATTTTTGATAACAGAACAGTCCTCCTCCTCCCCTCCCTGCCCTCCCCCCCATCATGACTTAGACTATGGTCCTTTCCTTTTGCATTTGCATGGAAAAAAATGGGAAGAAGCAGCATGACCTGGTGGCCTCAGAATCAAAAACATCTCTGCCACGTACTGGCTGTGTGACATTGGGCCAGTAACTTGACTTTTTTGCACCCCTGGCAATAGTCTGAGTTGCAAGAAAGTTGTTGATTTGAATTAGTAAAGGAAATGTCCCACTGCATGCTTCCTACACTTCTGAAATCACCAGTCTTATTTTAAAAAAGTAATTAGAGATATCAGAGGCTACCTCTTTCAACCTAAGGCATCCAGTGAACAACAGATTTAAGAGTGAGAAGATCTGAATTTGAATTCTCACTTTGCTAACTAATCACTAGTTGTGTGACTATGGGCAAGTCAGTTTGCTGCTATGAGCCTTAACTTCTTCCTTTCTTGTTGGGGCATAGAGGCATAGTGGGTAGAGCACTAGGCTTGGATTCAGGAATACCTGGATAGATGGCTCACCTCTGATATTTGCTAGTTATGTGACCATGGAAAAGTCACTTACTTTCTCTGAGTGTCAGTTTTCTAATCTGCAAAAATAAATAGATTGGCCTTGATCTCAAAGGTCTCTTCCAGCTTTAAATCTATAATGACTTAAACCACTAATAATAATATTATGAAATTTAACCATCCAGTCCTCTTCCTTCCTCCTATTCAACATGGTGTCTGGTTAATTGTCTATCTGCCATGTACCTATAAGACTAGCTCCTTGGGCTGTTGATCCAATTGCTTGTCATAATCTGGGCCAGAAGCATTCTTCATTCACTTGGTCATTCCTATATAAATAGTCAGGGTAAGTTCTCGTCATTGATTTAAATTTAAATCTCATTTAAAGAGCCTGAGGTATACTGGGGCTCGAAGCAAAAAATACAATGCCATCTGCAATCAGGAGCATTTGGGTGCCCTTGCTTGCCCTGAACATCCTCAATAACAATAGTAAACACCTCTGGATTGCCTTTGGGATTCAGGGCAATATTTTTAATGATCCCCAAACTTCTCCCTGAAACAAAGCACCATGTTTTTTTTAACACCAATAGTCTTTTGATATTTCAGAGGTTATAGTATACCTTTGAGTAATAGAAAACACAATGATCTCTAAGCAATTAAAAATGAGTATTACACTGAAGGCAATGGGGACCCTTGGGGTGGATGTGACCAGGATGTAACATATGGCCAATGAAGAACTGCCACACTGAACTGTGGGAAAGAATGTCATCAGGGAAATGTATGCTGGGAAGTGGGATGGGTTGGTCATGTGGTAGATGAAGCATTTATTAAGTGTTTACTATGTGGCACTATGGAAGCACTGAGGATTTACATACAAGCAAGCAAGACAATCTGCTCTCAAAGAATTTATGTTCTAGTGGGGGAAGGTAATCTGTAAGGGATGCTGGAACAGGGGATGGGGTTGGAGGAAGAGAGTACATGGGAGCATAATGAGCACATTGCAGGAAAGTTCTAGAGAAACCTGAGCCCTGGCAAGATAAGACACCCATTGGAACTGGGAGAATCATGGTTGGAAAACAAAACTTTAGTGGGATATGAAGGGTCACCAACAGAAGAATCTTTGATCATATCTTCTGAGCCCTTCTCTTGAGTATGCTGGTCTCACCCCAAATGGGGTCATGAAGGGTCAGGCACAACTGAAAAAAATAACTGAAAATGCTGGTCTCAGAAGTCAGGGGAACCAAGTGTACATAGGACCCAAACACATCTCAACTCCACTTGAAGACCTCTAGGAACAGGAGATTCACCATTGCCAAACTGTCCATTCCACATCTGGACAAAGGCATTAGGTGTGGTGGAAGGAGCATTGGGCTTGTAGTTAGAAGACTAAAGATTTAATATTTTTTATTTTGGTTTTTGGGTGAGGAAATTGGGGTTAAGTGACTTGCCCAGGGTCACACAGCTAGTAAGTATCAAGGGTCTGAGTGTCCGAGGCTGGATTTGAACTCAGGTCCTCCTGACTCCAGGGCCAGCGCTCTATCCACTGTGCCACCTAGCTGCCCCAAGATTTAAATTTTGATGTTGCTGCTGATGTAAGTGTGACCCTGGACAAATCACTTACCCTTTCTGAGCATCAATTTCCTGATGTGTAAAATGGCAATAATTTCTTTTTTTTGTTTCCTCCCTCCTTTCTTCCTTCCTTCCCCATTTCCTGCCTTCTCTCCTTCCTACCTTCTTTCCTTCCTTTTTTCTTTCCTCCCTCCTCCCTCCTCCCTTCTTCCTTCTTTTTGCTTTCTTTCTTTCTTCAAAAGTATGACCAGTTGCTGTTGCTGTTGCTGCTGCTGGCCATGTCTTGAATCATTCTTTTTCTCCCCCTGTTTCTGCCCCCTGGCTTATCTGCTTCCTGAAAAGTGGCCTTCATCAGCATCAGGGATTCAAATCTGGGTCTCCCAATACCCAGAGTCCAGTTTTCTTTTTCCTATCACAAACTGTCTCACAGGATTTTTGTGAGGGAAGAGTTTTGTAAACCCTAAAGCACCATAGAAATGTCAGGTATTCTTATTAACTGAGACACCCCCTGTAAGCAATAAACAACCGACTGGAGTTAATTACACAGAATCACTGAATCTAAGAGTTGAAAGGGACCTTAGAGACCTTCTAGCCCAGCCAGTACCTGACCAAGAATCCCCTCAACCATGTTGAAAACAGGGAATAATATTCCTTACCTTGCCTAGCCTAAAGAGGCTTTTGTGTGTGTGTGTGTGTGTGTGTGTGTGTGTGAGAGAGAGAGAGAGAGACAGAAAAGTGATCAAGCAACTTCCAAATGCTAAAGAAATTCAAGTTGTTGTTAGTCCCTAATTGTTATTTATTCAACAAACAGTTTATGTACCCTCTATATGCAAAGCCCTATGTTCCTAGTAGAGAAAATGCAAAGTTGAGATAAGCTAAGGGGTGCCTGCCCTCATGGAGTTTACAACCTAGCAGGGAAATGGCTAAAATAATGTTACATGATAAAGTAATACTTTATGAATAAGGCTAAGGAGTTTGAACTTTGTTTGATAGGCAATAGGGAGCTATTGAAGATTTTGGAGCAGGGATTGACATGCCCGGAAGTATGATTAAAACAGCATACTGATAGCAGCATGAGGTATGGATGGGGAGGGGGGGAGGTGTGACAGTGATAAGGACAAGAGTAGAAGCAAAATATCTCTCAGGAAGGTGGTTGTAGTTGTTGTTGTTGGTTTGTTTTTACATCCAGTGGAAATCTACCTCTTTGCAACTCCTTGCAGATGCTCTCAGTTCTAAGTCCAAGAAGAGTAAGACTAATCCCTCTTCCACATAAATAAATGAACATCAAGTCCCCTAATTGCCTGGCTAGCTCATATCCATAAAGTAGATTCTTCAGTATTGGAGGGAAGCATGGGATGAATGTGTGTGTGTAGGTGTATGCATGTGTGTTTGCACCCCCAGCACAGGTGGGGTCCTAGTAGAGCATGAAAGGAGAGAAGCCTTTGGGGGGGCAGGGTAGCCAAGGGGTGCCCAGGGGCATATGTCTCCCCATTAGCATTCATGCTCTAACTCGCCCTTCATAAGACTAATGGAGTTGCTACCTGGGGACATTAATTGTGCATGACACCATCCCAGAGCCTTTGTGCACTCTCGCTAATATCCCCATGGCTCGGTGACAAGACGCCGGGAGAGATTACAAACACCCCCAAAATCACTGCCAGCTGCACTCTCTGCTTTGACAGGATCTTCGGTTTCACTTACGGCAGTCACAGCTGCACCATCTTGTACCCTTCTGCCTCTTGTTGACATCACCAATGGGTGGTATTGCTTTTCTCAGGCATGTCGTGTCATGCAGCCTCTAGTTTGGGGCTTCAGTCCCTGGGAGTTCCCCAGGGCTTGAACCATCTGGGCTGAGAGCTGAGAGGGAGTGAGGGGCCAGTGATTTAACAGAAGCTTTGTATTCAGGAAGGACACAAGGAAAGGATTGATCTCTTTTTTTCACTATAGCTGGGTATGGGCTACCTAGAACTTTACTCCAAGGAACTGAAATGAGAAGGTATCAACAGCCTCATCATGAGAGGATGGCCACTCCCCAGTTGAACTTCTTACCATCTGTCCTGCATTTGATGGTGATAGACTTTTCTGGGGCCATTCTCCTCCTCCCTCTGTTTCATCCCCTCCCCAACTTCTTAGTAGTGGCAGTGGCCTTCATGAACACAGAAACTTCATAGTATCCTGGGGGTCCTGGATGCTGAACCCCAGAGGAGCTTTCCCTCACTTCTCCTTAACCTCTCTCCTTAACTCCTTTGTTGAGTTTGGTCCTTCTGACTTCTGCCCTGGTCAGCTAACCTCTGGATTATTATGTTCAGTTTGGGGTGTCACATTTTAGAAATAACATTGACAAACCAAAGTTCATGAAGAAGAGAGTCACCAGGATAGGGAAGGAACCCAAGTCATGCCAAGTTAGGGTCATTTAAAGGGATCGGGGATGCTTAGACTCAAGAAAAGATTTGGGATGGGGAAGACTTTATCCCTGTCTTTAAGTATCTGAATGTCCATTATTCAAAAGGAGGAGTAGGCACTAAGAGACTAAACTTGGAGGAATGTGGGAAATCTCTAAACTTCCCAACTATTAGAATTGTCCAAATAAGAAGGGTCCTTCTTAGGGGTAGTGAGCTCCCCATCGTTGGGGCTTGTCAAACAAAGGCTGGATGACCACTTGTTAGGGAGATTTTTAATTCCTAAAGGAAAAGCCTACCTCAAAATGAGAACTGTCCAAAAATAGAATGGATTGACTTGTAAGGTAATGAGTTCTCCATCACTGGAGGTGTGCAAGTAGAGACTAATCAGGGCTGGAGTAGACTATAGAGCCCCTAAACTTTCCTCAAATTTTGAGATTCTCAGATTATGCTTTAGAAAATATGTACTCTCTTCCTTTTGATCTGGAAGGGACCTCGGAGGTCATTTAGTTCCTCTTCCCCCTCCCCTAGGCCCAATCAAGGGCAAAGAAAAGGTATATGGTATTCAAGAAATGCTACATGATCATATACTGATGATGTATCAGAGAGAGTCATGCAGCAGAGATTATGCAGAGAAGGGACCATAGGATTTAGAGCTGGAAGGAACTGACTACAGAGCTATTGTTCCATGAACCTAAAACCCTCTTTTACTCCCAACCCATAGCCACACTAAGGCCCAGAGGCCAGGGTTCATCAGCCACACAGGGCAGGGTTGGACCCTTCTCTTTGTTGGAATAGTCTCAGGTGACAGATGTGGGTCCTCCAGTCCCAAATATCAGGCTCCCTCACCTATATGCTGATTTGCCGTGATGTCAGGTTTACCATCAAGAGTTATGATGTGGGGGGCAGCTAGGTGGTGCAGTGGATAAAGCACTGGCCCTGGATACAGGAGGACCTGAGTTCAAATCTAGCCTCAGATACTTGACACTTACTAGCTGTGTAACTCTGGGCAAGTCACTTAACCCTCATTGCCCTGCCCCCCCAAAAAAAAAGTTTTAAAAAAGAGTTATGATGTAATGGAAAATATTCTGGATTTGGCATCAGGGGTTACTTAGGCATTACCTCAATGTCTCAGACATTTACTGGCCACATGACCCTGGACAAGTCACTTAATCTCTGAGTCTCAGTTTCCTTATCTATAAAAGGGGGATAATAATTTATACTTCTTACCACATAGGGTTGACATGAGGAAATGTCTTTGGAAACCTTAAAGTGCTGTAGAAATGGGAATCATTATTATTATTGTTCAAATCATTTTTTATAAATGGCCTCCTTTATAGAGAGAGAGAGAAAAAGAAACTTTTCGGCCCTGACTAGATTTTGCTTCCAATCAATACAGGTCTCAAGGAACCATCTACCAGAAGTTTCAGCCCATGGTTAATCCAGTAGCACCTTGCATGTTTCTTAACATTTTAACTTGAAAACTGCTATGGCACCAGTAAAGACATTTAGGGAAAGGGTTGAAATGGCGTAGGTCATCCATTCTTAATTTCTCCTCCAGAGAACTTCAGCTTTCACCTCTAACAAAATAGTCAGAGATCTTCTCCTGTAGACAGAGATCATCTGGTTTTGGCAGGCATCCCCTCCCATGGTCTGAGATCCCCTCACTTTATCAGGGATCCCCTCATGTTGTCAAGGAAATATCCTTCCACTATCAGAGATCCTCTCATGCTGTCAGAAATTCCCTTGTATTGTCAGGGATCCCCTCACCCTGCCAGAGATCCCCTTGTATTATCAGGTTTCTCCTTCCATAGTCAGAGATCCCCCTCACATCATCAGAGAAGTCTTTCTTCTAATGGAGATTTCCCTCCTCCCCCTTGCAGTCTCAGTGCCATCAACAGGCTCTGTCCACATCCCATCCTTGTCATCTCCTTACCCATTGTTGTAGCTAAAGTTGAAATTCTTCATTGTACGTGAACAATTCTGCTCTTGGCGCTTCATCACTGAGTAGTTGAAACCGTCTATTTTCCCCCCGAATTACAAACAACCCCTCCCACACTGCCTTTTGTTTGTGAGCTCAGTGAAAGAAAAACTGTAATTCTCTCTTTCCAACATTCTGTGAAAGCTGTTTGAGAATCACCTGGTTCCTAGTTCATAGAAGCAGCGCAGTCTGTTAGGAAGAGTTCAGGACTGAAGAACTCAGGACTTCCAGTCAAAACATCTGGTTTCAGGTCTGGTCTTTCTACTAGATTGTGACCCCTCGGTCACTTCTATTCAACAATCATTTATTCAGTGCTTACTATATGCAGCTAGGTGGCGCAGTGGATAGAGAACTAGGCTTGGATCAGGAAGACTCATCTTCTTAAGTTCAAATCCAGCCTGAGGCACTTATTAGCTCTGCAACTGATAAGTCACATAGCCCTGTTAGCCTCAGTTTCCTCATCTGCAAAATGAGCTGGAGAAGGAAATGGCAAACCACCCAAGTATCTTTGACAAGGAAAACCCAACTGGGGTCATGAAGAGTTGGAAACAACCCAACAACAATATGCATAGCCCTATACTTCATTCTAGGAGAGAGAGAAAGGATAAGACCAGGACCCTGCCCTCATGGAGCTCCTAATCTATCTACTGGGAGACAGAACATATACACAGATAATTATATGAAACGAAGACTAGCTCTGGTGTCAGAGGATCTATGTTGAAATCTCCTCTCTGATTCTTATTACTTGTGTGACCCTGAGCAAATGACTTCACCTCTGGACCTCAGTTTCCTCAACCATAAAATGAGGAGCTTGTAATAGATGGCCTCTGAGGTCCCTTCTAGCTGTCTGTCATTCCATAAACCTGTGAGTCATAATAATAAATGACAAATACCTAGGAGAGATGATGGTAGGGCACTGTAAGGGAAGGTCATTTTCCAGTGGGCAATCAGGGGAGACTTCCTGGTGCAGGACATCTGAGGTGGGCTTTAAAGCCTAAGTAGAAATTCAATAGAAGAAGGGCGCTTTGAGCAAAGGCACAGATCTGGGAGATAGTTTGGCACATTGAAGAGGCAGACAGTGGGTTAGTTTTACCTAGACATTCAGGGGAATGATGGAACCTACTCAAGTGGGTTTGCAAGAGAGCAGATTGTTACATTTTCAGTGTGAGCGTTTTTATTTCAGAAAGTACAAAACTAATTTATTGTTTTGTTGATTGACTAAACTTAAGAAAGTGATTTAAAAAAAACAAGAGAGTGATGGTGAAAATGCTAATGACATTTAAATCTAAAGGTTTGGTGTAAGTACATTTTTTGGGTGGAAAGAAAGAGCCAGTAGTCAAACATTTACCAATACACCCCTGCCTTTGGGGAATAGAGTGTTGGGACTATAAGAATGTGAAGAAAATCAGGAAAGGTACGCTGGTACCAGATTATAGAAAGGCATCAACACTGGACAAAAGAGACTGAGTTTTACTTAGGAGGCAATAGTGAACTACTGAAGATTTTTTAAACAGAAGATTGACACAACCAGATCTATGCAGAAGGAATATTATTCTGACCACAGTGTGAAGAAGACTTTTAACCAGTGGCAGCATCATCTCTTCTCTATTAACTAAATAGCTTTTTAAAAAATCCATTATCTATTACTGGTAGAGGTCGATTTATTTGACTAGCTTAAGATTCTCTCTCTTATTTTTAAAGATTCTTCAACTAAGGTATAGATTAGTGGTAGGAATAGAAGGGGTGAAATATAAGAGGTGTAGGGATGAAATTGGCACTACCTGGGATACGAAAGGTGAAGGAGACAGAAATCAAAGATAATAGACATGAGAGAGCTGGTGACTGGTGGAATCACAGACAGAAATAGTGAAGTCAGAAGAGGCAGCAGGTTTAGGGGGAAAGATGAACTGGTTTGGGGACACTTTGCATTTCAGGTGCCAGTGGGACAGCCAAGTGGAGATGCCCCATATGCAGTTGAGGATACAGGTGGAAAAATCAAGGCTGTACATATATCTTGGGGTCATTGCATAGAACTGGTAGTGGACACTGTGGGAGTGAATGAGACTGCCAAGAGAAAGTATAGAGAGAAGAGAAGGTCAAGGAAAGACAGACTCTTAGGTAATACTCACATTAGGGAACTTGTAAGAGGATAAGAAGCCAAGGAGACGTAGTAGATATGTCCAGAAAGGTAGGAGGAGAACCATGAATTTGGTATCTCTGAAGCCAATAGTGTCAAGCTTCAGAGATGCTCAAGAGACAAGTCACATCTTCCTCTGACTCTTGTCAAAAATCTCTTCATCTCTCCCCTCACACTACTAGAGATATCCTCACATTTTTCTCAACCTTGAGGTCAATAAATAGAGTATTTATCACCCTCAATCATTGGAAAGTAATGAAACCTTTTGATGAAAATCTTGAATAACATTGGTAATAGGATAGTATAGTAATAGCTAACATTTGCATCATGCTTTGAGGTTTGTGAGATGTTTTACAAATATTCCATTTTAAGGGGCAGCTAGGTGATACAGTGGATACAGCACTGGTCCTGGAGTCAGGAGGACCTGAGTTCAAATCCGGCCTCAGACACTTAACACTTACTAGGTGTGTGACCCTGGGAAAGTCACTTAACCCCAATTGCCTCACCAAAAATAAATAAATAAATAAACAAATATTCCATTTTATCCTGAGGTATGTAGACAAAGGCGTAGTAACTTCCTACTAAGTCACCTAGCTACTAAGCTTCTGAGATTTGAACTCAGGTCTTCCTGACTCCAGGAAGTACTGGACTACCTAAAATGGTTGATGGTCAAGTAGTACACCCATGGAGTATATGGGTAGAGCACTTGGGATCAGCAACTTCATGATGGGGCTTTAGTTCTGGCATGGATGGTAAATACACTGGGGGATATAGCCAGGGGAACAGAAAGTGAACAAGGTCAAAGTCAGTGCATGATTTTGTGGAAGACAGATGACGATTCTGGCAGGAGGTTGAAAGAGAGGAGATTGAGTGGTAGCTCTCAGGGAGAGTTCTAGGAGCAATAGACTATAACAATGTTTAAGCAATTATAACTCATCCTTCTCAAGTAGATGCAAGTTCACTAGGATCAGGATAGACTACTGTTTGTTATCAGGGGATTTACAAGAAGAATAGAACCTAGAGTCTACCAAGTGATAGTAACCAGTCCTATATTCATGATAGGACAAATGAGAAGATGTTTCTAGAGAAATACATCTAAGATATGTCCTCCTTTCTGCCCATTCCCTTGGCACCAGTCAGTGCTTCCTCTGTGCTTTCTCCATCCTAGTATATTTGTGAGTCTCCTCAATTGTGCATACTTACATGGGAGAGGATTTTTGCTGTTGTTGTTCTTATCCTCTGTCAAACACCAATATCTTTGTCCAAATGAGTTATGGGTCACTGTTATCTAGTTAATGTCAGGGTCTGAAAAATTCTGATCACCAGGGTCCAATGACCTTTGACACAAGGATGCCTGAGAGAATGAAGAAAGGCTCAGAAAGTGTTGTCGATTATGCAATTGTCACTTACCTTGTTGTTGATACTTGTGGCCAAAAGACATCAAGAAGCTCACAGCATGGTCCAGTAATAAGACATGCCTATGAATATATATGTCATAGGGAAACTTAATGACAGACAGGAGAACATCCAAGAACTCAAACTGTCCGGAGGTTGCACTGATCCATCATGAAGAAATCTTGCCTAAGTAGAGCTTCTCTTCTTCTTTCCCCTTCTCTCCCCTCCTCTCCCCATCTCTTCTCCTTTCCCATCCCTTCTCTTCTCTTCTCTTCTCTTCTCTTCTCTTCTCTTTTCTTCTCTTCTCTTCTCTTCTCTTCTCTTCTCTTCTCTTCTCTTCTCTTCTCTTCCCTTCCCTTCCCTTCCTTCTCTCCTCTTTCTATTTCTTTTTTCTTCTATCTTCTTCAATTCCCTCCTCTCCTCTTCTCTTTTCCTCTTTTCTTCTCTTCCCTTACATCTCCTCTTTCCTTCTTTCCTCTCCTCTCTTCCCTCTTTCTTTCTCTTTCTTCTTTTCCTTTCTTCTCCCTCTATTCCTCATTCCACTATTTGATTCCTTCCTCTATCTCTATTTTCCCTTCCTTTCTCCCTCACCCAATCTTTCAAAGATGATCAGTTGTTCCACAGCAGCTGAATGGTTCAGCCTAAAGCCCCAGCTCACAGATTCTGACTCTTTTTTATATTCTGCTTTTAGACAGTTTTAAAGAAGAAGAAGACTTGAAGCCCTCATCAGGATTTTTGACAGTAGCTTCTGCATTTCCTGCTCCTACAATGCAGCCTTTCTGGTTGTGGTAACAGACAGATAAAGAGAATGATTGGGGAGTTGTTTCCTATAGTTCAAAAGAATACAGCTTTCGAGATGATGGCCTAGCCCAGAACCCAGGCTGCCCAGAGCTCAGCTTAGAGCCCAGACCTTGACCCAGTCCAGACCCAAGACTAGGGCCCTCGTCATCTCACCCTCTGACTCACAAACCAAGTCCTGTATGTAAGTCACATGTAGCTTATTCTGCTCTACGAGAACATTTTATTTTATTTTAAAGAAAAACAAGTATGGCCGGGGAGAGGGTTAACAGTTGATTCTCTTTTTTCTGAGTGATTTTATCACTGTCGTTAGCACATTCATTGAAGTAAGTGACGAATCCATCATGGGGTGACAGCCGCTGCAGACTAATGGCTGTGCGATGGTAATAATTTTTAATATGATTTTTATTTCACTTAATTTCATATGTGCTTGACAAAAGGTCCCAGTCACTGGGGAGCTGTGTGAAGCTGGGAATATGCTTCAGGGAAGGTCTATTAAGCCAAGTGCTAGAAGCCCCAAGAACAATTTCAGCATTTGGGGAAAGTAAGGAAACTTGGCTGAGCGGAGTTTGTCTCTGGCACAGGGTCAGTAATAGACACTGGCACACAGACAGTGCCAAGAAAAGACACACAATCCTGCATATGGTCTCCGTCTCATCTCTTTCTTTCACATATACTGAACCCCCCCAGTCCCAGCAAACACACAAGGAGTTACCTTGTGACAGCTATTTCTCCAGTCACACAAATACATGCATACCCTGAGTTACTTATATTGCAAGTCACACACAGTCACATATACACACATACCCTGAGGTTCATAAATATACACATACACAGTATCTCACACACATACAAAACCATACACATGCCCGTGCATGTGCCCACACATGTCTTACATAGTCCCCTAGTTATGGTTAGTCTTATACACAAACTAGACCTTACATGCAGAGCTTTACTGCCAGAAGGTGCTCTTAGAGGGCATTGCACTAGATTTGGGCTCATGCATGGGTGGACATCTAGTCCAACCTCTACCTGAGCAATAAACCCTTCACAACATCTCTGAAAAATCACCTTCTAGTTTCCACTTAGAGATCCCTAATGATAAAGAACTCATTATTTCCCAAGGAAGCATATTCTCTTTTCAACAGCAAGCTCTATTAGGAGCTTCTTTGTCTCACAGAGCTGAAATCTGTCCTTCTGCAACTTTTGATCACTATCTTTTTGTAAATCTGTTCATTTTAGTTCATTTGAAACAAGTCTTTTGAGTCACACAGAGACACATTGAATAGTCAATCCAATCCAATAAACCTTTATTAAATACCGAATATGTGTCAGAAACTGTTCTAAGTGAAAATGAAGATAGTTCCTGCCCTCAAGGAACTTACAATCTAAAGGGGAAAACAACCCACAAAAGGAGGCAGGAAAGTGAGGGTGGGGATGAGAAATGGGAAACCATGGATACCTGGTGCAGAAGCATCTTGTTTTGTGGAATTGAAACCAGGCAGAACAACAAATACAAAGGGGAGTGATTTGAGAGTCCAGTCTCTGGATTCTCCTCTTTAAATGAAGGCATAGGTACTATGCCCTCCAGCCCTCCAGTAAAAAAAGGAGGCTGAGGGAGGTGGTGTCAATCAAAGCTTGAATTAGCAGCAAGAAGTAATGAGCTTATCCTAGAAGGGGCATTTTATTCTGTGGAGTTGAAACCAGGCAGGGTAGAAGATACAAAGTGGGCACATGCACACAAACATGTCCTGGCTAATATAAATAGTTTCACACAGTAAAAAAAAAGTTATACAGGGACACACTTGTAACTACAGAAATATACAGCCAAATACATACATACATACATATATCTACAACTATCTATTTATCTATATTATATATCTAACTATCTATCATCCATCCATTCATCCATCCATCCATCTATCTATCTATCTATCTATCTATCTATCTATCTATCTATCTATCTATCTATCTATCTATCTATCTATCTATTGCAAGCTTGGACCCCAGAGCTTTTGCCCTGGATTGGAGGGGATTGGAGTAATGAGCAGAGAGTACAAAGCCCTTGGGAGAAGCCTTTGGGAATATATTTGTTGCTTGATTAGAAGCCATAAACATCTTAGAAAAAGTGAGGAAACTGATAAACCAAGGCAAGGTTGTAGAATGAGGAAGTTTCATTAACTCGTGAATGCAGACTATAGGAAAACTAGAGAGAGGAACCCTGAGTGTCCCAACTAGGTATGGCAGGGGATACTGATGTTCTTCCTCTTTATCTTGGACACTGTTGTTTTTTTTTTATAAAATACTTGAATGAAGAAGACATTGATGTCATTGGGTACCAGGGGCAGCTAGATGGCACAGTGGATAGAGCACTGGCCCTGGAGTCAAGAGGACCTGAGTTAAAATCTCACCTCAGACACTGACTAACTGTGTGACCTAGAGCAAGTCACTTAACACCAATTGCCTTAAAACATCTGGGGCCATGGTCCTCTTTGAGAATGAAGGACAAACAACAACAACATTGGATACCGAAGTCAGGATGCAAAAAGTACCTGACAAGGCAATAACATTGACTTGAATCAAATGAGATGAACTATAAAAAGGGGTAAATTTAAAGTCCCACATTTGGTTCAAAACATCAATTGCACAAATCCAAGATGTGATAGACATGACTAGGAAGTAGTTGATCTAAAAATGTCAGGGCATTTTAGTAGACTTCACATTCAATACAAATTAACCTGGACCATCTTCTTGCCACCTAATACATCTGCCACTGCAACCTCCAAACAGAGAGGAGCAGCCAGAAGATTAACTTTCCTGGGCCACAGAGTTCATGAAGGGAAAAATGTGCAAAAAGTCTGGAAAAGTAGGCTGGAACCAAACTGTGATGGACTTCAGATGTTATACAGAAGAGTTTGCTTTTTATTTGAGAGGTAATAGGGAGTCATTATTGCTTTATGAACAGAGGAACAATATTGTCAGACCTGTGCGTTAAAAATGTCACGTCACCTATATGTACAAAAATATTTATAGCAGCTCTTTTTGTGGTGGCAAAGAATTGGAAACTGAGGGGATGTATTTCAATTAGGGAAGGAGTGAACAGATTGCGGTATATGATTGTGATGGAACACTATTGTGCTGTAAGAAAAGGAGAACAGGATGGTTTCAGAAAAACCTAGAAAGACTCACATGAACTGGTGCAAAGTAAAGTGAGCAGAACCAAGAGAACATTGTACACAGTAACAGCAGTATTCTATGATTATGGTAAACTATGAATTACTTGGCTATTCTCAGCATTGTGATGATCCAAGACAATTCCAAAGGATTTATGATGAAAAATGCTATCCACTTCCAAAGAAAGAACTGATGGAGTACAAATGCAGATGAAAGTATACTTTTAAAAAACTTTATTTTTCTTCAGTTTTTTTGGTCTGTGTTTTTTCATAACATGGCTAATGTGGAAATACTTTTTGCATGGCTGCACATATATAATCTATATCAAATTGCTTTCTTTTTCAAGGAGGGGGGAGCAGCAGAAAGGAGGGAGCTCAAAATTTGAAAAAAAATGTCAAAAATTGTTTTTACATGTAATTGGGAAAAATAAAAAGAAATGTCACTTTGGCATCTATGAGAAGGGTGGGTTGGAGCATAGACAGACTGCATGTAGGGAGACCAATTAGGAACACTGTTACAATTGTCCATGAAAGAAATGATGAGGGCTTGAACTAGGTTGGTGATCATGTCAGTGGAGGAAAGAGAGTGGATGTGAGAGATAGTGTGGAGGTAGAGTAAAGAAGACTTAATAACTGATTGGATATTGGAGATAAGAAAGAATGAAGAGTTGTGGTTGACTCTGAAGTTGCTAGCCTTACTGACTGGAAGGATAGAAGTATCCTAATGGGAAGTTTGGGAAAAGAGTAGTTTGGGAGTATGGGAAAATAATGAGTTCTATTTTGGATGTGTTAAGTATGAGGTGGCTAAAGGACATCGAGTTGGTAACATCCAATAAGAGAAGAGAGAAAAAAAGAAAATGTTCCAGAACAGAATGGAATCTATCTAATATGTGTAGGTAGGGTCCCCTTATACTACTTACTCTGTTCCCTTATGAAGATTTTAAAAAATAAAACAAAACCCAATTCTGAGGTCCCAGTCTCGTGGTCTGAAGTGTAAAGCAATGAGGGGAATATGGAAAAGAAGAAATTGGATATGGGAACTGGGCATTAAGATATTATTTCAATGACAGAAGGGGTAGAAAGAGAGTAAGTAATGAGGTGTAGATGAAGTTATCTTAGAGAGTGAAAGGACCAACAGTCAGAGGTAGAATCACAGAAAGAGTAGTGGAAATACCATCTGGTTTAACCCATACTTGAGCAAGAACCTCTTCTATAAGATCCCTAACAAGTGGTACTCCACCTGGGTAGGGGCAAGCACCCATAATCCCTGCTACAGGAGAGGCTAAGGCTGGTAATCTTGGAGTCTTTTCTGAGATGGAGTGGGCTAGGTTGATCTGATGTCTTCACTAAGTTCAGCATAAATATTGTGAACCTCTGAAGAGGAGGGCCATCAGGCTGCTTATTGAGGGGTGAACCAGCACAAAGTAGGTCAAAGCTTCCATATTGATCCCAGTCAGTTGTGTCCATGAGTGGCCACTGTATTTTCCAGACTGGGGGAGATAGGAAGGTCCAGTCTCCAAAAAACAAAAATAAAAATCTACACACAAAAACAAATGGTCTTTTAGCCTTGAGAGCAATGGAGAACTCACTACTCCAGGGGTGGGCTATTCTAGTTTAAACAGTTCTAACAATTAGGAAATGTTTTCCCTTACATCTACAGTTATCCCTTCCATGTATCGACTTTTCCTATCATGGCTTCGATATATCAGAGGTTGGCATAAGAAATTAAATGGGGATTTTGGGAGGAGTTTTGTGGAAGCCACAGACAACACACAAAGGCCAGCAGAAGACAAAGAGCCTATGATCAAATACTTAACCCAAATTTTATAATAGGGTAGTATAAACACCCTATAAAAGAAAAATGAAACATTCAGACTTCTCTGGAAGGGATAACTGTAGTGGAAGTTGGACCAAGCCAAAGAAATTGAATCTCTCTTTTGCAAGGCAGTTAGATGGTGGAGTGGATAGAGGAATGACTTGAAGTCAAGAAGACCTGAGTTAAAATCCTGTCTCAGAAATTTCCTAGCTGGGTAACCCTAGATAAATCACTTAACCTCTGTCTGCCTCAGTTTTCTCATCTATAAAATGAAATTGTGAAGATCAAATGAGATAATATTTGTAAAGCACTTTGCAAAACTTAAAGTAGATGTAGTAGTAGTAGTATTAAAAGCAACAATTATACATTTTCTTCCACCTCTCCAGTATAAGCATCTTTAATTACTTCAGACAGTCTTCATATGACACAGGGCCATGGTACATTCCCCTAATAAAATGGAAGTTCCTTGAGAATGGGCGCTATTTCATTTTTCCTTCATGTCCCCAGTGCCCAGCACAGTGCCTGGTGCTTAATAAATGTTTATTGTATTGATTGAGTAACTGACTGATTGATTGGTGATCTCTAGTAATATTGTCTCCTTGTCTCCCCACCTCTAGACTCACTCCAGTTTATCAAAGTCTCCTGGAATTGAATGCTGTACAATTCTCCAGATGAGACCTGTCAGAATAGAACAGGTGGGTCTACTTTTTCCCCATTGGTGGCCTCTATCAACAAAGAATTGGAAAATAGTGAGGGGGAAAACAAGCTACAGTTAGTGGTCCCCCAGGGAGGATCTGAACTCCCCCCACCCTAAAGTTTACCAATGGGCGAAGCCCCAAAACCAGGTTCAGTGTCCTCTCTAGAGTCATGACATTGATTTCCCCAGGCTGACCTGGGTGTGGGGGGGGGTTATACCATCTCTCCTAGCCCCTAGATTTTATCCCTTCTCCCATTCTTCTCTTTGTTTCTCACATATGACACTCTATCTCTCATTTCTAGGTCTTTATACTGGTCCTTTCCTATGTGCTCTCTCCTAGACTAAACCTCATAGACTCCCTCCCTTCCTTCAAAACATGGTTCACACAGGTAGAAACATGAAGCCTCTCCTGATCCCATCAACTGCCAGTGCCTTCCCTCCTAAACTAATAATAATTTATGTAGCATCTTCTATGTCCCAGACACTGTACTAAGTGCTTTACAAATATTATTTCATCTTATCCTCATAATAACCCTGGGAAGGAGATGCTGTTATTATCCTCATTTTACAGTTGAGAAAAGTGAGGCAGATATTAAGTGACTTGCCATGGGTCACGCAACTAAGGCAGGATTTGAATTCATATCTTGTTGACTCAAGGCTAGCACCCTATCTACTGTGCCACCTAGTTTCCTTAACTACCTTGTACTCTACATATACTTATGTGACCCAGGGTTCAAACCTGGGTATTTATATAAGACCCTCTTCATTGATGAAGAGAAATACTTCGTGCTCTGTTGACTGAAAGAAGAATGAAATTAGTCAGAATTTGAGAGAGAAGAGATGTTCTACTAGCTTCTTTCTTGGAGGGATGACTCAGGGTTACAAGTTCTCTTCAGGGAGAGGTTCCTGGAGGGAAAGAAGAGACCCTTGGAAGAAGTTGACATGTAGGGAAGTCTGTCTCTTGACATGTCCTTGATTTTGACACTAGAGACTTGGGGAATTTCTCCTTAGATGATCAGGATTACTGACTCTGTGTTTCTATCTCTCTGTCTCTCTCTCTTGTCTTTCTGTCTTTCTCTGTGTGTCTATCCCTCTCTCCCTCTTCCCATCTCCCCCTTTTCCCAATCACCGACTCTTTCTAGTCCCTCTCTTCCTGTTCCTATTTTTTCTTCTTTCCATTTTTGTCTTTCATCATACTCCAAGTAGGAAAGATCATTTACTCTATTATTAGTGTATTCAAATCTGTTTGTTGTCCACTTGCATAAGTGAAGTTATTTCCTATTCATTATTTGTGATGGTCTTTATGTAACTAGAATTTGGTGCAAAGGGAGTCAAGCCTTTGGACACTTCTTTCCCATTAAGGGATGATTAGAAAAATGGGTTGACCCTACTAATCATTTCCCCTAGACCAGCAATATTTAAGGGGGCAGATGCAATTATAATATAATATCCCCTCTCTAAGGAAGGCCAGCTTCATGAGTCTGCTCTCTTGCTCCCCTCCAGGCAGGAATCAGTCTCTCTTGGAGAGAATTGAGTAAGATTCCAGAGATATCTGTTCATGTCTCTCTGTAAGTCACATTTAGACAACCCCACATGGACATGCATGTAATGAACATGGGCATACACAATTATCCCACACTTATACATGTCCTATTGTCTTCCCCATTAAAATGTGTGTTCCTTGCCTGTCAGGATTGTTCCATTCTTTATATTCCAGCATCTAGCATAGTGCCTGGCACGTAGCATAAAAATTGTTTGTAACAGCTGAAATTGAACTTTACATTAATTGTGTGCTTTGACCCTCATGAACACTTTATATTAATATGCATTTAATAAATACTTGTTGATTGGCTGATTAAAATAAGCATAATATAATACCCCCACCTTCTTATAGTACAAAAGGCTATTATATCAAAAGACAGGCTTTTGAAACACTATTTTAATGATATATGATGTGAAAAATCCTGCCTTTGCCACTTTTTAGGTGAGAGATACAATACACCTGAGTCTCAGTTTCCTCACCTGTAAAATGGAAGTGTTAGTATTTGTGTTATCTCACAAAGTGTTTGTGAGAGTCAAAGAAGAAAATGAATGGAAAGGTTTTAATTAAATGTGAAGTCTTAGACAATTCCATTAATTATACAATTTTAATTATTATTAACGATCACAATGAAGGGCAGGGATAGGATGAAAAAGGAATCCAACTTGAGAAACTGGGTAGGGACAGAAAGAATTATGATTGTATTCAGGTTGGAGGGGTGGAAGTGGGTTTACAAAAAGCAAATCAGTTAGTCACAGATTTGAGAGCAACCACTGAATAATAATAACTCCCATTTCTATAGTGCTTTACAGTTTATTAATCGTTAATTGAAATAGCTCCCATTTCTATAGCACTTTAAGGTTTATAAAGCATTTCCCTCATAATAGCTGTGGAAGGTAGGTAGTGCTGGAATTTTTTCCCTGGGATTTCACTGGTGTAGGGAACACCCCCATGAGGAAACTCCTATCAATGCACATACGCAACTGTTTTTCAACTTAGTCTTAAAGAATTACAGGGGGCATTTGTCCAGGATAACCAGGATATGGCAGAAGTGGGGCTTCAACTCAAGTTATCCTGACTCTGAGATAAGGTCTTTATTCATATTCCAAATCAAATGAGATAATATTAGCTCAGTGCCTGGCACATAGTAGGTACTTAAAAAATACTTGTTCCCTCCCTTGCCCTCCCTCCTTCTTGGTTTTAGGATTAGTATTCCTATTTTATAGATGAGGAAGCTGAATCCAGAAAGTTCCCTTTCCAAAGTCATACTGCTATTAAGTGCTGGAGCCAAGATTCAATCCCAGATTTTCCACCTCTAAGTCCTGATTTCTCATCTTTGTTGTTGTTATTTAGTCCATTAGTCATATCTGAGTCTTCATGACCCCATTTTGGGTTTTCTTGGCAAAGATTTCTTCCCGTTACAATCACACTTTCAGAAGGGATCAGGTGAAGAAGACCCTTAATAATCAGCTGCATCTTCATTAGTCTGACTCCCAACCTCTCTCCAACTTCTCTGAAGTGCAAGGGCATCAAGGCATAATGACAGAGGGCATGTAAGTTCAAAGACTAGTAGTAGTCCTGTTGCCTGGTGCCCAAAGAATAAAATAGAGCATTATATGATAAGGCTGGAAATATGGATTGGGACCAAACTGTGTAGGATGTTGAATGCCAGGATTAGGAAGCTGGCCTTAATTCCAGCCACTATGAGGAGCCAATGAAAAGTATGGAGCATATTAATGTTATAACTAGATCCATGCAGAAGGAAGATGAGTCTGGCAGCCTATGGAATGTGTATTGGAAAGGGATTGACTGTTAAGAGGTTACTACAATGGTCTAATTAGTTTGGTCTGTGCCAACTGGAAATACTGGAAAATAGAGAAAACGGTGGAAGATGGGATAAGGCTCTAGAGTACACCTGGAGGAAAGTGATGTGAGTAGTGAGGGCCTTGGAAACCTGATATTTGAAGAAACTGGAGATACTGAATCTTAGGGAAGGAAGAAGGTTTAGCCAGGTGGGATACAGTCACTATTTTCATGTGTTTGAATCTCTTTCTAAGTGAAATTTGCCTGGTTTGCTTGATCTCAGAGAACAGAATTAGGAGCCATGGGTGTAAGATGGAAGGCACCTACAATGCCCTTCCAATATTTTGTCATCTCTTCCACTTTGGTTCACATGAGAAAATGCATTCTAACATTTGGAGCTACCCAGAGGAAGGGGCTACCCTTGGAGAGAGGATCCTAGAACTAGAGCTATCCAGTGGATGTCCAACCTACCTCACATCCAGGCGATGATACACATCATTGGACAGCCTGGGTAGATCACAAATACTTCTCCCCCTTCTTTTGCTCACATTGTAACAGTTGCAGAAGAAATATTAGGTATTCAGGATAATTGCACAAAGGAACTTTGGCAATTTGATGAGAAAAGCATGATTTCTCCCACTCTGTCTCTTCTCCAGGGCAGCAAGAAGCATTATTCTCAGACATAGGAAAGAGCAGAATTCAGTCCCAGTAGCCCCCAAACAGAAGGTTCCTGAACCAATTTTGTTGCCATTGAAATAATTTTCTTCTCTTTTTCTCTGATACATGTGCTGAGGGTATACCCTGGAGGAGGCTAATAAGGGCCTTCTGTCCTTTTTGATTAGGTGTGAACATGCCTGTTCCCAGGTACCCCTTTTAACACCACATTAGGATGATTGCTGGATTCATGGCCAGTGCATACACCTGGGCTACACCTTTGCACTTGGCCTTGCAAAGGGAGATCACAGACAGATGGAGAGAACCAGAAAATAGCATTTCCCAGATGATGAGAAGAGCATGGCTTCTTCTATTCTGTTTTCACTCCCCAGCCCACCCTCTAGTTAAGGTTCTCCAAAGAGAGGGGCTAAATAAAGACTTGGATTCATTTCCTTTGGGGGCAAAGCCTGTGCATTTTGCAAGACCACCCCAGGGGACTTACATGGCCCCAAAGAGGACAGTGGGCAAGGGCAGGGTAGAATTATGAAGAGTTCCTGGACCAACTTGCAGTCTGGAAATACAGGTCAATAGCAGTGGAGGGGAAATGGCAGGACAATGGGGGGACTTCTATGACAAACCTCTTGGACCTAGGAGTCCTAACCAAGTGGGAGCTGGGCTTGGAGATAGGAAGCAACAAGAAACTAGGCTTGATGTGGAGAAATAAACCTGTGTTTTGCCCTTCACTGGTAGTGTGAGTTGTGTGGACTGTGCATGCCTGGAAGGAGAACAACACTCTTGATTTTTAGTGTCTTTCCCTCTTGTTAGGAATGTAGAAGTCTCAGCTACAAGATTGTGCTTTGAGTGAGGAGTACCGTAAAGGTCTGTGGGGGAGATGAGACTCACCAAAAAGAAGGGAATTCTGTCTTTTTGTTCTTTATTTTTTGGACTACTGAAAGTTCATAAATAAGTATTTACCTTGTTATGTACTTAAACAATCCAAGCAATACACAAAACAGATTTGTGATCCCCCACTTCTTCCTATATGATTCCTACATTTGTAAACTCGTGTTTGTTGATGTCTGTCAAGTTCAAAGTCACAAAAAATCCTCTCCCTCCTGCTGCTAAATGACACCATCTTTGCCTACAAAGTGATTAACTTGGGTGGGAGGTAGTTACAGCATGCACCTAGATGTATCTCCATTGTCTATGGGGTTAGCTTTTAATCTTTTTCATTTTCTATTTTTGAAAAATAAAGCTCCATCCTATGTTGAACTTATTGTAAGCCTTAGTACTTGCAAAGAAGCTGACCTTTTCTTTTTTGTGAAGATTTAGGCATAAGCTTGTGTTCTCAGGGATGGAGCATGTGCCAAAAGGAGAGATTGTGCAAAGCTCTCCAAGTTGGTCCTGATCTGTTGTAAACCTGGAGCTTTGGTTCTGGGTCATGGGCTGTGCATATTTCTGATTGGTTTGTCTGCTGTCCTTTGCTCTTGAAGAGGACCAAAATGACATCACTATGTTGGAGTCAAGGCATAGTGTGTCTGACTGTGGCTGATCAGACCAATATGAGCTTGGAAGACTACCACAGGTCTGGCACAAGTAGTCTATATGAACATCTGGAATGGAGATGCCTCTAAATTTGTGCATCTCACATTTCTTTTGAGTTATTGTAATTCTCTTTCACTTACAGAGCACAGAACCTTCTTTGATGAGCTTGTATCATGCTGAGTAGTCCTTTGCCAGTGTCTTCCATGTCACACAATAGATCCCAAAGTTCTTCAGAGAGACCTTGAGAGTGTCCTTGTATTGCTTCTTCTGACATCCATGTGAGCTCTTGCATTGTGTGAATTCTCTGTAAAATAGTCTTTTAGACAAACATACATAAGTATGGCATTTGAACAACATGCCCAAAGCATTGGAGTTGTTCTCTCTCTCTCTCTGGGCAATGAGGGTTAAGTGACTTGCCTAGAGTCACACAGCTATTAAGTGTGAAGTGTCTGAGGCTGGATTTTGAACTCGGGTCCTCCTGAATCCAGGGCCGGTGCTTTATCCACTGTGCCACCTATGCTTAGCAGTTTAGCTTGATAAAGGGACTTCAGTGTCTGGTATATTATTTTGCCAGGTGATCTTCAGAATCTTCCTAAGACAATTAAAATAGAAGCTATTTGGATCCTGAAATGGGACCAGCATACTGTCCAGGCTTCACAGGCATATGGCAATGAGGTCAGCATGATGACTTTATAGATCATCAGGTTGGTAGTCATTCTAATAATACCTCTTCTCTCCTACACTTTCCTTTGGATCCTCCCAAACACTGAGCTAGCTCTAGTAATGTGTTCATCAACCTCATCATCTATGTGTACATCCCTAGAAAATATACTGCCAAGATAAGTTAACTCATCCACAGTATTATGTATTTCTCCATTTGCTGAAATTGATGGTTCCACATGTCAAAGCGGCATAGTGGATAGACCACTGAACTTGGAATCAGAAGACTGATCTTCCTGAGTTCAAATCTGGCCTCAGACTCTTTCTAGATATGTGACCCTGAGCAAGTTACTTAACCTTGCTTGCCTCAGTCTCCTCATTTGTAAAATGAACTGGAGAAGGAAATGGCAATCACCCCATTATATTTCTAATAATGTGGCATCTTAGTGTTAGGAAGGGACTTTAGAAGGCATTCAGTTCAACCCATATCTTAACTAAACTACTGTCTACAATTGTGCTGATAAGTGACTATTCAACATCCCCTTAGAGATATTGAAAAATGTTCTACTTCTTTTTTTTTTTTGGATGGCTCTTAGCATTATGTCCAAAAGGAAGGAAGGAAGGAAGGAAGGAAGGAAGGAAGGAAGGAAGGAAGGAAGGAAGGAAGGAAGGAAGGAAGGAAGGAAGGAAGGAAGGAAGGAAGGAAGGAAGGAAGGAAGGAAGGAAGGAAGGAAGGAAGGAAACAAGCATTTATCGGGTGTCTCCTATGTGCCAGGGACTGTACTAAGTGCTTTTACAAATATCTCATTTGATTCTCACAACAACCCTGGGAGTCAGCTGCTATAATCCCCATTTTAGAGTTGAGGAAACTAAAGCAGACAAAAGTTAAGTGACTTGTCCAGTGTCACACAACGAGGAAGGATTTAAGCATTAGAAATGTTTCCTTATATTGAGCCTAAATTTATTTCTCTGCAACCTCCAGCCAATTGAGATGGGGTAGCTTTCTTTAAGTAAAAGGGAGAGCTCCTGGAAGAAGGATTAGCTTTCCTCTGTTTGGCCCTGGAGGGTAGAACTGGGAACAATGGGTGAAAACTCCAGAGAAGCAGATTTTGACTCAAAAGGGGAAAAAAACTTGCTAACAACCAAAGCTGTTTCAAAGTAGAATCAGCTTCCTTGGCTGTCACTTGAGAGCTTCCAGTTGCAATAAGGTGGCCCCTTACCAGGGATCATAGAGTCATCGGATCACAGAGTTTTAGAGCTGAAGGAACCTCAGTGACAATTTATTTCAGTCCCTGCACAGAAAGAATCCCCACTATATCACACCCATACAAGCGATTGTATAGCCTCTACTCAGAGATCTCCAAGGAGGGGGAACTCACCATCTCTTGTCATCCTATTCCATTTGGGGAGATCTCTCATTATTACGAAGCCTTTCCTGATATCCAGCCTAAATCAGTCTCCTTACAATGCGCATCCATGGCTTCTAGTTCTTTTTCTGAGCCAAAGAGAATATAGCCAATCCCTCCTCCACATACATCTCTCCCTCCTTCAAGTACTCAAAGATGGCTATGCTTCTTCCCATCTCCCCAGTTTTCTCTTCTCTAGACTAAACATGATCAGTTCCTTCAAATGATCCATATGGCATGGATTCGAGATCCTTCATCTTTCTGGGAGCTCTACTGGATGTTGTCCAGGAGATTCCTATTCAAGTACAGATTGGGTCAGAGGGCTGCCAAAAGCCCTTCCGGTGTAGAGATGCCATCCTCCTGTAATTCTGTGAAGACGGCGGCACTGGGAGCTAGCTGAGAACATACAGGGCTTGATCATGGCAATTAGAGGGGCCCAGGATAGCAGGGGTTAAATCGCCATGGAAACAAGCATGCATTATTTACATGGTCTAATGAATAAAACATTTAAGTAGTCCGCTAATAAATTTCCCAACACAAAGCAAACTAAGCTATGATTTAAATATGTGCCGCTGATGACTCTGCCCTGAGTTATGGGGCTGAGCTCTGGGAGACCCTGCCTGGTTTTACACCTTCATCTCCCCAACATGAAGGCGCAACTTCCTTTGTCATAAATGATTTCTCCTCCGCCGAACGGAGCCCACTAAATGGCAGGTGACCCTGGCCCCATGGAAGCCAGCACTGGGTTTGTGCCTTTGTTCCGTGTGCCTGCTTAACCACAACAATCTCCAGCTGGTGGTGGGGTGTGGTGAGGTGGTGACCACCGAGATAGGCTCTGCATATGCTATGATCTGGAGCGAGAGGGGGCGGGGGCGGAACGAAGGGGGACAGAGCTGGCCCAGATGATGGCGCTTCTCCTCCCCTCCCCTCTCTTCCCATCTTCTCTCCTCTCTTCCCCTGTCTTCCCTTCTTTCCTCTCCTGTTTTCTTTCTTCCTCCCCTCTCTCCTCTCCTCCTTTCTTTCTCTTCTCTTCTCTTCTCTTCTCTTCTCTTCTCTTCTCTTCTCTTCTCTTCTCTTCTCTTCTCTTCTCTTCTCTTCTCTTCTCTTCTCTTCTCTTCTCTTCTCTTCTCTTCTCTTCTCTTCTCTTCTCTTCTCTTCTCTTCTCTCCTCTCTTCTTTTCTCCTTTCTTCTCTTCTTCTCCTTTCTCCCTTCTTCTCTTATTTTTCTCCTCTCTTTTCTCCTTTCCCCTCCTCTCCTTCTTTCTCCTCTCCTCTCCTCTTTTCTCTTCTCCTCTCTTTTCCCCTCTCCTCTCCTCCTTTCTCCTCTCCTCTCTTCCTCTATTATTTTTCTCCTCTCTTTTCTCCTTTCTCCTCCTCTCCTTCCTTCTCCTCTTCTCTCTTTTCCTTTCCTCTTTTCTTCCTTTCTTTCCTCTCTATTATCTTCTTTCTTCTCTCATTTCCTCTTCTATTCTCTTTCCTCCTCTCCTCTCCTCTCTCCTCTTTTGTCTTCTCTTCTTACCTCACCTCTCCTCTCTTGTCTTCTATTCTCTTCTCCTTTCCTCTCCTACTTCCTTTCCTCATCTCCTCTCTTCTCCTGTCTTCTTTCCTCTCCTCTCTTCTCTTCTTTTCTTGTCTTCTTTCCTCTCCTATTTTCTTTCTTCCTCTCCCCTCTCCTCTCCTCCTTTCTCTTCTCTTCTCCTTTCCTTTCTTCTTCTTTCTCTCTTCCTCTCTTATTTTTCTTCTCTCTTTTATCCTTTCCCCTCTCCCCTTCTCTCCTTCTTTTCCTTTCTTCCTTTCTTCTCTTCTCCCCTCCTCCCTTCTCCTCTTCTCTCCTTCCTTCTTTCCTCTATTCCCTTCTCTCCTTTCTTCTTTCCCCCTCTCTTCTCCTCTGCTGTCCTCTTATTCTCTCTATCCTTCTGTCTATGTCTCTTCCCTCCATCCCTCTATCTGTCTAATGTTCTAACCCTTTCTTTGTCCCCCTTGCTCCTCTCTTTTTTTTTTGTTTTTGTGGGGCAATGGGGGTTAAGTGACTTGCCCAGGGTCACACAGCTAGTGTCAAGTGTCCGAGGCCAGATTTGAACTCAGGTACTCCTGAATCCAGGTCTGGTGCTTTATCCACTGTGCTATCTAGCCGCCCCGCTCCTCTCTTTTTTATATTCCTGCATATTGCTTCTCCCTCCCCTTCTTCCCCTTCCTCTGTCCATCCAAGGGTTTGTGTGTCTCACATAAATCTAGTGATTTATTAAATATCCCTGTTGATTGGAAGTTCCAACTGGATAGGTTTCTGGAGGTTAAGAAAAGGAAAAGAGAGATCTGGAGGCTATAGTGGGGAGATATAGGGGAAAGAAGTCCTAAGAACACTCTGGGATGGGATTCTTTTACTTTCCCATTGTCTAGAACTTTCTTAAACTATGAATCACGACCCTATATGGGGTCACATAACTGAATGTGAGGGTTGCAAAAATTTGCCAACAGTAAAAGGTTATGTATGTATACCTATTTTATATACCTATATATTCAGAGTGGCATAAAAATTTCTCAGGCAAGGAGAGGTCATGAGTGGAAAAAGTTTGAGAAACCCTGGTCTAGAAGTGGCAGTAATCATCCTCTTAGTTATAATATGACCTCTCACTTCTACAAGTCCTTAAAGGTTAGAAATACTTTCAATACAATAGTTCTATAACTGGGGGAGTGCAATTATTGTTACCTTAGGGGTCTTTGGATCCCTGAGCTTAGCACTCATTTGCATTACATAACACTGTTCTGTTTTGTTTTCTTCCCTGACTGGAAAGACCCCAAGAGGCCTGGGTACTAATCCAAGCTTTGCCACTAACTTTCTGAGTGACTTTGGAAGAGTCCCACAACTCCTCTGGGACTGAATTCCATATAAAATGAGTGCATCCCCAGCCTACTCCTTTGTGGAAGTGGGAGCCACCAGGTGTTATACATTGCACATGTTTTCAGATATTTTTCCATGTATCAATCAGTCATACTGATTTTTTCTCTTTAAAAATCCTATTTATAATATAGGGTGATGGAGGAGGGGAAGGACAATGGGGATTTTATTATGATGATATAAGAAACAGAAGACCACTAAAAACTGATTTAAAAGAAAATGAGTGAACTATAATAGATGATATCAAAGATATTTCCCAGTTCTAAAATTCTATGTTTTGAGGTACTTCCCATCTTTGATATTCTGTGTTTTATATTTTAACATTCTATGTTCTGAGCTACCAGGTCCTGGACCACAGATGCAATGAATAAGTGTCATAAAGAGGCACAATTACATGGTAGCTCACCACTCAAACTACTAGCAGATTTGACAGAGAACTGACAATCTCCCTTCTAGCAAGTATGGAGATCAAGGAGACCTGTGTTTCTGGCAGTGTCAGATAATAGTTTGTGTATGCCAAAAAAAGATAGATTGGTCTTCCTAGAAGCAAAGTAGTTGAAAGGACTTCAAGAACACCCATCTACTTATGTTACCTGTGTGAATAAAGACTTCCTCATAAGAATGGAAGAAATGTCTCAAAAGAAAAAAGAAGAGAAATAATCCAAAGAGACAGGAAAATTTTATCATTGTTGGTGGATGAAAGAATGTGTCACCAAGAAGGAAAGGGAATTCCACTGGACATTTGGAGCTAGTTAATATGTAGCTTTTCTAGGAAAGGGTGAGAGAAGTTTTGACTCTGAGTAGGAAGCAGCTCCTTGTAAGGAATCAGGGGAAGAGAACAAGAATTTAGTGAATAGCTATCATGTACCAGTACTGTGCTAAGTGCTTTACAAATCTTATTTCATTTAATCCTTACAACAACCCTGAGAGATAGGTGCTATTATTATCTCCATTTTACAGTTGAGGGAACCAAGGCAAGCAAAGGGTCTCACAGCCAGGAAATGTCTAAGGCTGGATTTGGATTCCAGAGTATAGGGCTAACGCTTTATCCATTGTTCCACCTAGGTATCTTTTCTTTTTGGGAATGATAATGTGGGTATACATACAACTTACCTGACTCCTATCTAACAGGAAAAAGATTATCCAGGAGTAGTGAGAAGAAGAGACTAATAATAGCGGTTGGGGAATCCCTAATATGGAATATTAACCTAGTATTAGCAATGGAGAGGTCTCTTGTATTTCCTAGGCATCCAGTTGTACTAGAGAGCCTCTTGGGACTTGTGAAACCTCATGACCCCTTGCCCTTTCCTGATGACTCATGTGAAGACCAATGACACTACTAAACTTTCATTAATGCAAGGCAAGTGATTATGAGAAGTGCTAGCAAAGAAACTGAAGGCCTTAGGCCTGCAGGAGTTACTTTATTTACTTAGGCTGGGACTTTTGGAAAGAAAGATGACTTTGGGAAGGAAATAGTTAAGACGATGTTGTCTCAGAATAGAATTTGGATTTTTTTTACCATGGTTTAAAATGTAGGAATGATATACTCTTGACCAGGGATAGAGCTCTGGTAAAAATAGATTTGCTTGGAATCTTGTGACTAGGAACAAGTAGGCTTTAAATTGAAAATGTATATGAAAGGAGAAAACTACTCACACATATCTACCAAGACAGATACATAGAAAACACCAGGCACAGTAGGAAAAAGAGTAGGAGGGCAAAATAATTTGCAGGACAAACAATAAATCTAGCAACAAAATTTGTGGTTATATATATGTGTGTGTATCTCTATATATGCATTTATGTATGTATATACACATATTGGTATATTGTATATATTTCTGCGTGTATATGTATATGTACAGAAATGCACAAAATATTTATAACAAACAAAACGGATGATATAACCTGATGCAAAGAGGCAATTTCTACCTTCTAGTTACCACTGAGACTTGGTGCACTGAAACTCCTCATAGGAACCTGACTATGGAAAGGTATTATTTCAAAAGCATAGGCAGGATAAAAGGATGAAAAAATAATACGTTATATTAAAAATGTATACTTGAGCGAGGAAATCTGGATTTCCTAGCAAATACATGAAGAAGAAGGTATGATAAAGAGCATTTGGATGAGGGGGAAAGGAGAAATTAAAGTGATATTGCTATGGTAGTGTGTTGCAGATTCCTTGGACAGAGGAAGGAAATCAATGGGGTATAGAGGAAAGAGATCACAAACCTAGCACAGAGGCAAAATACAGTAGTGAAGTTAGACTTCAACTACCTGGACATAGGCTAGAATTCGTTAAAAGTAGAACACAATAAAGTTTTGATTAATTATCATTTCATTCTTTAAAGGGTGGAGGAAGTAATGAAGAGAAATGATACCCAGTACCTTTTTCTACTCACCAGGAAAGAATTGGTAGCTGAAGGAGAAATGATGGGACTCAGAGGGAAATGAATTAGTCCATCTTAAAATTCTTTTTTTTTTTTTTTTTTTTGCGAGGCAATGGGGGTTAAGTGACTTGCCCGGGGTCACACAGCTAGTAAGTGTCAAGTGTCTGAGGCTAGATTTGAACTCAGGTACTCCTGAATCCAGGGCCAGTGCTTTATCCACTGCACCACCTAGCTGCCCCCTCTATCTTAAAATTCTTGAAAGAGAAGAAAAGTTGTACATAATCTGAAATGTTCCACAGATTTAAGAATATTGAGTTTCAGAGTTATGTAAGGTCTAATGGCCCAAAATTCCATAAGAGAAGTGAGTTCCAGAGCTATAGGAAGTTTCCATAAAATTCTAACACAACAGCCAATGACTTGAATGAGGAAGAGGGAACTGCCCAGAGAATGATGTGAATGTATAAGAAATTGATTAACCAACTTGTCTTTTTTTTTTTTTTAAAAAAAAGATATGTATAGAAGTTAGAAACAAGGGAAGGCAACAAAAGATGAATACAAAATGACAAGATGATCTCATAACGATAATTTAAGTTGTACAAAAACTCAGAAAAAGTTGAAGTCAGAGCCATAACTAGGAATTCTCATATCAGGAACAAATTCAGGTGAACTGGTAGGGCAGAAAACAGTATGCTTGGTTTGGATGCAGAGGCACTGGGAGAAGAGCAGCTCTAGATGGATATATAGCCCAAGTATGAAAGATGACATCATAACAGATTTAGAAGATAATGGAAAAAAGAAACCTTTAAGAATTATGGAGGCCAGGGGGCAGCTAGGTGGCACAGTGGATAGAGCACCGGCCCTGGAGTCAGGAGTACCTGAGTTCAAATCTGGCCTCAGACACTTAACACTTACTAGCTGTGTGACCCTGGGCAAGTCACTTAACCCCAATTGCCTCACTAAAAAAAAAAAAAAAGAATTATGGAGGCCAGCTAGGTGGTGCAGTGGATAAAGCACTGGCCCTAGATTCAGGAGGACCTGGGTACAAATCTGACCTCAGACACTTGACACTTACTAGGTGTGTGACAGTGTGGGCAAGTCGCTTAACCTTCATTGCCCTACAAAAAATATGGCTGGGAGAATTTCTTAACCAAATAAGGGATGAACATAAAAAATAAAATAGAAAAATTGTATTACAAAATATTAGAAAACTTTGGCATGAAAAAAACAATAAATTTAGGTTAAGAAGAGAATAAGAGTCCAGTAAATTATAGCCTGCAGATTGGGGGGGGGAGTCTGTTTTTGTAAGGCCTGGGGCTCAGGATAATTTTTACTTAAATAAAGTTTTATTATATTTAAAAATGTAAAAGCCATTCTTACAAAAACAGGCTACAGGCTGGATTTGGCCCTCAGGCCATATGTGTCAATCTCTACTGCAGAAGATTAAAAAAAATCTTGCATAAAATATCTCTTATAAAGGTCTGATACCTAAAATTTATAGGGAATGGACTCCAGTGTATAGGACTGAGAACCTTTCCCAAATCAACAATCAAATGATATCAATGGTTTTCTGAAGAATGAATGCAAATGATTCACAACCACATAAGAGGCTCTTCCAAGGTAGATATAAGGTAACTAATAATATAAGGTAACTCAAAGGTTATTGATAAAAAATGGGAAAAATCAACAGTGAAGGGTGGGGGGAAATGACTTTTGGTGGAGCTATGAATTGGTCCAACCATTCTGGAAAATGATTTGAAATTATGAAAGAAAATTCATGTTATTATAAATATTTGCCTATTGATCCCACTATTGTGCTTGCATCCCCAATAAGGGAAACATGTCCAGTCAACTAGTATTTATTAGGCACCTACTATGTGTCAGGTACTGAGGATAGCAAGAAAGGCAAAAATAGTCCATATATATATATATATATATATATATACACACACACACACACACACACATATAATAAATTGGAGTTAGTCTCAGAAGGAAGGCCCTAGTATTATGGGGTCCTGGACAAGCCTTCTTGAAAAAGTTGGGAAGCAGGAGGTAGAGATGAAGAGACCCAAATACATGAAAATATTCAAACATGTCACCATTTTTTTTTGTGACAGTAAAACACTGGAAATATAATGGGCATCGTTAGATTGGAGAAAGGCTGAACACACCTTGGTACAGGTGTGTAATAGAGCACCAGTGTGCCATTCAAAGAAACAGAGGAGAACTAAGTATGAGCATTTAATATTGTTTTTTGTTTGTTTTGTTTTTGTTTTCAGGGCAATGAGAGTTAAGTGACTCACACAGCTAGTAAGTGTCAAGTGTCTGAGGCCGCATTGAAACTCAGGTCCTCCTGAATCCAGGGCCGGTGCTTTATCCACTGCACCACCTAGCTGCCCCATGAGCATTTAATATTAAAATGTTGTTCTTATTCAGTCATGTCTGACTCTTCATGACCCTATTTGGAGTTTTATTGACAGAAATACTAGAGTGGTTTGCCATTTCCTTTTCCAACTCATTTTACAGATGAGGAAACTGAGGCAAACAGGGTTACGTGACTTGCTCAGTGTTACACAGCTAGTAAGTATCTGAGGCCAGATATGAACTCATGAAGATGAGTCTTCCTGATTCTAAGCCCAGTGCTCTATCCACTGCACCACCAACCTGCCCCTCTTGATAAAACTGCATCAATCAAGAAGCAGTTAGATGGCAAAATGGCTAGAGCATTAGCCCTGGAATCAGGAGGCACCAGACACTATCTGTACAACCCTGGGCAAGTCACTTAACCTCCAAATATATATACATATACATATACATATACATACACACATACACAGAGGTATGTATGTATATATATATATGTGTGTGTGTGTATATATGTATACACACGTATATATATTTAAACATGCATCAATCCAAAGTCCTCAAAACTGTTGTAATGGATCAACAGAGAGCATGGATAGTATGGCAGAAATTAGGCATAGACCAACATCTTACATCTTATACTAAAATAAGGTCAAAATGGGTACATGATTTAGACATAAGAGGTGATACCATAGGTAAATTAGGAGAAGAAGGAATAGTTTACCTTTCAGATCTTTGGAAAGGAGAACAGTTTATGACCAAACAAGAGATAGAGAATATTATGAAATGCAAAATGGATGATTTTGATTACATTAAATTAAAAAGGTTTTGTACAAACAGAAGCAATGCATCCAAAATTAGAAGGGATGCAGAAAGCTGGGAAACAATTTTTATGGCCAATACTTCTGATAAAGGCCTAATTTCTAAAATATATAGGGAACTAAATAAAATTTATATGAATCCAAGTCATTCCCCAATTGAGAAATGGTCAAAGGATATGAACAGGCAGTTTTCTGATGAAGAAATCAAAGCTATCTATTCCCATATGAAAAAATGCTCTAAATAACTATTGATTAGAGAAATGCAAATTAACACAACTCTGAGGTACCATCAGACACCTATCAGATTGGCTAAAATGACAAAAAAGGAAAATAATAAATGTTGGAGAAGCTGTGGAAAAATTGGAACACTAATACATTGTTGGTGGAGCTGTGAACTGATCCAACCATTCTGGAGAGCAATTTGGAATTATGCCCAAAGGGCTATAAAGCTGTGCATACCCTTTGACCCAGCAATACCACTTTTGGGTCTTTTTCCCAAAGAGATCATGGAAAAGGGAAAAGGACCTACATGTACAAAAATATTTATAGCTGCTCTTTTTGTGGTGGCAAGGAATTGGAAATTGAGGGGATGCTCCTCAATTGGGGAATGACTGGACAAATTGTGGTATATGAATGTAATGGAATACTATTGTGCTGTAAGAAACGATGAGCAGGAAGAGTGTGGAGGCTAGATCACTATTTCGTGGCTGATATTGTAGAGAAAATTTCTATATAATTATGGATTACATAGGCTATATTCTGCATAATTATGGATTCTATTCCTCCTGTGAGGACCTTCCATGCTCTGAGATTATGTGATTCTATTAGTTCCAACATTCTGTGTCCCAAGATCTCCTCTTGAGAAAAGAGGCAGTGTACCATAATGGCTAGAAAGACTGCCTCCGAGCCAGGAAGACCTGAATTTAAGTCCCACTTCTGACACATACTAGATTTGTTATCCTTGGCAAGTCACTTAATCTCAATGTTGCTCCCGAAACCCCCTCTATCACTTCTCTAAAAACTATGTATTTACCTGAATTGATAGAGGGAGCTTCCTCAACCTCAGGTAAGGGTTTACTGATCTTCCCTCCCAGTTCAAGAGAGCCAATTTTAAAATATTTTTTAGTATTTTGTTTTATTTTCCAATTACATGTAATGATTGTTTTCAACATTCATTTTTGTAAGATTTTGAGTTCGAAATTTTTCTCCTCCATCCTTTCCCTCCCCCCTCTCCAAGACATCAAGCAATCAGACATAGGTTATATATGTACAATCATGTTATACATATTTCCATATTAGTCATGTTGTAAAAAGAATCAGAACAAAAAAGAAAAACCACAAGAAAGAAAAAATACAGTTGTTAAATTTTCAACGTGAGCCACACTGAAAGTTACAAATCATGACTTGATTTTTAGTTTTGTTGATTGTCTAGACTTAACAAAGTGGTGGAGAAAATATTAATGTCTGTCAGCACACATTTACCCCCACCCCATAGCCAGAGAGTCTATTGTTAAACATTTAACAGCATGCCCCAGCTAGTAGGAGTTCCTTGTGCTAATGAAATCACTAATCAGCTTCTATTTTCTATAGGAACTGCATTCCAAAGTCCGTTCTTGTTTGAATATTGCACGCTTCTAATAGTTTCTGTTGTTCTAAGATTCCTTCCTTCCCACCCTAAAGTTCTGTGATTCCATGAAGAGAAACCTGGAAACCACCAAGTTCCCCTCAGGACAAGTAAGGCCTGGATGGAGGGGACTGTTGACAAACACACTTGCAATAACGGCATGAAGTCCAGCGCCCATCAATGCAGACCCTGACATCTATTACCCACCAACCCATCAGGTTGAAGGCTCCTACTGATACAAACCACAATCATCATTGCCACATGAACCAGTTATTTATAACCTCTGACAGCAGGAATTATGTGGAATAAACGTCATTTATAGTCGTTCTAGGAAAAGCCACCAGAACAGAAACTAATAAGGATTTCTTTCAGCTAAAAAGGTGTCAATTGCCAGAAAGCAATGGGCACTGTTAATGTGTCTGACAGAATTATTCATATATTTTTCAACCGTGTAACTGTTTATTAGCCATAGTCCTGTACTGATGCAGGGGCAACTAGATGAGGGATGGAACATTAGATTCAAGGCCTGAAGTAGGGGTGTAGGGGGTGAGAGGAGAGGAGAAGGAAAAAGAGAACAGAGGATATGTAGGATGGGGAAGAATGAGGAGAAAAACCATTGAGTAGACTGTTTTGCTTTTTGTTTTTTATTTTTTTTTTTTGCAGGGTAATGAGGGCTAAGTGACTTGCCCAGGGTCACACAGCTAGTAAGTGTTAAGTGTCTGAGGCTGGATTTGAACTCAGGTACTCCTGACTCCAGGGCCGGTGCTCTATCCCCTGTGCCACCTAGCTTTCTCCAGTACATAGACTGTTAAAACAAAAAGTATAAAATATGTGAGAGCTGAGAGGGACTATGAGACACAGAATGGTAGAACATGGAATGTTAGAGAGGAGAGAGACCTTTAAACAGACTATTAGAACATAAACATCTGAAGTTAGCACTACATGAGGTTTCTGAGAGCATCTCATTCAATGTTTTCATTTTACAGATGAGAAAATAGATATCCATCCAGAAAGAAGAAACATTTGAAGAAAGGTTAGTATTTTTCTGCTGGACCTCAGGGGGCAGAACTAGGGCCATTCAGCCTTCATTCTTGAAGAGCACTAATGATATCACAACGGTGATATCTTGACTTACACATGACTTGGATTTAAGAGAGGCAGAGCTGTGCAAAGTTGTCAGCCTCACTCTCTCCTCCAAGAGTCTTTGAAGTCCAGGGGCAGCTAGGTGGCACAGTGGATAAAGCACTGGCTCTGGATTCAGGAGAACCTGAGTTCAAATCCAGCCTTAGACACTTGATACTTACTAGCTGTGTGACCCTGGGCAAGTCACTTAACCCTCATTGCCCTGCAAAAAAAAGAGTCTTCGAAGTCCAGTGGCAAAACAAAAGTCAAGGATGGTCAGGGATGTAGAGGATGACCTTGACCTTTGTAAGTTAAGGTCTTACCCAAGCCTCAGTTTGTCTGAAGCAACAATGACTAATTCTAGGTATGAATTGAGGCAAAAGATGGTCTAATTTAGTATCACAAAAATATCAATGTGGGAGGGAAAGGCCCTCAAAGTTTGTGGCTAGAACAGAAAATAATTGCTATTTATACTCCTTGATGTAAAGGAAAATTTCCTAAGAAGAGCTAACCAAAAATGGAATGGATTGCCTCTGCAGATAGTGGGTTCCCTCTAATTTAAGGTCTTCAAACAGAGTTTATAAACACTAGTCAGTATGTTGTAGAGAGGAATCTTGTTCAAGTGTACTAGCTGGCCCAAGTATACAGAGCATTAAATGTCATCTTGGTACTCGGAGACATCCAAAGATTAGATAACACATAGTCCTTCTATTCTTGTGGAGCTCATAATGTAATAGGGGGAAACAACACCTTCAAAGCCAAATATAAAGCAGAATATATGACAAGCAGTAAAAGGCAACATAGGGTAGGTGGGTGGTACAGTGGATAGAATGCTGGGCCTGGAGTCAGGAAGATTTATCTTCCCAAGTTCAAGTCTAGCCTCAGATACTTACTAGCTGTATGACCCTGGGCAAGTCATTTAACCCTATTTGCCTCAGTTTTCTCACCTGTAAAATTGTCTAGAGAAGAAATGTCAAACCACTCTGGTATCTCTGCCAAGAAAACCCCATTGAAATGACAGAACAATAAGATATGGCACAGTATAATAAAAGTCAGAAGTTCTGAGTTCAAATACATGCTCTTCTGCTTGATAATCTTTGTGGCTTTGGGCAACTTATTTCCCCTCTCTGGGTCTCACTTTCCTCATTTGTAACATGTATTAGATTAGATGTTTTCTAATTTCCTTCTAAGCTCTAAATTCTATACTCCTATGATAAGTGCACAAGGGTGATATTAACAAAGTGCTTTGAGAATTTATAGGAGATAGTGGTTACTTCAAGCCAGGGAGCTCATAGAAGGCTTCCTGAAAGAGGTGGCATTTTATCCTGAACCTTGAAAGATTGCAATAGGTGGAGATGTGGAGGAGCACACTGTAGGCAGAAAAAAACAGTTTGATCAAAGGCAAGGAGGTGGGAAAGGACATGGTATGTTTAAGGAATTACCAATTTTTTTAGTTTGGCTACTGAGTAAACTGAGTAGATCAGTAGAAACTAAGGCTAGGAAGGTAGTGACACCAGATTGTTGGAGGGCCTCGAGTTCCATGTTTTTGTTCTATTGGCAAATGAGAGGCACAAAAGGTTTTTGCTCTTCAGTGTGGTGAATGATTACACAGGTGGCAAAGTTGGTGTGTTTCAGAGTGGAGTAGGATTAAAAGCAGAAGACGACTAAAGGAACTATTACAATATTCCAAGCAAGAAATAATGAGGGTTTGAACCAGGATGGTGACAATGGTAATAGAATGATGGAAAATGAAATAAGCAATATAGTGGAGGTAGGATCTATGACATTTGGCACCTGATAGTATGTAAGGGGTGAGATTGTAGTCAAAGATAAATCTGAGGTTTCAAGCTTGAGACTAGGACCAAGAAAGCTTTGAACAAACCAGCAAACCAAAAAAGGAGAGTCCTTAAAGTCTGGTATCACAGACAGTAACAGGTACAGTATAGGAAAAATGATAGAAGAAAGGAATAATAATTCACGGGACACGACATCCCAGAAAACTGCCCACGATAACACTCATCGTCTCAGATGTCTACATAATGAACTGCAAAAAGTAGGGGTAATTCAAAGGATGAATTAGAGATACTAATAAAAGGAGGAATATATTACGTTCCACATTAATGCTGAAACTTGGTGGGATGGTACTCATGCCTGGAATTCTGACTCTAAAAGGTTGTTGCTTATTTAAAGGACACAAAATAAATAAAAGAGGATGAGGGGTGGAGTCAAAATGGTGGAAGAACGGCTGTGACTCTCCCAGCTCTGGAAAACCTGTCCATATACCTCCAAAAATAATGCAGTAAGACACTCTTGAAGCAGCATAACCCACATAAGAACAGAGTGAGACTCTTTTCTAGCCAAAGAGGGCTTAATTAGGTGACTGGGTTCACCTGCTGTTTGGGCTGAACAAGGAGATCAATGTGAGGACCAGCACCAGCCTCAAGCAGGCAGCACCTCCAATCAGAGCCTCAGAATCTTCAGCTGCTTCTTCTGAAGCTCAGCTGGCGGACTAGTGAGGGGGTCCAGCGGTTGCGGGGGGGGGGGGCGGGGAATAGCTGCGGTCTCTAATGGAACTGGGATGGGGAGCCCACATTCTGAACCAGCAAGCAAAGTTGAAGGACAGCCACCCAGTGGGGGAGGGACACAGGCATGACAAGCTTCCAACCATAGAGAATCAGATTTCAATCAGACTTCTGTTTCCGGGTGAAAGAGAAAGCGGACCTTGGTTACTCACAGGCCAGGCAGGCTAAGAAAAAGCCCATTCACCCCCTCCAAGCTGTGGCTTAGAACAGTGTGTCCTGGAAGCAACGCTACACTTTAAGAAGGAGCTAAAAGCCAAGAAATAGGGGATCAAGATGAGTAAGCAGAAAAAAAACAGACCATCGAAAGCTGCTTTGGTGGTAAGCTAAACCCAAATACATCCTCAGAAGAAGATAATAACAAAGTTAAAGCTCCTGCATCCAAAGCTTCCAAAAAATATGAATTGGTCTCAGGCCTTGAAAGTGCTCAAAAGGGACTTTGAAGAGACAGTAGGAGAGATAGAAGGAAGTTTTAGAGAGGAGGAGGAAAGAATGGAATGAGAAATGAGAGTGATGCAGGAAAGTCACGAGAAAAAAAGTCAACAGCTTGAAAAACCAAATGGAAAAGGAGATTAAAAAGCTCTCTGAAGAAAATAAAGAATTAGAAAAATAAATAAATAAAAGGGGGTGGTGGAGTAATGTTGCATTTGAAGAAGACATTGAAGAATTCTAGGAACTCAGCATAGGGAGTGGGAATGTGACTACTTGGTTGAAAATTAACTGAGTGAGAAACAGAAATAATATTGTTTGAAAATCATGCTAAAGACCACCTTAACAGATGGAGGAAATAGATGAGGTGTTTGGGAAACATTACAAATGTAATCCCGAGACATCAATTATTTGGGCATCTGCTTGAGCTCTTCCTCCAACAAAAGCAGAACAGCTGTCAAATTCATGACTTGCCTTAATGATAATTTCATTCTTCGAAGGGTAGAGGAAATAGCCTTGGGAACTTCTATTCTGGATCTGATGCCGAAACCCAGAGAAGAACCAGTTGTTGAAATAGAAATTATGGTAACTCTGTGGGATAAATGATCACTTCCTCCTGGAGCTTGTTTTAGAAAAGAAAAGCTGCTTGTAGTCTGATGTGTACACGAGATTTGGGGAACATAGTTTCAAAGAGTTCAAAGGAACATTAAATAGGAATCTATAGTCAATACTTTCTTCTCCCAGAGACAGGGAAGTCTTTTATTTGGGACCATGATGATGATGAATGGTCAGCTTAAACTAATAACTCAACCAGTTCCAAATTCTAAATTAAGTTAGGAAATATCATCTCAGGCTCTTAATGAACCCTTCCCACTTCCACCCAACAGTGGGGGAGGGGGAAGGAAGTGTATGTCGTAAGGATGTTGTGGTATTAGAAGCCTGGTATAGTGAAAAGAGCCTTGGATTTGGAGTCAAAGGAGATCTGAGGTCAAATTTCAAGTCTGAAACTTAATACTTGTGTGCCTCTGGGAAACTCCTTTAATCTTGCTGAGTCTCAGTTTCACAAGTTATAAAATAGTTCACTACCTGCTTTGTGGGAGGATTTATGAGTAATCAACTTTAAAGAACTGCAGAAATGTGAACTACAAAAATGACATTGTGTAAACATCATGTCATGGATTGAATGCTGGATTTAGCATTGGGAGACTTGGTTCTGAACTTGAGTGTGGTTCTGATGCTTACTACTTACATGTGTAACCCTCTGGGCCTTTGTTTTCTTATCTCTAAGATGAAGAGATTGGACAAGATGGGCTGTGAGGTCTGGTCCAGCTTTAGGGCTTTGGTCCAATGATCTCCAAGGTTCCTTCTACATCTGACACTTGATTCTATGCGGATGATGAGGACATCAAGAGGGCATGTCTCATAGGCTCCTAGGGAATAGAGAGGTCAGTGTCAAGTGTGCTTTGAGCAGGATAAAGCAGGGCAGTGGTCAGAGACCAGTGGCTGAAGTCCCAGGAATTTGGTCAGATCTATTGAGCTTGACCTTCTTGTCCAGTCTGGTCACTGGGGATGGGGAAGCCAAAGGAATGAATTTGAGGCAGTAGAGGAGTTAAACTTGGATCTGGACTCTGATGCTTCCACTCTATAGCATCTTAGAATGTTCCAATAACCTCTCTGGTCCTCATTCTGTGGAGCGAAGAGTTTGGACTTGACAGTCTTGAAGGTATCATCCAGCTCTCAAACCTATGAGAGGCAATTTAATACATGTGAAGAGAATATTAGGCTTGGAGTAAGGAAGATTTGAGTTCAAGGCCACCTTTGTTCTTTTTAAAATAATAAACATTTTTATTTATAGTTTTTTGTGGGGGGGGGCAATGAGGGTTAAGTGACTTGCCCACGTTCACACAGCTAATTAGTGTCAAGTGTCTGAGGCTGGATTTGAACTCAGGTCCTCCTGAAACCAGGGCCAGGGCTTTATCCACTACAGCACCTAGCTGCCCCCATATTTATAGTTTTCAGTCCAAATTTTATCCTTTCTTCCCCCCCCCCTTCCCTGATGTGGTAAGTAATCAGATATAGGTTATACATGTGCAATTATGTAAAACATTACCATGTTAGTCATTTCATACATGAAAACTTCAATAAAAGAGAAAAAAATAAAGAAAGTGAAAAATAGCATTGCTGTTTTCAATCAATATCAGTTCTTTCTTTGGAGGTGGACATGTGTTTCATTATTAGTCCTTTGGGATTGTTTTGGATCATTGTATTGTTGAGAATAGTTAAGTCTTTCACAGTTCTTCTTCAAACAAAAGTGCTGTCTCCATGTACAATGAATGTTCTCTTGGTTCTGCTCATTCCACTATATATCAGTTCATACAGGTCTTTCCAGGCCTTTCTGAAATCACCCTGCTCGTCATTTCTTATAGCACAATAATACTCTATCACTATCATATACCCCAACTTGTTTAGCCATTTTCCAATTGATGGGCATTCCTTTGAATTCCAATTCTTAGCCACCACAGAAAAAGCTGCTAGAAATATTTTTGTACAAAGAGCTCTTTTTTCCTTTTGGGGATGTCTTTAGGATATAAACCTAGCAGTGGTATTGCTGAGTCAAAGCGCATGTACTGTTCTATAGCCCTTTGGGCATAGTTCCAAATTGCTTTCCAGAAGAGTTGCTTCTTTTCACAACTCCACCAACAGTGGATTAGCATCCCAGTTTTCCAACCACCAATATTTTATTTTTTATTATATTTGTCAAGGCCACCTTTGTTACTTATTAACTGTGTGACCCTGTGTAATTCATGTAATCTCTCTGAGGTTCGATTCCATCATTTGTAAAATGAGGGGCTTGTGCTAAATGGCCTCTAAGATCTATTTCAGATTGAAATCTAGGATTCTCTTCTCCTAGCATCTTTTTTTTTTAGCAACAGACATTTATTTTATTTTTTTTCCAGTTATATGTAAGGATAGTTTTCAACATTCCTTTTCATAAAATTTAGAGTTCCAAATTTTTCTCCCTCCCTCCCTCCCTCCTTGCCTCCCTCCCTTTCTTCCCCCTTTCACAAGATTGCAACCCAGTTATATATGTACAATCCACAAGTGTTCTTTTTGTCAGTTCTTTCTATGGGGGTGCATAGTAAGCTTCCTCATTACTTCCTTGGGATTGTCTTGGATCATTGCATTGCTAAGAGTAGTTAAGTCATTCACAATTGCTCATTGAACAATACTGCTGTCACTGCACAATGTCCTCCCAGCTCTGCTCACTTCACTATACATCAATGTTCATTAGTCTTTCCAGGTTTTTCTGGGATCATCCTGTTTGTCATTTCTTATAGCACAAGACCATTCCACCACAATCATATAGCACAGCTTCTTCCATCATTCCTCAATTGATGGACATTCCCTTGATTCTCAATTCTTAGCCTCCACAGAGTTGCTATAAATATTTTTTGTACATTTTCCCCCCTTTTCTCTTTTTCATGTTTACTATTGTTAACTGTTTCCCTTCCCCATAATATTTATTCTATTATCTCTCTTCTTTCATCCTATCACTCTTCAAAAGGGATTTGCTTCTGTCTGTTCCCTCCCCAACTCTGCCCTTCCTTTTTTTGCCCCTCTCTCTTTATCCCCTTCCCCTCTTATTTTCCTGCAGGGTTAGAGAGATTACTCCACCCAATTGAGTGTGTACATTATTCCCTCCTCCAGCCAATTCTAATGAGATTGAGGTCTTTGAGCCAATTCTGATGAGTGTTAGGCTCAGTTACTGCCCAGATTAAATAGATTACTCCACCCAGTTGGGTGTGTGTGTTAGTTCCTCCTTGAGGCAGCTCTGATGAGTTTATAGTCTTTGAGCCTTTTCTGATGAGTGTAAAATTCATTTACTGCCCTGCTCCTCTCCCATCTCTTCCCCCAATCCATAAGACTTTTCCTGTTTCTTACATGTAGGATTTCACCTCTGCCCTTCCCCCTCCACCAGTACATTCCCCTCACCCCTCAATTTAACTCTAAAGATGTCATCATGGGGCAGCTAGATGACACAGTGGACAAAGCATCACCCCTGGACCTGGGGGATCCCATCCAAAACCTGGCCTCAGACACAAGACAGTCACCCACCATATGACCCCAGGCATGTCCCCCAACTCCAGTTTTTTTATAGTTCTCTAGGGTCTTGTTTTTGAAAGTCAAATTTGCCATTCAGTTCAGGTCTTTTCATCACAAATATCTGAAAGTCTTCTTTTTCATTAAAGTCCCATTGTTTCCTCTGAAAGATTATGCTGAGTGTTGCTGGGTAGGTGATTCTTGGTTATGATCCCAATTCCTTTGCCCTCTGGAATATCATATTCCATGCCTGTGCCCCTCCCCGACCTGGGCCACTGCTACTCAGGCCTACCTCCTGGTTCTTGGCAGGGGCAAAAAATCCAAGTTCTGCCTCAGCACCATCATAGACCCCTGGAGTCTCCCCCCTGCTCAGCCCTCTCACCAGACTGTGAGCTTAGTTCCAGACGACACTGGTGCTTCAGCTGATTCAGAGGTTCTGAGGGTCTCCCTCTCTGGTGAGGCCTTCTGGGACTGGATTTGTGTCAGGGTGACTGTGGGGTTGGTCTTGACTCCTGTATCAGCACAGCAGCACCCTCCTTCTGACCTTCCAAGCCATTCTTAGTTAGAAGATGATTTCAGCACATTTTTCTATGTGTTTTGCTGCTCTGGGCATTTTCCTATGGCATTATTTGGATGTTTTTTGGAGCGATCATGTCATGAGTTTGAGAGCTCACTTCTTTTCCTCCACCATCTTCGAGTCCACTCCTAGCATCTTTAATAATAATAATAATAATAATAATAATAATAATAATAATAATAATATCACTCACATTTGTGTATTGCTTGAAGAACTATAGAGCACTTAGCATTTGCCCCATAGTGGAAGCTAAGGCAAGGATTGTTTTCCCCATTTTTATAGAAAAGGAAACTGAGTCTCAGAAAGGTTGAACTAGATGATCCATTCTAACTCTAAATTTTGTCATCCTAGGAATTTTAGTTCTGCCACCAACTAGCTGTATTATAGGCCATCATATCATTCATATTTTTTTCCATTTGAACAATGAATAGATGTGTCAGACTCATGGCAGGAAGACCCCTATGTGGCAAGCAAAACTCCAAAGTGAGCCAGAAGCAGATTAAAATGTCGTTGGGAAATGTTTAACAAAATAAATAAAAATGTAATAAAGTACTTTTGTTGTTGTCATTTTCAGTTGTGTCTGACTTCTCATGATCCCATTTGGGGCTTTCTTGGCAATGATACCAGAGTAGTTTACCATTTCCTTCTCCAGCTTATTTTATGGATGAAGAAACTGAGGCAAAGTTAAGTGACTTACTGATGGTCACACAACTTATCCACTGCACCACCTGGCTGCTCATGATAGAGCACAGATAATATTAATTTGTGTTTTTTTAAGCTGTTACACTGCTAGAAGGGATCCATTTCAACTTGAGTTTTGTTAAAAATTATTTTATTCTTAATTGATGGAACAAAATAAGCACTTCCACAACATAGCACAACAAAAATGATGATGGCACAGGAAACAGCAAATATACCATGCACGATTTACTATTTCTTTTAAATAGATAAGAATGTTGTTATGTAAATTTCTTTCTTCTTTTTTTTCCCTTTGTTTCTCTTCCCTCCACTGTATTAGATGATCCCTAATTCACCAAGCATCATGGTGGAGGATATAGAGTACAGAACTTGGTATCTGGAAGACATGGACTTAAATCCCACTTCAAAAACTTACTGTGTCACCATGAGCAAGTCACTTACCTTCTCTGAGAATCAGTTTCTTCATCTTTAAAATAAGGGACGATAATAGCAATTTATCTCACAGGGTTGTTGAAAAGATCAAAAGTGATACTGTGTGGGGGCAACTAGGTGGCGCAGTGGATAAAGTCCTGGCCCTGGATTCAGGAGGACCTGAGTTCAAATCCAGGCTCAGACACTTGGCATTTACTAGCTGTGTGACCCTGGGCAAGTCACTTAACCCCAATTGCCTCACACACAAAAAAGAAAAAGATAATGATGAAGTGATACTGTGTATAAAGTGCTTTGCAAATGTTTAAGTGCTTTATAAATGCCATCATCATCATCATTGGCCTCTTACAGTTCTAAGGACCTTTGATCCCCTGCTCTGGGTTCTTGGAGACAGTGGTGTTCTCTGAACTACGTCTCTCTTAATATTTAGGAAGAAGAATATGTATGTCTTGTAGCTCTTCTCCTTCTTAGAATCAGAGAATGGGGCTGGGGGTTGGGGTAGCCCTATGCATCCTTCCTTCCCTGAGCATTCCTCTTTCCCTCCCCTGCAGCCTAGGCTTCCAAGGGAATCAATTTGTTTCTTTAAGTATGAACCGACCTATCCCGGCAGGACATCAAATACATCTGCCTCATGAATTATTTGTAACTTTGTCAAAGAAAGTGCAATTTGATGGTGCTAATGTCAGTCTCCACAGCTCAGTGGGCTCTTGTTTCAGAACAGAAATTAGAAAGACCCTTCCCCGGCCAGTGGAAGAAACCCTCTGCAATAAAATATCCCACACTACTGCATGTGCCCGTTTGACAAAGACAATTTGATTTGTCCGTGGCTTTTAAAATATTCATCCCACTTTGATGGACTATAGTTTTACAAAAAGAGATCATCATTAGCTGGCACCAGCGGTGCCCTGCCTCCAGCCAGTACCACACCGCTCACATGGAATGGAGACATCCAATAAAAAAAAATCATTATCTGCCTAAGAACCCTAATCAGTAATGTTTGGTTCAAGTGCAGCTTAGGGGTCACTAACTCACTTTCACTGCCTCTGTGCTTTGGGGAGGAAGATGCATTGTGTGGGCTTCACATCACATGCTGGGAGAGACTTGCCAAAAGCCAAAAGGCCAACTCGAAGGGGGAAGAAAAGGTTTGTGACTGGAGGTATGAGAACAGAATAGAATCACAGAACCCAAGAGTTAGAGCCAGAAGAGATCTTAGAACATAGAATGTTGGAGCTGGAAGGGACCTTAATGCATTAATCATCAGAGCCAGAAGCAGTGTTAGAACACAATGTTAAGAGTGGAAAGGACTTTAAAACATAAAATGTTAGAGCTAGAAGGGACCGTAGAACATAGAATTTTAAAACATAGAACATAAAATGCCGGAGCTAGAAAAGACCCCAGAATACAGAATGTTAGAAGTGGAAGGGAATTTGATGACCACTGACGTCATGTAATCCAACCCAGGTGTTGTTTCGAGGAAAGAGAGAAGGCAGAAACCTCCTACCTAGATTTTGATCAAGAGTTGAAAGGTAACATAAATTGTTGGGTATCAAATCTTGGTAGGGATCATAAGCCGTATGGTATCTTCTTCCCTAAGTGTGTGTGTGCCCGTAGGAGTGCCAACCAAGGTTGGTATAATGGGCCGGCTCCCCTGTGTGCAGAGGGGAGTGCGGAGTAGAGCGAAAGAAGAGGGAAGCAGATCTGCTTGTTCAGCCCCAAAGTTTATTTAAGTTAAAAAACACATCTCGGGATTCAGAGGAGTGTTACACCACTGTCAATTTTCAGACGTCGCCATCAAGCGAAAAAAATTACATCCCGTCCTGACGAGCGACTAATCAAGGCGAGGCGAGCGGGTCTGCCATAAATTACTCCATTCCGAAATAAACCACACAAACAGACCGATGATAATAAATGTAAATTATTTCTCTGAAGAAATTTTCTTGGTATATGAGTAATACGAACCATCAGGAAGGCGTCTTCCTTAACATTAATTACAGAAGATGACAAGTGGGCTGATGACTGGGAAGGCTCATTATCTGGGAACATATTCACAAGTTTGCAATTTGTGCGAGATGTACTCGGGCTAAATTAATCTCCCTCCTTTGCATGAGCCTCTTCTAATTTTCATGTTATTAACAGGTTTGCAGTATCACTCAGTGCCTGTCACTCTAATCAGGTTTCAGCGTGTTCGAAAAAGCAGAGCGTCATTTAGAAGGATAAGTCCCTATAATGGTGCTCTCTTTCATGTGGAGAATTCTACAAGGCTGCTTTTAATAAGGTCCTTTAATCATCTCCCTTTGCTCAACTTTTGGCCCCTCTGTTTCTTTATGAAGAGTCATTAGAAGACTTTGAAGTTCATCAAGGATGAAAAATTCATAACGTTGTTAGGGTGAGGGGCAGGGGTGGGGAGGTAGCAGGAAAGCGAGGGAGTGGGTTGGGAAGCGTTCAGTTCTCCCCTTCCTAGGTCTTGGCCTGAGAGGGCTCCGGGGTGCCTGTGTCACTGCCAGCAGCTTGGGCTCTGTTTTGTCCTGTTGTCATCCATCTCCAGCTCTTTGTTCTTCCTCTTGGGACCCAGAGGACCCCTGGTCACAGGGTCATTTGGAGCTGGAAAAGGACCTTAGAGAGCATCCAGTTCAATCTCTTCATTTTACAGGCAAGGGAACTGACAACCAGGACGGTTACATGATTAGCCAGGGTCACACAGCTAATAAGAGAAAGAGGGAGGATTTTAACCCAGGTCTTCTGACACTAAACTCAGTGCTCTTTCCATGTATCACACTCCTCAGTTAGAGCTCAGCTAGGTATAAGCTAGAGTTTACTCCCTATAAGGAGTTCTCCCACTGGGGGAAAGTGATATTGTCTGTGTGAGGGCTCTAGGTCTTTCTTTCACAGACAAAGACCTTTGGAATAGTCATAGATTCTCAGTGCCATCCCTTGAAAGCACAGAATCCTCAGTGGGGAACTTGTAGATCAGTGGAGCAATTCTCCCAGGTGCAAGATGTTCAGGGAGTCCCTCAAAGATCTCTGGGAGAGCCCTCGTGGATTCAGAATTCTCAGGGAATACTTCACAAGCTCCTGGGGTTTCCTGCACAGATGCAGCTTCAAGGGCTCCCAGATACTTGAATTGGTCACCGTAATCATTTGGAATTACACCTTATTAGGGTCCAAGGACCATTAGCCCTAAGTGTTTTGGCTCTATTCTTCCTTTCATAGCCACACTCAACCAGAACCAAGCTCTTTCACATACCTTTCATGGCCATGTCCTTCCCTACATCTGTAGGACGAGACTAGATGTTAACTAGGAGATATTCCTACTGCTGGCCTCAGATGGGGCCTCAGAACACTCTCAAAGTCAGGGGCCTATAGGTTAAGGTTGAGATCATTTCCCATCTGTCAATGCTGACTCCCCAATAACTCAACCAGCTCAAGATTAGCCCTGAAATCCCTCCAGTCCTCCTCAGATATGCCCAAATAGAGATCTGCAAAGGAGTTCTGCTTTCCTGGGATCAGGAAGTCCATATACACTCATATGTGCTAGCTATTTGGGCTGTCTACCTTCCAAGGTCTGGGATGGTGATGAAGAAGAGCACTGGCATGGTCTAAACACGAGGGAACTGAGGGTGGTGTGGTGGTGGCTGCAGGGAGTTGAGGCCTGATGCCTGTAATCCCAGGGACCATAGACTGATTTTTTTTTTACTTGACCTGTGATTTCGTCAGTTTAGGCCATTCCTATTGAGGGAATTTTCTCTGCTCATTGGGATTATAGATTGGGACCTTCTTGCTTAGCATTTCAGGGAGGGGGAGGGGAGGGAGTGAATTGAGAACTCAAAAAATTTTTTAATGAATGTTAATATTGTTTTACATGGGAAAAATAAAACATTATTCAAAAAAGTTTGTGTCAGACTCCTTTGGCAGTTCAGTGAAGCCTAAGGATCCTTTGTCAGAATAATATTTTTAAATGCAGAAAATAAAATAGGATTGCAAGGAAACCAGTTATATTTAAATATAGTTATTAAAACAATATAAGCAAGTTCACAGAGCCCAAATGAATAGCTCTGTCTTAGAGAGTTACTTGAGGGGCATGGAGAGGTTAAGTGCTTTGCCCAGAAACACACAGGCAGCACGTGTAAGAGGTGGAATTTAATCCAGATTTTCTTAGGCCTCAGGCCAGCTTTCTAGAAACTATGCCATGCTGCTCATAGGAATTAGCCTGAAGTCACACATGACAGCAGCTTGGTAGTTACAGTCTAGGATAATGGGAGATGTGGCATAATAGAGACGCTACCCCAGGAATGGAGAATGGACTTTGGACAGGCTTGATAGTGGAAGCCCTGGTCCCTTGAGTTTTCACTTTGGTTTCTGAGGTCCCAAGTGGGCCATCTTTTCCTGTTCCAAGGTGGGTGAGGGGGAAAGTGTCTGAGGCCAGACTCCAAATTCCTTGAGAGCAAAGACTGTCTTTTTACCTCTTTTTGTGTCCCCAGTGCTTAACACAGCGCTGGCACACAGTAGGCACTTAAATGTTTATTGAATGAATGAACTGTACCTTTGTCTAAAATCCTTGTTGTTTCAACTCCAGGCAGAGTATCTTTACAGTGCTTGGTCTATGCCTGGATTCCTATTCTTTCTAAATCCAGGTTTGATCATGCCTGAGATCTGGTTGATATACCACTAGACCTTAGCCTGAGACTCTAGAATAATAGATCTAGAATCAGAAGGGACATTTGGATCCATATAATCCAACCTCTTATTTTACAGGTGAGGAAGTCAAGGTGTGGAGAAGTTAAGGTACATGTCCAAGGACACACTGGTGGTGCCAGAACCCCAATCCTCTGATCCTTTCCACCATACCTCCACCTCACCTTCTACCACTGCCTCCCTCCAATGCCAGGGTTATGTCTTGAGAAGCCCTTGCTCACTGCCTAGGGGGCCAAAGACAAAGCCGTGGGACACTCCATTAGAAATCTCCATCTGAGTTGACATTGATTCATTAATCACTTCTCTTTGGGTCATTGGATCAGTTCTGAATACACCTAACTATGCAGTCATTTAGTTCACAGCTCTCCATCTTGTCCTCAAGGACAGTTTGAGAGAGTCTGCCAAATGCTTTCCTGAAATCCTAATGTGTCTATAGCATTTTTTTGCTTTTTAAGGCTTGTAACTCTCTCAAAAAAGGAAATGAGATTAGTCCATTGTGATGGTGTCATATGGGCCTTTAGTGATTATTGCTTTCCTTCATTAAAAAAAATCATTCTATTCTGTTTTTGAGAAGTAGTGTGACATACTAGATAAAAAGCTGGCCTCAGAGCCAGGAGGACCTGAGTCCTACCACTAACACATACCAGCTGTGTGACCCTGTGTAAGTCACTCAGCCTCCTTATGCTCTAGGCAATTCTTTGATACTATAAGTTGTTGGGAAAGGACTGACCTGCACTGGTGGAGGGAATTTTTTCATTATAGAGTTTCCCACACCAGTGAAATTCTAGGTCCAGTCTCTGGCTCCTATGTTTCATTTTTATATCTATTTTGTTTCCAAATATATCCCTTCCCCCATGGACAACTCCCAAGGGTTAGTCCTGAGCCTTCAACTCCCATGAATACAATCATCATATCTCTAGATGATTCTTAGATTTATTTATCCAGCCCTAACTTCCCTCTTGGTTTCCAGTTTCACATCACCAACTGCCTATTGGACATCTCAAAATGGATATTTCATAGACACCTTAAATTCAACATATCCAAATTAGAATTTATCATATTTCCCAAAATAAACCTTCCCTCCTCTGACCTTTATTACTGATGAGGGAAAAACCATCCTCCCAGTCACCCAGGCTTCCAACCTAGGTGTCATCCCTCACTACCACTCACTCTATATATCCAATCTATTGCTAAGACTTAGGCAGCTAGGTAGTATAGTGGACAGAGTATTGAAACTGGAGTCAGGAAGATCTAATTAATAATAATAATAATAATAGCTGCTAACATTTATATAGAACTTAATATGTACCAGGCATTGTACTAAGTTCTTTATAATTTTAATCTCATTTGATCCTCACCACAACTCTGAGAGGTAGATACTATTATATACTAATTCTACAGATAAAGAAACTGAGGAAAACAGAATTTAAGTGACTTGCCCAGGGTCATACAGGTAGTAAGTGTGTCTAAGACTTGATTTTAACTCAGGTCTACCTGACACCAAGAGCCAGGCACTCTCTCTGCTATGCCACCTAGTCACCCAATATGAGTGTAAATTCTTTCTGAGATCTGAGTTTTTATATCCTATTCAGAACTTCATATTGTGCCAATCACATAGTAGACTCTTAATAAGTGTTTAGTGAATAAACATAGCAAGGCAATTAATAAATTGTATTTTGACTTGTTGACTTCACTTGGAACAAAAAAAAATTAAAATGAAGAAAAAAGTTTGACAAAACTAACCAAGCTTTAGAGATTAGGTGATATTTCATATCTTCAGCCTCCCACCTCTATAAAAGGATGGAGGAGCATTCTCATTTTTTTTCAGTCTAGATTAGATCATTATAATGACAGCCTTCAGACTGGAGCATTTTGTTGTTGTCCTTTCTATTTACATTATGATAGTCATTGTGTCTATTTTCCCTACTTCTGATTGCTCACAAACCATTCTTTTGATAATACATTTTAGAATTCTTACAGTTTCCCCAAAGGTTGTGTCCTTTCTATTCCAAAGATAACTTTCAACTCAGATATTTTATGTCCTAAGGTTCTCTTTAGTTCCAATGTCCTATTAGTCTATGGAACACATTTCTGAAACACAATGGTGTTGTACCATCAATAACCAGAGAGGGTGAGCTACAGAACCCCAAATCAACAACTCAGGTGACATGAACTTACATAAGTGTTATAGGGTCTCTAAAAACCTATGGCAGAATTAACAACTGAGTTTAACATTGTAAGTAATATGGTAAATAAGTAATGATGGGTCAGCTTTGAGGTTAGGATGTCAGAACTGCTTTGCAATATAATGAATCCATTCATACCCTCCACAGGGTCTGGAGCAAAGGTGGGCAAGGGATGCCCTAATTGTTCTTGAAGCCATATGATGAAGAGTTTGATGGAAAACCACCAGTTAGCTCAGGAAATAGAAGCCACCATCACGGGGGCGGGGGGTATAACATAGGATGGCCTGCCAGGTATGCCTCAGGCAGCTCTACCTGTTCATAGAAGATCTGTTGATGTAGGAGCAGAGCAATGAGCCAAGTCATGAGTTTTCAAATGGCACATGGGAAGTGTCAACCAATTATGTCTTGTTCTTGACACATGACTAGTCCACCTTTTCCCATCATACATCTCTCTTATGATATATTTATGCCACTTCTCTGCACAATGCTTGGTTAATAGAGTGTTTGAGCCTACTCACATTCGCCATACATCTGTCCATTGTCTACTGTTGTCTATTCTCAACTTGAAGTCATCAGAGACTTTAGTATTTCATGACGTTAAGTCTAGAACAAGAATCCTTCACCTTTTTTATATCCTCATCATATATATATATATGAGGCAATTGAGGTTAAGTGACTTGCCCTAGGTCACACAGCTAGTTAAGTGTCAAGTGTCTGAGGCTGGATTTGAACTCAGGTTCTCCTGAATCCAGGGCCAGTCCTCTATCCACTGCACCACCTAGCTGCCCCTTATATTTAATATTTTTAACACCCCTTTGGCAGTCTGGTGATGCCTATGGATTTCTCAGAATGATGTTCTAAATGCATAAAATAAAAGAATACAATTATAAAGAAAACTAATTATACTTAAATATACTGTAGTTATTAGATATATTTAAAAAAAACAAATTCACAAACTCCCTGGTTAAGAATCTCTGATCTGGAACATCACTGAAAGGATATTGTTAAAATGATGAGTTGTCTATTTCAGGGTGATACTTAGGGTCATTAAAATCACTAAGCAAGTTCTTATATAAAACCCAGCCTGCTTTACTCCTCTTGTTAAATTCTGGGCTCATTGTCCATGCATAATGTCTGTCCAAGGCATGTGTATTGAAAAACAAACTCTGTAGATTGTCTACATCTGATATGAGTCATTCTTCATCCATTTGCTTTTTCTAGTGTAAATAGTTAGGCTGAACTCTTTTGAATCATAAAAGATGTTATTTAGGAGGCTCTGCCATGTTCATGGGATAGATGCAATCAGCACAATTCCATCCACACACAAGAATGTATGGAGGACCTGACTATCTTTAGAGAATTACTCTTCCAGTTGAATTTTCTGGGGGACATCCTGCAAGATGGTGGCAAACACATTTGAGGAGTATATCTCCCTGGTTTTTGCCTTTCATAATAGCAATAATCAACGGGTTGGGGAAGATAGGTGGTGCAGTGGATAAAGCACCAGCCCTGGATTCAGGAGGATCTGTGTTCAAATCCGACCTCAGACACTTGACACTTACTAGCTGTATAAGCCTGGGCAAGTCACTTAATCCCCATTGCCCCACAAAAATCAATGGGTCATTGAAGAAATGATGTTACACCTTTCAAGGAATCTTGGATGTTTTGACATCCCCAGTCAATATGAGCTGACTGATAGTCTTTGGAAGATCTCAGTGCTTGCACTAATTTTGGGTTATAACATTGTAGAATGGTGAGCAGAAAGTATTGAGTAACAATGGCCATAATAGAATGCTAGAAGTTGAAAAGAGGTAGATTTTAGATTGATATAAAAAAAAAGTCTTAACAATTAGAGTTTTCTAAAGTGGAATAGTCTGCTTCATAAATATTGAATTCTTTATCACTAGAGGTATTCAAGAAGAATCTAGATCATCACTTGTGTTGATGGGATTCCTGCTCAGGCATAGTTTGAAAAAAGTCAAGAAGCTCCACTCCCTTAAGTTAATTAAGCTTCACTGGTTCCCCACCCCCACCCCCACCCTATGCCCTGCTTTCCCAATCATGACTGAACTTTTGGCATATTGAACTAGGGTGGAACTCAGTTTGCCACAAGTGTTAATCAAGAGAGTTATTAAAAAGAGACAAGGGGGCAGCTAGGTGGCACAGTGGATAAAGAAAGCACTGGCCCTGGATTCAGGAAGACCTTAGTTCAAATCCAGCCTCAGGCACACTTACTAGCTGTGTGACCCTGGACAAGTCACTTAACCCTAAACCCTCATTGCCCCACCAGAGAGAGAGAGAGAGAGAGAGAGAGAGAGAGAGAGAGAGAGAGAGAGAGAGAGAGAGAGAGAGAGAGAGAGGGAGAGAGAGAGAGAGAGAGAGAGAGAGAGAGAGAGAGAAGATTTAGGATTTGGCTTGAAGGAAATCTTAAGAGCTAAGAAAAATTTTGAGGTGACTTGAAAGTCTCTCATATTTATTTTTCTGGAGAATGGAGGGCCTGGGTACACTTTGGGGTCCTCTCACTCCTATGGCCCATTGCCTCCACTGAGATGGAACTGGCAATGTCCATATCTGGCACTTCCAAGGGTAAGCATCAGCTTCCCTTACAAGTGTTCAGTTTTACAAGGCTCAATTTAAAGTAATCATATTTTCTAATTAATAGACAGAGAAAGTTCATATCTGAGTCAATTGAGAGTAAATAGACCACTTCACCCCAATGAGAAAAGCTTTATATAAAGATTCAAACATTTTCCCAGTATGGCCCATGTGAGATTCCAGCAAGTAGGGAGAATGGAGTTTGTTGTTCCTCATTGATCTACATCCTCCACCTCCTGGAGCTCAGTCAGAAATTTTGCTGATGCCAAATCAATTTAATAAACATTTATTAAGCACCTACTATGTCAAAAGCACTGTGCTGGCTGGTAAGCATATAAAAGGAAAAACAAAATAGGCCCTGGCCTTGAGTAACTTGTGTTCTTTTGGGGAAGGAGAGAGGGAAATGGGACTGTATGTAGCTAAGTAAATACAAGGTATATAAAAAGTTAATACATAGTTAATCAGTCAATAAACATTCAAAATACTTGACTGACAAAGCAATTTTAGGAAATAAGGAGGAGTAATGATGGGGAAATCAGAAAAGGCTTTTTGTTGGAGTTGGTTCCTAAACTGGTGGATCCTTGAAGGAAGTGGTGGATCCTAAGGGATGGAGATGCACAGCTCTGCCCCTCACCAGACATGATGTTCATGGCCTTCCCCAGGGGATCAGCTCTCTAACCATTGTCCTCCACAGTTCTCTTCTCTGTACCACTGCATATCTGCCTGGAATTGCTGAACCTTAACTCTGCCTCTTCTAGTTAAGTGCCATTTGCTGACACCTATTCAAGTCACCTACTCACCCAGTTGTGTTTTAAGTTAAAAAATGCATCTCAGGACCAGAGAATGTCCATTCATTTGAAAGTTTTACACTCAGGTCCTATAGTCTCTGGCTCTTCATGTCAAAGGACTCTCAGGGCACTATAGGAATTGTGATGTTTAAAATCTAAATTGTGGTCGCCTTAAATTAGAAGCTTCAGCACCAGTCTTTGGGCATTAAATATTTATTAAAGCATACAGGTATTCACAGGGAGTTCAGAAAGTTAAGAAAAGGCCTATGTGGCATAGAGTTCCAGACTGGTTGGGTTCTTCCTCAAGTCCTCCTTCACAAGCCAGCTTTAATCAGGAACTCTCTCTAGCAAACTGATTGTGGAAGCTTTTTATAGGTCTGGAACAGAGTCGGTCCTTACACACTGCTTCAAGCTGATTGGTTGGTATCATCCAAATCCATTGGTTCTGAAGGTGTTCTCAGGGTGTGATTACAATCCAGTTAATTTGAAGTAGGCTAATCAGCAGTTAATCACTCTCACTTGATTCAATCAGTCTAGATTAATCTCCAGGTGGGTCTTTGAGTATCTGCTAAATCTCATTATTTCATCACAGAATGCTCTCCTCTTACACTTTAAATGAGTCTTTATGTTTAACACCAAATATAACTATGATGATTTAGGATAATTTCTCTCTTTCTTCCCCAGCATGTGAGTGGTTCATTTCCCATTCAAGTTAGCTTCTCACCACCACCACCACCACTACCACCACCACCACTACCTCCACCACTACCATGGTCACCCACCAACCAGGTCTTGGAGTTCAAGTGAGTAGATTCATTCTCTTGCTGATTCTCTTTCTTTCATCTGCTCCCAGGGAAGCTGGGCCAGAATATTAAAAAATGGAGAGAGATCTCCAAAAAGGAGGGGGGAAGGGCAGGGCCAAATTGGTCCCTGCTCAAATGCTGTGCTGAGACCAGTAACAGCTACCTACTTGCCAACCTATACACAAAGGTGAATTTGTTTCTGTCCTAGAGGAAAACGCAAAAACTCTGGAGGAATAGCTCTCTCTTCTAGGTTATCAGAGAGAATTTAGTGTTCCTTAAAAGAGTGGAAGTACTTCAAGGAAGAAACAAAGAAGAAAAAGCATGCAAAGGGAAATCTTATTGAAGGTTAGAGATTAGAAGAATATGATCTTTTTTGGGTGGGGCAATCGGGGTTAAGTGACTTGCTCAGGGTCACCCAGCTAGTGTCAAGTGTCTGAGGCTGAATTTGAACTCAGGTACTCCTGAATCTAGGGCCTGTGCTTTATCCACTGTGCCACCTAGCTGCCCCTGGATAGGAAGAAGGACCACTGAACATTTGAAACTAAGTGAAAAATACAGAATTCTAAATAGAAAGAGGAGAGCTTTTCTTTTTGTGGAGGCTAAGAATTGGAAATTGAAGGGATACCCATCAATTGGGGAATGACTAAACAAGCTGTGGTATATGATTGTAATGGAATATTATTGTGCTATAAGAAATGACAAACAAGATAATTTCAGAAGAATCTAGAAAGACACATGGACTCATGCATAGGGAAGTGAACAGAACCAGGATAACATTGTATACACTAGCACCAATATTGTTCAATGAAGAATTATGAATGACAGTTATTCTCAGCAATACAATGATCCAAGACAATCCCAAAGGACTTAATGATGAAGCATACTATCCACCTCCATAGAAAGAACTGATTATTTGAATACAGACTAAAGCATGCTATTTTTTCACTTTCTTTAATTTTTTTTTTCTTTGGAGTCCTCACACAAAATAACTAATATGGAAATGTTTTGCATAATTGCACACGTATAACCTATATCTGATTACTTGCCATCTCAGGGAGGTTATAGGGGAGGGGAGGGATAGAATTTGAAACTCAAAACTTTAAATAAAATGTTTTCAAAAAAAGAAAGGGGAGAAATTGGCTGTCTCAGGAGGAAGTGGCTTCTTATTTTCCAAGGAATCGCAATCCACAAGTGTTACCAGATGAGAGACCATCTAGTAATGGTTAGTGTAAGAAGCAGTAAGCAGTAGTGATTGGTGACTCCCTGCTATGGGATACCTAGGAGCTGATTTGTTGACTTGATATTAACCAAAGAGAGGTTTGATGTCTTATAGCAAGTAGTCAGGACTCCACTCTATTAGATACCTCTTTGTAAGTTGATACTTGTACATTAGTGACTACTCTTGGGGTCCAGTCATTAACGTATGAATCCCCTGAGGCTCTGTTCTGAGTCCCCCTTGCAATATTTGCAATGGCTTCCTCATTGGTCCCTATTCTTCCAGTCTCTCCCTTCTCTGATCCATTCTTTATGCTATTGCCAAAATAATGTTTCTGAGGCATATATGGGACCGTGCTATTTCCCCACTTAAAAATCATCCGTTCTTTTCTATGGCTTCCAGGACACAAATCCTCAACCTGGAAATTAAAGCCACCTCCCCCAACACTCTGGCTCCATTATACTTGTCCAGAATTATTTGATAGTACTCTGCTGCCTGCATTCTATGTTCCAGACAAACTGGACTACTTGCTGTTGCCCTAATTCAAAATTATACCCTTGTTTGCCATTTCTTTGCATGGCCTGAACCTTATTGTTATCTTCATTTATGGCTCATTTTATACAGTGCTATCTATGCAAACCTCATGTCTCCTAAATTGTTAGTACTCTCTACCTTCTTAAAAGACTTCACATTTTCATATTTGCATTCATTTTGCATCCCAATCAGTAGAATGGAAAGATATTTGAGGGCAGGGACTGTCACATATTTCCCTTTCTATCACCCATACCTAGTCTAATATCTTATAGATAAGAGACATTCAATAAATGTTTGTTGAATTGAAATGAATTCGAGATTTTAGCAAAAAACATCCCTAGTTTAAGGTTAGTATCCTTGGAAAGCCAGGCCCAACAGGAGCCAATATTGTACAGACTGTTCCCAACCACATACCGACTGACATACAGAATCAATGAAGGCAGAGAACCATCATCCAAAGTATGAAAGTTACATGTCTTTGGGCAGAATAAACACACATGTCCCTCTGTTCAACAACTATGGCCAAGTTAGTGGAGCAAAAGCTTGATCATTTCAGGACCAACTTAAGCAGCTGCACCTCTGAAGACCCAGTGAGGAGCTCTAAGACTTATCAGAAAGGATACCTGAATTCAAGTCTCAGCTCTGGGCTGTGGGACCTTCCTTGGGCAAGCCACCTAATGTCACTGAGCTTCATTTCCCCCTTCTATAAAACAGAGATAATAATAGCTGCACTACCCATCTCATAGGGTTGCTTTGAGAAAAGTACCTTTTTGAACCTGAAATCAGTATGGGAATGTGAGTCAGAATGATTATTATTGTTTAGTTATCTTCCCTGGTGCCTGTTTCAGCCCAGCTAAAGTTTCTCAGGGTACTAACAACATCTATTTTATGGATTAACATTTCTTAAAACTGTGGTTCTGGGCAAAATTATCTCTACCCCATTTAGGAACCAGCCTCTTCTTTCTTGGTTTTGGGAATCCATATTCTCCTTCTATACAGGAGTCCCCGTATCTTCTATTTATATGGGACTGGATGCCACCTTTAGCAGAGACACTGGAGAGCTAGAGGATGGCTGTAAGAGGAAGATTAGGATCTCGAAGCAGATGTATATGATGCTTTATGAGGAGTGGTTGAAAATATGTAGGATAGTTAACTAAGCAAGCAGCAAGTATTTCTTGAGCACTTATAAGATTCCAAGCACCAAGAATGCAAAGAAAGGGAAAAAAATGTTCTTGCCCTCCAGGGACTGTCCATCTAAGGAGTGAAACCACACATAAATAGCTAGGTATCTACAAATGTAGGGGGAAGCCAAGTGGCACAGTGGATAGAGCACCGGCTTGGAATTGGGAAGACTCATCTTTCTGAGTTCAAATCTGGCTTCAGATACTTACTAGCTGTGTGACCCTGGGCAAGTCTCTTCACCCTCAGTTTCCTCATATGTCAAATGATCTGAAGAGAAATGGCAAACTACTCCAGTATCTCTGCCAAGAAAATCCCAAATAGGGTCACAAAGAGTCGGACGTGACTGAAATGACTCAACAACAACAACTAAATACAAAATAAATACAGGGTAGATAGAAGTTCATCTTAGAAGGGTAGGGAAGGTCTTAGCAGCTGGGGGGATCTGGGAAGTCCTCTTGCAGAAGATTAAGTTTGAGCTAAATCTTTCAGGAAGCCAGAGATTCTAAGAAGAGTTGAGGAGAAAGAGCATCACAATGAGTATTCATGAAAGTGGAAGGTGGTATATTATGTTTGGAGAGCAATAAGTAAGCCAGTGTAGTTGTATTATAGAGAACATGGAGGTGATGAAAATGTAAGAAGATTGGAAAGGTGGAGAGGGGCCATGTTGTGAAGAGATTGAAATGCTAAACAAAGGACTTTATATTTGATCCTGGAAGTAATAGGGAACCACTGGAGTTGAATGGTGTGTGTGTGTGTGTGTGTGTGTGTGTGTGTGTGTGTGAGAGAGAGAGAGAGAGAGAGACAGAGAGACAGAGAGAGGGAGAGAAAGAGAGAGGGAGAGACAGAGAGAGGGAGAGACAGAGAGAGGGAGAGACAGAGAGAGGGAGAGACAGAGAGAGGGAGAGAGAAGGAGGGAGAGAGAAAGAGAAAGAGATACAGAAACACACAGAGAGAACACAGAAAGAAAGAAGAGAGCAATAAAAAGACAGAGAAAGAAAGAAGGAAAAGGATAGGAAAGACAGAGGGAGATAGAGATATATGGCCACACTTTTGCTTTAGGAAAATCATCTTGGCAGCTGAGTGGAAAATAGATTAAAGTGGGGGAGAGATATAAGGCAAGGGAGTTTATTACAAGGCTATTGAAATAATCCAAGCAAAAGGTGAAAAGAGCCTCAGCTAGGGTGGTGGCTGTATGAGTGGAGAGAAGAGGATGTATAGGAGAGATGTTTAGCCTAGAGAAGAAAAGAATTAGCAGGGCATGATATCTGTCTTCAGGCATTTGAATGGCTGTCACATGGAAGAAGAATCAGATTTGTTCTGGTTGGGCCCAGAAGGCAGAATTAGTAACAAAGGTTGGAATTTGCAGAGAGGCAGATTTTGCATTGATATGAGGGGGGAATGCCCAACACTGCAATGGGCAGCCAGGACATAAAATGAATCCCCAATCACCGGAGGTGTTCAAACATAGGCTGCACAAACACTTGTTAAGAACATTGAGGAGAAATTCTTCCTTCAGGTGTTTGGAGGGGGCAGTACTTGTGGGATCTTTCAGACATAAGATTCTACAATCAGGAAGCATCTCTGATCTCATTCTCAAGAAAAGAGAACAAAAACAATAAAAGTGATAAAAATAACAATACATAATTTCTATATCACATTAAAAGGCAGCTAGATGGTGTAGTGGATAGAACACTGGGCTTGGAATCTGGAAGACATCTTCCTGAATTCAAATTCGGACTCAGGCAGCTTATGACCCAGGGCAAATCACTTTACCCTGTTGTCCTCAGTTTCTTCATCTGTTAAATAAGCTGAAGAAAGAAATCACAAACTCCTCCAGTATCTCTGCCAAGAAAACTCCAAATGGAGTCAAAGGAAATCAGACATGACTTAAAAATGACCGAATGGGGGCAGCTAGGTGGTGAAGTGGATAAAGCACTGGCACTGGATTCAGGAGGATCCGAGTTAAAATCCAGCCTCAGACATTTGACACTTATTAGCTGTATGACACTGGGCAAGTCACTTAACCCCCATTGCCCCGAAAAAACAAAGAAACAAACAAAAAAATGACCAAACCAAAATATCACATTAAAATTTACAAAGTACTTTCTTCATATTAGTCTTTGAATGGGCTGAACATTCACTTTTAAAAATTTTTACATAGGCTATACATCAATAGCACTGTTTGGTGGAGAAATCAATCCAGGAAACAGCTTTTGATAGACATAGAAACTTTTCTGGAAAGGGCTCCATTTTGATAAGGAAGTATTATTTTCTTCAATTTAAAGATGAAAGAACTGAAACTCAGAGTGGGGATATGATTGGGCTGGAGGACACAGGGAGGCACTGTCAGGGCAGGAACTTGAAGTCAAGTCTTCTGAAAGTGCTCCTTCAGTTACACTATGCTGCTTCTTAGACAGTGAATTAGCCACAAGCTCCTAGATGTCAACCTGAAGTTTACATTTCTGAAGCCTCACTTCAATTCTTCTCTAAAGGGAAAAATCTAAGGTGTAAGTAGAGTTTTTCCACATATGGGCCCAGAGACTCTGCTATAATGAAGCCCCTTCAATAGAGTGAGGTCAGGGCAGAAATATATGGCAAGGATTCATGGAACATTTGCACATAAATGATATATTACTTCTAGGCTTCATTGTGTGTCATGTTGGGAAGGATGGTGGACTGGCTTCAAATCCTCTCTCAGATTGGTGGGCAAGTCGGTTAGTGGGGCTTGATGTTCATGTATAAAATGACTGTTTCAGAAGGGTTTTTGTGAGGAAAGTACTTTGTGTAGCACTATAAAAATGTGAAATAATGATGATGGTGATGCTGGTTTGAGGATACTATATAGAATAAGGAAGATATTCTTGTTCTGCTATCCTTGTCAAGCTACATATGGAGTGTTGTGCTTAGTTCTGGGTACTATATTTAAGAAAGGAATTAATAAACTAGAATTTATCCAGAGCTAGACAATAAGTATGATGAGACCATGGCATATGAAGATTGGTTGGATTAACTGGAGAAGAGATATAACAGGAGAGACATAATAGCTATAATCATATACTTGAAGGCCCATTATGTGGAAGAGGTTAGGCTTGGCCTGCTTAGATTCATAGTGCAGAATTAGGAGCAATTGGAGAAAATTGTTGGGAAGCAGAGTTTGGCTAGATGGAAGGAAAACCTTTCTAAAATTTAAAAATATTTACTCAGTACAAAGGTGATCCTAGGCAAAAGCAGATTCAGCACCATGGGCAGATCCTGGTCTCTGTCAGCAATGCTGGATGTGAATTCCAGAGAGGGTAGGCTATTTGACCTGTTGTTTGTCTTCCTATCTCGTAGAGAACCATGACATCAGGGTGATGTCATGTCTTGCAGTGAATTGGTTTTAAGTGAGGTAGGGCTGTGCAAGGTCACCAATTTTACTCTCTCCTCCAGAGCCATCCAGGTTCAGTGGCAAGATATATACATTAGGACAGGACAACTGGAGATGGCCCCGGATGTTTAAGGCAATTGGGATTAAGTGACTTGCCCAGGGTCACACAGCTAATAAGTGTCAAGTGTCTGAGGCTGGATTCGAACTCAGGTCCTCCTGAATCCAGGGCCAGTGCTTTATCCACTGCACTACCTAGCTGCTCCCTCTAAGGTGAGATTTTAACTCAGGTCCTCCCATCTTCAGAGCCAGTGTTCTATCCACTGTCCCTATTAGTGATCTTACAGATTGCCTTGTCCAGTTCCCAAGTTGTGAAGTGACATGCTCAAGATCACACAATAAGTGTCAGAGCTAAGATTTTAACCCACATTTCCTGACTCCCAATCCAGTGTTCTTAGCACTATGCCACACTTCTCCTTTAAGTACTAACTGGGTTCTGGATATCTTATTTTATTTGATCCTCATAACAGTCTTGCGATGGAGGCAGGACATGACATAGTTTATTATCCTCATTTCACAGACGAGGAAAGAAAGTTAGAGGTTATATGACCTGCCTAAGGCCACACAGCTTGCTGAAAACAGAATCAGAACTCAAACCTAAGTCTTCTAATTCCAGTCCTAAGGTTCTTTCAATGCACACTACACATAATTCTCCTTTTTAAAAATAAAAAATAAATAAAAGAGGAAACTGAAGATCAGAAATATGTAAAATGATTTACCTATGGTGACACAATTAATAAATAGAAGTACAGGAACCCTAACCCAGTTTTCCTGCCTCCAAATTCAGTGTTCTTCCCACCATACCTATGCCATGATAGAGATACTCAAAACCCACCTTCCAAAGCAGATATTATTCAGAGTTCCCCATTTGAATCCAACAACCACAATTCCTCAGGAACTAAGCAGAGAAAAGAGGGAGTTGAATTTTGGGGCTTTTCTTTTTGACATAATGTAAACTTCATAAGGGCAAAGAGAGCTTTACATTTTGTCCTTATATCCCCAGTGCCTACTGCAACATTTATAGGCATTTAATAAAGGCTAATCAGATTATTTTGGATTGAATTGCATTGCAAGGTCTTCTATGAGTAGGAGGATTAGACACAATTATAAAACAGGTTAGGAAAAAGCTACCTTTAACATGTCATAATACATAGCACTAATTAAGCCTCTACTGCATGCAAATCATTGTATTCAGTGCTGAGAGAGATACAAAGTTTAGATAAGACATAGCCTTGACTCTGGTGGATACTACGGCCCAGTAGGAACATAAGACACCAATAGAGAGAGTAACAATATAAAATATCACATGGGAAATGAATTGAAAAGTTACAAAATTATGTAATTGTGAGGGCAAAGATGGAAGGTCATTTCCAAGGGAGGGGAGATTAGATCATAGAAGGCTTCTTGGAGGAGTTAGCATTTGTTTTGATCTTTAAAGGATGCATAAGATTTCAACAGGGACAGATACAGAGAGGTCTTCTTTAATAATCAACAGGGAGCAGGATCAGGCCTCACCAGAGGGGACCCTTTTGAACAAGAAGGAGAGGATGAAATTACAAATATATTTATGGGGTGTGGGGAGGGTTGGGGGGTGGAGCAAGCCAGAAAGCTGCCTTTAATAGACATGTTCATTTTCCACAGTAGAGTTTGCCTGCAATAATGTCAGTTCACTTCTCAGTCTGCCAGAAATTCCACAGATAATTGGAAAGAACTAAAAATGAAAACATTACAATTTGCCATGTCATATGTTAACTTTTTCTTATTGTATGATACCCACGGTCCACTGACAGATGCTGTGTTATTAACATTTGATTAAAAATCACTTCAGGTCTGAGCCAGCCCGTTGAGAAGTGAACATCTTGACAAGGCTGGTGTATTGTGATTGACAATTAGTAATATTCAGTGTGTCACAACATAGATAGTGTGACTTATTGGTGCTGCTGTAGTGCAACACATTTCATCTGAGCCCTCCAAATTGCTACATAGGAATAAGAAAGAAAAGATCGTCTAATTCAGCCGACTTTGATTACCAACAAAGGAGATATTGTACATACCTGTCTCGGCATGCCCAGACCAGATTTCTATCAATCAGTCAGACGGGCACTTCCCCACTCCTATTGGGGAACAGGGAAGCTCAGCTGAGTTGGATCTCATTATGCAAACTCTCCACTTCTCTATCAGCAGCCAAATCCTTTTTGCCTGGGAATATTAAAGTGCTCAGCTCCCTTAGAGAGGCGGCCGCTCCAAATTACAAGGCCGCTCATCTTAAAACAAAAGAGCTCTCACTTAAAAAAAATAAACCATCACATCCTGACTGACATGCCAGGTACTTACACTGTCTTGAGACTCGTTCCCCCCACCCCCACCCCTTAGCTGTTGCTCTGCCTCATCTCTGGCAGATTTTCAGGTCATTTGTCGGCTTATGGATCAAATTCCTTTTAAGTACTTTGAAGAGCCACATTCTTTCTTTTGGTGTGTCTGTGTGTGTGTGTGTGAGAGAGAGAGGTTCCTAGCTGCTTCCCTGGATAATGGATAAATCATGCACTGTCCTTAAAAAGGTGGCCTTTACTTTAGTACTTTGGGGTGAAGTGAGACAGTGGTCCCTAGTGGATAGAGTCAGAGTAAGGATGACCTAGATTCAAATCCTACCTCTAACTCATAAAACTCATATATTCTAACTCAATGAAGAGTGTGGCCCTGGATAAATCACTTAACTTCTTACTGTTACCAGGCAACTCCCTAATACTATAAGTTGCTGAATAGTTGTCCTAGGGAACTAGTAGGTGAAGTTTGTTGACCAGGGAGCTCCTGAAATCAAGAATCTGGACAAAAAAAAACAACGAAACAAAACTTTAACTTAATATAACTTTTTTGGCCTCAGTGTATTTCAGGATAAGTACATTAGGTTAATTTTCAATTCTTCGTAAAAATGTGATATTTGGAACATAGATTAATGGGTAAGTGGCAGGGGAAGCAGGGCCTCATGAGATGTACTGGAGGTGGGCCAGAGGAAAAAGACTCAAGTTTCTTTTTGAACATCAGAACTTGAGAGGATGATTAGGATACAGAATAATGAAACTGAAGAGAGTCTTAAAACACAGAATATTAGAGATGGAAGAGTCTTTAGAAGATAAAGTTCTTCCATACTTCCCTCCAGGGTGTTAATAGACACTTTATAGGAAGCGAGACCTGTATTGTTATATTTGGCTCATGTGTCATTTTGTTTTGCTTAACTATGCTTATTTGTTACAATGGAGAAGTAAATTGGAGTTGGGAAAGAGATTATTGAGAAGTGATGGCAATGTAAAAAAACATCAATAAAACAGCTTTTAAAAGAAAAAAGTGATAACGTTTTTCTATAGAACTTTAGAGCTATAATGAACTTTCTTACTTTTCAAATGGGAAAACTGAGGTCCAGAGAGGGGAAAGGGAATTGGCCAAAGTCACATAGCATGTCCGTGGCAGGGTTCTAGTTCCCAGGTCCTCTGACTATCCAGAGCTCTTTTTCAAGAGTGAGCTGATAACTCTGAGCAGATTTGTCCTACTTAAATTCATCCTCATGATGTCTTTGGTCTTCAAGGATGAAGAATGGACAACAGAAGTCTTTCTTCTGCCCTATTAATGCTTCAGGCATTTACAGACCACTCTGAATCAATGGTTCTTTTCTATCCTGTCCTCCCTACCCTTATCCCTTCTTCTGCCCATCTTGGTAACTGTAAGTATTTGCCTGATTATTCTACCATTTCCTTCTAGAAAGAGCACACTAAATATGCAAAACCAGCCCCATGCAGTGTTGAACTCTTAGGCTTCATTGCTGCCACAGGAAAACTTGGGTCTCATTTAAGGGGTGTTCCCCTTTTTTCTTTTCTCTCTGATCTCAGTGAATACTCCCAATAGTCAGTGACTAAAGGTCAATCTTCTTAGATGTGACAAAAACTACTTTACTATTGACATTGAGAGAGCTTGATGATATATGTAAAGGGTCCTGAACTATGAGTCAGTCAGCAGGTTCAAGACTTGCGGACTTCTATCAAGGGAACTAATGGGGAAAAAAATCACAGGAAGTTGGGCTAGCTATACCAAATTTGAAGCTATACTATAAAGCAGCAGTCATCAAAACTATTTGGTACTGGCTAAGAAATGGAGTGGTGGATCAATGGAATAGGTTAGACACAGGAGATGCAGTAGTAAATGACTATAGTAATCTACTATTTGATAAACCCAAAGACTCCAGCTTCTGGGATAGGAACTCAGTATTTGACAAAAACTGCTGGGAAAACTGGAAGATAGTATGGCAGAAACTAGGCATAGACCAACATCTTACACCTTATACAAAAATAAGGTCAAAATGGGTTCAAGATTTAGACATAGAGGGTGATACCATAGGTAAATTAGAAGAGGAAGGAATAGTTTACCTTTCAGATCTTTGGAAAGGAGAACAGTTTCTTTCCAAACAAGAGCTAGAGAATATTATGAAATGCAAGATGGAAGACAGAAGCAATGCAGCCAAAATTAGAAGGGAGGCAGAAAACTGGGAAATAATTTTTACAGCCAGCATTTATGATAAAGGCCTCATTTCTAAAATATATAGGGAACTAAATCAAATTTATAAGAATCCAAGTCATTCCCCAATTGAGAAATGGTCAAAGGATATGAACAGGCAGTTTTCTGATGAAGAAGTCAAAGCTATCTATTGCCATATGAAAAAATGCTCTAAATCACTATTGATCAGAGAAATGCAAATTAAAATGCAAAATGCAAATTAAAACAACTTAGGGGTACCACCTCACACCTATCAGATTGGCTAATAGTACAATAAAGGAAAATAATAAATGTGGAGAAGCTGTTGAAAAATTGGAACACTAATGCATTGTTGGTGGAGCTGTGAACTGATCCAACCATTCTGGAGAGCAATTTGGAACTATGCCCAAAGGGCTATGGGACTGTTCATACCCTTTGATCCAGTGGTACCACTGCTAGGTCTGTATCCCAAAGAGACCATCGAAAAGGGAAAAGGATCCACAGGCACAAAAATATTTACAGCAACTCTCTTTGTGGTGGCAAAGAATTGGAAATTAAAGGAATGTCCATCAAGAAGAGAATGGCTGAACAAGTTGTGGTATATGAATGTAATGGAATACTATTGTGTTGTAAGAAACAATGAGCAGGAGGAGTTCAGAGAAACCTGGAAGGACTTACATGAACTGATGCTGACTGAGAGGAGCAGAACCAGGAGAACATTGTACATAGTAACAGCAACTTTCTGTGATGAACAGTGGTGATAGACTTGACTCTTCTCAGCAGTGCAATGATCCAAAACAGTTTCAAAGAAGTCATGATAGAAAATATTCTCAACATCCAGAAAAAGAACTGTGAATTATGAATGCAGATTGAACCATACTGTTTCTACTTTTGGTCCTTTTTCCCTTCTTTTTTGAGGTTTTTCCCTTGTTCTCTGATTCTTCTTTCACAAGATGACTAATGTAGCAATATGTTTAATGAGATTGTACATATACAACCTATATCAGACTGCTTTCCATCTTGGGGAGGAGGGAGGGAAGAGAGGGTGGGAGAAAAAAAATGGAACTAAAAATCCTGTGAAAACAAATGTTGAAAACTATCCTTATATGTAACTTGAAATAATAAAAACTTTTTTAAATTATAGGGGTGTGAGTGTGGAAAAAAAAGACTTGCTGACTTCTACATAATCTTGGACAAATCACTTTGCTTTTGGGGCCTCAGTTTCCTCCTCTGTAAAATGAATGAGTTGGACCAGAATAATGATTTTTAAGAGCTTTCTCAGGTCTAACAGTCCTAATTAAGTTCTTGGATTATAAATTTTAAAATCACACATTTTTAGTGATGAAAAGAATTTTAGAAGCTATTAAGTCCATCTCTTACTTTACAGATAAGAATATTGAGGCATAGAGTGGTTAATTAAATTTACATGTTCATGATCTAGAAAAGTCCTTTATCTGATAATCGTCTTTTACCATTCCATCTTTTCTAGCTACCTTACAATATCTAACTCTGCTCTTTATCTTCATCTTGACTCCCTATGGACTCCACCATTTTTTTCTCTCCCAGGTCAGCATCACCCTTGCACTACCTATACTTTCCTTACATCCCCATCATGACCACTTGGTGAATCAGTTCAACTCTACACTATCCTCTACACTTGAATGGTTTGCTTCTTAGTCATATCATTTATCATTCTTCAACAAAACCCAGTTTTTAATTACTCCCACCAGCTACCTCCTTTGTTCTGTTCCTTTTCAAACACAGCTAAACAGAACTAGAGAAAAGCATGAAATTATGTTGACTAGGACCTCTACACATAATCTCAACTGGATCCTCTACACTTTTCCAACATCTACTTTCTAGATAATTCATTGATCAGCTAATCTTCAGAACAATAATCTAGAAAAGTCCTTGACACACAATATATGGCAAGAATAATAATAATGGTTAATACACAGAGTAAACAACTCACAGAATGGTAGTAGAAAATGTACAAAGCATATGCGTTAGAGTCTGCTAAACTGTGGCTGTCTTAATGTATGCATATATGCACATACACACGTACATACATCCATATACACATATAATTTGTAGTTGCTATACTTTTCAAAGAGACAGATAGGTGGCTCAGTGGATACAGCCCTGGGCCTGAAGTCAGGAAGACCTGAGTTCAAATGCAGCTTCAGACACTTACTAGCTGTGTGACCCTGAGCATCACAACTTCTTTTTGCCTGAGTTTTCTCATCTATAAAATGAGCTGGAAAAGGAAATGGCAAACCACTCCAGCATCCTTGCCAAGAAAACCACATTGACAGTATTGGTATACTATGGTCTATAGGTTCACAGAGAGTCAGACATGACTGAACAATACTTCTTTTAGCAATGTATATGACAGTATGTTTTCTTTTTAAGGGTTTAAATACCACAACTATTCTTCCTTTATGAATGAATTGACATTGGTTGCTAGAAAATATATCCAGAAAAAAACCAGAAGGGTCCTAAATCAAACATCTTATTGTCTTTTCATCAAGGAATTTGCCTTAAGGCCCTTTCCTTTGGCAGTGGGCAAGTTATTTGGAGATAAACTTCTAGGATACTTGAGTTCATACTAGTTGTTTATTTTCCAGTTGACAAGTAATTTATTGCTTTTTGTTATTTTGCTTTAAAATGCTAAATTTCTGAGATCTCTCTCTGTTTACAAAAATTACATTTTCATCAATAATATTCTTCTCTGCCTAATTGGAGAATTTTCCCCGTAGCATCCTGGAGCTATCAATAACAAATTTCAGCATTCTAAGTAGAGATAAGAAGAATAAGCATCCTATGGCTACTATCCTATCTAGCTAATAATTGCCCTAGAATCCCTAAGAACATCATTGATGTAGAACAGAGGTCGCTCCTTTTCTGTATAAAAATTAAAAGCCAGTGAACCAACTTTGATGTTAACATTCTATGTATGGTGCTGTGAGCCCCACAGTCCATTATGATGGTGTTACAACCCTTAGGAGTCATTTAAGGAGCTACTACCTCACCTTCCCCATGAACTCATCTGAGCCTGCAAGCCACATAACTGGTGAAGATCCATCTCAAGACAAAAGCCTGAAGAACCAAAGAACATCCATCTTCAGCCTACCCATGACCTCTCTTACTTGTAAAGAATATCCTTCAATAAACCACATTGACATAGCAAAGTCTTTTGTAGGGGTGACTTTTTCTTCTCAGAAGTGAAAGCTAGCTTACTACAAAAAATCACTCATTTAGAGAGCAATTGCTACTAAATGTGGGATATAGTATGAACAGGAGAATTCAATTAATTTCATTATTCCTCCAGAATCTCCCCCCACCCAATAACTCTAATTAGGCAGATAATTCACAAAGTGCCTCATTGGAAAAAGAAAATTGGGCTTTTTACACACACACACACACACACACACACACACACACACATTAACTCATGGCAAAAACTCCATTTCCAAAATATATAGCTAAAGGAAGAGTATTTGTTTTGACCATATATATTGAACTAATATGTATTGAAAAGCCTACAATCTCTAAGACTGGGTGATGAAATACAGTTCCTGCACAGAAATTCCCTTGGCCAGGTAATTAATTTTACTATAGTGCTAACAGCCCTACAAAGAAAATACCAGAGAGATTTAAAGAAGAAAGACTATAGTCTCATGGATCTGGTTATGGAAGAGAAAATCACAAACTATTGTCAAGGATGTTCCTGGTGGAAAAGATCTCTTGGTTCTGTCATTGTGGTCACCCAACAACTATGCATGCTCATATCAGTACAGGTCCCACGAAAGGCATAGTGACAAGTGAATGTTGGCTTTAATCTCTGCCATCTTGATTAAGTCTCAGACCTCAACTGACTAAAGAAGAATCATATCTTCTTCAGCCACTGCTATCTGTTTATTCATCCCGTTGTTAGCATTTCTCCACAAATTAATTTTATGTATTTCATGTTATCACAACAATCATGTGAGCTAAGCATTATAGGCATTATTGTCTTCCCTTTTTATGGATGAGGAAACTTAGGCTCATAAGATAAATCATGGTGTAGTGATAGGGCACTGAACTTGGAGTCAGGAAGACCCAGATTCAAGTCCATCTCTAACCCATATCAGTCATGTGACACTGGAAAAACCACTTAACATCTTAGTGCCCTAGGGAATTCTTTAAGACCACAAATTGCTGAACAGGTGCCTGTTTACATTAGTAAATGGAACTTTTCTCACTGGGAATTCCCTAAACAGATGAAATCACAGACCTGATCCAAAAACAAAACAAAACTATTAATAAGGTTTAAGATAAGAGTAGCATAGTGGAAGATAGAGTCAGCAAGACCTTGGTTCAAATATTGCTTCTGCCACTAGCAACACTCAAATACTAGTATTGTGACCATAGATAGGTCATTATTCTAAGATTCTGTTCTCTCATCGATAGAGATGAGATAATAGTGGGATAATAATGCCAAGAGTGTATGCTTCATGTCACTGTTGTTAGCATCAGAGGAGACACTGAATGCAAAGTGTTTCAAAAACCTTAAATTGTGACATATCTGCTATTTCGTTATTATTTGGTACTATGGTTATTTGGGTATTAATCCTATGCCCATGCTTGACTCTGAGGCCCATGAGAACAAGGACCAGTTCTTTTTCCTCTTGGCATTCCCATTGCTGGCTTGGGACCTACCATTTTCCTACTTTTTTTGAATAAAAATGTACTGGAGAGATAGCTATACCTTAGAACACTGGAAGAAAGTCAGGAAACTTGGGTCCAGATCCTGGTTCGGTCAACTCCCTTCTTAGCTCCATTATTTTTAACTCCATTATTAGCTCCATAGTTGTTATTCAAGTCATTCAGTCCTGTCGGACTCTCCATGGTATTTTATTGGCAAAGATACTGGAGTGGTTTGCCATATCTATCTCCAGTATGTCCCCTTTTACAGATGAGGAACTGGGACAAAAAGGGGCTAAGTCATTTGTCCAGGGTTACATAGCTAATAAGTGTCTGAGGTCAGATTTGAACTCAGGTATTCTTGACTCTAGGCCTGGTGTTTTATCCACTGCATCCCTATCTGCTCCATTAGCTCTATTACCCCAATTCAATAAAGGCATGCATGTTAAACATTTAGTGAACCCGAACATGCTGTATAAATGTGAAGTGCAAGACTGGGCAATTTGCTCTTCTTCTCTGAATCTCAGTTTCTTCATCTGTTTAATGGGGATAATAATACTTGCTCTATCTGATTGTCAGAGTTGTTACAAAAAATGCTTTGTAAAACACATTGTGCCATAGAAATGGGGATTGTTGTTATTGCTGAACTGCAATTGGAGGCCATTGGTAAGCTGAGGTGCCTCATTGTCTAGCATCTCTTCTGCCCTACCCTGGAGTACCCTCCCTGGGCTGGATTTGCCAGATGGCGGGGGGGGGGGGGGGGGGGGGTTTGCACAAACTTCTTTCTCAGGCCCCTGGGACCAGACTGAGCTGTTTGGGTTGGGGGGAGGCACCTGCAGTAGATGCCCCCTGGGCCCTGTATAAGGAAGGGTCCCCAGGCCCCTAATGAGTGGGGTGGAAGGGAGGGGGCTGGATAGGACTCGGTAATTAGAGTTTCAAGGTTTCTGTGGGGAATTCTTCTAAGGAGTGTGTTCTCCACTGGGATTTTTCTAAGCATTTAATCTAATTCTTCTTGATGTTTTGATCATCATTTTAAACAAGGCATTTGTCATTTAGAGGCCTGGCTCATGGGAACAGGATGCTAGACTGTCAAAGTACCAGCCAACAGAGACTGGCTTCTTCATGCTGGCTGCTTGGGGCTCTGCATGAGGGGACTTGGGGTAGAAGAACAGTGAAAAGAGAGTTTGCAGGTAATTCATTAATTTAACAAACATTTATTAGACACTTATTTTGTGCAATTGGCTATGCAAGATACAGCACTTACTATGGCTTATGGTGTGTTGTAGATATTAACCTATGCATCTCCTCTCACTGACACCCTTCTGATTCTTCATCATGGTGTGGTGGAGACACTGGGGTCTTGAAGGCCTTGTCTCCAATATTTAATAACTATGTGACCCTAAGAAAATGTCTTCCTTCCTATGAGAATTAGTGTCCTCACCTGTAAAAGAATAATAGTAATATTATCAAGCCCTGCCTTGGAGTTGTAAGCAGGGTGCTTTGAGAGCAATAAAGCATAATTAGTATGGAAGAATTTGAGGAGGATAATCTGGCAAGTCCTACTGAACTAGAGGTTTTGGGGCTGGGACGAGCTCTCTCTACTCTGTCTATAATCTTAGGACCAGCTTAATTACACTTGGAAAGGCTCATCATCAGAAGACTGACTCAGAGGAAAGAAACATTTTGGTTAAGCTCATCCATATATGCATATTCTCTCACTACTAGAATTGAGCTCCGTGAAGAAAACAGCCATATCTAATTTTAAATGCCACCCCAGCACCAAATATAGTGTTCTGTGTCTAGTGGATACTTGATAAATGACAGAACCCACATGGTGTAGAGTAAAAATATTGGGCCTGTGTTTGAATGCCCAATTTGCTACTTACTACTCTTGTGACCTTGGGAAAATCAAATGTATTTCTTTGGGCCTTAGTTTCCACCTCTGTAAGATGAAGGATTTGGACTAGGTGATCTCTAAAACATACTAATGATAAATTACTTGTCTAGAGAGTCCCTTCCACTCCACCCCCCAAACTGGTCAAGGCTGTAGTGCTGCTAACTCTTTTCAAGAACCAAGATTTTAAAGCAAACATTACTCGTATCTCTTATCCCCTTTGATTATATGCCTAACAGTAAGATAACTGAATGAAAAGGTATGAACAACATAATGACTTCTTGCATAATTCCAAATTGTTTTTGAGGATACTTGGACTCATTTCTCTACCAAAAGTATTGTGGGGCAGCTAGGTGGTGCAGTGGATAGAGCACTGGCCTTGGAGTCGGGAGTACCTGAGTTCAAATCCAGTCTCAGACACTTAACACTTAACTAGCTGTGTGACCCTGGGCAAGTCACTTAACCTCAATTGCCTCACTAAAAAAAAAAAATTAAAAAAAAAAGTATTGTGATGTTTACAAATCTAATGTGTGTGTCCTTACCTGCCCCCCCACCCCAGTGTGGGGGGACAATTGGCTCAGGTTTACTTATAAATTCAGCAACAGTTTAGGCTTCTAAGCATTTATTAAACTATATTAGGGATTAGTAAAGAGAGAGAGAGAGAGAGAGACAGACAGACAGACAGAGAGAAAGCCGCCTTCACCTAGCTATCCAAGAGAGTGAATTTCCAGAAATTAGGAAACCTGGCTACCTACCTCCTTCTGCCACCACAAGCTCCTTTCTGAACCAAAGAGCCAGTTTCCCATTTGTTAGAGTGGAAGCTTCCTGGACCAGAAAAGGGGCAGTCCCCATACACAGCTCCAAAGTAATTGGCTGGTAGCATTGATTGCCATGACTTACAGGAGGTCTATGAATAGAGGTAACTTCCGGACACCAGGCAGCTTCTGGCCGCTTAGTCACATGCTTTCTTGCCGGGGGGTGTCACCTTGGTTCTCACAATGTCTTTCTCAGCAGGGGGTGGCACCCTGATTCTCACAGTATATAAGTATGGCCATCTTTGGTGGAGCAGTTAGGTAGCTCAGTGGATAGAGCACAGGCCCTAGAGTGAGGAGAATCTGAGTTCAAATCTGGCCTCAGACACTTGACACCTGCTAGCTGTGTGACCCTATGCAAGTCATTTAATCCTGATTGCCTCTCCAAAAAAAAGTGTGACCACATTTCCACAGCTCATTCAACATTATTTTAATATTTTGTCATTATTGATAGTTTACTGGATGTGAAGTGAAATTTTAGAGGTCTTTTCATTTGTATTCTCCATGTCACTAGTCATTTAGAGAATGTTATGTAATTGTTAAATTGTGTAAAGGGGATTGATCAGAGGAGTTCCCTTAACCAATTTTATGATCATACCTCTTCCTCCCATAGAGTATGGATATCTTGATTTCCTATATCACATAATCTCAGAGCCTAGTCTTTGGGTTGGAGAAAGGTGATTTCTCAGCATTGCTAAGGGAATAACTCCAAGTTTGCGAGTGCCTTAGAATTTCCACTTGGCCCTTGGCTGGAGGAGCAATGAGGGGGTTAAAGCCATGACAAAGGGGAGCAAGAGAGTAGGATCTTGCCATTACCTATTATGCTCTCCACTATTACTGTGAGTTATTTGAATGGTGGAGGTGAGTGATAAAAGTTAGTTGTCTATTCAGCAATTACAAAATTTATTTGCTTTCCAGGTAGAATTTAAATTGCAAAATGGTGCTACAAGTCTGGGAGGGACTATGCAGGACTCTACTGGGAAAGGGGATTTTACTAGAATGTCATAGGATTGCATGGAAACCTTGAGTTAACCACCCTCCCTTAGGGAACTTCTGACTTGCTAAGACTACTTTGTGCATTTTCTGTAGTTGTTTATGTACTGTCAGTCCTTTCAACCTTCTGTACATTCTCTGGAGGTAAAATAAATTTTGTCCTGTATCTAATATCCAATTGTAATTTCAAATGCTTATATATGGTCTAGAGGCCCCATTACTTACACATTTTTGGAAACCTAGACAGGAACTCTAAGAATAAACTGTGTGAGGGGGAGCAGATGCGCCAAAGAATATATGACCTTTGGGAGTCAATCCCCCAGAGCATGGGTTACAATAGTTTACAATTATTTTTTTTAATTGTTCATATCCTTTTGTCACTTATCTATTGAAGAATAGCTCTTGGTCATATAATTATGTTAATTCACTAAATATCTTGAATTACAAAGATTTGTCAAAGATATTTGACACAAAGGTTTTTCCCCCCATAACCATTTCTGGTTTTGCCCTAGTTGTATTATTTTTGTGTGTGCACCAAAGTTTTTAAATTATATGTAATATAAATGAACTATTTTCTCTTTTGTGGTCACATCTATCTCTTGAATGGTTAAAAAATTTATCCCTTCCTTCCACAGTAGTCAAAGTTGTGTCCTTCCATTTTCCTCTAATTTTTAAAAATAATATGATCTTTTATATGTAGGCTATGTATCCATTTGGAATGGTCAGTAGTATATATTGTTAGTTGCTAGTCTAAACCTATTTTCTGCCAAACTGTTTTCCAGTTTTCCCACTGGCATGACCCAACCACAGGTAATAACAATTTCTTTAATTATTTATAATCCTTTATTTCTACAAAAGGCATTTGATCATTATATTTATGCAAGTTAGGGGACCTAGGTGGTATAGTGGTTAGAGGACTTGACTTGCAAGGATAAACCTGAATTCAAATCTATTCTCAGACACTAATTTTGTTACCTTGGCAAGTCACTTACCTTTCAGATTCAATTTTCTCATCTGTCAATGGAGATAATAAAGTACCTGTCTCCTAGGACCATTGTGAGAATAAAACAAAATATTTATATAGTATTGTAGAAATGCTAGCTATGATGAGGATGAGGATGATGAAAGTCTTGAATGTATCTTGATGGATTGATTTCCAGATACTTTATGCTTATCTTGAATGAAATTTATTTTTTCTATCCCCTAGTTTTTGTTATTGCTATATAAAAATGCTGATGGTTATTATTGTTGTCATTCTGTATGTATTTATTTTGTATTCTGCTACTTAACCACAAGTACTAATTGTCCTAATTAGTAGCCTTGCTGATTCTCCAAGACTTTCTAAATTGTGTCACGTGCAAATGGACATAATTTTGTCTCCTCTTTGAATATGCTTTTATTTTCTTTCTCTTCTCTTATTGACATTGCTAGTATTTCTAGATGGTGCAAAATAATATCAGGATGAGGAAGTTTTTGTTTTACTTTTGTGTGTGTATTGTAAAAGTTTCAAGGATTTCTTCATTACAAGAAATGTTAGCTTTTGTTTTGGAGATACATTTTTATCATATTAAAAAAGGACCCATTCATGACTATGATTTTTGCAAAGAATTTTAGTGTGAGTGAGTGTTTGTGAATCTATTGATATAATCATATGGTTTAGTTGGTTTTGTTTTTAATATGATTGATTATTCTCATTGTTTTCCTGATGTTGAATCATTTTTACAACTTTAGTATAAATACAACTTGGACATAGATAATATTTTTATTATCACCATAGTCTTTTTTACTAGGATTGTATTTTTTAAAAATTCTTGAGCAATTTTCATTAGTAACACTCATATATAAGTCTCTTTTTCTGTTATTTGTCTTTTTGTTCAGGTATTAAGACCTTATTTGTCTCATAAAAACAGTTTAATAAAGGTCCTTTCTCAATTATCAAAAAGAATTAAAATAGATATTTGTTGTTCTTTAAATGTTTATGAAAATTTGTAAATTGATCTAGTTTATGAGGTTTTTCTTTATGTTCTTTCATTCATGGGTTGTCCAATTTCACATTCTGAGATTAGGCTATTTAAGATCTCAACTTTTGTTTAATTAAGTTAGATATTTAATGTTTTTCTAGGTAAGCACACATTTCCTTTAAATTCTTGGTTTTGCTAGTAATCTAATAAAGTACATAAAATACTTCTAGAATTCATCCATTATGTTGAGTACCTATTTTAATTTTGGTAATTTGATTTTTTTCCTCATATTTTTATTTTTGTTTGTTTTATTCAGATTAGCTAAATGGTTAAAACCTGTTCTTATTTCTATGGTACTTTTTGGTTTCCATTTTATCTATTTCTCTTCTAGTTTTCAAGATTTTTTGCACTTATTTTGTTTTTTGTTAATTTGTTGAGTTTCTGGCTTTTAAAAATGTATCCGCAGTTTGATAATCCTATCTTTTTCTATTTTGTTAATGCATGTTCTCAGAGATGCATTTTTCCTCTAGAGATTGTTTTTACTTCATCCCCCAAATTTTGGTATGTTATCTCATTGTTATTCTCTTTTGCATGGCTGTTAATTAGGGTTTCTTCTTTGACCCACTCATTATTCAGAATGTCATTATAATGTGAATCTTTTACTTATGTTCTCTCTATTAATTCCTATATTTATTACATTATTTTCTATAAAGTATGCATTATATATTTCAGCATTTTTACGTTTACTTGTAATTATAAGATTTGTTGCTTCATATTGAAATTCTGGTTTAACTGTTTTATGCCTTGGAATTCTCAAGCTCAGGTTTTATGTTGGCTATCAAGGGATGCTAATAGTCAGTACTTGACCTAGCTTTCAAAATTTGGGAGCTGGTGTCTTACAATCTTTCCTGTAGTTTTATATCCAGACTTTTTAATCTTTCATGTTCTCCTGGGAACGCTGTGATCCATAAATTATCTCTGTGCATCCTGTTTTCAAGGTCAAGTCACTTGGGCTTATATAGAATTCATGTGTTCTTTTAAAGTCATCGTCTTTTGTTTCCCTTCCACCAATTTTTTTCCACTTCTATATTCATGAGTTCCAGCTCTGTCATTCTCTCTCTCTCTCTCTCTCTCTCTCTCTCTCTCTCTCATCTCAACTACATTCCAGAGGTTCTTTGCCAAGTGAACTAATTGTCTACTCAGCTATTTGTCTTATTTATTACTTCTTAAAGAATTCAGATTCCTTACTCTCCATGACTCCACATATCTAATCAATTGCCAAATCTTGTTGATTCAACCTCCACAATCTCTCTCACAATCTTCCCTTTTCTCTCTTCACATGGCCAACACTTTAGTTCAGACCTTTATCACCTCTTGTTTGAACTCTTGCCATAGTCTCCTAATTCATCTCCCCTCCCCAAGTGTTTCCTTCTATTTAATGCATAACCCCTCAGCTCCCAAAACAATATTCCTAAAGTACAGGCCTCTGTGCTTCTCAATAAACATCAGTGGCTCCCTATTACTTTTAGGATCAAATACAAACTCCCACTCAATATTTAAAGTTCTTCACAACTGGGCTTGAATCTACATTTTCAGACTTATTTTATACTACTCCTGATCACATAGTGTACATTTCAGCCAAACTGGCCTTCCTGCTTTTCCTAACATCCAACATTCTATCTCTGTGCCTTTGTATGAGCCACCCCCTTTCTTAGAATCACACCCTTCTCATTCTGTCTCTTAGAAGCCCTAGTTTCCTTCAGAGTTCAGCTCATTTGCTACTCCCTATAAGATCTATCATGATCCCCTCAACAGTTAGTGCCTTGTCCTGAAATCATCTTGTGTTTATTCTGCATACAGTTTAATGTGTGCATGTTGCCTCCCCTGATAGAATATAAGCTCCTGGAAGGCAAGAATGATTTTATTTTTTACTGTGTATCTCTAGCATCAAGCATAGTATCTATAGTGGATGTTTGATAAATGCTTATGAATTGATTGATTAGAATTGAATGACTTTTCTGAGGGGAGGGTCATCAAGAAGAATTGAAAGGAAGAAAGAGATATGAGAGATGCCATGAGGATGGAATTAATAGAACCTGGCAACTAATTTTATTTGAGAGGTGAGACAGAGAAAATAAATCAGAGATAATCCCTAGGTCACAAATGTGGAATGGTGGTACCACAGGGAAGTTAGATAGAAGAATAGGGATTTTTTGTTTATTTGTTTTGGGGGAGGGTATGGAGGAAGGAGGGAGGCAATATGATATTGAGGTTTTGAAATTTTGAGTTGAAATGCTGGTGGAGCACCCAGACAATTAAAGATGTGGATATGGAGCTCATACAATTATGTCAGGACAAGAGATAATAGATTTAGATGCCATCTGCTTATACATGGTACTTGAAGCTATGGGAATGAATAATATATAGAGCAGAAAGAAAAGAAGACAGAATATAGTCTCCTGGAGAATTATCACAAGGGAAGCAAGGGAAAGCTGAGACATTAAAGTAGCCAAAGAAATGGTTAGAGATGTAAGAAGAGAAGTGTGAGGTGAGAGGTGATGAAGTCCTGAACTAGAGTCCTGACTGACTTGGTGAACATAGAGAAAGGAATGGATATGAAAGAAGTGGTGAAGGTAGAATCAGAAATACTAGACCACTGATTGGCTGTGATTAGAGCTATGGGTGACTTTCAGGTTGAAAAGCTGGGTGATAGAAGCATTGTGATGCCTTCAAAAGAAATAGGAAAATTAGGGAGGGGGTGAGTTTGAGGGGGAATAGCAAGTGTTGTTTTGGACATGCTGAGTCTGAGATACCTATGGGACATTCTGCTGGAAATGTTCCATTGGTAATTCTGGGCTAAAGCTCAGGAAATAAACTAAGGCTAGATATATAGGTTGAATCCAATAAGATGAAATTCAACAGGGACAAATGTAAAGGGATAAATGCACAAAATAAGCTCTATACAGACAACATATAGAAGACATGGTTATTCAATACTTTATGTTAAAAGGACCTGAGATGGGGGCAGCTAGGTGACATAGCAGATAAAGCACTGGCCCTAGATTCAGGAGGACCTGAGTTCAAATCCAGGCTCAGACACTTGACACTTACTAGATGTCTGACCCTGGGCAAGTCACTTAACCCTTACTGTCCTGCAAAATAAATAAAATAAAATAAAAAGACCTTCTCAGAAAACAAAGGAAAGGTAAATCAATGGTGTGACAGGTAGTCAAGAAACTAACTTAAATTTGATTGTATTAAAAGAGATATAGTATGGGGCAGCTAGGTGGCACAGTGGATAGAGCACCGGCCCTGGAGTCAGGAGTACCTGAGTTCAAATCCGGCCTCAGACACTTAACACTTACTAGCTGTGTGACTCTGGGCAAGTCACTTAACCCCAATTGCCTCACTAAAAAAAAAAAAAAAGAGATATAGTATCCAGGGAGAGTAAGGTAATAGCACTCCTGTCTTCTGCCTTGGTCAGACCACATCTGCAGTATCCTGTTTGGTTCTGGATGCCATATTCTAGAGAAGACACTTAAAACTGGAAACCATCTAAAAGAGGGTGACCACCTTAGTGAAGAGTCTAGAAACAACGTTATAAAGAAACAATGTAAAGAAGTAGGAATGTTTAGCCTAGAGAAGAAAGCATTTGTCTCCAATTCGTAAAAGGAGAGAATTTTAAAATCATAAGGGACATCTAATCTAGCTTCCCCTCAGGGTACTTGAAACTGTTGAGTGGAAGAGCATTCAGACTTGTTCTACTCATCCTCAGAGGACATACTAGGAGCAGTAAAGAAAAGTTAGAGAGAGAATTTCAGTTCAGAGGAAACATTATATTGGGGCTTTCCAAAAGTGGAATAAGCAGTTTCAGAAATTAGTAAGTTGACCATTACTAGAGGTTTTCTAGTAGATGCCAGACAACCATTTGTCTGGACATAAAATAGGTATGGTAATATTTATACTCTTTTCTTCACAGGCAGCAAGGAGGGGTAGTGGATAGACCATGGGGCCTGCAGTCAAAAAGACTCATTGTCCTAAATTCCAATCTAGCTTCTGACACTTGCTAGCTCTGTGACCCTGGTAAGTAAGTCACTTAACCCTGTTTACTTCATTTCTTCATTTGTAAAATGAGCTGGAAAAGGAAATGACAAATCACTACAGTATCGTTGCCAAGAAAACCCCAAATGGGGTCACAGAAAGTTGGACACAACTGAAACTACTGAACAGCAACAAAACTACAACTTCATAGGGTAGCTCTGAGGAAAGCAATTTCTAAGCATCAAAGTGCCATGGAAATGTCAGCATTAATTATTGTTATGCTGTAAAGAAAAAAAATTGATCCTTTTTTAGTAAAGGGTTGAGATAGATGACTTCCTCCCTCAAAATTTCATCCCATCTGGAGTTTTCATTTTCTTTTCTATTCTTTCCTCTGTCCTTCTCAACTCTCATCAGAATCATCTGGGGTGACCTCTCCCTCACTGCCATGCTACCAATTCATGCCTGGACTCCATTGTCTTCATGATTCGGACATTGCCCCTTTTGTGTCACCTTCTCAAAAGATGAGTAAAACTAGACCTGCAGTGGGAGACTGAATTGAGTTAATTGGGATTACCTATGGCTCTGAATTTCTATTAGGCAAGAATGAAAGGAGGACAAGCTCTCTGGTTGGAGTCTGGCTGAGGAAGGAATGGAGGACAGCCACTTGGGCTATTATATTTTCTCACAAATAATAAAAAACACAGTATTCCAGAGCTGGAAGGAAACTTAGTCATCATCAAATCACAAGTATTCAGTTAGAAGATACCTTTAAGGGGCAGCTAAGTGGTGCAGTGGATAAAGCACCGGCCCTGGATTCAAGAGGACCTGAGTTCAAATCCGGCCTCAGATACTTAATACTTAATAGCTGTGTGACCCTGGGCAAGTCACTTAACCTTCATTGCCCTGAAAAAAAGAAGATACCTTTAAAAACCACCGAATCCAACCCTCATATTTTAGAGATGAGAAAACTGATGCACAGGAAGGTTAAATGACTTGCTGAGGGTCATACAGTTAGTAAGTATCTAAGACAGAATTTGAACCTATGTCTTTCTGACTTTGGATCCAGTGCTCTGGCCACTACACCATACTGTATTTCAGATCATCTGGTACCACCCCTTCATTTTACAGAAGAGGAAACTGAGGCCCAAAGGGGTAGAGTGATCTGTCCAAGATCACATTGCTAGTAAATTCTGGACTTGTGATTTGCTCCCGGGACCTTAAGTCCAAGTCTAGCTCTCTTTACACTTTCCCCTCCTTGCTCTTCCATGTATGCTATAAGCTGCAGGATTTGAAGGGGAGATGGGGAGGGAGGAGTGAGGAAGAAAGCTTCCTCAAGGCCCAGCTCTGAATGACCAGGGTGCCTTGCAACCGGGAAGCTTCTACAGCAAACCACATTTCCTGATATTAAACCATTAGAGGAGGCCTTGGAGGGCAACCCTAAGTATATATATTACATTCTGTTTTGAATTCTTGGTTCGACGACTTTCAAATGAAACCATGTTTTCTGGATTTAAGTAGATCTGGGAAGGGAAAGGTCAGGGCAAGTCCTGACCTGACAATCGGATTTGGCTCTGAGGTCCTCCAGGGGTCCCCATGCCATGCGACAGTCAAATCACTTGAGTGACCCTGGGAAATGTCATTGAAGGCCTGAGGAGGCAGGGTTTCCTGGAAGTCTCAGGCTGTGTACAAAGAGAATAGAGAGATCATTGATTGTTAAAGCTTAAAGGGACCTTAGAACATTTAGCTGGGATTGAATTCAGGCATAGAATATTAGAACACAGAATAGCAATGCTCTAAGGGACCTTTAAATGCAGACTATAAGAGCTTTAAGGGGCACATTTCAGGGGCAGTAGCACTTAATAAATGTTTGTTGACTGACTTGACTTTAAGATATCCCAAAGTTAGGGGCAGCTAGGTGGCGCAGTGGATAGAGCACTGGCCCTGGAGTCAGAAGTACCTGAGTTCAAATCTGGCCTCAGACACTTAAACTTACTAGCTGTGTGACCCTGGGCAAGTCACTTAACCCCAATTGCCTCACTAAAAAAAAAAAAAAAAGATATCCCAAAGTTAGTGCATCCCAGGGTCAGAAAGACTCCTGAGCAAAAACTCTCTCTACAACTTCCCTGACGAGTGGCCATCCCAGCCTTTCCTTGAAGACATCTAGTGAGACTGAACCCACTTCCTTCCCATGAAGCAGCATGTTTTTTCTCTCACATATCTAATTATTAGGGAATCTTTTCTTTACATTAAGCTTAAATTTGCCTTTGTGAAACCTTTGCTTTTAGTTTTATTCTCTGCAGGCCAAGTAGACCTAGTCAAGTCAACAAGCGATTATTAAGTGCTTACTACATACCAGGCACCATGCTTAGCACTGGGGAAACAGAAAATGGCACACAGTTCCTGCCCCTCAAGGAGCTTACATTTTAATAGGGGAGACAACATGCAAATAATTGGGTAGATAACAAGACATTTATATAACAGATATAGTTATGGGTGTGCTGGTAAATGTTTAACAACTGGCTCTCTGTGAAAAAAAAAGTAAGCTACTTTTAAAGTCAATCTGTATTATTAACATGTTCTCTATTACTTTCATAAGTCTAGCTTATCAAGAAAGCAACAAATCAAGCCTTAATTTGTACTATTTTAAAATTTTTCTAAGGTGTAAATGATCACATTGAAATTTTAACTAAAGGTTTTCTCAAGCTAGTATGAACCAGCTCCAGCACACCACTGGATGGAATGCACTCTGACAAGAGAAGGCATTGATTGAAGGGACAAGGGTAAGCCATCCTACAGTAAGTGGGATTTGAGTTGAGTCTTGAAGGGAGTCAAGGAGACCAGGAGGTCATATAAGGAGCTGGAGTACTTGAGGCATGGAGGATGGCCAGCAAAAAGGCAGAAACAGGGGCAGCTAGGTGGTGCAGTGGATAAAGCACCAGCCCTGGATTCAGGAGGACCTGAGTTCAAATCCGACCTCAGACACTTAACACTTACTAGCTGTGTGACCCTGGGCAAGTCACTTAACCCCCATTGCTTCTCAAAACAAAAACAAAAAAAAGGCAGGAACAAAGAAGATGGAGTCTCATGTTTCAGGGACTGTAAGGAGGCCAGTGTTACTAGAACCTAGAGTGCATGGAAGAGAGTAAAGTGTAAGATCGGTAAGGTAGGAAGGGGTCAGGTTACAAAAAGCTTTAAATGCCAATCAAAGGAGTGTATGTATTTGATCCTGGAAGTAATAGGAAGCCATTTTAGTTCACTGAGCAGAAGGAGATGACATGATCAGACCTATGTTTAAAAAACATCACCTTGGCAGCTGAATGAAGGATGGTTTAGAGTAGAGAGAGACTTGATACAAGGAAAATGATTAGAAGGTTATTAAAATAATCCAGGAAAGAGAAGAAGAAGGCCTGAACTAAGCTTGTGGCCGTATGAGTAGTGAGAAGGGCACATATATGAGAGATGTTGTTAATAAAAATATAACAAAATTTGAAACTGATTGTACATTTGAGGTAAGTGAGAATGAGGAGTTGAGGATGACACCTAAGTTGCAGGCCTGAGTAACTAAAGGATGCTAGGGACCTTAAAAGTAATAAAGAATTTGGGAAGAGGGAAGAATTTGGGGGGAAAGAAAATTAGTTCAGATTTGGATGTGTTGAGTTTGAGGTACTTATGGGACATCCAATTCAAGATGGCCAAAAGGCAATTGATATGGCACTAGATCTCAAGAAAGAGATAAAGGATGGAAATCATAAAGATGATAATTAAACCTATGGAAATTAGTGAGATTACCAAAAAAGGTAATATAGAATAAGAGGGAGAAGGACAGAGATTAAGGGACATCCAAGTTAATTGGCATGGCATAGATGAAGCCACAAAGGACACTGAAAAGGAATGGTAAGGCATAGAGGAAAAGAACCAGGAGAGAACTGTGTCTTGAAAACCTCCTGAGGAGAGATTATCCAGAAAAAGAGGGTAATCAATAGTGTTAGATGTTGCAAAGAAGTTACGGAGAAGCAGGACTGAGAAAAGTGCATAGATTTGGCAATTAAAAGGTCATTGCTTTAGAGAAGGCAGTTTCATCAGATTGATGGGTTAAGAAGTCAGATTGCATGGGATTTAGAAAAGAGTTTTCAGAAAGGAGAGGAAGTAGAAGCACAAAATGGTGAAAGGGAAATCTGGAAGTGGTGATGGGGAGCAAGGATTATTCCCATTACCTGACTGTGACCAGTGAGTCAGGGGTTATCAAAGAATATCCAAGAGTTTAGCCAGAAAGTGGGGAAATATAGGTATGGTCAGATCAAGTGAGGGATTTTTTTAAGGTCAAAGAGACATGGGTTTGTAGACAGCTGGGAAGTAGCCATTAGATACAGGGGGATCAACAATAAGGAAGAGAATAGGCAATAGCAGAAGCAATCTGCCGCAGAAGTCAGGAAGGAATGAGATCAAGATTGCATGTAGAGGGGTTGGTTTTGTCAAAAGTAATTCCATTTCTTAATATGAAAGCAGATTGAAGTAAGAGACAGTGGGGTAAGATGTTTGAATGATGTGAGATGAGAACACGAGAGGGGAGTTCTTGGAAAATGGCCTCATTTTTTTTTTTCAGAGTAGCATGAAACAAAGTCCTCACTGAAATGGTGGGGCGGGGTAGCAGGTATCGGCCAGGTGTCAAGAAAGGTCTATGGAGAGATGAAACAAAACAGAACAGTCTTTATGAAGAGTAGGACAATGAATCAATTAGGTAGGAATCAAATATTTGGCTTTTCTCAGTGAAAACTTGAGATTAGATAACCTAACTTTGTACAGTCAGTGCGGCTTCATGATTTTATTCAGTGACGTTAAGCAGCACTTGAACAGGAAGCAGATGGTGGAAGTAATACAGGGTTGAGATCTGACAAGGGGTCAAGGATTTCGGGAAAGCAGAAGATAATGTAGAGTTGATTTCACTAAGGATTGAGGTAGGGAAGGAACAAGAGCCTAGTCAGTACAGAGGTAATGGTCCAAGAAGAATAGTTAAAAGAAATACAGGGCATGGTTAATACTAAGAACAGGGTTAGGGGTCATAGGTCTAGGGAAATATGGAATGGTAAAAGATTATGATGAGATAAAGGATTTTTGCAAGGTGATGACAAAATCAGAGGTCTGACCATCTCTGTGGTAGTGGAAAAATTGGTCATGGGAATTAAGTAGATTGAAGAACTGGGATGTTAGGGTATTTGAGGAATCATGTAGATAGATAAATAACAGGTAGATCAGATAGATACATATATGTGTGTATGTATGTATAACTGTGTGTGTATGTTGAAGTCTCTTAAGAAGATACGAAAGAAGATAGGGAAGAGAGAAAAACTGTGACCAGGAACTAAACTCTTTGAGGAGGGAAGGAGAATGTCCTGTCCTGGGAATGAATCAACAGATAACAGCCATTAGGGTCTAAATAGGGTGATAAATTTGGATAGCATGAACCTTCAAAAAGGATGTTATTTAGTGATGGTGAAAGGGAAATCTGGAAGTGGTGATGGGGAGTAAGGAGTATTCCCATTACCTGACTGTGACCAGTGAGTCAGGGGTTATCAAAGAATAGCCAGTACTAGAAAGGGTGTCATTTGAAGAGAGTTTCATTAAGAGGGATCCAGGTCTCAGTAAAGGCCCAAAGATGAAAGGAATGAGAGAGGGAGAAGCCTAAAGTGAAAGGTTGTTTATTTATTATGGATCAGGCATTCCAAGGAATGTATCAGAAGGGAAGAGTAGAACTGCCTTGGGGAGAAGATTGTGGTGGATAGGTATGAAGGAGATCCTAAACCCTCTTCTGCATGGTAGTTCATCAAACACTTGAAGACATCTATCATGACCCCACTAAGTTTTATCCTCTCCAGGCTAAATATCCCCAATTACTCAAGTCAGGTTACAGTCTCTGGGCCCCTCTTCATATTAGTTATTGACCTCTGGACACTCTCTGGTTTATTCGTGTTCTTTTAAAAGAGGCTCAAAGATTTTGGGGGGGGCAGGGCAATGAAGGTTAAGTGACTTGCCCAAGGTCACACAGCTAGTGTCAAGTGTCTGAGGGCAGATTTGAACTCAGGTCCTCCTGAGTCCAGGGCTGGTGCTTTATCCACTGCGCCACCTAGCTGCCCCCTCAAAGACTTTTTAGACTTTACTGACTGCATGCACATAAGAAAAACAGGAATGTAGCCAGGCAGAGCTTCGCATGGGTGAGCAAAAGTGTTTTGGAATTGAGAAACTGGAAGACCTCAAACCCCAGAGACTTTGGCAGTTTTATTGGTGTGCAGCCTCTAGAAAGGAGAATGATTAAGTATACAAATATAATGCCCACCCTAAACTAGAGAAAAGACTCCAAGAAAAAGACCCAAGGTCCCAGTGACCAGGAATTTAAATTCAAATATTCAATTAAACTTATGGGCACTCATTATTTAGGCATGAATGACCCTAATTTGTGTTCTAAAAACTTGGATATTGGGACAAAGGATCTCCTCTCAGAGAGCTAAAAGTTTGACTTAGCCAAGACTCTGAAAGGAAACAACCTTCCACCTCCTGGAGGGAAAAAGTTAATAAGATTTTGTTCCTAAGTTTCAAATCCAGTGATGATGGTAAAGGCTGATTCTTTTCTGGAAAAGCTGTGGAAAGCCTCGGGGCTTTAAACTAAGGCAGCATGAAAAAAACCACTCTTCTCATGAGGAAGAGATAATACCACAGCCAAGGACTCTAGCTGAAGCCAGAAGTTAGAAACAAAGAGAAGCTCTACCATCACATGCCCAGTGGAGCTATGTCTACAATGGCCAACAGTTACTACGTGTCTGGCAGAGAAGCCTCTGGCAGATGTTATACATACATTGAAGCCATGTCTGGTGGAGATCATCCATCCTGCAGAGACATTGTCCAATCTCAGAAAACCAGAAGGGAACAGGCCTGCTGGAAGGAATTTTTTGAACCCAAGTGTAAGACTTTATACCCATCCTTACTTAAAATTCATCCTGTTAAAGGTGGCCCATCATTCTGACTTGTTGAGATCTTTCTGCATCCTGATTTTGTCATTCAGAATTGTTAATTATCTCATCCACCTGCAAATCAGATAAGCATATCATCTAAGCCATTGGCCAAATCATTGATTTTTGTTGTCCTTGGGTTTTCTCACCAGCCTAATTTCATGATAAGGTTTAATGGAGCTGGTACTATTCTTAAAGGATTTTATCATTATTATTTTGAGTTTCTGTAAAGAATTAATTGTTATTTTAGGTTTTTATGCCTTAGCACCCACTGGCCTGGGGCTCCGAAAACCAAACTGCACGGTGCTCCACCCACTGGTTGTAGCTGTTGCCATGGCGCTGGCACCTCACATCATCACCACTGACGCCTACATGGGCCTGGCAAAATTATAATGATTGGAAGCCTAGTGAGGGCAGTCATGTGACTGTCAGAGCGGCCATCCCATTGGCTGGGGCTGGTGTGGGGTTTTTCTGGGATTGGGGGAGGAGAATTGGGCATTGTAGCTGGAAGGAGGTCTGCTGTGTATTCTCAGCTGATTCCTGGGCGGTGGTATCTTTTGAGGTTGTATAATTTCCCTTTTCCCATTTTATTTCCTTTCCCTTGATCCTACCGATCCTGTTTGTGTTGTTTTTTTTTTTTAAGTTCGTTCTTGTTAAAATAAATCCTGTTCTGTTTTGAGGGAGGCTGCCGGTCTCCTTCCTTGCCCCAATATTGCGGCAAGCCGCTTAGCTAACACTCCCCAATTAAAAATTGGTCCCCACATTTCTTATCATTTGCCTACAATATTCTGTGGGTGTCCTTTAAAAATCAGTTTGCAATAAGCCCCTCACCATATACTCTCATCAGTCTCTTGTATTCCTCCTTATTGCAATCATTTTCCCGGACATCAATATGCATAGAGGATGTCCCTTGAGTGCTGGCTGGGTTTATAGGTGCACCCTGGTGAAATGCATCACCATTGTTCTCCTTCCCCTCAGGAAAAGTTAGTGGAGCCACACACCTGGCATACCTTTAAGCATATATGCCTATAGACCTCAGCTGACTTCCCCTGTGGAATTTCAGGCTATGAAACTGAATTAATTTCAATTTAACACATATTTATGAATACCTACTGTGTATTAGATATCATGGATAAAAAGAAAAAAATGGAGCAATCCCTTTCATTGAGGAGTTTATGTTCTATGTGAAAAAAAATATTTACACAAATAAGTCCAAAGTAACAGTTACTTTGTCTCAGTTTCTCACCTGGAGAAGGAAATGGCAAACCACTCTGGTATCTTTGCCAAGAAAACCCCAAATGCGGTCACAGAGTCATACGCAACTGAAATGACTGATCAATAGCAAACACACAATAATATCAAGAGAACATTGAAAACTGGGGGATCTGGAAATCAATCAATCAATCAGTGAACACTTATTGAGTGCCTACTTTGTGCCAGGAATGGTGCTATCAAGTGGTGAGGATACAGGGGGTTTTTTTGTTTGTGTTGTTTTTTGTTTTGTTTTGTTTTGGGTTTTTTTTTTGGTAAGGCAATTGGGGTTAAGTGACTTGCCCAGGGTCACACAGCTAGTAAGTGTTAAGTGTCTGAGGTCGGATTTGAACTCAGGTACTCCTGAATCCAGGGCTGGTGCTTTATCCACTGCGCCACCTAGCTGCCCCTGAGGATACAGGTTTTAAGAATGAAAGGAAAGGTACTGTATAGGATGTAGCACCTGAGCTGCACTTTAAAGGAAGGTAGGGATTTTAAGATACAAAATTTAGAAGGCAGTACACTCTCAATATGGGGGACAACCTCCAAAAAGACATAGATAGGGATCAACAGGTTTGAGATTTAGCCGATAGGCTAAATTGGAATAGAGAGTTTATAAATGGGAGTACAGCTAGGTTCTGATTAATATAAATAATGAACCCTGTGAAATGGTTGCATGTATTCAAATTCACACTATTTGAAGTTATGTAAAATATGGTAATTGGTTCCAGCCCAATGGAAATATATAGTGCAAAATTTCCATAACACAACCAATTCATGGGACTACTTGTTCACACTAAATGAGACCTAACTGTAATATGAAATGAGACTAGAAGATATATTGGAACCAGACTACAGAGGGCCTGTCAGGCCAGGTTGAGAATTTTTTTAATTTTATCCTACAAGCTAAAAAAGGGCTCACTGAAGAGTTTTTGAGTGACTGGGTATAACAGAATCAGATATGTGTTTTTAAAATATTAGTTTAACAATCATTGGAAGAATTATTAGAGAAGGGAAAAGACTAAAAAGAAGAGAAACAAAGAGACTATTGCAAAAGTCCAGATGAAAGGTGATGAACTAGGATGCCAGGTATATGAGTGGAGAGCTAGGGACAGGTTTAAGTAGTGTTAGGAAGGTTGAATCAACAAGATTTGGCAACTGATTGATCATTGGAAGTGAAGAAGAAATAAAAGGAAAGTTTGTTAACCTGGCTAGTTATAAGGATTATTTCACTCTCGATCCTAATTGGAAATATTAGAGAAAGGCTGGATTTGGGGCAAAATATAATAAACTTTGTTCTGAACATGACGAGTTAGATTTACCTTCAGGACTTCTAGGTAAAGATGTCCAGCAGGCATTTAGTTGGTAATAATGGCCTTTGGTTTAGAAGAAAGCTTAGATATTTGAACACACTTAAGATGATCATATCACCAAGAGGGTATAGAAAGAGAAGAGGGCCAGGAACATAAACTTAGGGGAGGCCCATAATTAGTGGGCAGGAGCATAATGATGGTCTACTCTAGCAAAGCAGACTGAAAAGAAATGGTTAGAAATATAAGGAGAATCAAGAGAATGCAATATCACATAATCCAACAGAAAATAGTATACAAGAGGAGGGTAATTACAGTAGTATCAAAAGCTGCAGAGAGCACCAGAGGATCATACATAGATTTAGAGACGGAAGGAGCCTCAAAGAACATCTTGCCTTATTCCCTCATTTTATAGATGAGGTAACTGAGGATAAAAAAGGTTAAGTGACTTGTCCATGGTCACATGAGTACTAAGTACCAAAAAGCAAAATAAGGACTAAGAAAGGGTTATTGGGTTTAATTCAAGAAATCATAGGTAACCTTGGAGAAATTCATTAGAGTGGCTGATGCCCATCCAATTCCTTCCACAGATAGAGATTTTACACATGCCCAACTATGCCTGGATTTCTTTTCCTCTCTAACATGTTCTGAGATTATATATATATACAGACACATATATACATACATACATACATACACACACACACATATATATGAGGAACCGAGGCAAACAGGGTTAAATGACTTGCCTAGAGTCACCCAACTAGGAAGTGTCTGAAGCTGTATTTGAACTCAGGAAGATGAGTCCAATTCCAGGCCCAGCACTCTATCTACTGTACCACTTAGCTGTCCTCCTTACTAATAAGCATAAAATACTAAAAAACAATACTAAAAGGTAGGTTCCTCTACCTTTTGAAAGATCAAGTTATCATTAAGGAAATCCAGAGATTATTATCTGCTTAGCTTTTGGCAAAATAGGTCCGAATAACTTAAACCTTAATTTCCAGAAATCTAATCTACTAAATCGTGGTTCTGTGACATTCTCATGTAGTCTGATAATGATATTGCTTCTATTTTTTCTGTTTATTGACCTTCATTCAAATGCTTTTCTTTGTGCTCCTTTCCTTTGTTCCTGGTTTTCCTCAGGTGAAAACATATATTTTAAAATACATTTTATTCATCTCATTAAATATTTCCCAATTACATGTAAAAAATTTTAATAATAATTTGGATGTTCAGATTCCTTTTCTCCATCTTACCCTACCCTCCTCTTTGAGAATGCAGATAATTTGATATGGATTATACAAGTGAAGTTATACAAAACATATTTCCATATTAGTCATGTTGCAAAAGAAAACAGACTAAAATAGAACAAGAAAAAATAAAGTAAAAAATCTGCTTCAGTCTACATTCAGAATTCATCAGTTCTCTGTCTGGAGATAGCATTTTTCATCATGGATTCTTTGGAATTGTCTTAGGTCATTGTCCTAATCAGAATAGCTAAATCATCCTTACATTATCAGTTACTGTGTACAATGTTCTCCTGGTTCTCCTCACTTCACTTTGCATGAGTTCATATAAGTCTTCCCAGGTTTCCCTGAAGCCATCCTGCCCATCATTTCTTTCTTTTTTTTTTTTTTTTGTATTTTTTTGCGGGGCAATAGGGGTTAAGTGACTTGCCCAGGGTCACACAGCTAGTAAGTGTCAAGTGTCTGAGGCCGGATTTGAACTCAGGTACTTCTGAATCCAGGGCCGGTGCTTTATCCACTGCGCCACCTAGCTGCCCCCCATCATTTCTTATAGTACAATAGTATTCCATCACAATCATATATCACAATGTGTTCAACCATTCTCCAATTGATGGGTATCTTCTTATTTTCCAATTCTTTGCCACTACAAAAAGAGCTGCTATAAATATTTTTTGTCTATGTGGGTCCTTTTCCCTTTTTTATGATCTCTTTGAGATGTAAAGCTAATTAGTGGTATTCCTGAGTCGAAGGATTATAGCCCTTTGGGCATAGTTCCAAATGGTTCTCCAGAATGGATGGGTTAGTTCACAGCTCCACCAACAGTGCATTAGTGTCTCAATTTTCTACAACCCCTCCACCATTTGTCATTTTACTTTTCTGTCATGTCAGCTAATGTGATAGATGTGAGTTTGTGTCTGAGTTATTTTAATTTGCATTTCTCTAAGCGGTAGAGATTTGGAGCATATTTATGTGACTATTGATAGTTTTGATTTCTTCTGAAAACTTCCTATTTATATCCTTTAATCATTTATTAACTGGGGAATGGCTCTTAATTTTACAAATTTAGCTCAGTTCCCTATTTATTTCTGAAATGAGGCTTTTATCAGAAAACTTTTCCCAGTGTCCTATTTTCCTTCTAATTTTGGCTGCTTTAGTTTTGTTTGTGAAAACCTTTTTAATTGCATGTAATCAAAATTATCTATTTTACTTCCCATGATACATTTTATCTCTTGTTTGGTCATAAATTTTCCCCTTTTCCATAGATCTAAAGGTACATCTTCCATGCTCTCCTAATTTACTTATGATATCACTCTTTATGTCTAAATCATTTATCCATTTTGACCTAACCTTAGTATACAGTGTAAGATGTTGGTGTATGCCTAGTTTCTGTCAAATTACTTTCCAGTTTTCTCAGTAGTTTTTGTCAAATAGTGAGTTCGTGCCCCTAAAGCTAGAATCCTTGGGTTTATTAAACTCTAGATTATTATGGTCATATGCTACTGTGTATTGTGTAGTGTATTTCATCTATTCCATTGATCCATCCATCTATGTCTTATCCAGTACAAAATTGTTTTGGGGATAATTGCTTTATAACATATTTTGAAATGTGGAACTGCCAGGCTGCTTTCCTTTATAGTTTTTTTTTCATTGATTTCCTTAATATTCTTGACCTTTTTTCTTCCAAATAAATTTTGTTGCTATTTTTCTAGCTCCATAAAAGAATTCTTTGGTATTTTGATTGGTATGATGCTTAATAAGCAAATTAACTTAGGTAGAATTGTCATTTTTATTATATTGGCTCAGCCTGCCCATGAGCAATTAATATTTCTCTAATTATTTAGGCCTGTCTTTATTTGTATAAAGAGTGTTCTATAATTGTATTTATATAATCCCTCTATTTGTCTTGGTAGGTAGACTTTCAAGTATTTTATATTATCTCCAGTTATTTTAAATGGAATTTCTCTTTTTATCCCTTGCTGCTGGGTTTTGTTGATAGTATATAGAAATATTGGTGATTAGGTGGGTTTATTTTATATCCTGCAATTTTTCTGAAATTGTTCATTGTTTCAACTAGCTTTTTAGTTGATTCTCTAGGGTTCTTCAAGCATATCATCATATCATCTGCAAAGAGTGATATTTTTTTATTCCTCATTGACTATTATATTTCCTTCAATTTCTTTTTCTTATCTTATTATTTAAAGCCAGAATTTCTAGTACAATACTGAATAATAGTAGTGATCATGGACATCCCTGATCTAACTGGAAAGGATACTAGTTTGTCCCTGTTACAGATAATGCTTGCTCTTGGTGCTAGATAGATACTACTTATTTTAAGAAAGGGTCCATTGATTTCTATGATTTGTATTTTAAATAGAAATGATTGTTGTAAATTGTCAAAAGTTTTTTATGCATTTATTGATATAATTATATGATTTTTTGTTGTTTTTATTACTGATATGGTTAATTAGGCTGATAGTTTTCCTAATATAGAACCAGACCTGCTTTCCTAATATAAATCCCACCTGGTAATAGTGTATGATCTTTGTGATATATTGCTATAATCTTCTTGTTGGTATTCTATTTTAATTTTTTGCATTGATATTCATTAGGAAAATTTTTCTATAGTGTTCTTTCTCTGTTTTTGATTTCCCTGCTTTGGTATCAAAGCTATATTTGTGTCATAAAGGGAAATTGGAAATAAAGTCTATCTTTAGCTATTTTTTCAAATAGTTTATATTGTATTGGAATTAATTGTTCCATAAATGTTTGGTAGAATTTACTTATTTTGTTTGTTTGTTTTGGTTTGTTTTGGGTTTTTTTGTGAGGCAATTTGGGTTAAGTGACTTGCCCAGGGTCACACAGCTAGTAAGTGTTAAGTGTCTGAGGCCACATTTGAACTCAGGTCCTCCTGACTCCAGGGCTGGTGCTCTATCCACTGTACCATGTAGTTGCCCCAGAATTCACTTCTAAATCCATCTAGTCCTGTGGATTTTTTCTTAGGGAGCTCATTGATGGTTTGTTCAATTTCTTTTTTCTAAGATAGGGTAATTTAAGTATCTATTTCCTTTTCTATTAATGTGGGCAGTTTATATTTTTGTAAATATTTGTCCATCTGACTTAGATTGTTACTTGTACTAGCATATAATTGGTCAAAATTGCTCCTAATAATTGCTTTAATTTTATCTTTGGTGGTGTATCCACCCTTTTCCTTTTTGATATTAGTAATTTGATTTTCTTCTTTTTAAAAAATCAAATTAGCCATTGATTTATCTATTTTTTTTATAAAACTAGCTACTAGTTTTATTTATTAGTTCAATTTTTATTAATTTCTCCTTTGATTTTTCAGGATTTTCATTTTGATGTTTAATTAGGGATTTTTAATTTGTTCTTTTTCTAGCTTTTTAAATTTATATGTCCAATTAACTGATGTGCTCTTTCTCTCTTTTATTGATACATGTGTTAAGAGATATAAATTTTCACCTAAGCACTGCTTTGATTGCATCTCATATATTTTGGAATGTTGTCTTATTTTTGTCATTTTCTTTAACATAATTATTCATTGTTTCTATGATTTGGTTTTTTAACCCACTCATTCTTTAGGATTAGATTATTTAGTTTCCAATTAATTTTTTTTTGGGATGAGGCAATTGGGGTTAAGTGACTTGCCCAGGGTCACACAACTAGTAGGTGTTAAGTATCTGAGGCTGGATTTGAACTCAGGTCCTCCTGAATCCAGGGCCTGTACTCTATCCACTGAGCTACCTAGCTGCCCCTCCAATTAATTTTAACCTATCTTTCCACAGCCTTTTATTAAGTGCAATTTTATTTCATTACAGTGCAAAAAGGGTGCATTTAGTATTTCTGATTTTCTTCATTTGGTCGTAAAGTTTTTACACCCTAATACATGATCAATTTTTGTGAAGGTGCTATGTACAGTGGAGAAAAAGGTATACTCCTTTCCATTCCCATTCCATTTTCTCCAAAATTCTATCATATCTAACTTTTCTAAGATTCTATTAATCTCCTAGATGCCTTTCTTATTTAAATCATATAGCTCTAAGCTCTAAGAAGGGAAAGTTGAGGTCCCCTACTAAGTATCATTTTACTGTCTATTTTCTCCTTAATTCACTTAACTTTTCCTTTAAAAATTTGCATGTTATGCCATTGGCGAATATATGTTTAGTATAGATATTACTTCATTGTCTCTGGTTCCTTTTAGCAAGATACGGTTTCCCTCCTTATCCTTTTTAATTAGGTCTATTTTAGTTTTGGCTTTGTCTGAGATCATAATTTTTATTCCTGCCTTTGTTATTTCAGCCAAAAACATAATAGATCCTACTCCAGCTCCTTATTTTACCTCTTTATGAGTTTCTCTGTGTCAAGTGTTTCTTGTAAACAACATGTTGTTGAATTGTGGTGTCTAATTCAATCTGATATCTGCTTCCTTTTTGTAAGTAAATTCATCCCATTCACATTCACAGTTATGAATATTAATTGTGCATTTCTTTCCATCTTAATTTTCTTCTGTTTATCATTCTCTATTTTTATCCTGTTCTTAGTCTAAAGTATGTTTTGCATTTGACCAATGCTTCCTTTGATTTTCCTGCCCTTTTACTAATCCCATTTCCCTTATTCCCGTCCCCTCCTACTTCCCTGTAGGGAATATATGTGTGTGTATGTATGTATATGTATATGTGTGTATACATACACACATTTCTATATATACACATATATATTACCCATATTTGAATGAATTTAGATGTGAGTGATGTTCAAGCATTGCCCACTCCCACTCACCATTTTCTCCTGCACTGTAAAAGCTCTTGCATGCCTCTTTTGTGTGAGCTCATTTTCTCCATCCTTCCTATCCCTTCTCCTCCCAGGACATTACCTTTTCTCACTAATACATTTTTCACATCATCTCAACACAATCAACTCATTCCAGCATCTTCTTTTGTATAGAATCCTTTTAACTTCCCTAATACATGTTATTAGAAGTTACATGTGTCATCTTCCCATATGGTTTCACCTTATTGAATCTTTTATAATTTCTCTTTCATTTTTGCCTTTTTATGCTTCTCTTGAGTCTTGTGTTTGAAATAAAATCTTCTTTTCATCAGGAATGAATGCTTGAAAGTCCTTTATTTCATTAAATATCCATTTTTTCCTCAAAGGATTATCACTCAATTTTGCTGGGTTGGTTTTTCTTGGTTTCAATCCCAGATCTTTTGCCTTCTGAAATATCATTTTCTAAGTCCTCTGCTCCTTTAAGGTGGTGGCTGATAAATCTTGTGTGATCCTGATGTGGCTCCATGGTATTTAAATGGTTTATTTCTAACTGCTTGAAGTATTTTCTCTTTGACCTGGAAGCTCTGGAATTTGGCTGTAACATTTTCTGGGAGTTTTTATTTTTGAAACTTTTTCAGATTGATGCTAATTAGTATATTCTTTCCATTTTTATTTTACCTTTTAATTCTAGATTTTTGGAGGAATTTTCCTTGATAATTTCTTGAAATATAATGTCTGTATCTTTCTTTGATCATGACTTTCAGGTAGTCCAACAATTCTTAAATTATTCTCTCCTCAATCTATTTTTTCAGGTCAGTTGTTTTTCCAATGAGATATTTCACATTTTCTAATATTTTTTCATTTTTTTTACTTTGTTTTATTGTTTATTGATATCTCATGGAGTCAGAATCAATAGTACAAACAACAGAAAAACAACAATAATGATCTACTACTTATTAGGTGTGTGAACTTGGAGAGGACATTAAATCTCTCTCTGACTCAGTTTTTTCATTTGTGGGGATTGGACTAAATGATATCTAAGATTCCTTTCCACTCTGAGACTTCATCTTTAAATTATAACATTGTATCTTCTCTCATTCTTTCTCTGTTTCTCTTCAGTTTTTTCTATCCTCTCCTGTCTTTGAGGGTATTCTCTGGCTTTCTATTTTGAACTGTAATTCTTATATTCCTTTCACTAAGGAAATATTGGTGGAAAGAAACAGCTTTACTCTCAAATGATAATGCCTAAATATTCACATTTAAGCCTTGGGGAATGGTAGGGAGGGAGTAGAGGACAAAGAAAAGGAAATATAGAAAAGAGAGACAAAGAGATAAGAGGGAAGGAGAAAAACTGATAGAGAAAAGAGGAAGAGATACAAATAGAAAAGGCAACAAGTACAAAAAGACAGAAATGGAGGCAAAAGGGAAAGACATAAGGATAGAAATGAAAGGGAGGAGGAAAGAAACAGGCAGAGGAAAAAAGACTGGAAGGGTAAATGAAAAGACTAAGAGAGACAAAGCAAAGGCAAGGGGGGTATGAATACCAATGGAAAAGAGTCACAGAGGAAGTTAGAGAAAGAAAGGAATAAAGCATTATATAATTATGAGATAGATGATGTAGATTAAAAGAATGGTGATGCCTGTGGTGATGGTGATGATGGTGGCAATGGTAGTGAAGTTGGTTGTTATGATGATACTGATCATAATGATGTGTTTGTGGTGATAATGGAGGCAATGATGGGGGTAATTATGATTATGGAGATATTAAGATGAAGATAATAAATGAATAAGAAAAATAGTAAGATGAAGATAGTGAAGACAGTGAAAGTCATGCTGCTACTTATAGGGATAGTGATGGTGATTTAATTCAAGTCAATTCACATTAATTAAGTTCTTACTATATACTTACCAGGCCTTGTGCTAGGTTCTGGGAATGAAGACATAAAAGGAAACCCTAGTTCCTTTCCTCAAGGGACTTTTATCTAGTTACTAGAATAAGTAAATTCAATATGATTTGAGTAGGCAGAGAGTAGTAAAAAGTGGGAGTAATTCAAAGATGTCTTCATGGGAGAATTTGCACCTTAACTGATCCTTGAAGGAAGATAAGGATTCTAAAAGGCAAAAGTAAGTAAAGAGTATATTCCAGGCAAAGGTAACAGCCTCTGCAATGCACACGTGTAGCTGACGGAATATTGAGTTCAGGGAACAGCTAATAGTCCTATTTGGCTGAAATGTAGAATGCATGATGGGAAGTAATATGAAATAGGCCTGGAATTATGGTCTTGAAGCCATATACCAGAGGGCTTTAAATATCTGACTGAGGAATTTGTACTTTATTCTAGAAGCATTAAGGAATAGTTAGGCTGCTAATGTTAGAACAAGTACTGATGGTGAGAGTGATGGGGATTGTGGTATTGAGAATGAAGACAGTAATGGTGGGGCAATAGTGCTAATAATGGATTAGAGATGGTGAGAACAGTAATGGGTAGTATTTGGTGCTGTCCCTGGTCTAGTGCTGCTTCCTCTGCCTCATGGACTGCCAGTTTGCAAAGGGAACTGTGAATACAAGAAGATTTATTCTCTGTCTTCCCATGCTTCCCTAATGCCACAGGTGGTCCTATAACCTGGTCATACCCTCTCCCTACTATCTTGGTTTAATAATCTTCTGCTTAAATTCTACTAGTTCCTTTCACATATTTGGAATGTTCTTGCTGCCTCTGTTCACTGCAGAACCAAAAATGTTTTGGTAGTGTTAATGAAAGGAAGCATTTGACACCAAGTGGCATTTTGAGTGCATTAATTAGCAGTTTGCTGAATAAATATTGCTATGTAAACCAAAAATCATTTCCTAATAATTAAAGTCTTTCTCAGATTTATCTGAAAAGCTACTGTTTTGAGGATCAAGCTGATGGTAAGATCAGCAGCAGCAGCAGCAGTGGCTGAGAAGGAAGACACAGAAAGATGTTGGATATGCATGTCTGGACAATAATAGGTGAAGAGGACAGGAGAAGCTACCTAGTGCAGAATGTATACCTAAATAATTCTAGGCTTTAGTGGGAAGATAGAAGGAAGTTCTGTGGTGGGAAGACAGATGGAAAAAAGTTTTTTCTCCCCATGGAAGGACTCATAGGTCCTCTTTGGAATGAATTCTCTGAACCAGACACTGGCCACACTTTGGAAAAAGACTTGACCATGAATTTCTCCTAAGGCATAGAGGAGATGGAGGAAAGGACGCAGGCAGGTCCACTACCATGAGCTATCTGTGATTAGTTTGTGGGAAGGAACGAGCAATGGACGTTGAGTCAGGAGACCTTAATTCAAGTCTCAGCTCTGACACTTACCATGCATGACTGATGCTAGTGATACTGACATAATGGTGATGCTGGTGATACTGATGATAGTCATAGTGATTGTCATGGTGGTGGTGGGAGAGATCCTCATAGTCACTGTGATAATGATAGTGATGTGGAATACCATGACCTTTGGGGTTTTTAAAAACTCTATTGGGAAAAAATATCAAAGACCATGAATTCCTGCCTAAAGGTGTGTGTGTGGGGGGGGGGGGGAACTATATAGTCTCTTAAAATCCATTCTTTCCCTGGGCTTCTGAGATAGCATTAATTCTCACTGGGACCTGGAGCAATTCCTTTCCCAAGTTAATAATATCAATAACATACTAGTGCTTTGCAGTTCACAAAGTACTTTTCTCATGACAGCTCCATGAGATATTTAGTACAAACCTTATTGCTAGTTTACAAAAGAGGAAACTGAGTCAGCCTATAAAAATGAAGTGGCAATCACCATGATCGCTATGTATTATTACTATCATTACTATAATCAGTAGTATATACACATACCTATATGTATAAATATATATTCATATATATTTTTATGTACACATAGATTTCCTTAGCCATCCTAGTTACCCACCTTCACCTCTTCTTAATAGGGACAGCTAGGTAGTGCAGTGAATACAACACTGGCCCCAGAATCAGGAGGACCCAAGTTAAAATCTGGCTTCAGACACTTGACATTACTAGCTGTGTGACCCTGAGCAAGTCATTTAAGCCAGATTGCCTGAAACATTCAGGCGATCTCCAGTCATCCTGATCTATCTATCTATCATCTATCTATATCTTGCCACTGGACCCAGGTGACTCCAGCCCTGTCTCGCTTATATCCAGTTCAGTGCAAGTCATGACATCACCCCAATGTCGTGGTCCTCTTCGAGAATGAAAAACAAACAACAACAACAATCTTAATGCACTTTTTAAACTACAGCAACCCAAACCAAACACAATATTATAGATATGGCCTGATGAGAATGGAGTACAGTGGGACTATCATTCCTCATTCCTAGAAGGTTTGTCTCTCTAAACAAATCCCCAAATTTCATCAGCTTTTTTGGTTCCTATTTCATTTTACTGATACAACTTATAGTTCACTAAAAACAAAACAGAAAACCCAGATTCTTGATCCAGACAAACAGCTGCTTATCTATGCCACCCTCATCTTGTCCTCACAAATTTGATTTATTGAGCCCAAATGTAAGATTTTTGTGATCCTCATCTAAATAAGCACATTCTAATGGCAGTCTTGCCAAAATGCAGATGGCACAGGACATATTGCACTGCGTATGTGAGCACATTGGATGACAAAATCATGAACCAAAGGGACCTCCTTAAGTTGGAATGTTTGGTCATATCTAATGAACTTTCAGAGATAAATGAAAAGTTCTTTACTCTGGTTTTTTTTTTGGGGGGGGAGGTGGCAATGAGGGATAAGTGACTTGTCCAGGGTCACACAGCTTGTATGTGTCAAGTGTTTTAGGCTGGATTTGAACTCAGGTCCTCCTGAATCCAGGGCTGGTGCTTTATCCACTGAGCCACCTAGCTGCCCCTTCTCTTTACTCTGGTTTTTAAAAATATATTTATAAGTACAGGATGGGGGAGGCATGACTAGACAATACTTTATGTAAGTGACCTAGCTGGACTGCAAGTTCTGTATGAGTCAGTGGTTCCACTCGGCAGCCCAAAACCCTAATGCAATCAGTATGCATTAATAGAGGCATAATATTCAAAATGAGGGAGGACATAGAGTATCACTATCCTTTGTCCTTCTCAGACTACATCTGAAGTATAAGACACAGTTCTGGGCACAATCTTTTAGGAAAACATTGACAAACAAATGCACCCAATTGAGAATGACCAGGAAGGGAAGGGGTTGATTATGCTATATAAGAATGAGTTGAAGGACTTAGAAATGTTTTTTCCTAAGTAAGAAAATACTTCAGTCATTCATGATCATGTTCTTCAAGGATGTCAAAGATTATAAAAGCAAAGGGGAATTAAATTCCACTTGGTCTCTAAGGGAAGAATGAGGAATGATGTGCAAAAGTTGAAAAGTGGTAGAATTTGGGGCAGCTGGGTAGCACAGTGGATTGAGTGCCAATCCTCGAGTCAGTAGGACCTAAGTTCAAATCCAGCTTCAGATACTTACTAGCTGTGTGATACTGGACAAGTTACTTAACCCCAATTGCCACCACATTAAAAGGAACAATGCTTGTCTATTTTTGGAACAGTGGATAGAATTTGATTCAATCTAAGGAATAATTCTCTAAAAACTAGGACTGTCCAAAAATAGAATTGCTTCCTTTCATAGCTATTGATTCCCATAGATGACCACTTGTTTCAGAAGAGCATACAAGTAATTCTTTGGCAGGTGTAAGTTGGGCTAGATAGCACCTGAGGTTCCTTCCAACTTGAGATTCTAGGATCCTCTGATGTCTCACAACAACTCACCATCCATGTGAAAAGAAGGAGTGTTTCTCTCTGTTTGGATCCATCCTATGACCACTTATCTTCAAAGCCATGTTTTTTGGTGTGTTCAGAGCCAATGATATTGCATCAATTGACTGGCCAGAGAAAAGCAGCTTCTCTCTGTACAAAGCCTTCATTTCATAATCATCCCCAAACAAAGCAAGTTGTCTCCAGACACCGTAATTTAGAACTGGAAAAAAAAAAACCTGACAAACAAGAGATTCCAATCCAAACCAGGGGGAGCCAAGAATAGCGACTTTTAATTATATAATCTTTTTTTGATGAATTTATTTCTGACAGTTTTATAGGGTGACGAGAGAGTGCATTTTATATGCAAAAAAACCCATTATTCATTCTGGGCTGTGAAAGCATAAAAATTGTCAAATGATTTTAATACAGTTTTAAGTTTTATGTTTATTGTCAAGAAAAAAAGTCCACAGCAATTACTGAGTCACATGTCCCTTAAATCTTTGTGTTTCTGACAGCAAGAACAATAAAATATGTTTTTGCCCAAACCTTTTACCACTGAGATTGACAGGGCTCCAGAGACAGATGCATTTCTCCCTTTCTGAGCACCGATTATGGAGAATCAAACTTCAAGGCACTTTCTCAGAGCAGGAGAGATGGGGGGGGGGGTTTGGGAGAGAGAAGATGTTTCCTCGTCACTGCTCTGAGGAGGCAGTCCTGCTGGCTTCTCAGAAAGGAGCCAAGGACTCTGAGAAGAAGATTCAGCTGGCTGTCATGACAATGCAAGTCCATGGGTGAGCCTTCTCTCCCTTCTACGGGCCTCATGTTCCTTTTTGTTTGAAATGCCCCAGCTGGGGAGTCACTCTGGCATCGAAAAGAAGGCCCTCAAAGAGAACAACTTGGGAATAAATACTGGTCATGAACAATGCACTTCAAGGATTTATACCAGAAGTCACTCCTCCTCAAATTCAGCATGAATTCAAACTCCTCACTTACAAAGGCTCATTCATGTTCCCATAACAGGCACACCTAGATGTACAGAGCTCATCCATGCTAATCACCCTCTTTTCCTTTCTTTGTTCCTGCGCAACTTGAAGTCTTAAATGGTTTCTTGGAGAACTGAAAGGTATATTAATAACAAGAACAATAATAGTAATTAACAGCAACAGTAACAATAATAAATATTTATATAGCACTTTAAGGTTCTCAGAGTACTTTATATATTATCTCATTCGATCCTTGCAACAACCCATTTGTATATGCTTTTATTATCATTTTACAGATCGAGAAACTGAGGCTGTCCATGTTCATACAATCAGTATATATTAAAGGCAAAGCCTGAATCTGGATTTGACTGACTCTAAGGCCAAGATCAAATGAAATTTTATATATATATATGTGTGTGTGTGTATGTGTGTGTGTGTGCGTGTATATATGTATATATACATATATGCACACATATACACAAACATATATACACACATATACACTCATACACATATAGAGAGATAGATAGATAGATAGATAGATAGTACTTTGTGATCCTTAAAGCACTGTGTAGATGCTACCTGATGGAGGAGGTTAAAAGGGTTAACAGATAAACTAAGCCTTGAGTTATCAATAGTAGCTAAAAGGGTTAACAGAGAAACTTAGGTTTCAGTTTTTCTATCCACAATCACTATCAACAGAAGCCTAAGGAGACAGTAACCAGGGACCATTAACCATTAAGAGCCATCAATAATCCTAGATGACAGGAAACAGAAATTGCACCTAGAAACCAGATCTTAAAGTAAAGAGATATCCTAAACAGAGAGACCCTTGGGATCTGACAAGTTTAAACATGTCTTTAAGAACATGCGCAGAAAGACCAAATGTGTCCTTAGCTTCACTTTATGGTGTTCAAACCCCTAAAACACACCCCTAGGGAAAAAAGTACCACCTTGGAGGACATCTTAGGACCTCAGGAAGCCCAAATTAGGATATGAACCTCCCTAAGGAGGAGATTAAGAAAATGAGGAAGTAACCTACTTTTCTCACTATAAATATAACCATTTTCCTCTCCCTATTTGAGACACTTGACTCCTTTGGGTGCTTCTCCCTGTGGCCTCACAGTCTTTTAATAAAATGGGAAACTGAGTCACTAAGTCTTATCATTCTTTGGGACGCCTCACAATCAATTTGATCAATTAAATTCATCCCTACTACACTAGCTATTACTGTTTTTGCTGTTGTTGTTATCATCACTATACCATGATGACTTTCTCACCCTCACTTTCTCCATCTGTAAAACAAAGCATGACAAAATGTACTATCGCTAATCCTCACAAAAGTGTGATGAGCTCCACAGAAGTCAATGTCCTGACAATCCTTGTGTGAGTTACATAGACAGCACATTTTGGGGGAGGGGCAGATGATTTCAGCAGCCCAGGCACTTCCCATCATGGAACCTCCCCCCACCAATGCAGATCAGCAATCCACCCATAACTTATAGTTTTAGAGAGCTTCCTGAGGCTCTGAGATGAAATAATTTGCTCATGGTGATAGTTTGTAATGTCTTTGCACCATCTGCCCCCTCCCCTGGAATTCACTCCCATCTTACCTCTCCCTCTTAGATTCACTAGATTCTTTCCAAAATGAATCTCTTACTTACATGAGGCCTTTCCTGATCTCCCAAGCTGCTGGTGCCATTCCTAAAATTGCCTATTAAATTGTATCTGCTTTGTCTTTACTTGTTTTTATATTCTTATATGTGTACTCATTGTACATGTCTCCTCCTTCTAGGATATAAGCTCCTTTGATGGTTGTATCACCAGCACCTAGCACAGTGTGTGGCACATAACAGTAACCTGATAAAGACACATTTGTTGATCAATGATGCATTAGAGTCAGGATTGGAACCCAAGACTTTCAGATTTCAAAGTTGGCCCCCATCCATTAAGCCATATTCTGCCTCTCAGTACTTAGTACTGTGTTTGTTTTTTAAACTACTAAAGGAATAACCAGCCAAACAGATTAACAATTGGGGGGGGGCAGATAAACAATTAGGTAGGTAATCCATTTATTAGATAACCCAATGAGCAGATAGCCTATGAATCAAGTATCCATTGAGTGGATGACCCACTGAGTGGATAAATAAGTGTAGGGAAGAACCACTAAATGTATAATCCTTCCAACACATAACCAACCTGCTCTGTGGATAGTTCTCCAAGAGGACCACTATGTTAGCGTCAAGTTACAGTGTGTCTGAATGTGGCTGATCAGACCAATATGAGCTTGGAATGCTGAACCACAGGCTGGGTACAAATAATCCATGGGAGCATTTGAGTTGGATTCTCTAAATTTGCACATCTCGTGTTTCTTTTGAGCTACTTCAATTCTACATTACTCATGAGCACAGCACCTTCTTTGATGCAGGTAAACCACACAGGGCGGTCCTGTGCCAGTGTCTCCTATGTTATGCAATCAATTCCAAAGTTCTTAAGAAAGACCTTGAGAGTGTCCTTATGGGGGACAGCTAGGTGGTGTAGTGGATAAAGCACTGGCCTTGGATTCAGGAGTACCTGAGTTCAAATCCTGCCTCAGACACTTACTAGCTGTGTGACCCTGGCCAAGTCACTTAACCCTGTTTGCCTATTCCTCATCTGTAAAATGAGCTAGAGAAAGAAATGGCAAACCACTCCATTATCTTTGTCAAGAAAACCCCAGAGTAGGACTCGACAACAATAACAATGTCTTTTCTTTCTTTTGTTTTTTTTAGTGAGGCAATTGGGGTTAAGTGACTTGCCCAGGGTCACACAGCTAGTAAGTGTTAAGTGTCTGAGGCTGGATTTGAACTCAGGTACTCCTGACTCCAGGGCCGGTGCTCTATCCACTGTGCCACCTAGCTGCCCCAACAATGTCTTTTCTAGGGCTAAAAATCTATGAGCTTATGATTCATTGAGCAAATAGCCCACACCAAACAGAAACTTCTGAGAAGATAACACCCTAAGATAACTCACTGAATGAATGAAAAGGCAATACACCAAGTAGATAATCCACCATACAGATAATCCATTCAATGGGTAACTCACTGAGCACTTAACCTAGTGACAGAATAGAATAATGGTATGAGTGCTGGATTTGGAGTAAGGAAACATCCATTTATAGGTCAGTTCTGCCCAATTTCCTTAATACTAAAATGAGGACATTGGTTCTTTCCAATTCCAAATCCTATAATCTCGTAACCCCATAATCCTATTCATCAGATCACCAACAAAGCAGATAATCTAGTGCCAACTAGGTAGAAAGAACACTGCATTTGGAATAAAGAATACAGATCTTCACATTTCAATGTGTGAAGCACTGCTCTCTGCTGAATCTCCAGCAACTTCAAATTATTTGGGGTGCTGGGAATCCTAGGATCTTTTCTGAGACCCCAGGCTTACTGGGCCTGCAGCGCTGAAACCTGCAAATAACTGTACAATTTTGCTCTGGATCAGGTATTCTTCCCCTTCTGTGCATCACGGACCCCTATGACAATCAGGGAAGTCTGTGGACTTCTCAGAATAAAGTTTTTTGAGTGCATAAAATAAAACACATGGAAATGCAAAGGAAGCCAATGATCTTGAAGCATATTATCAAATTAGAAAAACAAACAAACAAAAAATAAGTTCACAGCCCCCATGTTAAGAATTTCTCCCCCAGAGAGAAGGATATTTTGTGGGAATCATATGTATATATGCCATAGCAGGGGTGTGCTAGAGCTGGATGATACTAGCTTTCAAGAGCCAGTTGTTAAATTTTCAGTGTGAGCGTTTATGGTACAGATCAGGGACTAATTTATTGTTTTGTTGGTGTGATGGGGAAAATGTTAGTCATGAAGACTAAACTTAAAAATGGGCCAGGAAACTTTTTTTTTTGAACACTGGTTTGTTCAACATATCCCAGCACATTCTTGACTAAGGGGGACCTTTTTTGCGTGCAATGAGGGTTAAGTGACTTTCCCAGGGTCACACAGCTAGTAAGTGTCAAGCGTCTGAAGCCAGATTTGAAGTCAGGTAGTCCTGAATCCATGGCCAGTGCTTTATCCATTGTGCCACCTAGCTGCCCCCACTTTTTTTTTAAAGAATGTTTTTGTTGATATTTTGTTTTTTACATCACCATAGTATACCATGTATCCCTATCCCCCTCCCACCTCCCAGAGAGCCATACTCTATGACAAATAGTATTTCTTCAAGAGAGAAGCCATCACAACTGTTGAACATATTGAAAAAGTCCAAAAACAAGAGCAATTTGTGACACCTGTATACCTCTCACCTCCATGAAGGGGTAGGTTGAGGGTGTCTTCTCATTTCTCTTCATTTGGGTTTATAGGGAAACTCTAATGTCAATAATGAGCGTAGCAAACTAGTATAAATTGAACTACCCAAAATAAACTATTAGGAGAACCTTTAATTCAATGAAAAACATACAAACCTATCAGAAATGACTCCTGTATAATGAAAATAGAAAATAGAATCCTAAACAATAATCTTAACCACATAAAATGCAGAAATACACCTTTCTTTAGCCCAGTGGGGCCTGTGTGCCTGTACAAGGAGCCACATGGACTTACCAATTCCTGGGGCTGTAATTAAGAGGGAGGAGGACAGGGCAGATTGGGAGACAGACGGAAAGATAGACAAACAAGGGTAAGAACATTAGAAATAAAAGCCAATCTTCTAACACACTTCCCAACTTCAGGGAAAGGAATGGGAAGGGACAAACAAGAGAATTCAACATAGAGTGACATGGAAGCAGTGCCAAAAGGCATTTCCATATGGAAAAGGAGAGAAAAGGGTAGCAGCACCAGGATATGACTGTTCCTATCACTAATCATAAAGAAGAAGGGAAGTGAAATTCAAAAGCAAATATTCCAAAGGATCTGGCTGAAGTCACACTATTTCCAGAAGTGTCAAACACTTGGCTGGAATCATATTCAAATGTAATTGGAAAATATCTTTTAAAAATTAATAAAAATACTATAGAACATAGATAATATTAATATGTGGTTTTCTAAATGAAGATCTGGTCTGTAAGGATTGTTATGTAGAGTTTAGTGACCCTTGTTTCTTTTCGAGTTTGACACCACTGTTCTAGTCAACCTTCAGTTCCCTGCTAGACCCATTTCCATGCAAATCAACCACTAATATGATTTATTACCACCAATTACATAATTTATTATTCAGATAACCCACTGAGCAGATAATCCATTGTTCTGATAACAAACTATCGTGAGGATAATCCATTGAGTGGTCAACCAATGGAGTGGATAGCCCCTGAAATAGTTATTCAGTCATTTTTCAGTTGTGTCTGACTCTCCATGACCCCATTTGGGGTTTTCTTGGCAGAGATACTGCAGTAGTTTGCCATTTCCTTCTCCAGATCATTTTACAGATGGTTAAGTGACTTACTCAGGATCATACAACTAGTAAACAAGTCATTTAACCCTGTTTGCCTCAGTTTCTTCATCTGAAAATGAGTTGGAGAAGAAAAAGGAAAACCACTATAGTATCTTTGCCAAGAAAACCCCAAATTGGGTCATGAAGAGTCGAACACAACTAAACAACATGTAGGAGTAACAAAAGATAGTCAGAGGATCTAAAACATACCATTCAATAAAGAGCTTTCTGAATTGACCAAGTTCCTAATCAACTTGCGGTTTTAAGAATGAACCAATAGGGTCAGCTAGGTGGTGCAATAGATAAAGCACCGGCCCTAGATTCAGGAGGACCTGAGTTCAAATCAGGCCTCAGATACTTGACACATACTAGCTGTAGGACCCTGGGCAAGTCACTTAATCCCCATTGCCCTGCCAAAAAAAAAAAAAAAAAGAACGAACAAATAGACCAGATACAAGATCCTACATGGGTGAATCATAAACTAGGTCATAGGGGGTCATAAAATTATTATATATTAGAGCTGGAATGACCTTAGAGTAGTCCAAGCTCTTCATCTTAGAGACTGGGCAACTGAGAGTCAGAAACATCATGACTTGTCAAAGTCCCACAGATAATTAGGAGCAGAATCCTTTCAAACCTAGGCCCTTTGACTCCAAATCTTGTGTGCTTTCCTTCAAACTATGCTGTATTCTGGAAATGAAGACTCAAGTAGAATATTAACTTAATTTGAGTCAACACTAATAATGGTGGCCAAAAAATTAATGCAATCTTAGGCTACATATATATTGGCATAGTGTTGAAAACAAGAAAATACAGGGTCACTGTCCTTTGTCCTGGTCAGACCACATCTGGACTATTGTTTTCAGTGTCACATTTTAGGAAGAGTATCAATAAGCTAATAGCTAGGATGGGGGAAAGGAACTGTCGATTATGCCATACAAGGATTTTTCAAAGAAATTGGGATTATTTAGCCTAGAGAATAAGAGTCGAAGAGGAACACAGTGTTGTTGTTGTTAAATTTTTTTTCAGTCGTGTCCAACTCTTCATGATCCCATTTGTGGTTTTCTTGGCAAAGACACTGGGATGGTTTGCCATTTACTTCTCCAACTAATTTTACAGATGAGGAAACTAAAGCAAACAGGGTTAAGTGACTTTCTGGGGGTCACACAGCTAGTAAGTTCTGAAGCCAAATTTGACCTCAGGAAGATGCGTCTTCTTGACTACATGTTGGGTACTCTATCCACTGTGCCACCTAGCTACCCCAAGGAGTACAGGCACTTATCTTCAATTGTCTGAAGGACTATCTCTGGAGAGGAATTAGACTTATTCTTCTTGCCCTGAAGAGCAGAAATAGGAGCACCTGGAAGAAGGTGAAGAGAGACAGACCAACTCAATGTAAGGAAAAACTTCTGAAATTGGAGCTGTCCAAAAGTGGAATGGGCTATCTTGAGTGGAAATGGGTAGCCCATCACTAGAGGCCTTCAAGCAAAGGTCTGATGACTGACTAGTTGTTAGGAATGTTGTAGAAAGACGTTCCATTATTGGTTGGTGATATTTAAAGTCCCTTCTAAATTTGAAATTCTAAGATTTAACTCTTGCCTTAACTTGAGGGAGGTGGCTAGATGCCCAGTCTAGAGAGAACCAGGATTGGCCAGGAAAGGCCTGATGAACTTGTATTGAGTTTAAGAACATTTAGATGCCACTCAGTGTGGAACCGGTAGATTTCTTTTCTTTTCTTTTCTTTTCTTTTCTTTTCTTTTCTTTTCTTTTCTTTTCTTTTCTTTTCTTTTCTTTTCTTTTCTTTTCTTTCTTTCTTTCTTCCTTTCTTTCTTTCTTTCTTTCTTTCTTTCTTTCTTTCTTTCTTTCTTTCTTTCTTTCTTTCTTTCTTTCTTTCTTTTTGGTGAGGCAATTGTGGTTAAGTGATTTGTCCAGGATTACACAGCTACTGTAGATTTTTTTTATACTCATGCCTAATGACCTTCTCCTGGTATAATAATCCTGAAATTGTATATTCTAACAAAATTTTAAAATAGATCCCAGAAAGTTCATTCTTATGGTTTTTGCAGACATTGGTTAAAAACTATGCTGCTCCACTTTGGCCATCATCCCCACTGAAAGTTGAGACTCCACCCCTGGAACTGCATTGGGCTCTGATAGGTGAACCATTATTTCATCTTGCTTAGAAATACTTCTTGGCCCTTCCCACACCATGGTACTGTGGGTACAACCTCTCCTCCCCTCTTTATGTCTTCTTGTATTCAAATGCAAGTTCCTTGAGGTCAAGACTCCTCTTGTTTCCTTATACTTGGATCTCTATGGCTTAGCATAGTGTTTGACACATAGTAAGAACTTTTTTTATTGTCATAAAAGTATTTTATTGTTTTCCAGTCACATGTAAAGATAGTTTTCCTCTTTTTTTTTTTTTGCGGGCAAGGAGGGTTAAGTGACTTGTCCAGAGTCACACAGCTAGTAGTAAGTGTCAAGTGTCTGAGGCTAGATTTGAACTCAGGTCCTCCTGAATCCAGGGCCAGTGCTTTATCCACTGCACTACCTAGCTGCCCCCTCAATATTTGTTTTTATAAGATTTCTAGTTCCAAATTTTTCTCTCTCCCTCCTTTCCCTCTCTCTTCCTTCTCTACCCCCTCCCCAAGACAGCAAGCAATCTAATATAGATTATATATGAACAATCACATTCAAGATATTTCTGCATTAGTCATGTTGTGAAAGAAGAATCAGAATAAAAGGGAAAAACCTCAAAAAACAAACAAACAAAAAAAGTAGGAACAGTATGGTTCAATCTGCATCCAGATTCTACAGTTCTTTTTTCTGGATGTGGAGAACATTTTCCATCATGAGTCCTTTGGCATTATCTTGGATCATTGTATTGCTGAGAAGAATTAAGTCTATCACAGTTGATCATTACACAATGTTGTTGATACTGTGTACAAAGTTCTCCTGGTTCTGCTCATTTCACTCAACATCAATTCATGTAAGTCTTTCCAGGGTTTTCTGAAATCTGCCGGCTTATTGTTTCTTACAGCACAATAATATTCCATTACATTCATATACCACAACCTGTTTAGCCATTCTCCAATTGATGGGCATCTCCTCAATTTCCAATTCATAGTAAGAACTTAATAAATGCTTTATGTATTTATCAATCTGGGGTGCAGGACAATGGTTAGAAGAGGAAAAAGTAACTGGTGCTGTAACAGACACCAAGGTATAATGGCAGCAACAGAAGGAGGGAATGTCATTAGGCGTTGGGTCCAGCAGAAATGTGGGTCCAATGAGTCAAACAGTCTCAAGGACTAAGGAATAAATCAACAAATCAATCAAAAAACTTTACTAATTGCCAGCTATATACCAGGCAATACAGTAGGCATTAGAAAAACAGAGACAAATGGAATAGTTTTTGCCTTCAAGGAGTTTGTATTTTATCGTGGGAGATAACATTTAGACCTACATACAAAACAAATGCAAAGTAATTTTTTAACAATATGGAGAGGGTAAAATACTAGGACTAAGGGACCAGGAAAGACTTTCTAAACCAGAAGTGTTTAGAAACTAATGGAGGACCCACTGAATAAATTAACAAAGAATATGACAGTTCTCAAAAATTATTTAACAACCATATAAAAATATTCCAAGTCATTAAACAGACAAATGCAAATCAAAATAAACCTGAGGTTTCCTCTCACATTCAGTAAATTGGTAAAGATAACAAAAAAATGGGGGAATAAAAGATAAGCACATTAATGTATTGTTGCTGGAACTGTGAACTGGTCTACTAGTCATTATAGAATGCAATTTGGAATTATGCAAAGAAAGGCTAAAATGTGCATAGCCTGGGGGCAGCTAGGTGGCACAGTGGATAAAGCACCAGCCCCAGATTCAGGAGGACCTGAGTTCAAATCTGACCTCAGACACTTGACACTTAATAGCCGTGTGACCTTGGGCAAGTCACTTAACCCTCATTGCCCCACCAAAAAAAAAATGCGCATAGCCTTTGACCAAGATATTCCTTTGCTATTCATATACCCACTCACAGAAGGCCTCAGCACCCATCAGTCTGAAATGAGCAGCCAATTAAATTTCTATAAGTTACATCTCCCATGTCCATGTCTTTGTACATGTTGCCTCTCATACCTGGAACAAATGCATCTGCCTTTTAGAATCTCTATATTCCTTAGGTTAACTACTCCTTAATATACTGAATACATCCTGTTACTCAGCTATTAGGGCCTCTCCAACTTTACCAAAATTACCTTGTATTTTTTTTGAGGCAGCATACTGTAGCGAATGGAGGGTCTACCTTAGAGTCAGGAACACCTGGGTTTAAGTTCTGCTGCTGATACATACTGGATGTGTGACCCTCAGCAAGCAATTTAATCTTTTAGTTTCCCCCAAGAAATTCTCTGAGATGATGAGCTGTAGAACTATTTCTTCTCACATTTTTTTTTTGTGGGGGAGGCTTCTTCATCACAATCTTCCTACACTAATAAAATCATAGGTAAAGCCTATGATTTTATGAAATATATGTACATATTAGGCTGAACTTATGATTTATAGAAAACTATTATGTAATATTATCTAACTACATATTTATATACATTTAAATATTTACATGTGTATGAGTATGATTTTCCTTCTTTGAGTAAATAAACTTATTGAGGGCAGAGATTGTTTTAATTTCTTCTTTGTATCTCCAGTTCCTAACATAGTTCTTGGTCCATAGTACTGCTTAATAAATGCATATTGATTTAGTGATTGAATGAGATTGATTAGGGGTCTGGGGTCTAGCAAATGAAGTTGCTGTTTTCTTTTGTGTTTTATGTGGTATTTTTTTCTGCCTCAGAATAAAATGTCTGTTGTAGAGGTACACCATCATGAGGTCACTCTCAGCCAAGAGGCAGAGCCATGGCAGGCTTTCAGTGGAGAAGCCTGAGCCTAATTCCCACTGTATTCTCCTGCCCAAGAAGTCTCTGAACCCCCAGGAAGCTCCTCTCTGGGGTCTCTCCTTGGGAACCTTATCTGTGGGCTCTCTAAAACTCCAGAGCCCCTATGTTAGGTCTCTCTCTGGGCCTTATCAATGGGGTCTCCTTCCCCTTGGGCTTCCCCTGTGGGGTTTTCTGTCCTCTGGGGCCTTCTCTCTGTGATTTAAATTTCCTGCTGGTTTTACCTCCCGGAGCTCCCTTCCACCCGGTCCCCAACTCATGGAGTAGTCTTTCTCCTGGGAATCCTCTGTGGGAGTCTCTGTTCTTTCATAGCTCTGTTTCGTCTCTGTCCCTAGACTTGTTTTTTTGGACTCGAGGCCCCCTCTTTCCTTCCTGTCCCACCTCCAGCTTTTGTCTTTCCCTAGGGCTTTATTGCTCCTTCCAGACCAGCTGTGACAGAAGATTGGGCCCTGGTCAGTGATGCTTCCCTGCCCGGAGCGGGTGAGAAATTAAATTCTCCAGCTGGCTGCTCTGGGGGCCTCTCCCAGCTCTGCCTGATTGGCGCTTCATTATTTTTTTGGCTGATAACTGATTGTGAGCTTGTCTTGTCTGCTTAGTGCCAGGGATACAAGTCCTCACCACCCCAGTTCTGCTGTCCACTCACACCTTGCTATTTTCCCGAACCTCTTGCCTTCTTAGCCAGAGTGCTGGAGTGGCATGGAGCAGGGGAAATTCAGCAGGCTTCTCATTCTGAGGTCTGAGCACTGGGTTGGAAATCAAGAGACCAGAGTTTGAGTCTCATCACTGTCACTGATTCACTATGTGGCTTAGGACCAACCACATTCCCTTTCTCAACTGAAAAATGAGGGCATCTCTTCTAGATGACTTCTAAGCACCTTCTAGCTCTGACTGTATGAATGGAAACCAACCAGATCCCTAATTTCCCTTCTTCCTCACTGGTCCCTCATTGAGTCATTCACTTATTATAGGTCACATTGACAAGAATACTATTGTATACAAAGCTCTTACCTTACAACAACTTTATGAGGTAGGTAGCTTGTTTTACAGAGGAGGAAACTGAGGCTCAGAGAGGAGTGAAAGGAGGTCCGCTGGTCACACAGTTAACAAGGCTTGAATTCCAAACTCAAACCTAGGTCTCCTGAATTTGGCACCCTTTCTACTATCCTGTTCTTGAATAAACATTTATTAAACATCTACTGTGTGCTTGGTGCTTAGCCCCATGGAAAAAAGGATAAAATCCTTTTCTTTAAGACAAGGGAGGTAGAGGGAGGAGATAGAAAGAGCATGTGACCTTGCATGATCACAAGAAGGTGGAGTAAATACAGGAGTACAGGATGGGAGACACATGGCAAGACCAAAATGTCCATGAACAAGACCCAGGAATTTATATAGATTTCAATCTCCAAGTGGGATGTAGAGCAACAAAAACAAACACATGAAAAACCCAGTTCAGCTTTGGGTCATGTTCTTGGAAGCATGGTGTCCCTAAAGAGGGAGGGGTCTTCTGTCCTCACCGGGGTATGTGTGGAGCATTACGTCCACAATTCTGAGAACATCATTTTAGTAAGTACATGAATAACAGGATGTTGTTGAGAGGTATTCAGTCAGGAGGGGGAGAGGACTAGAAACCAAGCCACAGAGGGCTCCCTTGAAGGAAGTGAGGATGTCTAGCTGGGAGAGAAGATGACTTTGGGGAGACATGACAGTTTTTGAGAGGCCATCATGTGGAAGAGTGACCTGGCTTTCTCTGCTTGGCTCCAGAGAGCAGAACTAATAGTGATGGGTAGAAGTCTAATCTCATCTCCATGTAAGGAAAAGCTAATTTGACCTCAGAGTGATCCAAAAGTAGAAATGATCTTTCTGGAGAGATCATGGGCAGGGGTCTTCCTCCTCTCTAGAGGTCTTTAAACAGAGACTCAACAACCCTCCTGACAAGGCTGTGGTAGAAAGGGATTCCAGCTCCAGCTGGGGTTGGACCACATGCCCTCTGGGATCCTTTATAAGTCAAGCCAAGCCAACAAACATTTACTTATTAAGTGCTTATTATGAGCCAGGCACTGTGATAAGTGGTGGGGATCCAAAAAAGGGAGGCAGGGAGCAAAAATAGTTCCTGCTCTTCAAGAGCTCACATTCTAATAGGGAGAGAGCATATAAAGAACTTGATACAAACAAGATATATACAGGCCAATGAAGATAATCTCAGAGGGATTAACACTGAAGGGAAAGGCTTCAAGGTTGGATTTTAGTTCAAACTCGAGTGCCAAGATTCTGTTATTCTCTAAAGAATATCATAAATATACAGATAATAATATATGTTGGAATCTATAAATGCATGACAATGGGACAATCACAAGTGGATGAGAGTTGAACAGAGAGAGGGGGGAGGGAGAGGGAGAGGAGAGAATATATGTAAAGTTTTGCATTTAAGATTTTGTTGTTTTGTTTTGTTTTTAAGTTAGCGACATAGGTACAGGGCAAGGCACCCAAAAGTAAACAACTTCTGGTCTTTATATTTTCCTGATACAATTTTATCTTCCAAATTCCATCTCACTTATCCTAGCTCATATGGACTGCAGATGTGGCAAGCTTACCACCTACATCTTCATCTAACTCATTGATAAAAATATTGAACAACACAGGACAAAGACTTCTCCCTAGGGCTTTCCACTTGTCCTGCTTGTCTCCAACCTCCTCTCTAAATTGATGTCAATTCATTAACGAACATTTTGAGAGTTTGGTGGTTTAATCAGCTGCAAACCCACCGAACTGTACAATTATCCCTTTCACACTGTTCTGTCTTGTCCCCAAGAAGACCATGAGAGACTATCAAATATATTGTTGAATCTGATATTGTATAATTCAATAAACATTGAGTGATGACTATATATGTGAGGCATTGGCCATACAAAGATAAGAAAAATTAAAACTTCTCTGTTCTTAAGCAACTTATGTTCTTTTGTGGGGTGTACAATATATACAACAATAAGTAAATGACAAGATGGAATTACAAGAAGGAGGGAACACTACCAATGGGACCCAACGTGGGGAACATGGATCAGGAAAAGCCCTGAAATGTATGTTGAATTGAGGAAGGTGTTTGACATATTATCTTATGCTATACTTATGGACAAGATGGAGAAACATCATCTGGATAATAGTAACAATTCACTGGATTTGCACCTGCTCAACTAGCTAAGCCCTTAAAATGAAAGAAGTGGAAACTAAACTTGTTTTTTTTAATGAAGCTAGGAAATGTCAGAGGTAGAGGTGAGGAGGAAGTGCATTCCAGACATGAGGGGCGTGGTGGTGGTGGTGGTTATAAGTTTGGTTGCTAAAACCTCAAGAGATATCTTGGGGTTTATGTGCTAGCCACAAGGGACTCACTAGTGCCAAGGTATAGATGCAGTACTTGTTATAATATAACATTCTTCTAATCTAAGAGTCAAGTAGTCCTGATGAAAAAAAAAAAAAGCCAATTCATTTTGACATGATTTTTTTTTTCAAATTGGTGTTGGGTCCTAGAAATCACTACTTTCTTTCCTAAGTGCTTACTATTTTGTTTTGTTTGAGTTTTTGGAAGGTTATTTGAATTTTTATTTAACCACACAATTTATTAGAAAATTAGCATTTGGGGCAGCTAGGTGGTGCAGTGGATAAAGCCCTGGATTCAGGAGGACATGAGTTCAAACCTGGCTTCAGACACTTGACACTTATTAGCTGTGTGACCTTGGGAAAGTCACTTAATCTCATTGTCCCACCAAAAAATAACATTTATTGGCAACTGGAAATGCAGAAACTTTCACAGGTTTCACACATTTTTGCCTAGTTGTTGCCTGTGAGGAGTCTTAGCATTAGACGTAGCTAACTTTGGGTTTGCTTGCTTAACTATTTTTGCTTCTTTGGCCACACTGATTATTGGTTCTTATTAAGCCTCTCAAACTTCAGGTTTCTATAGTTCCTCTAGGCCATTATATTAGCAAGAGAACCAGCAGTGATAGCTCTCTGGAAGATAACAGTCTAACAAGTTCTTTTCTTTTGAATCTCTTTCAAATGTCCCATCTTGGGCTTTCTTTTGTACAGGACAGTGCAATTGATCTGTCATGGGTTTCTCTTTTGAAATAAATGCAGATTTGCAACTTGCATTCAAGCATTAGAAAATTGGAAAACTTTTCCATCACTCCAGGTGCAGCACCATCCATGACCCAAGTAGATCTGGTATCCACTAAAGTTGTGCTGGTCAACCTCCATGGCTGGGAACAACAGGAATTTGGTGAAAAGACTGACATATCCTTAAATAATCAATTCTAGAATTTCACTTGGAATTGATTTATAAATCTTTAAGTTGTGGAATTGGTCTTTTGCCCTTTTGAAGATTGGGACATTTCAAAAGATATGAACAAACGGTTCTCAAAGGAGGAATTGTAACTATTAATTACTAGCTTGAAAGATTGCTCCAAATCACTAATAACATGAAAAATGCAAATCATAGTAACTGAGGTTTTACCTCACACCTAGCAAATAGACAAAAACAACAAAATATGGGAGGCACCAATGGAAGCATTGTGGAAGGACAGGATCACTAATAAACTGGTGGAAGAAATATGAATTGGTGTGAACATTGCAGAAAGCAATGTTGAACTATGATAACAAAGTGACTAAGATGCTAATTTCCACATACAAGGAGGTCAATGACAAAAAGAAAAATTCAACATACACAAAAATATTTATTACAATACTTCTTATAGTAGGAAAGAATGGGAAATAAAGTAGATGCTCACTGACTGAGTAATGGCTAAACAAGCAGTGTCTCGTGAATGTAATAGAATTTAAATGTACTGTAAAAAAAAGACTGAGAAGTCCAAGAAAACTCATATGAACTGATGCAAAGTGAATTGAATAGAACCCAAGAAAATAACATTCATTTTATTAAATGGAATGAACAACAATAAAACTTTTAAATTGCCTGAATTCTATGGAATTGTATCCCAAGCTGGCTCTAAAAATAGATAGGAGAATGTACTTGCCTCTTTTCTTTGCTGAGGTGAGTGATACGGGTATGAAACACTGCATATAACACTGGTTTTGGTGAATGTGTTGTTTGATTTTCTTAACTGTTTTTCCTCTTATTCTTTGTTATAAATTATGACTCCCTGAAAAGGGATAGAAAGAAAGACATGTTGGAAAATGAGAGTTTCATAAAACAAAGTATATCAATGCAATTTTTCAAAAAATACAATTGGGACATTTATCTATTTTTATCTTCTCATGCTTCTGTTCTCCATGATTTCTCTTTTTTCATCTTTTTTTTGTGGGGCAATGAGGGTTAAGTGAATTGCTGAGGGTCATACAAGTGTCAAGTGTCAAGTGTTTGAGACCAGATTTGAACTCAGGTCCTCCTGAATCCAGGGCCAGTGCTTTATCCACTGCACCACCTAGCTGCCTCTAAGGTTGCCTTTTTTTTGGTGAGGCAATTGGGGTTAAGTGACTTGCCCAGGGTCACACAGCTAGTAAGTGTCAAGTGTCTGAGGCCCAATTTGAACTCAGGTCCTCCTGACTCCAGGGCCAGTGTTCTATCCACTGCACCACCTAAGCTCTTTTCATGCCCTGGTTGTTGCTTAAGCTGAGAGATTTGGTTTTGTTTAGCATAAGATGCTCTTTTATTATATCCTCCTGAGACTTGATCTTCAATTTCCTCATAACTATTTTTGTTCTGCTTATTATTCTGTTTGGTGGAAAGGATGAAAGGGAAAAATGGAAAGACTGAGTAAGATGTGTTTTCTTGCTATCCTTTATTGTTAGGTCTTAGTTGGCAGGGAAAATGGGGCAAGACAAGTGGAATGCCCCATCAATCAGTTATTCCTAATCCATGGTTCAAATGCTATTTGTATTAGATTCTCCTCATTGATAGAGACTGATTACTCAATGCTCCAGGCCTCTTTGATCTCAGAAGTTTTCAAAAGCTTAAGAGAAGAGAGATCTCAGTCTTCTGGCTTCTAGCTTTGTGAGAGAAGACAATTATTTCCAGATTTTCTTCAGGGAGAGTTCCCTGAAAAGCCAGCATGTAGAGGAGCTAGTACCTCAATCATATTAGCTTTTTGCCAGTCTTTCTTCACTTCAGGGACCTGAAGAGCATCTCATACCACTTGCCTTCTCTCTAGAAGTTGATAGCTAAAAGAATGACATCTCTCTCCTTCCAAGTTCTTGCCAAACCTGTCCCTCACACAGGTCAGAGTATATAGTAGTCAATCTCCACCAAGGAGGAAAGTCTTATGCAAAGAACATTGAGACTCGAGTCATATCTTTCTTGGATGCAATATAGCTAAAAGTGCAATTCTGTTGCAATTATAATTTTTCACAAACATCATCCCATTCTGAGATTGTCTTTTTGAAATATTTTATGGATCTTTGCTCATTTAAAAAATTTCCTTTGGCTACATATTTGTTCCTTCTTTTACACATGCCATATTTAAGTATGAGACCATCAGAGAACTCCCTATACAGCCAAATTTGTTACATCAACTCTCATAATTAGAAGATACCTCAAAAACCATTCATTACAAAAATGTACCTATGAAGGACTCCCAACCTAGATAACATGTCCAACTACATCCAATCTCTACTTGAAAATCTGCAGTGATTGGGAACTTATTGTTTCCTGGGAATGCCTATTTTACTTTTGGACAGTTTGCATTATTTTAAAGTTTTCTTATATTGAGTCATAATATACCTCCCTGTGCATTCTTCTACCATTGCATCTACTTTCTAGGCTGCAGTGTGCAGAACATAGGATTTGAAGTAAGGCAAGTTGTATTTTCATTTTATTCTATAATTCCAAATTCAATTTAACAAAAATTTAGTGCCTAATATGTTCAGGGACTTGTGCTCCAATTTGGGATAAACAGATTAAGAAATGACAAAGTCTTTACCCCACAATGGGTTTATAGTCCAAAGATTGGAAAAGATCCATTGCTCTGAAGTTTTTCCTTGTATAACTGAGTCTAATTCTCTGTACCTTCTATCATTTGTATTTAGCCCCTCCCCACCCCAGAATTTGTTAGGGACCCATAGTTGTTAGGGACCAGTAATAAGTTAAATTACTTTGAATTTAGGATGTATGTATTTTGCATTTATTTAATTATATATTGATTGTATTCCTCTCCTCCCACCCAATGGAACATAAGTTACTAGAAGTTAGGAACTGTTTTATTTTTGTCCCCATATCTCCAGCTCCTAGTATAGTATCTAGCAAATAGTAAATGCTTAATAAATGCTTATTGAATTGAATTGAATCCTTCCTATACATAACAACCCCTCAAATATAGGAAAACAGTAACCACAACCATAGTAATGCTTTCTCTTTTCCAAGACAAACATCTTCATTTACTTCAAATCATCCTTATAGAGACTGTACTTCAGTCCTCTTACCATCTGGGTCATACTGGTCTTTTGATATTCCAACTTGTCACTAGGGTTGGGAAAGAGGAGGAGAAGATAGGTTCTGGTGACCAAAATGTCACTCACACACACACACACACACACACACACACACACAAAGTGATCAGAATTAAATTAATAAATCTCCTTCACATCTAATCAGGACCCAACCTCTAGGAGGCAATGAAATATGTCTTAAGGACTATGGCCCTATTGGTCGTTCCTCTGGGGGAAAGAGGAGCAGAAACCTAAGTCCCTAAAATATCATGGAATCTTGGGAATAGAAATAGAGTAGAAGTCTATATTCTTCCTCCCTCTCCATGTCAAATTAGGATGTCCATGCTGATTCTTGATTTGGGGGTGGGGGGTGTCTAACCTCATGTTTGGGCAGTTCCATTTCAATTCAGTATTTCAATTCAATATTTGTAAAGCACTGGGCTTGTAACTAGAGATGCAAATATGAAAACCAATATTGGCCCTGCCTTTAAGTACCTTACATTCTACTAAGATATTTATATCCTTAGTAGTAAACAAGTAAGTAAGTTATAAATAAGATACAAGGTAGAATGTGATAGGGGAAAGGAAAGAACCAACACTTGGGGCCAAATAGAAAACTACACCTAAGGAACTTCAGGAGAATTCCACAAAGAAGTGGGGGAAGAATATCCTAGGCAAGTCTGGAAGTACTCCTTTGTCACATATATTCTCCATATCAGAGCTTCTTAAACTTTTTCCACTTGCTACCCTTTTTCACCTGAGAAATTTTTACATAGCCCAGGTACATAGGTATGTAAAATAGGTACACATAACCTTTTACTGTTGCTAAATTTTCCACAACCTCCACATTCAGTTATGTGACCCTGTATGGGGTTACAACCCACATTTTAAGAAGTTTTGCTCTATATGGATGCATCACCTTAAATTTTACATTTCAATCCACTTTTCCAGAAATCTTGAGTGTGCAAAGGGAGAATATACATCCAATAATGGAGTTGGGGAAAGAGGACTGTTTTTGTAACTATTGTTCTTGCTATTCCTTTTTAGTAAATCCCTTTTCTAAAGCTCCACTGATTGATTGATTGATAATGGGGAGCATACCAGGTGGGGGCTTGTGACAGTACAGGAAACTCCATAACCCCTTACTGTTACTCCTTGAACCTTGAAGAGAGAAGTAGTCATAATTCTCTGGGGACTCAAACTTCCCGTGTGGGTATAAGTTAGTGAATTGGTCCCAGAGGAGGAACTACATTTAAAGGAAATATTGCCAGATTCTATAGTAAGAATTTTGTTTTGCTTTTTTCTTTTGAATTGATGACTTTATTATTTTTCCTTAATAATATTTTTCCAATTACATGTAAAGATAGTTTTCAACATTCATTTTTGTAAAATTTTGAATTCCAAATTTTTCTCCCTCTCCAAGACAGCAAGCAATCTGATATAGGTTATACATTACAATCATGTTAAACTTATGTCCACATTAATCATGTTGTGAAAGAAGAATCAGAAAAAAAGGAAAATACCACAAGAAAGAAAAAAAACAAGAAAACAACAAATAAAGTAAAAATAGTATGCTTCAATCTGCATTCAGACTCCACTGTTCTTTTCCTGAGTGTGGAAAGCATTTTCCATCATGAGTCTTTTGGAATAGTCTTGGATCATTGTATTACTGAGAAGAATATAGCAGGGGTTCTTAACCTAGAACCCATGAACTTGTTTTCTTAATACTCTAAAAGTGTATTTCAATATAATTTACTTCCTTTGTAATCTATGAGTTTTACATTTAAAAACCTTATCTGTAGAGGGATCTGTAGATTCCACCAGACTCCAAAGGGTCTAAAAGATATACAAAAAGGTTAAGGGATCAGAGCTGGATTATCCAGCAAACTCAATCAGTTTTGCACAAGGTCTCCAAATTTGCCTGGATCATTCTCCTTCAGGTGAGAAATTTTACTTTCCTGGACTGGGGTTCTTAAGGTAGGATTTCAGGAATCAGAATGGAAACTCCCTTTGTTCAGCCCTCCTCCAGAGCCCATCATGCACTCACATCATGGGTGAGAGGGACACATAGATCCTCCACATGAACTTCTCAGTTCAGCACTAGGAAAAAAATGGTGGAGATGAACAGATAAAAATTAATTATTTCCAAATCCATAGTTTCATACTTCTGTTGACTTTCTAGGTATCATGAAGGGCTCAACCCAAGGGAGGAAAAGTTAAAGAGACCACTGGGGCTCTGGTTCTTAGTAGGCACAAGAGGTCTGAGGAAATATTAGTTCTTAACTGTTAGATAAAATCACTGGAATTGAGCCAGAAAACCTTGGTTCAGATCTTGTCTTTTTTTTCTCACTCCTATGACTTGGGGCAAGCCAATTACTCTTTCTCGGCCTCAGTTTCCTCAAATGCGAAGTAAGAGTTGGGTTAGATCAAAGGTATCAAATTCAGGCCCATTTGGACTGCAAGCATGGACCAAGCCAGTTTAAATTTAATTGGGGGGAGGGGTGGGCAGTGGATGAAGCACTGGCTTTGGATTCAGGAGGACCTAAGTTTAAATCCATTCTCAGACACTTGATACTAGCTGTGTGACCCTGGGCAAATCACTTAACCCTCACTGCCCTGCAAAAAAAAAAAATGTAATTGGGAAATGTTTTAAACAGTAAATAAAAATACAATAAAACATAGATGATGTTAATTTGTAGTTTTCTAAGTCCATCTGGGCCTATAGAGATTTGTTTCTATTTCAGTTTGACACCATTGGGTTAGATGATTTCTAGGTGCTTTGGAGTTAGAAGATCTGGGTTCTAATCCTACTTCCAATGAGTTTTAGCTATGTGATCATGAACAAGTTAATTAACTTCTCAGAGCTTCAGTTTTTTATTTTTATTTTCATCTGTAAGATAGGAATGATAACATTTGCACTACTCATGAGGAAAATGCTGCAAAAACCTTAAAGTGCTACATAAATGTGAGTTATTATTGTTAGGATGGGCCTCCAAACCCCTCTGAGGCTTTGGGCTGGCTGCATCTACATATGAAAATTCCACAAGTGTGGCCAGAGGCAAGAGACGAGGAATGACCTTTTCCTCTGGGCTTAGCTTGTCATTCATTGGTCCTCTTCAAGAATGAAGGATGACAAGAAGAGAAGAAAGAGAAATTCAAGGAATTAGAATAGGTAATAAGGAAACAAAACTATCACTCTTTGCAGATGATATGATGTTATACTTAGAAAATCCTAGACAATTGACTAAAAAGCTACTTGAAATTATTAACAACTTTAGCAAAGTTGCAGGATACAAAATAAACCCACATAAATCATTGGCATTTCTACATATTACCAACAAAATCCAGCAGCAACAGAAGGAAAGAGAAATTCCATTTAAAATAACTGTGGTCAATCCAAAATACTTGGGAGTCTACTTGTCAAGACAAACCTAGGAACTTTATGACCAGAACTACAAAAAACTTTTCATACAAATAAAGTCAGATCTAAACAATTGGAAAGATATTAATTGCTCATGGGTAGGCCTAGCCAATATAAAAATGACATTTATTTATTTAGTGCTATACCAATCAAACTATCAAAAATATCTTATAGATCTAGAAAAAATAATAACAAAATTCATTTGGAAAAACAAAAGTTCAGGGATATCATGGGAATCAATTAAATAAATCCAAAAAATGTGGTCTAACAGTACCAGATCTCAAGCTGTATTATAAAGCAGTAATTATCAAAACAATCTGACATTGACTAAGAAATAGAGAGGTGGATCAAAGGAATAGAATAGGTACAAATTACACTAAAGTAAATGACTATAGTAATCTAGTAGATGATAAAACCCAAAGATCCAAGCTTTTGGAACAAAAACTCATTATTTGACAAAAACTGCTGGGAAAACTGGAAAACAGTATGGCAGAAACTAGATATAAACCAACATTTCACATGGTATACTAAAATAAGGTCAAAATGAGTACATGATTTATACATAAAGGATGATACCATAATCAAATGAAAAGAGTATGGAATTGTTTATCTGTCAGATTTATGGGTAGAGGAAGAATTTAGTACCAAAGAAGATACAGAAGACTAAAACAAAATGTAAAATAGATAATTTTGATTACATAAAACTAAAAAGTTTTGCACAAACAAAAATAATGTAACCAAGATTACAAGGGAAACAGAAAACTGGGAAAGAATTTTTGGAAACAAATATCTCTGTTAAAGGCCTCATCTCTCTATTATATAGTGAACTGAGTCAAATTTATAAAAATACAAGTCATTCACCAATTGATAAATGGTCAAAGGATATGAATAGACAGGTTTCAGACAAAGAAATCAAAGCTATCTATAATCATATAAAAATGCTGCAAATCACTATTGATCAGAGAGATGCAAATTAAAACAACCTCACACGTATCAGAGTGGCAAATATAACAAAAATGGAAAATATTGGATGTTGGAAGGGATGTGGGATAGCTGGGATGCTAATCCACTGTTGGTGGAGTTGTGAAAAGATTCAACCATTCTGGAGAGCAATTTGGAACTATATCCAAAGGGCTATAGAATTGTGCATTCTCTTTGATTCATCCCAAAGATATCCCCCAAAAGAGAAAAAGACCTATTTATATAAAAATATTTCTAGCAGCTCTTTTTGTGGTAGCTAAGAATTAGAAATCGAAGGAATGTTCATCAATTGGGTAATGGCTAAACAAGCTGTGGTATATGATGGTGATGGAATATTATTGTGCTATAAGAAATGACAAGAAAGATGATTTAAGAAAGGCCTGGAAAGACTTATATGAACTGATGTGTAGTGAAGTGAGCAGAACCAAGAGAACACTGTGCACAGAGACAACAATATCGTTTGATGAAGAACTGTGAATGACTTAACTATTCTCAACAGTTCAATGATTCAAGACAATCCCAAGGGACTATTGATGAAACATACTACCCACCTCCAAAGAAAGAACTGATATTGATGGAACACAGACTGAAGCATGATATTTTTTACTTTCTTTTGTTTTTTTCTTTGATTAAAGTTTTCTTGTATAAATGACTAATATGTTAATGTTTTACATGATCATACATGTAAAACCCATATCTGATTGCTTGCTGCCCCAGGGAAGGGAGGGATGGAGAGAGGGGAGGGATAAAAATTGGAACCCCAAACTATAAACGAAAATGTTTATTACTTTTTTAAAAAATGAAGGGTGAACAATGACAACAGTTAAGGTGATTTTCTCCCACTCATTCATGTACAGGGTAGAATGGAAAAGACAACTCTGGGGAGCCCTGAACCCCAGAACTGTTTGATGATTATTGAGAAAATAATCATTATAGCCAAGCCGTCAGAGATAATTGCCAGGTTCTCCAAGAAAAGGAACCACACCTCTAGACCAGAAAAAGAAGTCCATGGACAAAACCAAGCTTAAAAACTCAGTTAGCTTCAATGACTCTAGTCTTTGTTCTGAAGAGCTTGGCACTTGGTGTTGGAAATCTCTTTCTGGGGCAAGGAAAGCTCTTCTTAGTGGTCAAGACTCTGAGAGAATAAGATAGATGAACCCCACGAGGATTCCTTCTGTAGGTTCCCAGAACTGGAAAAACACTAACCATTCCACACTAAGATTAGCCAGGGATTTCAGTTGAGCAGGGGAGGCAGGGGAGACTACAGCTGAACAGTCACAACTTGAACCCAGGTCTTCTGATTGTAAACCCCTTGGGTGGAAGTAGACTAGAAAGATCACATTCCCCTATAGTCTGCACTGTTTCTGGATAGATAGAGCTGCTGTCCTCTGCCTCAGCAATACTCATTAGTGATTTAGTGATGTGATTAGTGATTATTATTGCCTCGGCTTCTGGAGATGGAGACAGAGGAACAAATATTCCCCTCTCTCACAATCCTGAGTAACTTAAGGGCTCCAAATTCTGGTTCTGGTTCTGGTTCTGGCTCTGCAGCCAAACCTCCACCTCTCTCCCACCCACCACCCACCCCACTTCCAGGGGTTCAACAAAATGGTTTCCAAATAGCATAGGAGATGGGGGATGGGATTTGGAACGGGAGGTCTTGTGGTCAAATTTGACAAGACCTGATTCTCACTTGTTGTGTGACCCTGGGCAAGTTATTTCAATTCTTAGGACTCAGTTTCCTTGTCTGTAAAATGAGGGCATCAGACTAAATTTCCAAGGTCCCTTCCAGTTTCCCATGTTTTAATACAAACAGCTTCCATTTCTATAGAGGCTTAAGGTTTACAAAAACTTTTCTTCACAAACCAAGGAAATGGGAAGAGCAAGGATTATCACATACCACACCCCCCCCCATTTTACAAAGAGGAAATTGAGTCCCCAAGGTTACTCAACAGAGCCAGAATTTGATCCTAAGTTTTTTGGTGGCGAGTTCAGAACTTTCCCCATGATACTAGGCTGTCTCTGCCCGTGGCTGCACTGGGCTAACAAACCAGAGTCATGTACATCATGGCCAATGACCCTTCTGGGGATTGGCTGTTGATGTCCAGGCTGGCGCCTCAACCCAAGGGCCCCAGCTTCCTCCCCATCAGCCAGCAGGAGGGTGTTGGGAGCCATTGCACAGGGAGGGGGCTCTTGACTGAAGCTCCAAGTGCACATCAGAAAGGATAATGCATCTTTAAGCTGTTACAATGACTTCTCAATTCTTCATTTTCACTCAGGGAGGGAGCAGGCCCTGGGAAGTCAGGCAGGCGGCTGGCGGCTGGGGGTAGCTGTCTCCTGCCACAGGAAGTGTCTGTGCGGATTTGAACAGTAGGAAACCCAGGGGTGATAAATAGCTATTTCTAAGTAAATTTCATGCATTTGCCCTTTGGTTAAAGTCTCTCCTCTCAGCACTTTCCCTGTGCACACAGCCCGACTAATAACACTCCGGAGCAAGTGCTCTCCGCTGTGACAACTGATTGCACTTTGAAGCAGTAAATGGCTGATTTCATAATTGGTATAATTTTTCACAAGTACCTGAATGTCATATACAGAAGGAGTAAGCAACCTGGGCCCAGCCTGGCCGCTCTTCAATCTTGCACAAAATCAATAATACATTAACCCCCCAAACTGATTACAATAATGGGGCCCCCGAGTAGAGGAGGCCGGGGGGCGGCAGCCGATGGATTGATGGGAAGGGGTTAATGGTAGGGGGAGATGTGGTTGGAGCTGTTCTGATAATGTAGGATCATAAGATCATAGGATCATAGATTGTTAGAGCTGAGAGAGGCCTGAGAACACAGAATATCAGAGCTGGAAGCCCCCTCTCCCCACTCCTGCACCTTTACTTTACAGGGAAGGAAACTGAGTCCCTTGTGCCCAAGGTCTCACAAGTACTAACTAGTAGATCCAGGACTCAGACTTCATCCCTGACTCCAAATTAATTGTTCCTCCCATTACATGGTGCTACTGCTTCCTGACTTCCATCAGATCCCTCGCCCTGGCCACCTGCCCCTACTCAGCTGGTCAGACTCCTGACTAGCCATGGACGTAATATGTGATATCTGGTCTCACAGATAGGGGAAAGAGGCATTAAGTAGAGACCTATTCCCACAGCACCATTCAGTGGTCCTCACCCCAGGCTGCAAGACCCTCCTGGTACTGATTCTGCCCCAAATCCCAAGGACAGCCCCATCTGAGTTAGAGTTTCTGTAGCCAGAGATGCTTCCTGATGATAGACACCCCGTCTGCTGGCTGTCAAAAACAGGTTACAGTTCTGTGTGTCTCTGTATCTAAAGATCAGTGTGCAGTGATTCATTTTGAGTCAGTCTTCCTGAGACTCTGTGTGTGTGTGTGTGTGTGTGTGTGTGTACTGGACCAACCTTAACTCAGACTGGCCCAGTGGTTCAGGCTCAGTACTCAAGTGAAATGAGACACCTGTCAACCATATAAAATTTAAGAAAAGGAAATATTTGCAGTGGTACCCTGGAAAGGACATTTAGCAAAGACATAGCATTGGCTCAGGTGGATACAGATCCCCTTAGCTCCACATTTGCCATGATGGCTGGTTCATGCAGCAGGGGCAAGTCTTTCCAGTCCAAGGTGCTGGGCTTCTGTGCCATAGCTGGATGGGAGCCTACACCAATGGGTATCTTTGTCCTCTGTCCTGGAGGGTAGTTTCATTGTCTTTTAAGGGAAAAACTAACCGATGTGGCAACCGTGGCCAGTGAATTTGTAGCTATGCCATGGGTCCCAACTTGGTTAATGCTATCTGTTATTCCTACTACACCATGTATGTGCACATCCATGTGTCTATATTAGGATCAGAGTACAAGTGGGTTCTTACATGTGCATATATAAGCTTGTAAAGGTCAATTTTGGAGAGAACGTGGGGAGAATCAGCATGTATGTGAGGGCCAATGTGTGTGTTTTTGCATGAGGGTCTGTGGATGTATGTACCTTTGTGTGTATATATGGGATTCTGGGATGGTGACTGTCAGTGAGTTATAGAGTTAGGGTGAAGAACTAGGATGGGCGAGGGGGCCATGTCTTGGAGGAGCAAGCTCAGTCCCAGGAAAAAGATAGTAGCCAGTGTTCATGAAGAAGTCAGGGGAATCTATATAAAATCAGGGTTAGGGAATGGGAGAGGGTTCAGATGTTGAGGGTGCAAATAGGGCCATAAGGAGACACCAGGGAGAGCCAACTGGAATCAGACCAAAGAGTTGAGCAAATGTCAGAAACGGGGCAAAAAGATGGAAGCTGGGAAGACACAAGACCTAAGGGGCAGAGTAATCCAGGAGTCAAAGGTCTAAGAATGAGAAAACTCACAGGGACAGAAGATCTGGGGCTAGGCAGGGTCAGGGAGCAGGAGAAGTAACCAAAGCACTGAGAACAGAGCTGAGCCAGGATCCTTTGCCTCAGCCAGGAAACATTCACACTTCAGGGCAGCATGCAAACCAAACTCTAAGCATGGGTAGTCCCTCCCCTATATAAAGGAGGGAGGAGGCAGAAAGGAAGGTAACTGCCAACAAGGAGATCTAGGTAGAAAGGTCAGAGCCATGTCAGTTATGTCAGGGCCATGAGTGTATGTATGGACATTGATATAAATATGAGTATACACACATGCCTATACATGAACAATGTCTGTATTACATATATAATAACACAATCACATTGTGTTCGTGTGTGTATGTTCACATGTTAATCATGTTTATGTGCAGGTGTATATATTTGTGTGTTTATATATGGCTGTGAATATGTTAACAAAAACCTGATAATCAGAGCCATTCCAAGGTGGAAAGGGTTGTTTTGGGAGGTAATAAGTTTCCCATTACTGAAAAATATTCAAGAAAGGTTAGGTTCCTGCTATAAAAGCTCTCTGATGTTCCTTCTAACTCAGAGATTCTGTAATTATGATTCAAGAGCCTGATGGAAAGAATCCTAGACCAAGTGAGAAAAAGATCGAAAATTTTTCCAAAGATCAGCACCTGTCCTCTGGTCTTGTGATTACTGGATACATAAATAATCTTTACTTATCACTCTTCATAAGTTACTATGAACTAAAGAACACTAGTCTTAGAATGTAGTGCTACCCCCTCCCCAACTTTTTTGTAATGTGGTCCTAGAGATGAGGTATGATGTCTAAGGCTGCTTCTCCCAAGAAAGAATTCCAACCTTTGGGAGAGGGTGGTAGTATAACATTCAGTAGGAAGAGTTCTGGAGTAGGAGTCAAGAGAATGGGATTCTAGTTTTAGCTTTGCCACTGACTATGGATATTTGACACTGCAAAAGTCCCATCACTTATCAGAGCCTCCATTTTCTTATTTATGAAGTGGATAAATTAGGTTGGCTCTGAATGATCACCACTTCCCTTTTCAGAGATTTGTAAACTATCTTCTTAATATTGCATATTAAAAATTTGCCAAGGAACCAAGGTTAAGTTTTCAAAGGAACATTCTCATGAGGATCACATACAAGAGTATATAGGAATATTCCAAAAAGTCACAGAAAAGATAGATGGGATTATAAGTACAGGTGGATTGAGATGACTGGAGGTTCTCAAGAATGCTGTTCTGAAGTTGTAACAGCAAATAATTATGAGGAACAAGAAAAAAGGGAAATGTCTAAAGAAATGGGTGAGGCTGCTTAGGAAGCTCCCTGCTAAGTCTCGATTGTTTTTAAAAGATAAAACACGGAAAAAGTAAGAGCAGACAATTGATGACAAATGCAAAAAAGGGGTATGGTCCTATAAGAATACTGTCAGGCACACTACAGCTTATAAGGATTCGGGCTCCCTTTGGATGCTAAAAAAAATAATACCGTAAAAAGTTATGGGGGCAGCTAGGTGGCACAGTGGATAGAGCACTGGCCCTGGATTCAGGAGGACCTGAGTTCAAATTCAGCCTCAGACACTTAACACTTACTAGGTGTGTGACCCTGGGCAAGTCACTTAACCCCAATTGCCTCACCAAAAAAAAAAAAAGTTATGTTGTAGGTAAGAGGAAAATCTAAATGGGACTGCTGCAAGGGAGTAATGAAATGATGATAGAAAACAGAGACAATGTTAAACTCCTCAACATATTTTTTTTAGTTTTTCCTATCAAGAATAATGATCTCCAGATTGGGAAGAAAAGAAGGAGGGAAGGAATTGGAAGCCAAGATAAGGGACAAAATGGAAAGAAAAGTCTTACCTGACCTCAGTGAGCTTAATTCACAAGGAAGGTATAGATAAACTAAATTCCAGGACATCCAAAAAAGTCACTGAGGGTGATCTCTATAAAATTGTAAAGAATAAGAGAGATTCAGCAGAACCAGAAATGGGCCAATAATTGTTCCAGTTTTCAAATATGGAAAGAAGATCGATTCTTCAAAATGTAGGCCTATAAGATTGAGTTCAATTCCTGATGCAGTTCTAGAACATATCATTAAAGGCATGTTTTGTGGGCCTTTAGAAAGATATGTGGTGATCCCCCAAGAATCAATGTGGATTTGTCAAGAATAGTCAAGACAGATATACTTTATTCTAAATTTTTTTTAATTGGAAAAATGCTAAAGACATAGTATGGTTGGCTTTCTCCAAGGCATTTGTGGATGATATAGAGAGATATGGGCTAGATGATAATATGTATTTGGATTTGCTTGAATGACTAGGCACAAAGTCTAGTCATTGAAGGATTGATATCAACCTAGAGAGTGATAGTGAGATCCTAGCACTTGAAATTTGAAAAAAATACCTTGAGATGAACTAATGTAAGGCCCCCACTTTTTTAATGGAAAGAAATTTATAAGGTCGCAGATCTATCAAAATATCAAAGTAAGTATCCTTAGTGAGATTTTTTTCAGAAATTGATACATTTCATAATTTTTTTTAAAATTCAAAGCATTTTTAGTTGGGATGATTTGTTAAGAACTGTTTTAATTTCATTTTGGAACATTCAGGAATTCTGATTATGACAATACACAAATCAATGTAATTTTTGCAATAAATGTCTGAAGTTCCTGTCAGAATATTAATGAAATAATCTTGATAATGAAACCACATGTAAAAAGGATAAAGCCTAGACTGATTTGATCAAAAAGTGAATGTATTATGGGAATAATTTTATGTCCTTAATTCTATCAGTAATAGAAACACTTTAATTCACAATTTATCCTCTTCTTTTATTCGCCTACTTAAAACAGAAGTACATCCAATGGTTCTCAGTCAAACCTAAGGAACAGGAGATCATGAATGTCAATACTTTTAAGAGTCTGAGGCACAAACAACATTTGAATAAGGCTATTGGAAACATAGGTTAATCAACTCATGAATGGCTAGGCAAATAGTATGTAGTGAAATTAAGATTTTAACCCAGATCTTTAGGGGAAAAAAGGTAAAATGATTCAATTTTTGTCCCTATCTTATTTTACATTATTTTATCAATGACTTAAATGATATGTTTCTCAAGTTTGTGAGTAGTGAATTTGTTGGATTTTGGAATTGGGATACAAAATTATTTATAAAGACTAAGGTCTTTATTTAAGATGAAATATCATAGAATTAAATGTAAAGTCCTACACTTTGGTTCAAACAATCAACTGTAAAGTTCATTCAAGACGCTTGGCTAAAAAGTAGTACATGTGAAAAGGACTGGTCACTGATTTTAGAGAACTGGAAGCTCAATATAAGATAACAATATAAATGGTATGATACGGACGCCTCCTCTTCCCCCAACTAAACATATTACATCATTTGAGACTATATTAAGAAGATCCTACTGCCCAGAATGAGACAGAGATAACCCTGTTGCCCTTTGCTCTGATGAGACCATTAAGTCTAGCTCTGTGTAACACATTTAAGGAGGAAAACTAAGAAACTAGAACATGTCCATCAGAAGGTGACTAGATTGATGAGGATTGAGTAAATGAAGCAAGAAAGTTCAATCTGAAGAAGAAAAGAAATGAGGAAGAGGTGTTAGCAGAAAGGAAGTATAATAACTGTCTTCAGATAAAAGAGATCAGATATTCTGCTTAGCTTTAAGATCAGAACTAGGACCAAGGGTTAGAAGTTACAAGGAGGGGCAGCTAGGTGGTGCAGTGGATAAAGCACCGGCCCTGGAGTCAAGAGTACCTGAGTTCAAATCCGGCCTCAGACACTTAACACCTACTAGCTGTGTGACCCTGGGCAAGTCACTTAACCCCAATTGCCTCACTTAAAAAAAAAAGTTACAAGAAAACTGAAGAACTGGTAATAACTGACTAATAATCAGAGTTGTCTAGAAGTAGATTGAATATTTCAGGACGTAGTGTCTCTATCACTGAAATTCTTCAAGGAAAGAATGAATGACCGTTTTGTCGGGTATGTTAAAGAGGGGCTTCCAGCCCAGGTATGGGTTGGACTAGATGGTCTTCAAAGTTGCTTCCTATTTGGAGATTGTATAAATCATAATAAGACTTTCTATAGCTGAATTCCATAGGGAGATTCATGTGTGTGCGTGTTAGCAGGGTGTCACTGGACTTTAGGGGAGTACTAATCTTTTGGAGGTGCTGGATCACAAATCCCCCTCCCTAGGCACTCAGTTTCCTCATCCAAGCCCCATGTCCTCTAACAAGAGCCAGTAAATACTTTCAGAGTCTTAAGGATAGTTAAGTAGCAAACTATCTGTTGATAATAAAATTTGCTTGCCTCTCACAGACATCCAATTTGCTTACTATCCAAAGAAAAGAATTGGGTGTCTGCTTCCGAAATTGTTTTAATCTCTGCCAGAGAATGCTTCTGGCAGAGTTTTTCAACTGGAAAATAGGAAATGAATTAGAAACAATAGAGGAACGTGAATAATCTAGCTTAAGATGTTTGATCTTGGAGATGAGATGAAGTTTAAATCGATTTCCTAGTTCATGGCTACAGGCCAGCAGCAGGTAGAGGGAAAGAGTATATCTGGGGGAGGTTTAGGATTATAGCCAGAAGGGACCTTAGAGCACAGAATGTTAAGGCTGGAAAGGACTTTAGAACAAAGAATATTCAAATTTACAATATAAAAGCTGGAAGAGACCTCAGGACAAAGAATGTTAGTGCTAGAGGAAACCTTTAGAACAAAGAATGTTAGAACTGGAAGGTACCTTAGAACAAAGAAAGTTGGAATTTAGAATGTAACAATTGGAAGTGACTTTAGAAGACGAGAGGAATCTTGGGAAGGATTTCTACTTCCCTTCATTTGAGAGATGAGCACTTTAAGGCAGAGAAAGTTGAAGTGACTTGACCAAGGTCATATGGCTACTCTTTGGTAGAGGCAGGGTTAAAGCTAAGTTCTTCTGGCTGGTATATGAGTCTTCTTTCCACTATACTATGCAGCCCCCTGCTGGCCTCACTCTGTCCCCATTCTCTACCCACATAGAGACACTCATGCTCTTCACAGGTGGGTAATTGGTTTCCCTGATGAGAAAACACACACACTCATTGGATCCAGTCCTACTCTAACTTAGTCCTGAGTTCTCACCAAAAAAACCATAATGGGAGCAATGAAAATGGATGTGACTTGGAAATACTGAGAGTGACAGTAGGGAAGGGAGAGAGAGGAAGGCAGAGCTGTAAAGAAACATAGGGCACAAAGAAGAGTTAAGAACATGCCTCACCCTTCTCTGTCGAGGTGGGGGGGGCTATGGGTGTAAAACATTGCATGCACTGTCAGGATTGGTACATTGATTTTGCTGAATTGATTTTTCCCCTTTCTTTTCTTGTCTTTTATTTTTTAGGTATTTGGGGTTAAGTGACTTGCGCAGGGTCACACAGCTAATAAGTGTTAAGTGTCTGAGGCTGGATTTGAACTCAGGTCCTCCTGAATCCAGGGCTAGTGCTCTATATACTGCACCACCCACCTACCCCCCCCCTTTCTTTTTTAAATGTTTGTTTCAAGGGATGGCTCACCGAGCAGGAGAAAAAGGATAGTTATATTTTTAATGGTGGTTATGTAAAAACTAAAGATACAAAACAGGATTTTTAAAAAAAGAAACTTAAGGGGGCAGCTAGGTGGCGCAGTGGATAAAGCACTAGCTCTGGATTCAGGAGGACCTGAGTTCAAATCCGGCCTCAGACACTTAACACTTACTAGCTGTGTGACCCTGGGCAAGTCACTTAACCCTCATCGCCCCACAAAAAACCAAAAACCAAAAACCTAAAACAAACAAACAAACAAAAAGAAACTTGGAGTTAGTTAGGGAACTATTAGATTCAGAATCACAAAAGTTCTCTTATTATCATTCCTTATCAGATATTCAGGGGGCAGCTAGCTGGCACAGTGGATAGAGCACCAGGTATGGACTCAGGAAGATTCATCTTCCTGAGTTCAAATCTGGCCTCAGACAATTACTAGCGATGTGACCCTGGACAAGTCATTTAACCCTGTTGGCCTCCACTTCCTCATCTATAAAATGAGTTGGAGAAGGAAATAGCAAACCACTCTAGTATGTCTGCCCAAAAAAAACCCAAATGAGGCCATGAAGACTCAGACATAACTGAACAACAAATAACAACTATCACATATTCCTTGGGCCCTGGGTCACCCTGTGCCCAGACCCCTGGATCTTTTCCCTAAATCTCAGTGAAATCAGTCTTAGCTCAGGCTCTGTCAGACTCTCCAAAGACTAAATGAGTTTTCTCAGTCTTTTATAACTTCCTCAACTAAACCAAACCGTACTCTTCAGTGCACATCTCCATCTCCACGTCCATGCACCTTCCTTCATATTTCCAGGTTGGTCTCTAACTCTACAAACACCAAATACCAGCTCTGAGGCTACCTCCAGGTACTTAAATGGACACTAAGAATAACAATCCCCTGCGTGGCTACCCCTGACCACAAGCCCAGGGTGCATCACTTCTCCTCCATTCCATTACTGCACCACAGCATCCTTGGTATCTCACATGCTCCTCCAACCCTTCCCTTCTCCTGCTTCTCTCTGGATAGTCATGGAGGTGGGTCTACCTCCCTAGTCTCCAAGAAAGAATGATTTCATTTCTGCTGAGGAAAGGTGCAAATAGACTTTTCCAATGCATCCTGGCCCGATGTGCTTAGCAGCCATTTCTTCCTTTCCTGCTGCTCTCACAGCTGACCCATACTGCTAAGGACCAGAACAATGCATTCCAGACTTTGCTTTTGTTTAGGTCTGTTCAGAGTCTCTTCCTCCTCCCTTCCAGAAGTAAGGCTACTCCCTCCAATCCCCATCACACACTCACTCACTGAATAATCATTCATTAATGCTTTATTTTGATCAATTTCTTAATTTTGTATTTTATTCATTTATTAGTTAAACATCTATGTATCAGGCACAGTGTTAGGTGCTGGAGACAAAAGTGGAGCAGTCCTTGCCTTTGTGAGGCATGTGTTTCAACAAGGAATGTTAAGATATAAAGATGCAGAATATATGCAAAAGAAATTGGGTGGGTGGGAGGGTGGGGATTGAGGCTCAGGCAACTGAGGGGATCAGGAAAGGCCTTCCTCATCATGTAAGAGGTGGTTCTTTGGGGCTAGAAGGATGAGGAGCCATCATTTCCACAGCCATACTTCATTTAGGGCATTGATGTCTTGATGATCTTGAAACTGGACCCCAATTGTGTAAAGGGGATGTATCTGAGGGAATCTTCTGTGCCAGGTGGGTTATCACTGCCTATACAGAGTCCAGGGTCCTAGTTCTCATAGGAATGACATTGACCCTGACCAGTTCCATATGGCCATGGTCTGGGGATCTGAGATATTATTGGCTCTTTTCTCTGATACCCCTCCAGGATACCCTTTACTATCCTGGGCCTGAAACAAGCAATAATGATTAACTAGATAACCTAGAGTTCAACACTGAGAGCCAAGACAGTTTTCCTTGAGTGCTAGCAGGCCTCCAGATGCATAGGCTCTGGACTTCTTTGCCTAAGTCTTTTTTTTTTAAATTTTAATTAAAAAAAAATTTTTTTAGTGAGGCAGTTGGGGTTAAGTGACTTGCCCAGGGTCACACAGCTAGTAAGTATTAAGTGTCTGAGGCCGGATTTGAACTCAGGTACTCCTGACTCCAGGGCCGGTGCTCTATCTACTGCGCCATCTAGCTGCCCCTGCCTAAGTCTTTTGATACCCATTCTTTAACTTTCACCCTCCCCCCAAACATTGTAATATATGTAATAGCTAGATGAGCTTGTCCATCAGACCATCTGAGTGGTGTTGGAGCTCACTGCTCACAGCACCATTCAAAATCAAGACCACCTTCTCCAAGATCCAAATGGCTCTTGGGAATCTGAGTATATTCAGGAACTCTAGAAAAGCCTTGTCCAGCCCTGATGCTTAGTAAGTGAACTGGAACAACCAAGACCTGTGAGATTAACCAACCATAACCTGGAATTCTGCTTCAAATGCCCTTACAAAAGATCTATCATTCTCCATCAAACCCAACCCAAGCCTAGCCTACCAAGCTCATTTTAGTCAACTTAATCTGTCAATCAACTAGCATACATAGATAATCATATACTATGTGCAAGACATTGTGCTAAACATGGGGGATGTTGTTGTTGTCATTCAGTCATTTTTAGTCATGTCAGACTCCTTGTGACCCCATTTGGGGCTTTCTTGGCAAAGACACTGGAGTGGTTTGCCATTTCCTTATCCAGCTCATTTTATAGATGAGGAAACTGGGTTAAGTGACTTGTCCAAGGTCACACAACTAGTAAGTGTCTGAGGTCAGACTTGAACTTAGGAAGATGGATCTTCCTGACTCCAACCCTGCACTCTATTTACTGAGATCTTCAGGTATCCTCAAACACTGGGGCTACAAAGAAACAAAGAAAAGCAAAAACAAACAAATAAACAAAAAATAGCCCCTGCCCTCAAGAGTTCACAGTCTAAGGAGGAAGACAATATGCAAACAGTTATGTACAAAAAAACACTATTTGTGTATGTATGTGTGTATATCTATGTATGTTTATATGTATGTATGTGCCTGTGTGTACATGTGTGTATATATATATATAAATACACACACATATATATATAAATACACATATATATATATAAATACACACACATAAACATACATGGAGAGATACAGAAAGACACAGTGAGATAGAGACAGAGACATAGAGACAGAGAAAGTTGGAGATCATCTCAGAGGGAAGGCACCAAGATTAAAGACTGGGAAAGGCTTCTGGCTTCATGTAGAAGGTGGGCCTTTAGCTGAGACGTGGAAGACATCAGAGAAACCAGGAGATGAAGATGAGGAGGGAGAGAGTCCAGGTATGGGGCACAGTCGATTAAAACACTCTGAGTCAGGAGAGGGAGTGTGGTATTTGAGGAATGGCAAGAAAGTCAGTGTCACTGGATCTCAGTGTACTTGGAGGGAAGTAAGAAGACTGAAAAGTAAGAAGGGGCTTTAAATATTTGATGCTACAAGAAACAGGAAGCCACTAGAGTTGATTGAATAGAGAGCAGTGACATGGTCAGACCTGGCCCTTAGGAAAATCACTCTGATAGCCAAGTGGAGGATGGACTGGAGCAAGGAGAGGCTCGAGCAGGGTAACCAGACAGCAATCTATTATTGCCCAGTCAAATAAGGAGATTAAAATGCAATCGGAGGGGCAGCTACGTGGCACAGTGTATAAAGCACTGGTCCTGGATTCAGGAGGACCTGAGTTCAGATCCGGCCTCAGATACTTGACACTTCCTAGCTGTGTGACCCTGGGCAAGTCACTGAACCCTCATTAGCCTGCAAAACAAACAAACAAAAATGCAATTGGGAAATAATAAAATAAATAAAAATTCAGTAGGACATCGATAATTTTAATACATGGCTTGTTAAAGTCAACATGGGGCCTGCTGGGCTCCATATGTTGGGTTGAGTGGCCCTGACTTGCTTCAACCCATACCTCTCTGCTGCATTGGCAACCATTAGTCATCCAGACTCTTCCTGAAGTCATGGGAAGCCCATCACCTATTGAGGCATCTCAATTTACTTTCTTTTTTCTTTCTTTATTTTTTTTTAAAGAAAGTGGTAATTTGGGGCAGCTAGGTGGCACAGTGGATAAAGCACTGGCCCTGAATTCAGGAGAACCTGAGTTCAAATCCAGTCTCAGACCCTTAACACTTACAAGCTGTGTGACCCTGGGCAAGTCACTTAACCCCAATTATCTCACCAAAAAAAAAAAAGAAGAAGAAGAAGAAAGTGGTAATTTTTATTTTGTGTTTTGTTTTGTTTTGCGGGGCAATGGGGGTTAATTGACTTGCCAAGAGTCACACAGCTAGTAAGTGTCAAGTGTCTGAACTCGGATTTGAACTCAGGTCCTTCAGAATCCAGGGCCAGTTCTTTATCCACTGTACCGCCTAGTTGTCCCTTCAATTTACTTTCAAGTAATGTTAATTATTTGGGGATTTTTTTTTTCCTTCCGTGGAATTGAAATCTGCCTTTCTACAGTTTCCACTCCCTGTTCCTAGTTATGCCCTATAGGGTCAAGCTGAACAAGCCCCATCCTTTCCCACATGACAGCACTTGAAATACTTGAAGACAGTACTCATATCCAATCCCCCAAGTCCTTTGTTCCAGAAGCAAAATGTCTCTGGTCCCTTCCACCCATTCTCCCATGCTCTTCCACAAGAAATGTGGGGAGATTTTTCTCAGTAGCTAGAGAAATTAGAGGGTATACTAGGAGAATAGAGGTCGATAAACCAGCCGAGTCTCATCTCTAGAAGTGGCTCATTACAAGATAGCAGAGGTGCCGGATTCACCAAATGAACAGAGATCTATAAACCAGCAGAGTCCCTGCTCTGGGAGCAGCTAATTACAAGATAGCAGAGGTGCAGGGTTCACTGACTGAGCAAAGGGCTATAAACTAGCAGGAAGACTTGCCTTCTGAGACAAGCTTTGCAGGGGAAAGAATACCACACTGGGAGTCAGGGGTTCCAGGATCTACTCTTGGCTTTTCCACTGATATTATATGACCATAAGCAAGTCATTTTCCCATTTCTGAACCTTGGGTTCCTTCTCTGTAAAATGAAGGGTGATGATCTCAGGGCCCCTTTTAGCTCTCATTGTTGACATACAAAGGTTCTTCTCAGATCAAATATCCTAAGAATTATATATTACTTTATGGAGTAGTGGAGAGAGAGCCAAGAAGAGCTGACTGGAGGACCCTAGACGAATCACTCAACCCCTCAGCACTTGCCATTCTATTCCTTTCTCTGTCATGTCACAAGGGCAGCTGGGTAGTGCAGTGAATAGAGTGCCAGACTTGAAGTTAGGAAAGCCTCCTCTTTGTGAGTTCAAATCCAGACTCAGACACTTAGTAGCTGTGTGACCCTGAGCAAGTCACTTAACCCTCAGTTTCTTCATCTATAAAATGAACTGGAGAAGGAAATGGCAAACCATTCCAGTATCTTTGCCAAGAAGAAGAGTCAGACAAAACTGAAAATGACACAACTCATGTCACAGGAGCATCTGTGGCTCCTTCTTCTAATTAACCAGTTTCTTCCAGAACTTCTGTTTTAAGGAAAGCACCTAGGCTTATTAAGAGCAGAGATTGTCTTTCTTTATGTTTTTATTTATATTTCCAGAGATCATCACAGTGCCTGGCACACAGTAAGTGCTTAATAAATGCTTATTGTTTAGACTTGACCAGGCAATGCCCTAAGGATATTAGTTTTAGAGAATGTGCTGACCTGCACATTCCTAATCCAGGAGATTTTCCTAATCTAGGAATTTTTCCATATCAATGAATACCTTAGATCTAGTCCTTATCCTTATGAAGTAATTAATCAACCCCTTTACAGACTCAATAAATATTTGTTATTAGAGAGATAGAGCACAGTAATAGATAAAAAGAGTTGATCTCAGAGTCAGAAAGATCTGGGTTCAAGGTCTGTCTTAGACACCTACTGGCAGCATGACTCTGATCAAGTCATTTAACTTTTTAGTGTCCCCAGGCAACTCTCTAGGAATATAAATTGTAGAGTCTCTAGAAGGCATTTCATCACAGGGAGTTCCCTAGGCCCATGAAATTACAGGTCCAGACCCCCTCTAGTTCCATCCCCCAAATTATTAAATACCTATTATATATGGTACTATACTCAATACTGGTAATAAAAAAGATGAAAAACAACATAGCCCTTGGCTCTGGGGACTTTACAGTCTGCCAGATTAAAAAGCTAAGATTCTGAAGGGGTCAGGGGATGTCTGGCTAATGGTAGATCAAAGTGCCAGGTCATAGGAAAGTGGGGATATTGTCATCTTCACAGCTCCCCAAGGCCAGGAATTCTAGAAAGGCTAAAATGTGTCTTGTATCCATCCTCTCCTTTCTTCTACTGCCATCCCTCTGGTACTAATCACCTCCTCCACCTCTAATCCTCACCCTCTCCAATTCATCTTTCACACATTGCTGATCAAATCTCTGAAAACATCATTCATCTGCTAAGAACATTCAACAACTCATTGCCAATAGAATAAAGCCTAAAATCCATGGCCTGGTATCTATCATAAAGGGCATAGACCCCTTATATTATGACTATGCTCCATTCCTTCAGCCTAATCTCCCAATAACCCACTATATTATAGGGGTCCTTGAATTAGTATGTATGTCTACTACATACATACACACAGATACACATATATATGCATACATGTATAACTGTATCTCAATAAAATTGGCTTTCTTTGTAATGATGTGTATTTTATTTTATGCATTTAAAAATATTATTCTAAGAAGGGGTGCATAGGCTTCACCAGACTGCCAAAGGGGTCCATGACACAGAAAAGTTAAGAATTTACTCTCAAAACCCCTTCTATTTCATCCAAACTAGTCTATAAATCTTCCCCTAAAACCACCTTTCCCAGTTCTTTTGTTCATGTCAGTTCTCCTACCTGTAATGTGTTCTAATTTCCACCCCTTTCCTTGCATTTTTATCTAGCAAATGGGCAACATTTTCCTCCCTATGTTTAGCTTCACTCTTTGATCAGATTGCTTCTCTGGAAGTCAGGCAGTGAAAAGAGATGAACTTGAAGTCACAATATCTGAGTTCAAATCTCAGCCCCTGATACCACCTGTGGAAACTTGGGAAAATCACTTAAATTTACTTGGATTTGGTTTTCTACTCTAAAAATTAGTTGGGTTGAATAATCTCTGAGGTCCCTTCCAGCTTCAAATTAGTCTACAAGTGAAGGCAATGAGTAGTATCTAAGTCTCAGTTCGAGGATCATAGGATTCCAGAGTCTTCAGTTGGAAAAATACTGTATTCATTTCCAGGCACCACATCTTGGCATAGACTTTGACCAAACCAGATCATGTCCAGGGGAGAGTAATTAGGATAATGACAAAGCTAGAGACTACAGCATATAGGAAGGTTAGTTAAAGGAACTGTGTTTGATGCAGAGAAGGAAGCCCTGCAAGGGGGAGACACATAATAGCTATCTTCAGGTAGTTGGTCAGTGAATAAACATTTAAGCACCTACTCTGTGCCAGGCTAAAGTGCTCAGGATACAAAGAAAGACAGTTCTTGCCTTCAAGGAATTCACAATCTAATAAGTTGCTACTTAGAGAAAGGTGTCATGTCAAGGAAGATACTTGTTTTGTTTGGACCTTTAAGACAGAACTATCAATAATGGGCAGAAGTTTCAGGAAGGCATATTTTGGCTTGATATTTTTTTTAAAATACCTGCTAACCATTAGGGCTATCCAAAAGTAGAATTGGCTGCCTTCGTGGTCTTCAACTGAGACTGAATGACTCTTCAGGAGTGGCATGTCCTACAAAAAAGGGAATGATAAATGTTGGAGAAGATGTGGGAAAATTGGAATACTAATGCATTGTTGGTGGACTTGTGAGCTGAACTAACCATTCTGGAGAGCAATTTGTAACTATGCCCAAAAGGCTATAAAGCTGTGCATACTCTTTGACTAAGCAATGCCACTATTAGATCTATATCCCAAAGAGATCATTAGAAATGGGGAAAGGACCCACATGTATAAAAATATTTATAGCTGTTCTTTTTGTAGTGACAAAGAATTGGAAATTGAGGGGATGCCCATCAGTTGGGGAATGGCTGAACAAGTTGTGGCATATGAATGTAATGGAATACTATTGTGCTTTAGGAAATTATGAGCAGGTAGATTTCAGAAAAACCTGGAAAGACATATATGAACTGATGATGAGTGAAGTGAGCAGAACCAAAAGAACATTGTGCACAGTAACAGCAACATTGTGTGATGATCATCTGTGATAGACTTAGCTCTTTTAAGCAATACAGCAATCTAAGACAATTCCAAAAGACTCATGATGAAAAATACTCTCTACATCCAGAAAAAGAACTAGAGTCTGAATGCAAATCCAGCATACTTTTTTCACTTTTGATGTTGTTGTTTGTTTGTTTCTTCTTTCTTGTGGTTTTTCCCTTTTGTTCTGATTTTTCTCCCACAACATGACTAATATGGAAATATGTTTAACATGATTGTAATATATAACCTATATCAAATTGCTTGCTGGCTTTGAGAAGAGCGAGGGAAGGGAGGGAAGGAGAAAAATCTGGAGCTCAAAATCTTACAAAAATGAATGTTGAGAACTATCTTGACACGTAATTGGGAAAAAAAGAAAATACAAAAAGAAAAAGAAAAAAAGAATGGGATGTCCTAGCAGAAATTCTACACCAAACCCAGACTAGGTTAGCTGCCTTCTGGGGTTCCTTCCAGCTCTGAGATCCTGCCACAGCTCCATTAAACCTTCTCTGACCATGCCAATCTCCACTGAGTTCCCATTTCTCTATGGCATTTAGTAACCATGCCATTCATTTGCCACTTAGCACATACTGCACTGACTATCAGTATCTGGGTGCATGTGCATTATCTCTCTTGTTAGTCTACAAGCTCCATAAGACCAGGAAATCTATCTTATTTAATAAGAGCTACCATTTATATGATATTTTCAGGTTTCAAAGCATTTCACGTATGTTATCTCATTTGATCTTTGCAACAACCTTGTGAGGTGGGTGCTATTACTGTCCTCATTTCACAAATGAGAAAACTGAGGCAGAGAGAGGTTAAGTGATTTGCCCAGTGTCACACAGCTGGTATGTGGCAGAGCCACTTTCATTAGGTTTAATTCCTTTGGACTTTTCTACCATGACCCAGAAACCTTTTCATTCTGGAAGATCACTTCAAACCTCAGAAGTTCTTTTTGCCTCTGGGCTTCTCCCTTTGATTGGACAGCTCCTCCCAGAACCTCCATTGAAGGAGGGCACCCAGGCCAGTCATCTGTTCATTTCCCACCAGGCTGCACTCCTCTTGATTTCTGCATCTTACCATTGAGCTGAGTACCTTCTCCCCCAGCCTTTCAGCTTCCTTTTATGTGTTGTTTTCTCCATTCTAATCTAAGTTCCTTGAGTTTTCTTGGATTTGGTTTTCTCATCTACAAAATTAGTTGAGTTGCAAGGTCTTGGAGGTCCTTTCCAGGCTCAAATTAGTCTATAAGTGAAGGCAATGAGTAGTATCTGAGGCTTTGTCTCAAGGATCACAGGATCCTGGAATCTTCGGTTGGAAAAATACTACACTCATTTCTGGGCAACATATCTTGGTATGGACTTTGACCAAACTGGATGGCAGGAACTGCCTCTTTTGCTTGAATTTGTATTCCTAGTGCTTAGTACAGATAAAGAAATGAGTGACTTAAGTCTCCCTTCCCATGGAAAAGACATTGTTTAGGAGAGTCAATACCTAGGGCAGATGACATTTGGGAAGAGATTGTCATCACATGTTGTTCAGTCATTTAATCATCTCCAACTCTCTGTAACCTCATGACTTGTTCATGGGGTTTTCTTGGCAAAGATACTGGAGTTGTTTGATATTTCCTTCTCCAGATCATTTTACACATGAGGAACTGAGGCAAATAGGAGTTAAGTGACTTGCCCAGGGTCTTACACTGTTAGTCAGCATCTGAGGTCAAATTTGAACTCAGATCTTCCTAACTTCAGGCTTGGTGCTCTATCCACTGCACCACTTAGCTGCTCCAAAGCATCATAGTATAGTGGAAAGAATTGCATTTGACAAAATCTCTCCTGCTATACCTGTGACCAAGATCATAAGATCTTAAATTTAGAGCTGAAAGGGACCTCTGAAGTCATCAAGTTCAACCACCTCCTTTTATATAAAATGAAACTGAAGTTTAGAGAGTTTACTTGTCCAGGGTCACACTGCTAGTATGTGTCTGAGGAAGGATTCAAAATAAGATCTTTCTTACTCCAAACTCAGTGTGCTATCCACTGTTCCACCTAGCTGCCTGACAGAGATGGGGGGGGGGTAATTAAATAGATTCAGAGTTAGTTGAATGACTAGACCCAAATAAGTCATTAAAAGATCTGTTTAATTCATTGAACAATTACAAAGCATGTATTATATTCAAGTCATTCTGCTTCACATTGGTTGCACAAAGAGAAAAACAACATAATTTCTACCATAGCACAGCTTACAATCTACTAGGGATGGGGAAAGGATCAAAGATTTATTAAGTACCTACTATGCACTAGGCACTGTGCTAAGCACGTTAAAAATAACCCTGTGAGCTAGGTTTTCTCCATTTTATAGCTGGGGAAACAGGCAGATAAAGGTTAAATGACATGTCCAGGCTCACAAAGCTAATAAGGGGCTGAGGCCAGATTTGCATTCAGGTCTTCCTGACTCCACGTCCAGCTGGACTGAACCACCTTCCTGTCTATAGTCTATGGGGAGAGATATGATATGGTCACTGAAGGAAACTAGGGATTATAAAACATGGAAGTCAAGAATGGGGGTATCTTAGATCTAGGGGCCCACACATGCAAAGGCTCTTGGATATTAAAATGTAACAGATAAAGAACAGCAAGGAGGCCATTTTTTACTTCAATAGAGAGTGCCCAAAGAGATGCCACATGAGATAAAACTGGAAAGAGGAGTGGGAGGTATATTATCTATTTATGTTTTGTTTTATTTTGTTTTTGCGGGGCAATGAGGGTTAAGTGACTTTCCCAGGGTCACACAGCTAGTAAGTGTCAAGTGTCTGAGGCCGGATTTGAACTCAGGTTCTCCTGAATCCAGAACTGGTGCTCTATCCACTGCACCACATAGCTGCCCTTGGGAGGCATATTATCAAAAACTTTAAAGTCAAGCTGAAGATTTTGTACTTTATCCAAGAAAAAATAGGGAGCCAGTAAAATTTTGGGGAAGGGGAGTGACATAGACAGATCTGTGGTTTAGTAACATTAACTTGATAGCAGTGTGGAAGAAGGGCTTCTAACCCTAATTCCAAGAGAATGAGTCTCTAGTGGAGTGCCCTAGAAATCTGTTATTGTTTTAATTTTTTGTCCTGCACAGTTTTCATTTATGATTTCTTGAAATATAGCTCTGAAAAACAATCATTTTAAAAGCCCATTGTATTTCAAAAGGAGCTACTTGACTACTAGTGGGAGCCTTTAAACCCAAATCACTCTGGCTCTCAGTGAATGGCAACCCAACCCAAGCTTGTGTGGCACACTGTTTAGGTTTTTATGGCATAGAATGAGTGTAAATAGAAATTGTTTCTGTTCTGTCCCAAACCTTAAAGGTCTTCTCGCAAATTGATAGTTTTGTGATGGTAAATTGGGCTATCTTTTGTCTCAATTTAAGCCTAGCCCTTCGTTATTAAATGAGTGTTGCCTCAGACAAACTAAAACCTGGGAAAGACCTTATTTCAAAAGGCCAAGGTCTCCCACTGCATACTGGACCATCACCAGTCATCCTGAATTTATCTTGCTACTGGACTTCAATGACTAGAGGAAAGAATGAGGCTCATGACTTTGTACAACTCTGCCTCATTTAAATCCAGTTCATGTACAAGTCAAGACAATCACCTTTGTGATGTTATTGGTCCTCTTCAAGAATGAAGGCTGAACAACAACAATTGGATTGGATTGGATTGGATAGCTGACAAAGTAGGGAGTAAGTCTGCCCATGTCAATCTCTTGCTCAAGAAACTTCATTGATTCCCCCTTGCCTTTAGGATAAAATACAAACTCTTCTCTTTAGCATTTAAAGCCCTTCACAATCTGGCTCCAGCCTACCTTTTCAGACTGATTTCACATGAATCCCCTTTACACAGTCTACATTTCAGGATAGCCAGCCTATTTGCTGCTCTCCATATATAACTCTCTATACCCTTCCATAGACTACCCCAAATTCCTAGAATGTTCTCACTCTTCATCTCCACCTCTTGGAATAACTTCAAGGTTCAAATCAAATAAGACCTTTTTGGTTGTCACAGTTTTTAGTGATCTCCCCTAACTCACCAATTACTTTGTATTTTATTTATATTTTTCTGCATTTACTTAGACAGTATGACATAGAAAGCAGGTCTTGGAATCAGGAAGATTCATGTTAAGGTTCTATCTCTGATTCATACTGGCTGCATGATCTTAGTCAGTATTCTAGGCGACTCTCTAAGATTATAAATTGCACAGAAGGTGCCAACCTGCATCAATATAGGCAGTTTCCTCATCTCAGAGTTCCCCACATAAGTGAAATCAGAATTCCAGTCCCCATCTCTATCCTATTGGTGTACATGTTGTATCACTTAGTTGACTGTAAGTTCCTTGAGGGCTGGAGTAAGTTGGGTTTTGTCCTTGTAGTCTGTTGCCAACCACAGCATCTGGCACATCAGAGGTGTCTAATAAATGCTTACTGAATTGAATTGAATTGTCCGGGATGCTATTGAGAGAATTTCTGTTCCTGTATAGGTCCTTCCAACTCCGAGATTCAGTGAATCAATGAATTTCACTGGAAATCCAGCTAGTTGTCTTTCTTTCTGGGGACTAAAACTCTCTGGTCTCATTCCTTCTTTAATAACAGCTAGCATTTATATAGTGCTTTAAACTTAGCAAAGCACTGTATAAACATCATCTAATATTATCCTTATAACAACATTGGAAGGTAGGTGCTGTTATAATCCTCATTTTTACAGGTAGGAAAATTGAGGCAAATGGAAGTTAAGTGATTTATCCATACACACAGCTAGTAAGTGTCTGAAACAACATTAGAACTCAGATCTTCTTGACTCCAGGTCCAGTATTCTATCCACTGTGCCAACTAGCTGCCCAGCCTATTTCAACTCAAGGACACTCATCACCAGCAGATCAGCCACCAGGGGATTTCTTTTTCTTTTCTTTCTTTCTTTCTTCCTTCCTCCTTTCCTTCCTTTTTTCCTTCCTTTCTCCCCCTCTCTCTTTTCTCTCTTTCTTCCTTCCTTCCTTCCTTCCTTCCTTTCTTCCTTCCTTCTTTCCTTCCTTCCTTCCTTCCTTCCTTCCTTCCTTCCTTCCTTCCTTCCTTCCTTCCTTCCTTCCTTCCTTCCTTCCTTCCTTCCTTCCTTCCTTCGGCACAGCAGTTAACAAAGAACTATGCCCTAAGGCAATTTTGATCTGAGTCACTAAGGAAATATCCACACTAATGAGATAAAAGTCTTTTAAGTATATATAATTAAGATAATAATAAGAATACTATTAATAATTCATAATAATAAATGAAGAGTTCCAGATGTAGCTGAATCTTACCTGGTCCTTTGTACCCTCTAAGATTCACTGCCCTCACCTGTGTGCCTTTGTCTCCCCCTACAGGGTCACTTTGCAAAAGAGACAGTTTCAAGGAGCCTAGGAGGGAGACTGACAAAGACCATAGAAGGTTAGATCTGGAAGAGACCCCCTAGAAGATCATCTGTTCCAGGAATTTTTAGCCTTTTTTTGTGTCATGGACCCCTTCTACGAATAATGGTTTTAAATGCATTAAATAAAACACACAGAATTACAAAGGAAATCAATTCTATTGAAATACAATTATCAAAAATATTTTAAATAAGTTCATAGATCCCAGGTTAAGAAGCCCATATCGAGTCCAACCCCCTCATTTTACAAAGGAGGAAACTGAGGCACCAAGAAGTGAAGTAACTATACATACTGAGTGTGTGGCATGCCCATTCCAAATTGGAATCCAGGCTTCTGACTACCCAACCAGTACACTCATGTGGTCTCCCTATAGAGGCATGGGAACCTCCAACCACTTATCCTTGGAATAAAATAAGGCCAGAGGAGCTGGGCAGGCTCACATGGATGAAGACCATTTCCCAAGGTCCCTGAGGGAGGTGAGCCCTAGACAATCTGTCCACACCAGCTACTGATTTATGGTGGAGAGGAGGGAGAATGGAATCCTCCAACGCCCAGAGAAGGCAAAATGGCAGCCCAAGTTCCTTAGAGATTTAGATACTTGTTAATTGTAAGCCCTAGAGACAAAAAGGAAGCAACAGTATGGGCACTAGAAAAAGCTACCCTAAGCTGGGATACCTAGGTAAGAGTTCCAGCCCTGACATTTCCTCCTGGCAAGGTTACAAGAGAATAGGACTGGTGTAAGGAAAGCATTTTGTAGTCAACAAAGCCCCGTAGAAATACCACCTCTTCTGAGCTGTGGATGCTGCTTCACCAGGACTAGCCAAACTTATAGTTGTTACAGATTCACACTTTACTGGAGCTGGAGAGATCTTCAGGACATGACATTCCAGAATGTAGAAGGCTGGGGCATTAGGGAGAGAGGCCTGAATCTGGAGCAAAAGGAGCTGGGTTCAAATCCTAGCTCTCTTCTTACTCTATGTGTGATCTTGAGCGGGTCACTTCCCATCTTAGCCTTAGTTCCCTATTCACAAAATGATTCTCAGGTTCTTGCCCTGGGGTCTATGAACTTGAGTTTTTTAAAATTTCTATAACTGAATTTCTACATAATCATTTTCCTTTGTGGTAATATGATTTTATTTTATGCAGTTTAAAATGTTATACTCAGGAGTCCATAGGCTTCACCAGACTGACAAATGAGTCCCTGATGCAAAATCCCTAGAATAGATGACCTCTAAAACTCTTTTCTAGCTCTATGTCCTATAATCAATAGAGCTGGGAACTTAGAACATAGAATATTGGAGCTGGGAGGGACGTCAGAACACAGAATATTAGAACTGAGAAGGACCTTAGAACACAGAATATTGGAGGTGGGAAGTACCTTAGAACACAGAATATTAGAACTGAGAAGGACCTTAGAACACAGAATATTGGAGGTGGGAAGTACCTTAGAACACAGAATATTAGAGCTTGGAGTAACTTTAGAACCTAGAAAGATAGGACTGAAAGGGATCTTAGACCACACAGTTAATGAGAGGCAGAGGTGGCACTCAAACTCAGGTCTCCTGATTCCTAGTCCATTGTTCTCTGCCCTCCATAGTGCCCCCAGTTTAGCACCCTCTATTCATACACCCTCTGGGTAAGGAACAGACCCATAAAGTGTGCAGGTCCCCTGAGTACCAGGGAACATTTGGTCATCTAATGTTTAGTTTGTCAGGAAAAACAAAAAATGAAGAGTTTCAGCAAGCTCCTTGGGAGTAGAACTGATTTAGGAGATGAAGGAGGGAGACAGGCTAAAGCTGGTGGGCTTTTTTTCTTAAAAATTGATACCCAGTGTGTGTTTGGGGGAGAATCCTCCTATTTCTGAAGTATTTTAAGATTTACAGTGTCCTTGTGAGGTACATAATGCAAGTCCCCTTTTGCTAATGATAAAACTAAGCATTAGTGGAGGGCAGTAATTCATTGAGGCTTGCGCAACTCGTTAGAACTAGAGGTGGAGCCCACATCTTCAGATTCCAGTTCTTTCCCCTTTATCAAAAAACCTCCTCCACTAAGAATACAGTGTATCCCCAAAGTCTCATAGCAGTGTTAAGCTTTAAGCATGCGAAATACACTGAGACTTTGGGGACACCCTATCCTTGGCTGTTACCCTGTCATTGATTAAGCATAAAGCAATCTCAAACTGAACACTATCAAAAGTTCAGACTCCAAACTGTAGGGAAGGACATCTAATGTGCAAGAGTTATTCCCAGGAGATTGTAAGTTTCTTGAGGGCAGGGATTTTTTTCATTTAAATTGTATTCCCAGTGACTAACAAACTTTAATAAATGCTTATTGAATTGAATTGATATAGAATTTCCTTGGATTTACCAAGAAAGTGGTAGTTTCTCTCCCCCAGAACTGCTAAGGCCTTTTGTTCACAATCATTCAAGGTTCAGGGGTCTGCACAAGAGAAGGGGTTGGAACAAAGGGAAGGTGTGGATATAATGTTACTATTCAGTCATTTCAGTAGTGCCTGACTCTTCATGATACCATTTGGATTTTTTTTTTTTTGCAAAGATACTGAGTGGTTTGTCATTTCTTTCTCCAGCTCATTTGTAGAGATGAGGAAACTGAGGCAAACAGGGTTAAGTGACTTGCCCAGGGTCACATAGCTAGTAAGTGTCTGAGGTTAGATTTGAACTCATGTCCTCCTAACTCCAGGCCTAGCACTCTATCCACTAAGCCACCTACCTACCCCAAGGATATAGTAGCTGCCTTCAAATATTTTGCTTGTTCCTAGAAGGACAACTCAGTCTGAAAAAGATAGAGGAAGACAGATACCCTTCCTAAAAATCAAAGCTGTCCAGAGGGGGAATGGGCTTCCCTCAGCAGATCTTGAGTTCCTTATCACTGGGATATCTTGAAGAAGATCCTGGATGACACACTTTCAGGAATACTATAAAAGAGGTTCCTTCTCAAGTATAGGTTGGAGTAGATGACTCTAATCCCTTCTAACTCTAATGTTCTATAATCATATGGTACTTTGTGTGTAGGTTGGAGGGATATAGTGTAGATAGGAGAGGATAGAAACATTAGGAGAGAATGTTTTAAAAAATAAATGGGGGGGGCAGCTAGTTGGCACAGTGGTTAAAGCACCGGCCCTGAATTCAGGAGTACCTGAGTTCAAATCCGGCCTCAGACACTTGACACTTACTAGCTGTGTGACCCTGGGCAAGTCACTTAACCCCCATTGCCTGCAATAAATAAATAAATAAATAGATAGATAGATAGATAGATAGATAGATAGATAGATAGATAGATAAATGAATGAATGAATGAATGAATAAATAAATAGTGAACTTAATGAATCAAAGTAAAGAAAATGTGAGAAACTATCATAGATAAATTTCCTTTTGTTAAGGAGGAAGAAACTGGAGGAAATGAGTCTGCATTTTCCACTTACATGAAAATTATTCTTTCTTAAATCCTCCTTGCCCATTAAGGGCTCCTATTATCATTCTATAAGGCTTTCAGAGTCTGTGTACAAATAGGAAAGAAAATAAGAGACAGCTAGGACAGACACTTTCTTTTCCATAAGACCCAGGCACACCAGTCTGAGAATAACAAAGCACAGAAGCATTGGTCAGAGCTCACAAAAATGATCAAAAGAGAGAGGTGATCACTGGGCACTAACATTCATTGTCTAAGAATACAGCATTCCAGATGAAAATATTTCATTTTCTTTTTCGACAGAGTAAATTGTCTAGGAGATCAGGAGACACCATGGATTTAGAAATATGCCTCAATTTCAGGAAGATATTTGACAAAGTCTCTCATCATAATCTTATGTTGTTGCTGTCTTCCTTCATCCTTCATTTTCAAAAAGGACCAATGACATCATGATGTTAGGGTAAATAGTGAATGATGGGTGATGTCTTGTCTTGCTCAAGAACTGGATTTAAGTGAAGTAAGGTTGCATGAAAAGTTCAGCCTCCCTCTCTCTTCCAGAGTCATCCAAGTCCTGTAGCAGGACAAAAGTCAAGACGTCTGTCGATGGCCCAGGATGCAGTGGATAACTTTGGCATAGCCTTATGTACAAATGAGAGAAATGTGGGCTAGATGCTAGTTTAGCTAGCTTTCTAAACTCATTGAATGATTGAACACCAAAAAAGAGAGTGATTGATGGATCACTGTTGACCTAATGAAGTTCCTCAGGGATCCTCCCTTTAATCCTTTGCTATTTACTCCAATTTAGGGACAACTAGGTAGAGCAGAGAATAGGGTATCAGGTCCAGTAAGGAAGATCTGAATTCAAATCCAGCCTCAGTCATTTGATACCTGTGTGACCCTGGACAAGTCACTTCATTGTTGTTTGCCTTGGTTTCCTCATTTGTAAAATAAAGATAATAATAATTCCTACCTCCCAAGGTTGTTGTGAGGATCAAATGAGATGATTTTAATTTAGTGCCTAGAACATAGTGCCTAGCATATAAAAAGGGCTATATGTATCACTAAGTAATCGTAATACTCTTTGACTGCTTCTCCAAATTCCACTCACATTAGTGGGTCAAGTCCCCAGAGAGAGGCTGAGTCTACTATTAGTTTACTAGCTCTAGATATAACCTTGAAGGGCTAGGGTTTTTAATACTGTTGCTCCTGAGTCCCCACTGGTGTGATCCCAATCAACAATGAACCAGTTGATCCTGTTAGCTTTTAGAAAAGGGATTCACTAAAAAGGTTTAGTAAGAACAGGTGGTACAAAACATTCTTCCAAAAACATGGGGTACACTCTCCTAGAAATATACACAATGTCCATGAGAAAAGAATATGACCAATTAAAATACAACTGTGATGGGCAGCCAGGTGGCACAGTGGATAGGGCACCAACCTTGAATTCAGGAGGACCTGAGTTCAAATCCAGCCTCAGACACTTAACACTTACTAGCTGTTTGACCCTGGGCAAGTCACTTAAACCCAATTGCCTCGTCAAAAAGAAATACAACTTTGATGAAGTACATGTTGTAGAGAAGATAGATGGAAAAATAAGATCTCCCAACTTCTGGCCCTAGAAATCCCTTTCTCCTTCCATGGATTCCTCATGAAATTCCAGTTAGGTATAATTCTTTGCTGGGTTCAAGGGGTCAGTGGCTATCTAAAGTCTATAGCTAATACTTATCTCTACCATGAAAGGTCACATCAAAAAAGCTGCCAATATCCTGATAACTATCTTTCTAGATTCATCTATAGTTGCTTCAATTGCTGTTGCCCATCACATCTCAGGTCAACACTGTTACTATCATCATTTGGTATCCATGCATCCTCTGACAAAACCTCTGTGTCTACTGAACTTGCAAGGTCTGCTGGGCATTTTTATCTCAGAGGACTCCTTTACCTGAGATCAGGAAAGAATAAATATAAAGAAATAGAGGAAGTCATGTGCTTACAGCCCCATAGATTTGTGGTTCTCCCCCACATGACTCTTGAGACCAGGTCGAACTAGTCTAGCCTTAAAGGAAAAAGAACATAGGAAAGAGGTGGGTCACTTCTTTTTGAGTTCCATCTCAGCAATACCTGAGTCATCAGTTTTTCAAGATCTGTAGCCAGCTTAAATGAATTGATGCTGAGTGAGATGAGCAGAACCAGGAGAACATTGTACACAGTAATAGCAACATTGTGTGATGATCAACTGTGATAGACTTGGCTCTTCTCAGCAGTGCAATGATCCAAAACAATTTCAAAAATTCATGATAGAAAATGTTCTCCACAAACATTCTCCAGAAAAAAAAGAACTGTGGATCTGAAGGCAGATTGAACCATACTGTTTATACTTTTTGGATATTTTTTCTTTTTTGAGGTTTTTTCCTTGTGCTCTGATTCTTCTTTCACAATATGACTAATGCAGAAATATCTTTAATGTGATTGTACATATATAACCTATATTAGATTGCTTTCTGTCTTGGGGAGGGGGGAGGGAAGGGAGGGTGGGAGAAAATTTGGAACTAAAAAACCTATGTAAACAAGTGTTGAAAATTATCTTTACAATTTAACTGGAAAATAATAAAATACTTTTATTATTTAAAAAAAAGATATGCAGCCAGTTAGAAAAGTTTTCATAATTATACAGAACCAGCTGCTCAGTTAGAGATGATGAGAAAGAGGCTCCTCACTCCATCCAGTTTTTATGTAGTTTCTTGAACCAGGTAGGGAATATCTGTGCATTATTCAAGGACTACTTCCCTCCATAGGCCAACCAACCCCTATTAAATGTAGATGGAATGCTTGTCAAATTAGCAGATAATGTGAACCCAGGAGGGATAGCTAACATGTTGGATAACAATCAGGACCTGAAAAGAATTTAATCAGCTAGAATGATAGACAGAAAAGATGAAATGTGATAGAAATAAATGTAAAGTTATGCATTTTGATTGAAATAATCGATTGCACAGGTGCAAAGTGGGGAAGGTGTGACTAAACAATAGACTATGTGAAAATTATTGGGATGAGAAAAGTGGGTCTTAGTGGATTGAGTCATTAGTGACAACTTACAAAGTCAATACAATTGCATTAATAGAAGCATGGTATACAATGGGGGCAGCTAGGAGCAGTGAATAAAATATTGGGACTGAAGTCAGGAAGACTCATCTTTCTGAGTTCAAATCTGGCCTCAGATACTTCATAGCTATTTGGCCCTGGGTAAGTGAGTTAACCCTGTTTGCCTTGGTTCCTCATCTATAAAATGAGTTATAGAAGGAAAGGGTAAATCACTCCAGTATCTTTGCCAAGAAAACCCTGAGTGGGGTCATGAAGAGTCTGACATAACTGAAAAATGACTGAACAACAACAAGGTTCTACGATTTACAATGTTCTTCCCACTGTGAATTATGGAATCAGCGTTAGAAGTGAAATGGACCTTAGAGATTTCCTAAAATAGCAGCCTCCTTCCTACAACTTACAGAAAGAACTTGGACCTGGAAAGGGGAAAGGACTCTCCCCACTTACCCAGTGATCATCCTGGCTTAACCAGGATTCAAACTCAGGTCAACAGATTCTAAATCCAGTCAGTTACCTTTCTGTTACAACCACATGGGCATTTAGTCTCCAACCCCTTTATTTTATGGCTGAGGAAATGGATCCAGAGAGGGAGAGTTACTTAATAATAAATAAGATGGGGCAGCTAGGTGGCGCAGTGGATAGAGCACCGGCCCTGGAATCAGGAGTACCTGAGTTCAAATCCGGCCTCAGACACTTAACACTTACTAGCTGTGTGACCTTGGGCAAGTCACTTAACCCCAATTGCCTCACTAAAAAAAAACATAATAATAAATAAGAGCTTACATTTATAAAGCACTTACTACACTCCAGGCACTATTGTAAGCACTTAACAATGATCTCATTCACAACAACCCTGGGAGACAGGTGCTATTATTATCCCCATTTATGGATGAAGACTGAGGAAACCACAGGTAAGTGACTTTTACAGGGCCACATAGCTAGGAAGTATCTGAGGCTAGATTTGAACATGGGTCTTCCTGTCTCCAGGCCCAGCACTCTGTCCACTGTGCCACCAACTGCCCAGTGTCACAGAGTGAATAGGAACAGTGAGTCGAGGAAGAACACAAAGCCAGGTCTCCTAACTTCACTCTAGGTTCTCTTTCTACTATACCCCATTGCTCCATTTCTTTGGCATTAACGACTGTGCCTTTAAATCCCCCCTCCTCCTACTCCTCTCTCCCCTTTCCTCTCAATAAGTGTTATTTCTCTAAATGTAATAGGGCTCTGTGCATTCCAAGCACAGGCTTCCTCCCCAGAACCATGCAGCTAAAATGAGTGTTTAAGGGAAATAATAACGTCCCTATTTGTTCTAAACCAAAGGGCAGAAGTCTGAGGGGACTGATTAAAAGAGGGAGCTCAGGGACCCTGGGCTGGGCTAGGCCCATGACTGGGACAATTAACTTGGTTTGTAGCTGGCCCTGCCTGGCGCTGCTAATCAGGCTGCCCTGCCCCTCACAAGGGGAACACCAGATCCCAGTGGAGCTTGGCCCACAAGCTAGAAAGGCCAAAAGAATAGGAATGCCTGTTTTTCTCCTTCCCTTTTGGCTCCCTTTGCTGCTCAGCCAGAGGATTTAGAGCTGGGAGGGACCTTAGAGATTTCATAGTTCAACTCTTTCCAAAAATCTTCCTCCAGAAAATCTCTAAAAATCCAAAAAAAGTGAGGCCAAGATTTGCCCAAGGTTGCAGAACTAGGAAGGGACTATGGCAGGATTCAAAGCCAGGCCTTCTGACTCCAGAGCCCAGGCTCTTTCCACCACAGCAGGAACACTATAGATGCCATGAGTATTGTCCTTTTCCAGATCATGTGTCAGAGGTAGGGTTTGAATCTAGGTGTCCTCACTTTGTATTTCAGGATCTTTCTACTTCCCTGCAATATCCTGCCTCTACCATCCTACTCCAACTGGAAAAACTCTAGGCTGGGTTCTAGATTTGCACTTATCACTAAGGAGCTTCCTGTTAAACCTCACCAAGCATTTCTTCTCTGTTCAGGGTCCTGAGGGAGACCCTATCATATCCCTGCCCTCTAAGGCCTCAAAGTCTACCTAGGGAAACAAGACACGCATACACAGGAAAAGACAGCTAGCAATGGCTGAGGTGGCATGGTGTAGTGGATAGCATGGAAGGCCTGCAGTCAGAAAGACCTACGTTCAAATCCCATTTCTGAAAATTGCCAGATATGTAACCATGGACTAGGTGGCACAGCGGCCTCGAGTCAGGAATACTTGAGTCCAGATGTGGCCTCAGACTGTGTGACTCTGGGCAAGTCACTTTACCCTATTTGCCTCAGTTTCCTTTTATGTGAAATGAGCTGGAGATGGAAATGGCAAATCTTCCCAGTATCTTTGTCGAGAAAATCGCAAATATATTCATAAAGTATCAGACACAACTGGAAACAATAAACAATAACCACAACGACCACCATGGACAAGGTTTTTTTGACACCTTTGGGTTTCAGCTTCCTACTGAGTGAAACAACTTTTGGAGTACCTGTTTCATAAGACTATAAGGTAAGGCTCCATTGAAATAAAATGTGTAAAGCACTATCAATCAATCAACTGGAAGCAATCCATGGGGAGATGTAGCCTGGCAATTGCTCCTGCAGGTGCTACTCAAAACCCAGAAAAGAAATTTCTTGCCACCCAAGTCCTTGGCACTGTTAGATCATTCAACATCAGAAGCTCATGTGACTTGATGAGTGGAAATAACCTTAAAGAAGAGGTATCTCCATCTACTTTGAGGCTATACCCTGAGGACCATGAGACTATTCCACCTTCCATGCAGCTTAAACCTTCCATATGTACAGGCTCCTCCATTAGAATATGAACTCCTTGAGAGCAAGGATTGTTTTCGATTTGTATTCCCAGGTCTTAAAACAGTGCTTTGTGAATGGTAAAACACTTAATAAATGCTTTGTTCATTCATTCATTCAAGCATCCCTACAAGCATTTAGTAAGCACCTACTACGTTCCAAGAACTGTGCAGGGCTCTGAGGATACAAAGACAAACATTATCTGCCTTCAAGGTGCTCCTGCAAATGCCAGCTACTATTAATGACAGGCAGTGTGGGACCAGTAGTGAGCATCACACTTCAAGCACCTCTCCTTGTACTACTTATAGTGCTACTTGTAGCCCCACTCCCCTATGTCTTTGTAGATGGTCTAATGAGTTGTTCTGATTAATATAATCACTACCTGGTGGCCATCTGTCTGGTAGCTAGAGATCCCTGATGGCAATAAAATGGTGGTTCCTGATTTGTTTGGGCTGGTCTTCCAACAGCAAAAATACAGCTCTCAAAAATTCCCCAAGTTGTCAGGAACTGCCAGAGCTTGGATTCAATAGGTACCAAACGAGAATGCCTGGAATCAAAGTGAAGCTTCCGCAGAGAGCTTTAGTGGAGGTATAACAACAACTGACACTTTTATGCAACTTGACCTTCACAGAAGACTTCACATTCGTGATATCAACTTGAGCTTCACCACAGTCCTTAAGCAGGTATGGATATATCTATTCTGTATACAGCAGGGTTGATCAGGGGAATTGCTGAAATTAGACAACGCTCCCAGTTGCGTATCCCTCAGTGAAGAGCCAGAATATCTTGTTCAGTTCCACACAGGGTGCCCCAGGCCAGCAGATCAGGATGTGGGGAATTCCTGATTGGTCCACAGTGCCCGAAGGTTGCCCCAGTCCAGCAAATCAGTCATTCCTCTGATCACCTCTGCTACATACAAATTGGAATTGGTCATTAATAACTCCCGTGAAGCAAACCCCTCATTTTCACCCCAAGTGATGGGTGGTACCCATGATGCCCACAGACTATGATTTTACAGATGAGGAAGAGGATGATGACATCAAAAACTGCAGAGGCAGAGAACAAATCTTTGGATTTTGTATTTAGGAAGTCACTGGTGGCCCTAAGGGCAGAAAATAGTGAAAAAAGCACCAGACCAGGAGTGAGGAGGCTTAAGCAAGGTCTAGCTCTACCATCTCCTTTCCACAGCAACCTTGGGCAAGTCACTTAGCCTCCCTAAGCCTCAGTTTCCTCATTCACAGCATGTGGGTTGAGTGTGTGCATTAGATTATCTCTGAGTCCTCCTCCAGTTCTGACATTCTCAATCGATGATTTTATAAAAGCAACTTTGGTAGAGTTGGAGGGAGGGGGTGTGGAATTTGAAAGCAGAATGCAAGGGAGAGAGTGGGTGGAGAAAACTTGGAGCCAGTAGATGTAGCATTTCATGAAGTTCAGAAGTGAAAGGGAAGAGAGAAATGGGACAACAAATCAAGAAACTGACCGAGTTTAAGAAATTTTTTTCATGCATGGAGAAGATCTGAGAGTGTTGGAAAGGAAGAGATCAAAGAAAGAAGAGAGCTTGATGATGGTGTGATCCTAATAAGAGAACCTACAAACTACTTATTATAGAAAAAGAAAACTACAGAGATCTAGCAGAAGCAGGGAGGAAAGGAGGGAGGAGGAGGAGGAGGAGAGAGAGAGAGAAGAGAACTGAAGAAGAGCAAGAAAATATGGAAGGAGAGATTGAAATAAAATAAAATAAAATAGAGAAAATAAGTAAAAAGAAATGGGAAATGAGAGAATAAAAGAAAATAGAAGAAAAATAAAAGTATATCTTATACAATAGATTCTTGAAATTCTACAGATCTTTACATCAGGGGACAAGTGGTTTTACCTATATCTGTACTATATAACCTCCATCTGAAGGTTGAATGTGGGACCCACCACTTCCTAGGATAGCCCATCCCATTTTTTAACAGCTCTCATCATTAGTAGTTTTTCCTTACATCTTACTGAAATTTATCTCTCTTTCATTTCCATCCATTATTCTTAACTCTGCCCACTTAGGCCAAGCCAAACAAACTAGTTCATTTTTCTTATGGAAGTCTTTCAGGTTTTTGAAGACAGTGTTTTACATCCTCCTCTACATCTTTTCTAGGGTAAAATTCCCCAGGTTCCAGTGTGACTGTGGGCAAATATCCTTAGTATCTCCAGGAGAGGGCGTCTATCACTCTTTTGGTAGGTCCAGGCAAGTTCTATGTTCATGCTCATGCCAGAATGCTGCAAATAATACATCCAGTAATACATCCATTTGCATTTGAAGGTTTAAACAGAGCCTAGGATCTAGAGCAGTTAGGGAATGTTAGAAATCATCAAATCCGTATGCCATCATTTATCAAGGGGAGAAACTGAGGTTCAGGGAAGGGAAGCAATTTACCCAATGGCATATTGGTTGTAAACAGCAGTCAGGATTTAAAACCAGGTTTGACCACTCTAGATTAAGCACTCTTAATAACTGCACCATGGCGTTGGAGTTAGCTGTTAAATTGACAATGGAAAGGAATTCTTGGTGTACCCATGTAATGGTAGGAACATTGATCTTAAACTTAGAAAGCCTGAGTTGGAGTTCTGATTCTGACATTTACATACAGTAAAACCCTTCTTGGGTAACTGCATCTCTTTGAAAAGAAAGGAAGAAAGGAAGGAAGGAAGGAAGGAAGGAAGGAAGGAAGGAAGGAAGGAAGGAAGGAAGGAAGGAAGGAAGGAAGGAAGGAAGGAAGGAAGGAAGGAAGGAAGGAAGGAAGGAAGGAAGGAAGGAAGGAAGGATGAAGGAAGGAAGGATAAAGGAAGGAAGGAAGGAAAGAAGTGAAAGACAGAAAGATAAAATAGAAATGAGCAAAACAGAGAAAAGAAGCCAGAGAAAGTGATAAAGAAAGAGAGGAGAGAGGAGAAGGAAAAAACAGTTAGCATTGGATAAAAGTTTGAAGTGAAAGGCATTTGGCAACCTCATATAGCCTGTGAAATGATATTAACATTTGATTATTGTAAGGTGAGCTTTTTAAAACGGAATTTTAAATGTTAGCCTGCTGTTCCAGAGCACAAAACCTTTAATTTTATGCAAATGAACAGCGAGGAGCTGGGCGCTTAATGTAAACGAACACTTTCTTTGTAGGAGAGGGTGGAAGAGAGAAAAAAAATTCCCCAGGATTCTTTAATTGCTGTCTGAAATTATGTAAATCCCCCCGCCAGGCAGAACACAATTATCCCGTGGCCCTCTCTGCCAGCGCGCTAATGTCTAACAAAATATCGGTGGGTGACATTTAGACGAGGTAATGCAAATGAGAATTAATTTTTTTCCAAGACAAAGGGCAGCGAAAAGATCACCTCATCCATATACAGGAGAGGGGAGAAACACAACAGCCCTGGCTTGAGGGTGGGAAGGGGGAGCCGAGGGTCCGGAAAGTGTGGGTGGGTATAGGTTGGTGATGGGAACCAAGTCTAGTCCCTATATCTAGATCCTCTGCTTCTAACCCTAATAGGATTATAGATTGTTGGTGCTGAAAGGGACTTTAAAGATCTCTAAGTCCAACTGTCTCATTTTATAAAAAAACAAACTGAGGCCTAGCCTGGAAAAGTGACTTGTCCAAGGTCACACAGCTAGCAAATAGTACTGCTGGGATTAGAACCTAAGTTTTCTGAATTCAATTCTGTGGTCTTCGTGTTATACCACAGTGCTTTGGTAAAGCCAATGTATCCTCTTAGAACAGTTCCAGCCAATCACAGGTCTGGAGTCCTAATGCACAGCCTACAAGAAGCTTGCTTCAAACAAAAGATGTGGGTTGTTTTGTTTTGTTTTTGTCTTTTTAATATAAAAGAAGGAAAAAATTGTGTCTTTTAAAAATGAAAAAAAAATCACTAAGAAAGTTCTCATTGAGTTTTGAAAAACAATTTAACTAAGATACCTCCTCTGGTTTTGAAGAGATGAGAGGTTCCACTAGTGTTGAACATTGCATATAAATGCATTTGTGTGTGTGTGTGTGTTGTTGTTGTTGTTGTTGTTGTTGAATTTTATTTCTCTTTTCCTTTATTAAAAAAGTATTTAAGAGATGGCATTCTGGAAGGAGATGGGGAGTATACAGGGGGAAATCCAGGCAATGGAAAAATAAAGAATATCAATAAAAATCTATTATTTTTTTTAAAAGAAAAAAATTAACTCCCCAATCCTACCATTTTACATAGGAGTTTAGAGAAGGAAGGAATTTTAGAACCTAGAATGTTAGTACACTGAACTTAAGTTATTAAAGAATGCTGTTAGGAAGGTGAACTTAAAATTTAAAATGTTAGAGAGCTATAAAAGACCTCAGGCAGGGGTCACCTAGCCCAACCCATGGTGAAATGGGACTTTAGGATATAGAATATGAGACCACAGAACTTAGGGCTGAAAGGAGCCTTAGGAGACATAATATTAAAATGCATAACTAAGATGTTAGAATTGGAAAAGACCTTAAAAATCACTTGGTCCCCAAATCACAGAATCTCAGAGGTAGAAAGTATAGGATGCTGATGAGACCTGAACAAGAACCCTGTCTGTAATATTCCTGAAAAAAGGTCATCCAGTTCTTGGTTAAAGTACTCTAGTAAGTTCTCTTGGTTTGGGGGCGGGGAGGATGGGGAAAAAAAAGAAATTTACATGGTAACTTTATCATATATTTAAAAGGAATAGCAAGTTGTACATAATAGATTTGCAGTTTAATGAGCAATTTTAATATACTATATTATGGGAATAAATATAAATTAATAAAATGAAAACCAACAAAAATAAAATTAGTGTTAATGAATTAATAAAATAAAATAAAATAAAATAAATAAAAATTTTAAAAATAAAATTAGACTGAAAAAATTTTAGAAAGGTATCTAGTAAGACCCCATTATTCCCCAAGACAGCCCATTCCACTTTTGAATAACTCGAATTCTTAGGAAATATTTTCCCATAAATCAAGTCTCAATCTGCCTTTCTGAATCTTCCACCCATTGCTCCTAATTGTACACTTTATAAACACTTCAGATTCTTAGAGACAGCTATCCTGTTCACCCCTACCCTCAAATTCTTCTCAGGCTAAACATTCCATGAAGCCTGAGGACAATCACATTATCTTTTTGTTTGTTTGGTTGGTTTTTGCTTTCTAGGTCAAACCATTGACTCATACTGAATGTGTAGTATCTTTAGAAGGCCAGTTCCTTTTCAAATGAACTGATGTATGATTATTTCTTCTCCCTCACCCTCTACTTGAAAAGCCAATGTTTTGAATTCAAGTATATGATTTTTCATTTTTCCCATCAAATTTCATCTGATTAGAATTAGCTACCCATCTCATATTCCTGTCATTTTCAAAATTGACAAACATCCCATCTATCTATACCTTCATTCAAGTCATTGAAAAAATTTTGGGCATTCTACTACAGACCTTGCTCCAAAAGTTAAGGTTGCTTCATCTGTGACAACAGGTCTGATCATTAAACCAAATCCTAATGAATCCATCTAATCAAGAGCAGGAATTGTTTCATACTTGTCATTGTATGCCCATAGCCTAGCACAGTGCCTCCCATATGTTAGGTGCTTAATAAATACTTGTTGAATTTAATTAAATGATACTATCATTTAGCTGATGTCTCTTTGTTTTGTCCATGATGGTAATGTGGCATGACCTATACTGGACGAATACACTTTGACTTTTAGTGATTGCTACCTTCCTTTTTAAATGATCCTAAACCGTTCCTTCAATGTGATGTACTAGAATATTGACAGCATTTGAGTCAGCTTCAATAGTCTATAGTCTATACACTCCATTCCCTTGGGAAGCTCGATGACACAGTAGTGAGAATGCTGGACCTAGAGTCAGGAAGACATGGGTTGAAATCCTGGCTCAGAAAGTTATTGACTATGTGACCTTAGGCAAGTCACTTGACCTCTGTAAGTCTCAGTTTTCTCATCTGTAAAATGGACTCAATAATAGCACTGATTGTTGTGAAGCTCAAATGAAATAATGTAATGTGCTTTGTAAACCTTAAAGAACTCAATAAATGTTATTATTCTCTTCTCTTTTTGAAAACCAAGACACCATTTTCCCTCTTCCTATACTATGACATCTTTCTAATTTTCTCTTCTGACATCTTCTCCAATTTTCACAGATACCTGACTACAGCTCAGCAATAACATCTTCCAGTTCTTTCACTGCTATGGGATTTGGTTCATACTGGTTTGGACAATTGACCTCATTGAGGGTATCAAGGGTCTCTCTTTTCTCACTTATACTGGTGAGAGGTTAACTTCCTATTAACTACCTATATTCTAAATTCAATGGGCAGTTAGATAAGACAGTGGATAGAGCCCCAGGCCTGGAGTCAGGAAGACCTGAGTTCAAATCGAGCCTAGTTATGGGACCCTGGACAAGTCACTTAACTCTGTTTGCCTCAGTTTCCCCATCTGTAAAATGAACTGGAGAAGGAAATGGCAAATAATTCCAGTATCTTTATCAAGAAAACTCCAAAATGAAGTTACAAAGAGTTGGACATGAATGAACAACAAAATTCTAAATTCAAAGTCCAATTTTACAAAATCTTACCTAAAATAGGGGTTCATTTCTTTTCTCAAAATAATCACAATAATTTGCAAGCATCAATCAACAAGTATCTATTAGGTGCTTACCCTGTATCAGGAATTGTCATAAGCCCTAGGTATAGAAAGATAAAAAAACAAAACAGTCCTTGACCACAAGGAACTTATATTCTCTCTAAGGAAACAACATTACACATATAAGAAAATAGAAAATAAATACAAAGGAATTTGGGGGAGAAACATTGGCAGCTGGGAGCATGGAGAGTCAAGAAAGTCCTAATTAATGAGGTAGTCTTCAGCTCAGCTTTGAAGGAGGCTACACATTTTAAGGAGTTCATCCCAGACATCAAGGAAGCCTCGGTGGGAAAGGAATAGCTGGGGCGGAGGGGAGGGAAGGTGAAGGCAGGAGAGGCTCCTGCAGGAGGTAGCACTTTCATCTGACTTTTGAAGGAAGATATTAAAAGACAGAAGTGAGAAAGTATGAGGAAAAATCTATGCAAAAGCAGGGACTGGAGATAGATGATCATGTGGGAAGAATAGCAAGAAAGCCAATTCGATTATACTGTAGAGTACATGAAGGGGAGTAACATAATAAGGTTGGAAAGGTAGGTGGGAGCCAGGTTGTAAAGAGCTTTAAATGCCAAAGGAGTTTGTATTTAACCCCAGAGGTAAAAGAGAGCTACTGGAATCTGTTATTGTCTGTTGCTATTGTTGTTCATCCTTCTTTCTTGGAGACCAATGACATCAGGAGGCTGAAGTCTTGACTTACAAGTGAATTGGATTGGAGTGAGGCAGAGCTGTGCAAAGTCATCAGCCTCACTCTTTCCTCCAGAGTCGTCAGAGTCAGGAAGATTGTCGATGGCCCCAGATGCAGTGAGAAACCTTGGCCTTTTTGAGCTAAGGTCTTTCCCAGGTCCCAGTTTATCTGAAGCCACACTCATTCAGTGATTAAAAGCCAGGTAAGAATTGAGGTAAAAATATGAAAAAATGTTCCAAATCACTATTGATTAGAGAAATGCAAATTAAAACAACTCTGAGGTACCACCTCACACCAAGCAGATTGGCTAATATGACCAAAAAGGAAAATAATAACTGTTGGATAAGATGTGGAAAAATTGGAACACTAATGCATTGTTGGTCGAGCTGTGAACTGATCCAACCATTCTGGACAGTAGTTTAGGAACTATGCCCAAAGGGATATGGGGCTGTGCCTACCCTTTGACCCAGTAATACCACTGAGTTGTTTTGTATCTTAAAGAGATCATAAAAAAGGAAAAAGGACTCACATGTACAAAAGTATTTATAGCAGCTCTCTTTATGGTGGCAACCAATTGGAAATCAAGGGGATACCCACCAAATGGGGAAGGCTGAATAAACTGTGGTATATTAATGTAATGGAATATTATTGTGCTATAAGAAATGATGAGCAGGCAGATTTCAGAAAAACCTGGAAAGACTTAAGTGGACTGATGCTGAATGAAGTGAGCAGAACCAGAAGAACATTGTACACAGTAAGACCAACATTGTGTGATGATCAACTGTGATAGACTTAGTTCTTCTCAGCAATATAATGATCCAAGACAATTCCAAAGGACTCAATAGAAAATGTTCTCTATATCCAGAAAAAAGAACTGTGGAATCTAAATACAGATTGAACTATACTATTTTTATTTTGTTGTTGTTGTTGAGGTCTTTCCCTTTTGTTCTGATTCTCCTTTCACAACATGACTAATGTGGAAATATGTTTAATTTAATTGTACATATATATCCTATATCAGATTGCTTTCTGTCTTGGGAAGGGGGGAGGGAAGGGAGAGAGAGAAAAAAAAATTCGGAATTAGAAATCTAATAAAAACAAATGTTGATAACTACATGTAACTGTAAAAAAATACTATTAAGATTGGGGGGGAAAGGGAAGAAAAAAAGAACTGAGGCAAAAGATGACCTAGATTGCCTTCATAAAAGAATCGGTCTTTGAAGGGAAGAAGAACCTCTGAGTTTCTGGCCAGAACAGAATTACTGAGGAGAGGAGGGATGGGATCAAATCTTTAAGAATATCACTTCAGCACCTGTGTGGAGACTAGGCTGGAATGGAAAGACTCTGGAGGCAAGTAGACCAATTAGGAGGCTACTGAAATCGTTGAGGTGAAAGGTGAGGAGGGACTCACTAGAATGGTGGCCATATGAATAATGAGAAAGAGGTAGACTGGAGACATGTTGTGAAGCTCACTGGAGAAAGAATTTTCAGTTGAACAATGATGTCAGAATCCAGATTGAAAGAGCTTGAGAAGTTGGTGAGAGGAGAGAAAGTGAGGCAATGGGTGCAGAAAGCTTTTTCCCCCCCTGGGAGGTTAGCTATGAAAGAGAAGAAATATGTTGATATAAGTACATTTTGAGAGAATGGGCAATAATCCTATGAACAATTGCACAGACCTTTGGCAAGGGGCTCAGTGATGACAGGGACACTTTTTTTCTTCCTCTAAAGAGATCAAGAATTGTTTGGAATGAAAAGAACCATTCTTAGGGGCAGCTAAGTGGTGCAGTGGATAAAGCACTGGCCCTGGATTCAGGGGGACTTGAGTTCAAATTCGACCTCAGACACTTGACACTTACTAGCTGTGTGACCTTGGGCAAGCCACTTAACCCTCATTGTTCTGCCCCCTCCCCCCCCAAAAAGAACCTTTCTTGCATTCATCAAACCTACTCTTCTTTGGTTCAACAACCCATACTGTACTCTAGACTTCCTCTCAATTTCTTTTTATTTCTGTAATGACGGTCAACTCCTAATCATCTGCAAGTGGGTGAATTTACCACTGACAGTTGCTAATCCTGGGCACTCTCACCTTTTATCTTCCAAACACAATCTGTCTGAGCCAAGCATCATTAGGAAAGTGCTTCAGTCATAAGAAAACTACCTAGTATACCCAAAGTCAACTAAGTATGACTTTTGGATTACCTGTTCCTCTGGATTATCTTTTTAATATGATGGAATGGTATAAAGGAAAAGGTGCTAGCTTTGGAATTAAGAGATACTAGTTGTATGACCAGGATCATATCACCTAATCTCTTAATTTCCTTATCTATAAAATGAGAATAATAATATTCGCTCCCAGGGATGTTGTGAAGAGAGTACTTAAGATATTCTTGAAATGTAAGTGATCATTATTGTTGTGGGAAAGATGTCTCAGTGTATTTTACTGTATATAGATAGCATGCATGTAGTTTTTGTCTTTCCTATATTCCATTGGGTGGATGACCCGGTATTTCCCCCCCCCCCTAAAAATGGGAGTTCCCTAAGGTTAGGGACCATGTCTTGTCCTTTCTATCAACCAACTCTAAGCAATTGTCAGAGCCTGTGCCTTCTACTTCCACAATATTTATGACATCTGTCCATTGGAAATTGCTCTGCTGGGAAATGCCTTCACATGTTTGGGGTAGACAGTCCCCTAACTCACTGATGGATTTGAGAACCACTGGTTACCCTTAACCCAAGCATTGTGCTATCATTGGTCCTATTTGGGTACAAAGGACAAACAACCACATCTGTCCCTTCTCTTCATTCACACTGCCCCTACTAGAGTTTAGAACTTCATCTCCTCACCTAACCTATTATAATAGCCAACTTACTGGACTCTCTGCCTCTCTCTCTCCCTCTTCCAATCCATCTTCCACCCAGTAGACAAAATAATTTTTCCAAAACATAGGTCTGATCAAGTCATGCCCCTGACCAAAGATCTTCAATACTTCCCTTTTTCCTATGGAACAAAATACAAATTTCTTAGCCTGGCTTTTAAGACTCTCCGCTATCTGTCTCTAACATGACAGTTCATTCTTATTTTGCTCCAAGCCTCCCCACATTCAAGGTCCCAGTAAAACTGAACTACTCATTATTCCCCAAACTTGTCCTGTCTTCCTCCATCTCCATGCATGGTGCCCTACCTATATTTGAAATCCCCTCCCTTCTCATCTCCACCCATGAAATCCTTCCATTCCTTCAAGTCTCAGCTCCGATACCACCTCTTCCATGAAGTTTTCCCTGAATTCCCTAGTTTAGAAATGTTTCCATCCTTAAATCTCTCAAGCTGTTATTTGACCTTTCCTTATGCATTTATATTTTAATTTACAATGTAGATGTCTTTCTTCACGTCTCCAAGTATAGTAAAGACAAACATTTTTTATGGAGCTTCAAACTCCAAGACCCCTGAGACCACTACAAGAGGTTCTTGCTCAATCTGGTGTTGGTATAGGAAGGAAATCCGAGTGTTGTTGTTGAAGTTGACTTTTTTTTGAAGCAACAGGCATCATGGTGTTGTGAAAGAGTGATGTTCCAGAAGTCAACTGAACGGTGTTCAATGTTGAGCACATCACTTTGTGGTAATAATAACTGATACACATATCCAGTGCTTCAAAATTATAAAGTACTTTATCCAGGCAACCTGGGAAGTGGGAACTATGGATCTTGAAGAGAGGTGGGGTGACTTTTCAATAGTAAAAGAGCTGGTGTGTTAAGAATATACTCCATCTGGGGCAGCTAGGTGGCTCAGTGGATAGACCACTGGCCCTGGAGTCAAGAATACCTGAGTTCAAATCCAGCCTCAGACACTTAACACTTACTAGCTGTGTGACCCTGGGTAAGTCATTTAACCCCAATTGCCTCACTAAAAAAATAAAAATAAAAAATAAAAAAAGAATATTCTCCATCTTCCAGCTCTAAATGCAGTATTCTTTCCTTTATGCCACTAACCCTTTCTGAGAAGTAATTTCCTTTCATTCAAAATAACCTGTCCATTGAAAGCCTTCCAATCCACAGGAAGAAGCTGATGGTTGTAGAGGGAGCTTAGTCCTAATTGGTTAAATGCCTATCCTGTAGAGATACAAGTGAATATCTTTTCCCACCTCATTCAGTGCCTCCTACTTGTGGCATTTAAAATTTAAAGTGTGTGTTCTTACCCCCCACCCACCCACACCCACCCCTGTGAGAAAATACTGGGATTTGGCAGACACCCATGGGCCCCACCTGAAGATTGATTTGGAATTGATTGAATTGAGTGAGACTGACTGAGAGCCTACTTAAGGTTGATTAAATCAAGACCACACTTGGCCAGCCCTGAGTGGAGTGTTGTTCTCAGAGGCTGTGGACTAAGACATCAACATGGGACTACCCTCAATCAATCAGCTTGAAGGACCTCCCCTTCGGGTGAGGGAGACGGGAAGTAGGAAGGGAGGCTGACTCCCTGGCTCTGGCCTTGTTCCTTCCAGAACCTCGGGTTGGTGGCTGAGGGAAGAAGAAGAAGGAGTCGATTCTGAACCCTTTTATAGATAGGCTTTGGCTATCTTTCTGAACTCCATGTGTTCTATCTTTACTAACTTCTAATACACTTTAATAAAAGCTTAAGTCCCAAACACTGTTGTTGAAGTTTCTAATTTATAAGTAAATCCTAGCTAGTTTCCCCATAAATATAATGGGGGGGGCAGGTAAGGACACACAAATTAGATCTTACCTGTCACAGTTGGTGACCCATGAAGCAGAGTGCTGAACCCCTCAACCTTCTGATCTTCACGTTGGGTAAGAAATTTTATGTTTGTATATTTCTCATATTTTCATTGATTTTATGTGCCTGTCCCTTTAAATTTTCAATTGTGTTTCTTCTACTAGCTAAGTACCTAAGTACCTGCTAAGTACCTAAGTACCTGCTAAGTTCCTGCTTTTCTCTAACTTTAGTCTGGTTAATCAGACAAATGGGAGATAAGATCATGTTAACATTTTTAATTTTTACTTTTCTTTTTGTTATATTGAAGAAATTTTTGAATTACAAAAAGGGGACTAAAAATACCAGAGAGACTAAAAATACCAAAACCTACCATATAATACAGGGGTCCCCCCTAGAAAGGACACTCACAGAATGGGGTTCTTAGAAGCTACTGATTCAGCCAGACATGAAAAAAGCAAGGCTTATCAAGCTGTGTTTTATGTGGCATAAAAAATGTTTTAGCTTATTAGAGAACCAATGGTCAGAGAACGGATCTTTTGATTCCCTAACAATGAAATATTTGCAATTAACCCTACACTTTAATTTCCCCAAAGATTTAACATATTGGGATCTCTGGAATATAGCAAGCAAGGAAATGACCCAAGGGGATGCAAGTGAAGGGGAATCCAAGCGCATCTCTCAGGCTAAAATGCCAAATGACCCAACTCCTATTCCCTCTCCCTCTATTTCCTCTATGCCAAGCAAAAAAAAAAAAATGAAAAAGAAAAAAAGAGAAGATTCACCTGTAGAGGAGACAGAGAAGATCAACATTCTTCCCCTTCAAGAGATCCTCACCCATGGTCCAAATGGTGCTATACTAAAGCTCAGACAATACACATTTTGGGGGCCCAAAGGTTCATGGAAACAAGATGTTCCAAAATTTGATGAGGATCCCACAGCAGTTATCAGTCAGTTTAAGGCAATTTTCAGAGGATATCAGCCCACTTGGAATGATGTTACTGATCTCATATAAACGATATTATCCCCAGGGGAAATAGAAACATTAGGAAAAGTTGCTATTTGATGGCCTTTAGAAGACCCTAACTGGGACCCCAATATCCCTGAGCATTTTAATAAGTTGCAGGAAACAAGGGAAACATTGTTAAAGGCAATGGAATCCTGTGCTAGCAAGACTGATGACTGGCAAGTGGGCCGATATCCATCAAATTTAGGAATATCTATTTTCCATGAATTCAAATCTTTGGGCCCAGCACTCTTAGCTTGTGGCTTCAGAAAGACCTGATCATGTTGCTACCACAGTTGCAGTCAGCAAGCTGGTAAATGTTTAACAACTGACTCAAAAAAAACCCCAAATGTACAGGCCATACTTTGTTTAATCTGCATTACTAATATCATCTACATTGCTTTGTTATTGTTGTTATTCGGCCATGTCCAACTTTTTGTAACCCCATTTTAGGATTTTCTTGGCAAAGATACTGGAATGGTTTGCCATTTCCTTTTCCAGCTCATTTTGTAGATGAGGAAACGGAGGCAAATGAGGTTAAGTGACAGGGTCGAATAACTAGTAAGTTTCTGAGTCCAGATAGGAACTCAGCTCTTCTTGACTCCAGGCCAGGCGCACTATCCACTGGTCACCTAGCTGCCCTAAACAAGCTTCTACTCTTCCCTCAAAGAATTGAACCCCAATCTTCCTTGCGTGACAGGTGGGCATGCTGACCACTATACTAACAAGGAGCTGGTTACTTAAGTATAAACCAGTGGTCTAAAACTCAAGTAGAAATGGATCCCTGCAGACCACATGCAGACTTGGAAAACCACAAATTGACATTATCTGTGTTGTATTGTATTTTTATTTGTTTTGTTAAACAGTTCCCAATTATGATTTATTCCAGTTCAACCAACACTCAGGACTTTTGCTAGCCAAGTCTGACACCTAGACAACCACCAAAATAATAAGTCAGACCTGATTTGTAATGTTGAATCCAACAATCCAAGGCCTAAGGGCACAAACTGAAAATTTCACAATTGGTTCTCCTTTAGGAGCTGGCTCCAGCTCACCCCAAGTTACAGCTATTTGAATTCCCTCTTTCTGACATCCCCGCCCCCACTCTCTCAGCAGCATGAATCAGGTGCTTATTGGACAAGAGCAAACTATCAGAGTATAGAAGTCAGACCACAGAATACAGACTTCCAAGATTCTAATGGACCTTAGAACCCAGGATGTTAGAACATTGCATTTCAGAGCCAGAAGTGACCTTAGAGATCTTGGTAGTACTGAAAGCATTAGACTTGGAAGAAGGAAGCCCTGCTTTCAAATCCTAACTCTGACACTCAGTTTCCTCGTCCTTAAAATGAAGTCCCTGGGGGCAGCTAGGTGGTGCAGTAGATGGAGCACCGGCCCTGGAGTCAGTAGTACCTGAGTTCAAATCTGACCTCAGACACTTAACACTTACTAGCTGTGTGAGCCTGGGCAAGTCACTTAACCCCAATTGCCTCACTTTAAAAAGAAAAAATGAAGTCCCTGGACTGGATGGGGTCTTTGGTCCTTTCCAATTCTAAATCATTGAACCAAGGAACCCTCTCACTTTAATGGTGAGGGGACTGAGGCTCAGAGAGATGACATCTTTCTCAGTGTCACACACCTGACTCCCAAGTCACCAGTGTTCTTTCCACTATTCAATCAATCAATAAGCATTTATTAAACACCTACCATGTACACAAAGACAAAAGTGAAACACTCCCTGTCCTCAAGAAGCTTACAATCTAGTAAAGGGAAACAGCATATCTAGATGCAAATACAAAATAAATACAAGATAATTGGGGGAGGGGAGGCATCAGGAGATAGGTAATGGCTTCCTGTAGAAGGGAGCTAGCTTTATAAGAAGCCAGGATTTCAAACAGACAAAGGGGAGGAAGGATTATATTTCCACACGTGGGGGACATCTAGTGCAAAGGCTTTTCCCAAAGATGGGAAAGGAGGCACTTTGTGTGAAGAACAGTAAGGCAGCCACATTGGCTGTATCATAGTGTGTGTAGAAAGGAATAATTTGTAATACATCTGGAAAGGCACAATAGAGCTAAGTTATAACTAGTTGCATTTTATTTTATCTGTTTGTTTTAGAGGCTCAGTCTCCCTCTTTTGCCCAGTCTGGAAGTACAGAGGCCATTCATAGGCCCAATACCAAGATTACTTGGCTCAGAAGCTTTAAACTGGTCCTTTTTATGATCTGAGCTGGTTCTCCCCTCCTCAGGCTGCTTGGTGCACCTCTGCTCCCAGGAGTTCACCATCTTGGTTCAAGACATTGAAGGTACCATGCTTTAGAGCTAAGCATAGCTCAGAACTCCCAGCCTCAAGTGATCCCCCAGCCTCAGCTTTCCCAGCAGCAGGGAATAGGAGGTGTGTGCCACCACTGTTACCTGCAAAGGGTTTTAAATACCCAAACAGAGACGTTTATATTTGATCATAGAGGTAATAGGGAGTCACTGGAATTGAACGAGTAAAGGAGTAACAGAATTAGAAGAGTGCTTTAGGAAAACCCCTCTGGAAGCCCTGTAGAAGATGGATTAGAACAGTGAGAGACTTGGGACCAATTAGATACATTTCCAATATAATTACACTTTCCTCTCCTCAATACCACTCCCCCATTACCATTCCCCTCACTCCCTACCCCATATGAGTAAGTACATGATGCTGGCTCCATGGAATCTTGAGGAAAGCACACAGAAGGGCCCAACTTTAAAGTAGCCTCGTTAATCTTCAATACCCACAGCCTCACAGACCCCTTGCACTTCCCTCTGGGTCTCAGTTTCTTTATCTGTAAAATGAGGATAATCTCAGTTTAATAGAGAGGGTTACTAGTTTTACAGTTAAGAGGCTTATTATGTTCAAGCAAGTCCCAACTGACATTGGCTATCTGTATGACCTTGGTCAAGTCATGTTACCAAAGTGAAGGCAGTGTCCAATAGCAGAGAAAACACTGGATTTGAGATCAGAGGTCCTCATTTCACTTCCTGTTTCTTCTGCTTAATAGTTGTATGGCTTTGGGCAAATCACTTAACCACTTTGGCCTCAGTTTCTCCTCCATAAAATGAGGAGGTTGGACCCAATGACCACTAAGGGACATTGCAGTCCTAAAACCATGACGTTAAGATCTTGCTGAGCCTCAATTTCCTTATCTGTAAAATAAAGATACAAATTATTGCACCTACCTCCGAAAAGTTGATGTACTCAGTTCCCTGGAAGATAAAATTGGGGAGCTAATTAATATATGCATGGAGGGGTTTAGGAGGAGCCAAGCCCAAAGCACCCAAAGGCACTCCTTCCACAGGCAGAATGAAAGAATGAAGGAAAAGAGTAGAATAAAAGGGGAAAACCCCACCAAGGGTTGGGATGAAGACTGGAAAGAATCTCACAATCCTCCTTGCTCAGCCCAGCCCAGAATCTGGTAGGGAGTGGAGGGGAACAGTTTGGGGAAGGGGAGAGGGAGCAAGCAAGAAGTCTGAGGTGAGGGTGCCCCCTGCAGACAAAGACCTACCAAGATCAGCCCCTCGATACAAATGGGACTGAAATGCTGGGGGTTCCAGAGCCCAGAGCCCAGGCCCCATTGGAGTCCTTCGAACTCATTAACGGATTAATTGATATTTAATTGATTGGCCTGTCAGTGCAGGGCTGCTGCTGCTTAGGCTATGGCAGAAATGTGTGAAGAGCAATTAATGAAAATGGAAAGGAGCTGGGAGAGAGGAAAGGAATGTCTCCCCAGAGTGTTCCAGGCCGAGCTCCCCACCTCCTCCTGCCCTCCCTCCTCCCTTCCAGTTCCCTCCATCCCCAAGACCACTGTGGATGCCTTCTTTGTTCCTTTCTGCCACAACCCTCCCCATCTTTTGTCAAGCTTCTCTTAAATACTTAGAGTAGAAACAACTTGAGGGCAGGTTGGATGGAGCTTCTCTCAGTGACTTATTGAGCCATACATATCTAGCTAGCTCCTAGGGATTTAGAAAGTCTTTTTTTAATTAATAAAGTATTTTTTTTCCCGTTACATGTAAAGATAGTTCTCAACTTTTGTTTATACAAGCTCTCCAATTTCAGATTTTTTCTCCCTCCCTCCCCCTCCCCTAGACAGCAGGCAATCTGATATATATATATATATATATACACATAATAACATTAAACATATATATATATATATACACATAATAACATTAAACATATTTCTGCATTAGTCATGTTATAAGAGAAAAATCAGAGCAATGATGACAATCCTCAAAATAGATAAACATCAGCACCAAAAACAAAAGAAGTAGTATGGTTCATTCAGCATCTATACTCCACAGTTCTTTTTTTTTTCCTGGATTTGGAGATCTTCTTCCATCCTGAGTCCCCTGGAGCTCTTCTGTACCATTGCATTGGTGAGAAGAATCTAGTCCATCACAGTAGGTCAACACACAATGTTGATAATACTGTGTACAATGTTCTTCTGGTTCTGCTCATCTCACTCATCATATGCCCATGCAAGACCCTCCAGGTTTCTCTGAACTCCTCCTGCTCATCTTTAGAAAGTCTTTTTAAAATGGAATTTGACTATAGGCATGGCTTCAAAAAATAATTCAGGTATGTAGGTTTTTTTGAAACTAAGTAGAAACCCTCTCCCCTCCACCAAGTCCAGGAAAATCCATTCCTGGGTTTGTAGTCATCCCCTTAGACTTGCAGACAACCAAGGACCTGAGTGTGAATCCTTATCACATTAGTTGTATGGTCTTGGGCAAGTCATTAACTCTCTGGTTTTCAATTTTTCCATCTATAAAATGCAGGGGTTGGAATAGCAGATCTTCAAGATCCCTTCTAGCTCTAAATCCTACGACCCCATGACCCCATACTATGCATTTATTTACATTAAAGGCATCCAACAGTATTTCTAAGACCCTATTGGTCCTCTTGTCCTGTACCTTGAGGACACCTTGAGCATGCGCGCGCGCGCGCACGCACGCGCACGCACACGCGCGCGCGCACACACACACACACACACACACACGCGCGCGCGCGCGCACACACACACACACACACACACACAGAAGACACCCCCCCAGACACACATACATACATAGACCATAGCCAGACCACGTAGAAATAAATACTTAAAACGAGAGCACAAAGAGATACACATGGGCATGGATTCACTTCAACAATCATTTATCAAACAAAACTGCATTAATTTATTAATTCAACCAAATACTATGATAATAATAATTCACAAAAGGCTTTTAATGTTTTCTCAACAACCCCACTGAGCAGCCCCATTTCAAATTGCACAAAGGAATTAACAATTACATAGAGACAGGTGTAGACACACATGAAACACACTCAGAGAGACATGTAGAGGCATGAACAGAAACAGATACAAATGTTCTATTAACCACAGGAAGATACACACAAAAATCCACATAGCAGGCATATCAAAAATTTTATGTATACACACAGACATGACTGTGCTAGTAAATGTTTAACAACCAGCACTCTGGGGGGAAAAAGGACTCATGACCCACTTCAAAGTTTAATCTGCATTATTAGCATTTTCTCCATCACCTTCTTAAGTCTAGACTATCAACAGAACTATAAATCAAGCATGATTTGTAGCATTTTCTGATTTCTGAGGTGTAAATACTCACGCTGAAAATTTAATAATTGGCTTTTGTGAGCCAGTTAGAACTGGCTCCAGCACATCCCTGCATACAGGTTTACACAGGTACCAGATGCACAGAAAAATGCTGGTACTTCTATATGGGCATAAATACACACACATACCATCATAAAGCTGGATCGATCTGCCCCACTGCACCAGGCCTAGGAGGGATTGTAGCTCTCCGTGGTGCCTATGAGCCCTCTTCACTCCCATGCCAAAGATTTCCCTTATTCCCAAGATGGGCAGCAGGTGGGGTGGCTGGGGATGGCTCAGGTACTGATGCTTCTAGGTCAGCCTTGGTTTTTTGGGCAGCTACAGTTACCAGCTCTCTAAGCTGGAGAAGGGGAGCTGAATCACAAATGGTAAAATCATCAATGTGGCTCTTTGGCAATATCAGACCGTGTGGCTTCCTGGTGACCAAGACATCCTTTGACACTTGCCAGCCATGGAGTCCCCAGTGTGTATGTCCCTAATCTAGATTCTGTGATCCCCTCAACCAGGGTTTCTTCCCACTTACATGAGTCTGTATCTTCCCAAACCAAAGACTATTCCCCCATCCAGGAACTTCTGTGCCCCTGCCCAGAGCCCCTATCTCCTTAACCCAGAATTGGTTTTCCCCTTAACCTACTCCCAGACCCCTTGTCTCCTCACTTCATCTGTATCATTTCCCCCACCCCAGCATGTTTCCCTCCAACGTGAATCTATGTCCTCCATCTCACAGAGCCTATGTCTCCTCTCCCAGTCCATGTTCTCCCCCCACAAGACATCTTTGTACCCACTACCCTTTGTTCCCTTATCTATACCATCTGCCCTCCATTCTGAGGCATTATATTCCATTTTTAATTAGACTCCACTCCAAAGATTGTGTCTCCCTCTGAATCTGTGTCCTCCAGACCTAAATCTTGTTTACTCATCTATATCCCAGCCCCTCAGGCTCTGGGACTTTTTACTCCCAGATTCTTTGGCCTTTCTACTCAGAATCCATTTCTCATCGTTCAGAACCTTGATCTTCCATGGCAAACTTCTGTTTCCCTACTGATCATCTGTTCCTCCCTTAATGCTTGTGTCCCCAACTCAGACTCTGTCTCCCAACCCCCAGCCTCTGTCCTCCCACCTCAAATCTGTTGCTCCCACCCAGAACCTATTTCTTCACCACACAGAGTCCCAAACCTCCCACCCCATCTTTCCTTCGCCCACCAAATTTCCGTCCATGTTGGGTCTTTGTGTGCCTAGTCCATGTCTATGTCTCCAGCTAAAGACTGGCTTTGCTCACCCATTATATGTTCACCCATTCTTACTGTAAGTTTGGTATTCCCAACAGCCACATTACCTCTGCCCAGCATCTGTTTCCCTCTTAACTCAAGTCTGTGTCTCCCCAAATAGAACTTGCCCTCCCCCACCTCCATCAAGAGCTATTGTCTTCTGCTCAAAGATTGTGTGCCCTCTTTCTAGGACCCTGCCCTAGAGACTGGCCTCCAACACTTATCACCACCACAAATCTGTGATCCTCCAGCTAGCACCTGATTGCCCCACACTTGGTCCAGGTGATAGTCTGAGTATCCCTTTCAGAATCTGTGTTCCACCCACCCCACCTGGAATTTGTATTCCCCTACCCAAAGCCTGTGCACCTCTAAACACACTAGGATCTTCCAATCATTGTCCACATTGCCTTTATCCCATCTGAGTCTTTGCCTCCTCAATGTCTGTATCATCTAAACCTAGAATCTTTACTTCCAACTTAAAGTTTCTTTCTTTCTAAAATCTGGGCCCTCCCACATGTTGTCTGTGACTCACACTCAAAGTCTGTATATTCCCAACCAGAGTTGATGTTTCCCTTACACAGTGTTTGTACCCAGGCACTTCATGCCAGGTGAGGTCAAGTTATACATACATATGCCAAGATCATATTCTATTCCTTGACATGTATGACTGTAGACATAATTGATCAATATCCAGCAAAGCATAAAACAAGGTATAAAGTATGCACCAAAGGCATTTAGTAATGTTATGGAAGATGTTGACCTTCCTCAGCCTCAGTTTGTTCATCTATATAATTATAGGGTTTGACTACTTGATCTCTAACATCCCTTCTAGCGCTAAGTCTGTGGTCTTATGCCTGTGTAGTCAATACAGTTCAACATTATAAGTATTAAGCATCTATTACACATATGGGCTCTGTGATATGCTGAAAAAAGCCAAAGGTATGGAATCAGAAGTCTTGGATTCAAATCCCAGCGCTGAAACTTACTAGCTATATGACCTAGGTCCTCAGTTCATATAAAAAATTAGGGATTTTTTACAAAGTGTGAGGTTCACCATTTCTTTGTGTATGATAATGTACTCATTGCATCAAGCCCCAAATAATACAGAGCCTCAATGCAAAAAAAAAAAAAAGTTTTGCATAACTGCACATGTATAAACTACACATTTATATCAAATTGCTTTCCTTCTCAAGGAGGGGGAAAAGGAAAGGAAGAAGTGAAAATTTGAAACTCAAAAATTTTTGAATGAATGTTAACAATTATTTTACATATAATTAACAAAATAAAATAGAAGACATTTCTTTTTTTAATAATAAAAACCCATTTAAATAATTCCAAACATGGATGCAACATCCCAAAAGAAGCTTTATGGCAGGCAACATTTAAGTTGGACAAAGTCAGGTTTGCTCGGTAGCATTATTTCTCTGAGCGAATCTAGAACTGCTTTGGTTTGTCAGGAACCTTTGGTCTTCAGTGTTGGATGGCCCTGTGGCCATAGCTCCCAGTTTCTCTCTGGCAAGGTTGGAGCAGTTCAGCAGTCCAGGAAGGGTGTTGTCCTGAGGCGTGGGGGGCGTGGGGGGGGGGGCAGGGACGGAGGATACTTTTTGCGTTAGTCCTTCAGAAGTCGGTGGGCCATGGAACCCGGGCCAGTTCTCAAAGACATTCTTTCGGTGAAGGAACGCAGCGTGTCTCGGTCAGCTTCGGGCTCTCCATGCAGCAAGTGAGCAAACCACTTCCTGTATTTCTTCCTCTCATTTCGGAACCAGTTCCGGACCTGGCTAGGAGAGAGATGCAGCTGAGCCGCCAGGGCTTCCGCATCGTTGGCTGTGAGGTGTCTATTGACCTTGAAATGGTCTGTCAAGGCCTGGCGTTGGAAAGTCGAGAAGCGTACCCAAGATCTGGTCTTGGTCTTGACACAGCCAACGGCCTCGGTTCTCTCCCCTTCCCCCTGCGAGGCCTGAGCCGGCAGCGGAGCAGACAAGAGAGCTAGCACTGCAGTGTCCCGGGAAGGCCAAGCCTCGGCACAAGTCGGCTTCTCGGGGCTGACCAAGGCTGGATCCTGCTGCGATGGGGCGGGAGGCTCACAGCTGCCTGCCCCGGCCCCTTTGGGGTGCTCTCCTCTCGGGCCGTCCAGCATTTGGTCCAGCACGGACCAGTACTGGTCGGCAGAGGCAGGACAATGGCCTTCCGCCTGCGGGTGGCTTCCCGTAGAGCTCTCGTTGGCAGTGCCTGGGGCTTCTGTCACGTGGTTCCTCGTCTCCACCTCTAAACCGCGGGAACGAAGCAGCCCACAGATTTCTGTCACCTCCAGGTCCAGGTACCCAGAGTACAGAGGGCGATGGTGGGGAAGCTGGGCCATGTCTCTGGCTTCCACCTGCCTGACCTCGAGACTGTCTGAGCCACCACAAAGTCGGCCACCGCCCTCTGCACTTCGGAAATTGTTGGCTGAGAAATGTTGGGGTGCCTTCACTCTGAGCAAGGAGGCATGGGCAAGTTCAGAAGATTGGGGTTACGTTAACCAAGGGCCACGAACTTTGACCAACTCTCTACCTTCGGCCAAACCCTGGGCTCCTGATGATAGCCTTGAAAGGTGCCGCTTCCTTATATAGGCAGAGAGCTCTGAGAGTGCACCACCCGGCTGGGAGCTCCACCTCCCTGCCCCTTAATATAGGCACGTGACATCAAAGCCCACTTCACTCTGCCCCTGAAAGCAAGCCAGAACCTTGACGCCTTAGTTCAAGAAACTGTAAGAAATTTCTTAAAACTACAAACCTTCCTCAATGAAATCCAAAATCTCCAACTCCTCCCCCACCTAAGAAATTTAACTAGCTAACAATCTACACAGGAAAACCAAAGTGGAAACTGCCTGTTATCCAGAGTTTGAAATACTGTTGGACAGACAGCCCATTGAATTAATCCATCAGTACACACATCAGGACTGCAGCTGGATGGTGAGTTTGGTCAAGAATTGAAAAGGAGGATGGGGAAGCAAGCTAGATTGTATTTGTGAAATAGTACTTTCAAGGATCGTAAACTAGTAACACACATGGAAATACACATAAGCCCACACAAACACAAATGATGAGTTTTTAGGTTTGTGATGTCAAAAGAAGCAAACAAACAAAACAAAAACCAACCCTCTTTGAAAACACTAGCATTCTCTAAGTGGTACTATATGGACTGTGGATCATTTTTGTGATTCCAGATTTTTTTACTTTCTTTGTATCCCCAACATTTAGCATTGGGCCTGGTATTTAGTAAGTACTTAATAAATACTTGTTGATGGTTGACTGAAACTAACACCATCCTCATATCATTTTTATAGTCAAACTCTCTTGTCCTGCATCTTTGAGCCCCATATTTGTTTCTTGTTAATAAAAGGCCTGAAAGTAATTTTAATTCAAGATAACGACAAACCCAAGAGGCTATTACAAAAGTCTAGGTGAGAACTAGGGTGTGATTGTGGTTTGAGTAAAGAGAAGATACACCTGAGAGATGTTGAGGAAGTGAAATTGTTAAGACCTGGCAGTGGATCAGATGGGAGGGATGAGAGTAGAGAGTCCAGGAGGACTTATAGGTTATGAATCTGGGTAACTGGAAGTATGGTGGCACCCTCAAAAGAAATAGGGATTTGGGGAGGAGGGATGGGATTAAGTAGAAAACTAATGAGTTGGGTTGTTTTTTGGTCATTTTGAGTATGGAATATAAAGTAAAGCTGTCCAACAGGCAATTAGCAATTCGATGATTAAAGGTCAGGAGTGAGGTGAGAACTGAATATGTAGATTTGAATGTCATCTCAATAGAGATCATAATCTTATGCACAGGAGTCTAAGAGATCACGGAGAGAATGTGGAGAAAGAGAGAAAAGAGGGTTCCAGATATCCCTGAAGGAAGATAGGGCAAGAGTGATGATTCTAGCAAAGAAGACCAAGAAGAATCAAGTCCAAAAGGTAGGAAGAGAGTCACAAAAAATTAGTATCATGAAAACCTAGGAAGAAGGGTTTATATGAAAGGATGGTCTACAGTATAAAATACTGAAGAGAGACTAAGAAGAATGAGAATTGAGAAAAGATCTTTGGCTTTAGCATTTAAAATTAAACTTGGTGAGAGAAGTGTCGGTTCAATGATAGACTCAAAAGCTAGATGGCAAAATGAGCAGTGAGTGGGAGATGATGAAATGAAGACAATGACTGTGAAAAAGAAGAGAGAGAGGAAGACAGGTTGAAGATATAGTGAAGTCAAATGAAGGTTTGGGGTTTTTGTTTGTTTATTTGTAAGACTGGAGATGCCTGAGTATTTATAGGCAGCAGGAAAATGTATAGTTAAGAAGGAAAGGTTGAAAATTGTGAAGAAAGTGTGGGGGGGGGGCGCAGCTAGGTGGTGCAGTGGATAAAGCACTGGCCCTGGATTCAGGAGCACCTGAGTTCAAATCCGACCTCAGACACTTGACAACTTACTAGCTGTGTGACCCTGAAGGGGGGGGGCGGAGAAAGTGGTGGGGGAGGCAGGGTAGGACTATCAAAGAAGGAAATTTCTGGAACACAGGGCACAAATAGTGCTTTGTCATGGAGGACCACTTCATCTTCCTAGCCTGGGGCAAAAGAAGAGAGAATAGGGGATGATACTGAAGGATTTAGGGAGGAAAGTTGGGGAGAAGACAGTTCTGAAAAAGCTTAAGATGGGGTCCTCTTTGACTTGGAGAGAGAAGAGACAGTTTGAAACAGATGATGTGGAAAATGTGCTAGAGAGTCAGGGCGTGCTAAAAAGGATGTCTGTGTAGCCCCGAGAGTATATTTGTGATTGGAGAAATAAATCCATTATGATCCCATTCAACAAAGTTGTGTGACTTCTTCTGGCAGCTTCCTATAACACACCAGAGAGAAAATGGCAGCTGGGAAAGTGGTGGGAGTAATACAGGGTTGGGGCTTGAAAAGAGGTGAGCAGCTAGGATAAGGAAACATGGGATGTGAGAGTAGAGAAAAGAATAAAACCTAACTTTCTTGTCAAAATTTCAAAGGGAGGCAAGTGAGGCTAGAGCACCTGCAACATATTGGGAAATCAGAGATGGGGGGGAAGTGACTGGAAGTTGCATTGAGGCTGAAGAACAACAACTATGTAGTAAAGTCTCCAAATAGAATGGCAGAAATTGGGACAGAGGAAGACTATGAACCAGGTACTGGAGTTCTTGAGAAGGGAGAAAGTGGCTTATAAAAAGGGCACCGCAATGTGGACATGGTAATATAGCTAATTGGAGTGACCTTCAAAGGAGGGGCCTTTCCTGAGTGATGATATGCGGAGAAGAGGGATGGTCTGGAAATATCAATGAGGAGTACTGTATACACTCCCCTCCTGGTCTATAATGGGGGCAAAGTGAGGAGGTCACTTGAGAGGGGGACCAGAGATATAGTTTTCTGGAGAGTGCCTGGTTTCTTTCCATAATTAGAATAAGATCGAAATGTGAAGTCTAATAAACCAATCAGCAGGCATTTATTAAAAAGATTATATGCCAAGTACTGTCTAAGGTAAAGTTTCTTAACCTGGAGTCTAGGAGTTTTAAAAATATTTTGATAACTGTATTTCAATATGATTAGTTTGCTTCACAATCTTGTGTTTTATTTCATCCATTTAAAAACATTATTCTGAGAGGAAAAAAAATTATTCCGAGAAGGAATCTCTAGGCTTCCCCCAGACTGTCCAAGGGGTCCCTGCCACACAAAAAGGTTAAGAACCTCCACCAGAATGAGGGGATAGGAACATGGGAAGGGTAGGGCTGAGGCAGATGGCAATTAAAGATCAAGAAGGGGTAGCATGGGAAGATCATTTTCACCTGGGCAGCCTTTGACTCTGAATAATAGGGATTTGGAGAAGGGAGAGTTTGCTATCCAAAGCACAGTAGATTGGCAGCTAGGTGGCACAGTGGATAAAGCACCAGCCTTGGATTCAGGAAGACCTGAGTTCAAATCTGACCTCAGACACTTGATATTTACTAGCTGTGTGACACTGGGAAAGTCACTTAACCCTTATTGCCCTGCACAAAATAAATAAATAGAGAAGAAAGCACAGTAGATTATCTTTATATCCTTCTCAGTAACAATTGTAGCAGTGCCCCAATTAGTGACTGATTTTCTCCTTCTCCTCCAACATCCCACTACAGGGAGGGAGAAATCTGGGTGTGACATAGAGTAGGGGGAGAATGAGACTGAACTTGGACCAGTCTAGGTGGCCTGGGGTCAAGGGGTTGATACAAGACCATGCCCTTGCACTCACAGGGTTGTTAGTGCTTTTGCCAACCTTACATTGCCATATAAAGGTGAGCTCTCATTATTATTCAATCAGTGATGGGCTGACCACTTGTCAAGGAGGCTGGAGAGGGGATTCTTACATGGGCAGAGGTGGAATAATGAAGTCCTTTGAGGTCCCTTCTAACTCTGAGACAATGACAGGAAGGGATCAGCACCACCCTGAAGTGGGACTGATAGGCAGGGTGGGGCTGTCCTGGGTCTCCCTATTTACTCCTACTCCAGTGGTCAGAGTGATCATGGGGGACCACAGAGAGAAGAACTTAGCTCCAAACTTCAGCCTCCCCTTTTCTATGTCTTTATTAGTGTCTCTTGTCTGATCTTTAGCACAATTCATAAAAAGCCGGTTAGCACACGGCTGACATATCTTTGATCCGATGATCATATACAGGAAACAGCTTGACCCCTGAAGGCTCTCTTAACGTGGGACTGACACTGCACATTGACTTAGCTTCAGGCTTATCAACAAATCTCAGCCAATTTTATTAAAGAGCCGTGTGTGGCGTGTGGAACATGCCAGTGAAAGACAACTTTATTTATAGATCCTCAGCTACAGAGGGTGGCAGAAGCTTGTTTTCCTTGTCACTGGCCCAGTCTTTTTTGCATCTGTAGATGAAAATGACTAGTAAGGGAAGCTCCTGGCCCACAAATGAATGGATGCATGTGCATATATACAAAAATGTACATGTATACACATAAATGCAAGCACACATAGGTCACAGAATTTGGAGCTAAAAGGACCTTAGATCTCATTTAGTCCCTGTGTACATACATGCAGATCACATACACACCTGCAGAGACATGCATATAGGAACATATATAAGCACTTATATATCTAGGCATACATTCATGTGGAGGCAGTGCGGAGTAATACAGCACACTGGCTTTAAAGTCAGGAAGTCCTGAATTCAAATACTGCATCATATCTTTCCTATTAGGCCAAGTCACTTAATCTCTTTGTGCCTTCTCACTATCCTCATCTGTAAAATGAGAGGATTGGAACCAGTGACCTCTTAGGTCCCTTCCAGCTCTCAATTTCTGATCCTTTGATCCTAAAGCAGCTCACATTCAGGGGGGAAAAACCCACCATACATGCCAAGATATATATGCACATAAAATTTGTCCGTGTATAAGTGCATGTGAATACAACATATGCTCTAGTCACTTCTGCATGTACATGCAAAAAATACTGAACATATCCATGTAGAAACTGGCACAGAAGTTAATATAGCATGCAAACACACAGATGCACAAAAAGCCCAAAACACTAAAATGCCTAAGCATTATAATGCAAACAAAAACACACAAAACAAAAATCAAAACATAAATACAGACAACAGTGCACAGGTAACACAATCCCTTTAACACACAAGATCAGTCCCTTCAAAGAGAAGAGTCAAAATCATTAAAACTTAATAGTCAAATCTGGGTTGCAGGAAACAAAGAGGAATCTCCCTTTTGCAGGAAAAAGATGGAGTGTGTAGGAAAGGAGAGGTGAGACCTGGAGTTACTAAGGGCAGATTTCTTCCATTGATTTAATTCAATCTAAATCATCTTCCTAAGCATTTTTAAGCTCCTTCAGATCGATGTAATGAGGGTAACATCTAGCAAGACTGAATACAAAGACCAACAAGATTCAAGGCTACACGATTAATGCATTAGTAGTAGTAGTAGGCTTCCACCAGTCGAGGACGACCACGGATCAGCGCCTTGAAGAGCCATAGGCCACAGTGTGGCTGTGCAGTCTGATACAGGAGCCTCAGCTCCTGCTGCAACAAGGACAGGAAAACTGCCGTTACACTTATAATTTCCCCTACTATAACGACTTCAGTAGCATCCTATGTCAGCTTGCTGACCGGTCAGAAAGCACTTTTGCAGACCACTGTTATTTCTGCAGTACCATTCTCCATATGTACTAGGGATGGGGGACTTATTTCAGACTCACTGGCTTGTAGTATCATTTCTAGGGCTATAAGAAGCTCAGACCGAATGGTGCCATCACCAGTTCCAAATAAGTCAGACCGTGTAGATATTCTCTGGTTCCTTAGGGGCATCTGAAACTAGAATATCAGGTGGGAAAGGAGCCACCTTTAGATTGAGTCCTTTCCCTTTTGTCCCACCTGGGCCAAAGGCCCCCATCCTCCCAGGTCAGACTTGGAAGCCTTCCCCAACTCCCAAGAGTACACTAACATAAAACATCTTCTTTCAGATCGAGACCTATACCCTCCCCATATGGTCCTTTGTTAGGCACCAACTGTCCATCTGCAGCTGGTGAACAGGCCCTTCTTCAGCCTGATTCTTTGTCTTTCAATCACTTGTCCTCTGGTTTGACGGGGTGTTCAATTAATTACCCATATAGGCGGCAGATGGTTGCAGGGTATATTCTTTCTATCATCGCAACCATTCTTCAGGGCAGTTGTTTCAAACTCAAATAGAAACAGGGGCCACTAAACCGTATACTACAGACCACGTATTGACTGAGAAAACCACATATTATGGAAATATGTTTTGCATGACTTCACATGTATAATAAGGTATCATATTGCTTATCCTCCCAATGGATAGAGGAGGGGCTGGAGGGATGGAGAGAATTTGGGACTAAAAATAAATATTTAAAATTTAAAAAGGAAAGAAAGAAAAAAGAAAGCCACATATTAACATTAGCTAGCTAGCTATCCTTTTACATTGGGGGACATTAACTATTTCCCAAGTACATTTTAATCTAGTTTAAGCCATGCTGGGGAATACCATGGGCCACATGCATGACATTTATGTTCCAGGACTATTTCATACACTGGCAGGTTACCCAATTTACAACTATTTAATGTGGAGTGGTATTCCTCTGCTCCACTATCTTGTGTTTCCTTGGAATGCTAAGACTTGTTGTTGTTCAGTTGTTTTCAGTCACTTCCTACTCTTTGTGACCCAGTGTGTGATTTTCTTGGCAAAGATACTAGAGTGGTTTGCTATTTCTTTCTCTGGCTCATCTCCTCTCCAACTGAGGCAAATAAGGTTAAGTGACTTGCCCAGGGTCACCCAACTAGTATCTGAGGCCAGATGTGAATTCGGGAAGATAAGTCTTCATGACTCCAGACACAGGTCTCTATCCCCTGAGCCACCCAGCTACCCCTAAGACTTGTTATCTGGACCCTATCTGCTACCTACAGTCCCTGAAAACAAACTCAAGGATCATTCCATCACTGGCTTCTCTATGAGTCCTCCTGAGCTGAGGTAATAGATAGGCAACAACTCTCCTTCAGCTGATCTCTCAGCCATGTGATGTGCTAGTTGTGATCATCATTTCACCAGTGGAAATGACATTAAAGAAGCATTGCCACCTACTTTGGGGCTGCAGTTTAAGGACTATGGGACTTTTTTATCCGACTTGTAGCCAAAACCTTGCATATGTGAGGTCCACGAGAGCAGGATCTGTCTTGCTTTTCTGTTTGTATCTCCAGCACTGTGCACTTAGAAAATGCTTACTGCAATTGGAAAAAAATAAAATACTATTTCAAAAACAAATGCTTCATCCCACAAAGGCCTAGTGCCTATATAGTTTGTAGAAATAGATGCTGACTGTGTGTTTTATTCAGTGACTTCATTGCACCTTGGGATCCACTGTCTAGCACAGCAATATACTCATATTTTCAGTGCTCATGGTCATTGCCAAATCCAGTGGTAGAAAGAATCCAGGAAAGGTTGGTGGGGAAAGGGTTAAGTTCCTTTAGAACCTTTGTTGTTGTTGACTCATTTTCAGTAGTGTCCAACTCTTCACGACCCTATTTGGGGTTTTCTTGGCAAAGATACTGGAATGATTTGTCATTTCCTTCTCCAACTCATTTTACAGATGAGGAAACTGAGGCAAACAGGGTGAAGTGACTTGCCCAGGGTCACACAAGCAGTAAGTGTGTGAGGACAGATTTTAACTCAGGAAGATGAGTCTTCCTGACTCTAGGCCCAGAACTCTATCTTTGAGCCACCTAGCTGCCCCTCCTTTGTAGCCTAGAGTGACCCTAATCTTTGACCCCATCTATATTTCCAGATTCTGGTCCAGTGGACATTAGTTTTTAGAAGAGCAATGATGGATTCTTCTCTCAATGAAAATTCCATGTGCCCTTTTTGATTTCAGTAGTAATGGTGGTGGTGGTAGTAATAATGGTGGTGGTGGTAGTGGTGCTGGTGGCAGTGGCAGTGACAGTAGTGACTGGACCTAGAGCCAGGAAGACCTGAGTTCAAATCTCACCTCAGATACTTACTCGCTATGTCACCCTGGGCAAGTCAGTTAGCCTTTTTCTGCCTCTGTTTTCTCATGTATAAAAATAGGGACAATAATATAACCTTCCTCCCAAGGTTGTTGTGAAGATAAAATGAAATTATATTTGTAAAGAACTTTGCAAACCTTAAATGCTTGCCAGAAGGGGGAGGAAGAAAAGGTGAAGGCAAGATAGCCATCATTTATATAGTACTTTAATGTTTGCAAAGTGCTTAAATATATTATCATTTGATTTTCAGAATAAATGAGGATTAATGAGGAAACTGAGGCAAACAGAGTTAAGTGACTTGCCCATGGTCACACAGCTAATAAGTGTCTGAGGCAGGATTTGAACTCTTCTTTCTGACTTCAAATCCAAGGATCTCCCCACTGTACCATCTTGTAAAATACCCCTGGGCCTCTTTAGCTACATTCTTTTGGCACTGTTTCCAGAGCCATCACCAGAGCCTTTCTGTCCCTCTAGAAGGAGTGGTTGACCCACATACTGGTCTAGCTTCCACCTGGCTTAGTCCAGGTTTTTGGGTTGAGGTCTAGTATATCTGAGTCAGTCTTGATTGACCCTATCTAAGGGGCTACCATAGGACCATATATTTGTTTCTAACTAGTTTCTCTGTTCTTTAGCCTTTCTTATGCCTCCCAGGTCAACTGCACCAGTCGGAGTACTGAGGAAGTGGGTCTCACACACCCTGAGATATAACCATTGCCTATCACCATGCACCACTCCCCCCAATCATTCCATCATACTCTTGCATTCCCCATTCAATGTGGCTTTAATCATTGCTCTCTGAAGCAACTTCTCTAACCTTAACACAAAGCCATAGCCCCTTTCTCCTTCCTATAGGTAGCCAGTTAGGAACTTCACAAAAATGTCTTCTGAGCTGTTTTAGGAAAGGCAGCATGTGATAGTGGATTGAATACTGGACTTGAAGTCAAAAAGACCTGGGTTCCAATCTTTCCTTTGATATTTATGAGCTGTGTGACCTTGGATACGTCACCTAAACTTCTCTGAGCTATAGCTACCACATTTGTAAAGTGAGGATACTAATTTCTATTATAGCTACCTAAAAGGACTATTATGAGATTTACATGCAATAATGTATCTAAAATGCTTTGCCGACCTTAGAGTACGATACAAATGTCAGAAACATCTATTATTATAGGTAGCCAAACAGCACAAAGGATCATCAGGCCTAGAATCAGTAGGACCTGATTCAAATCTGGCCTCAGATACTTACTACCTGTATAATCCTGGGCAAGTCACTCAGTTTCCTCATTTGTAAAATGGGGATAACAATAGCACCTACCTCTCAGGGTTGCTGTGAGGTTAAAATGAGGTAATTGTAAAGCACAGCACCTGGAACATATAGTGAGTTATTGTTGTTGTTGTTGTTGTTGTTGTTTTTATTGTTGTGTATTCTCAGTGCCACCATATTGACATTCTATCATTGCCAATGTTTGAGTACTATTACCTTGGGGCTCTAATTGTCTATTTCTTTGCATCAATTCTTTCCTGCAATTCCAACTATCATTTTGGCATGTCCTAAGCAGAAATCACAGGGTTCCTCTCCAGATGGACAGGCATAGACCCTTGAAAAGGACCATGAAAGTTGAGAACTATCTTTACATGTAACGGAAAAAATAAAATACCTTATACATTAAAAAGAAAAAAAAAACAAAAACAAAAAAGAAAAGGACCATGGCTTTCCATAGAGAGCCCTCTTGAGATGTACTCTTTAAAAACCTGAAAACAAAAAAAAAAAAAAACCTGACCCATGGGCCTATCTCCTGTTACTGATCAGGTATGGGGATGTTGTGCTAAAGGTAGGAATGGACAAAATGCAGATACACTGAAAGATAAAGGGAAGGCCTTTGGATACAAAGGACACATCCCATATCTTAGAAATAGTCTGAGGCTTAATTGCATGTAAAGAGTCTAGCAATACAATGGACTTAGTCCAGGGCACAGACTCCTCCAATACCTCTGTCCCCTGTCACTTATCTGCATAACATCCAACAGGAATCTGGGAAGTATCATTTGGCTGATCATCATAAGGAAAGGTTGAGTTTAAAAATGAAAGAAGTCATTACCACTGAAACAGGAAGGATGAATGAACAAGAGAGGCTAGGCCTTGCCCATCTCCAGCCTGGAGGTGATAAACCTTTAGCTCTAAGGGCATCAAAGAGGAGAGGTTTTTCCCGATGCCCTTGCTGAGGTAACACCATAGAAATCAAGCTAAAAAATACAATGACTATGTAGTTAAGCCCAACTAGGTGGCACAGTGGATAGAGCCCTGGGCTTGGAATAAGGAAAACTCATCTTTGTGAGTTCAAATCCAGCCTCAGACACTTACTATGACCCTGGACAAATCACTTAACCCTATTTGCCTCAGTTCCTCATACACAAAATGAGCTGGAGAAGGAAATGGAAAACTACTCCAGCATCTTTGCCAAGAAAACCCCCAAATGAGGTCACAGAGTCAGACATTACTGAAATGAGGAAGGAAGGAAGGAAAGAAGGAAGAAGAGGAAAGGGAAGGAAGGAATAGAGAGAGAGGAAGGAAGGAAGAAAGAAGAGGAAAGGAAAGAAGGAAGGAAGAAAGAAGAGGGAAGGAAGGAAAGAAGGAAAGAAAAGGTGATAGTCTATAGCTACCCACTGAAGAGTGAGCCCAAGAAATTCAGTTTATTAGCAGCCCATCTAGCAAAAGAACTGTGTCTTATAAAGATCCCAGGAGATAAGTGACTTGCCATGTCTACTCCAGTAGTGACCTGTTTGGCCCAAGCCAGCAGCAGACTGACCCATCCAGCTGAAATATCATGTCTTTGGAGGGGCCGGGCCAGCTGACTGGCACCACCAATGCTATGCCCTGCAACAAACTTTATGAGGCTCCTATAGGGAAAGAAAAGACACTAGGACTTGCAGTTACAGAGTTGTGAGCTGCTTTAGTCATATATGTTTCCTACATGTGTGCCTCAATAGTATTATATTTTAAACTTGTTCCTGCATTTCTCCCATGTGCACACAGACTCTATGTATTTTTGAAGGAAATTCTTTGTAGTTACTACTCTTGGTATGCTAGTTGAGTAAATGTCTTTACTAAAGAACTGAGTCTACAGAATGACTGTTAAAAGGAAGCACTCAGGTAGGGGCTCATGAGCTATATGTTAGAAGGATAATCACTTACCAGGTTACCCCTAGAACCCGAGGAAGAGCAGCAGCCACCACCTTTCTGGTGCCAGTTTGAGTTTGGGGATTGACAAGGTGTTACATTAATATTGTGTCACTGGTTGCTTAAAGGGGTTTATCCCTCCACCCCAGGCAGTCCATTTATACTGCTCACAGTCTATTTTGATTTTTGCCATAAAGGATTTAAACTCCTTCAGCAACTCTTGGTCAGCAATGGCAGGTTTAGTAATTAATTTCCAAGTAACCTCTTTTCTAGGTATCTTCATGGGGATCCAGGAAGATCCTACAATTTCAGGCAACTGACACAATTCATCAACTGCATTATTTTTTATCTTGTAAAGCTTACACACACACACACACACACACACACACAAACATGTACACACCATTACCACCACCACCAAAACTGTTACCACCACCACAAAAGAATACACAGCATTGTACAGGGTGGGCCAAAAGTCATGATGGGGTGTCAATATTTAATAACTCCTTTATGGTTTGTTTTTAATTTACAATACCATGGTATCATATACAGTATATATAGGAAATTAATTTACATTACATGGGAAAAGTCAAATTTCATAAATGGTAAAACAATAAAGAAAAAATAATTTTCTAAAAGTTATTAAAACATTGTGACTTTTGGCACACCCTGCATAAAGCCCTCTTAGAGTTTTCTTCATCTTATTCAGAAGGTACCCCAGAACTTAATGAAAATCTGTTCCCACCACTTTCCACCAGTTCATCAATAACTGAGTTGCCATGGTGTGTAATTATCCCCAAAATCATAAAATGTCATCTCAACACACAGTACTACTATGGTTCCTAGAATTTGTTGAACACTCTCCACTCAGATGTCAAGTCAAGTCTTCCTAAAGCACAGGAATGACCATATCGCATCCCTATTTAACCAGCTTTCAGTGACCCTCTATCACTTCCAGAATCAAAGACAAAATCTTGTTTGGCTTTTAAAGTCCATCATGACTTAGCTCTCTTCTATCTTTCCACTCTTCTTGTGCCTTACTCCCCTCCACATAATCTGAGATCCAATGACACTGTCTTCTGCTTTTCTCTGACAAGATCATCCATTTCCGGACTTTGGGTATTTTATCTGTCTGTCCCCCATACCTGGAATTCTCTCCCTCCTCATCTCTGCCTCTGGGAAAGTCTTTCCCACTCCTCAACTGTAGTGCCTTCCCTTTGAGATTGTCTCCAATTTATCCTCTATATATCTTGTTTGTACATTGTTGGTTACATTATGAGCTCCTTGACAGAAGGAAATGTTTGAGTTTTGGTTTGGTTTGGGTTTGGGTTTTTTTGCCTCTCTTTGTATACCCAGCACTTAGAACAGTGCCTAGAATATACCAGCTGCTTAATAACTAGTTGACTTCCTAGAATGAAACTTGCCTGTTTTGCTAGCAATATGACACAGGTTCACACAAATACTCTAATAGATCACGGAAGTGCTAGTGCAGGTAGACTTGACATTGAAACATCCATCATAATCCTGGAAAGACCTTCATAATGGAGGATCCCAGTAATTGCCATCTATCTTGGATCCTTACTGATGGGTTCAAATCATGGGAACACCAATTGATAAGTGGCTGAAGGATATGAATAGGCAGTTTTCAGAGGAAGAGATCTAATCTATAGCCATATGAAAAATGCTCTAAATCACTAATCATTAGAGAAATGAAAACTAAAACTATGAGGTACCACTTCACACCCATCAGATTTACTAAGTGGCAAAAAAGGAAAAGGACAAATTCTGGAAGGGCTGGTACAGGTACTTTAATGAACTGTCTGTTGGTAATGCTGTGAACTGGTCCAACCATTCTGGAATACAATTTGGAACTAAGCTCAGAAAGCTATTAAACTAATGTACACCCTTTGACCCAGTGACACTGCTGCTAAGTCTATACCCCAAAGAGTTCAAAGGAAAAGAAAGGAGTAAAAGTATCCATATGTGTGAAAATATTTATAGTATCTCTTTTTGTAGTAGCAAATAATTAGACATGGAGGGGGTGCCCATCGATTGGGGAATGGCTGGACAAGTTATGGTATATAAATGTTATGAAATACTGTTGTGCTGTAATGATGAAGGGGATAGTTTAAGAAAAACCTTGAATGAACTGATGTAGAGTGAAGTGAGGAGAACCAGGAGATTAATTTATAAAATCACAATGATATTATAGGGACAAACAACTTTGAAAGCCTTAGAAACTCTGATGAGCACCCTGACAAAACAGAAATTCTGGGAGATTCATGACAAGACATACTTTCCCACTTCCTGATGGAGGCATAATGGGCTCAGGTTACAGTTTGAGATTTTGGTGGGGAGGGGTTTCCCAACATGGGCAATGTGGGAATTTGTTTTACTTGACTATACATGTTTGTAAGAGGGCTTTGATTTATTCCTGCTTTCTCAAAAGGGGAGTAGGTGTGGAAAGAATGGAGGCCAGAAAATAAAATAAAATTTCCAAATTAATTCAAAAATTAAATTTCAAAAAAAACCCCAACCTACTTAAGGCTGGTTGACTACCAAACAAAAACAAAAACACCTCACTTGACCTCACTGTCTTTGCTAGCTATCATGACTAAATATAACATGACTATACATATATAATAGGTTTTGGTTTTCTTATCATCTCTATAGTTGGGTAAGAAGGGGAGAGCTGAAAATAAAATAAAATGGATTTTTAAAAAAATTATAGAGACATTTAATAATAATTTACATATCTTAGCCCATTTATCCTCCGCAGTTCAAAAACCGGGAAGTTCCAAATTCTGTCAATTCAGGAATAGGTATTTGTTTACCAACAAACTCAGGGGGAAAACTACATTGAAATGATAAAATATTTCATTAGGACCAAAATCAATGAGAAGGGAGGGGAAGGGAGGGAGGGAGGGAGAGAGAGAGACAGACAGACAGACAGACAGACAGACAGACAGACAGACAGACAGACAGACACACGGAAGGAAGAAAGGGAGGGAGGGAGGGAGGGAGAAGGAAGAAAGGGGGGGAGGAAAGGAAAGAGTGAGGAAAGGAAAGGAGGGAGGGAGGAAAGAATGGATAAGGAAAGAAAGAAGAAAGGAAGAGAAGGGAGAAGAAGAGGGAGGAAGATCAAAGAAGGGGAAAGGGAAAGGGAGAGGGAGGGAGGGAGGGAGGAAGGAAGGAAGGAAGGAAGGAAGGAAGGAAGGAAGGAAGGAAGGAAGGAAGGAAGGAAGGAAGGAAGGAAGGAAGGAAGGAAGGAAGGAAGGAAGAACCTATTGGATGAGTCCAGGGTCCTTCCTTTATCAGAGTAATCAGAAAAATAAGAAATGAGCCCCTTTAAAATACTCAGGCTCCGATAGGGCAAAGTATAAGCAAGATCTCTCTCCAACTGGAATGAGAGGTTTGAAGGCTTCAACGGGGAGGCCTTGACCTTCTGCTGGATAACTGGGCCTGCCAGTATCTGCTGACCCACACCTTTCACTTGCCCGGCTATTCCTGCTTTCTGATGCAGTTCCTGCGTCGTTCATTTCAGGCTCTACTCTGTGTTTGCCAGGCCCTTTTATTCCAGCATCACTTCTGACATGACTCGGCCCCATGCTGTGATGAACCCAGCTGAGATACCTGTGATTCCTCCTTCCTCTTGGCAGGATAAAGCTTCTTCTCTGGTGGTTTCCCTGATAGGAGGGCTAAAGCAAGGCTCCTCAGCTTCTTGGAAGAAAAAAACCTCTTTTCCCACTTTCCACAGGCGCAGGACTAACCTCTCTCTCTTTCAAAAGGACAGTGAAGGAAGGAGCTCCCCTCAGTTGTATTCCATTCTTTGACAATTCAGCGGCTATAGTAAGAGTTAAATGGTGTAGCTTTGGTTCTTGTGAGGAAAGTGAAAATGTGGGTCCTGGCTCACAGATTGCTCCCTGGTAGACCTTGTGTACATCCCTGGGCCTTGGTTGGCTCATCTGTAAAACAAAAGGACTAAACTAGATTTCTGAAGCTCTCCCAGCTCTAACATTTTATGTTCTAAGGCCCCTCTGCTAGTTCTAACACTCAATGTTCTAGGGTCCTTTCCATCTCTAACGTTCTAGGGAAAGACCCTCCCAGTTCTAAGATTCTGTGTCCTAGAATCTTTTCCATTTCTAACATTCTTTGTTCTAAGGTCCCTTCCAATTCTAACATCATGTGATTCTCTAACTCCAAACCCAGTGTTCTCACCCTTCATCTATGATTCTTCAGTTCTTTAGTCTTTTTCAATTAAAAAAATTATGGGTAGCATTTTTTGTACCCAAAAGGCCAAAGGTGAGATGGTAGGAATAGTACAGCAGCCCCAAGAACCCATACCAAGTGTTATGGGGCATCTGCCAGGGCCTCTCTCTTTGTCCTCATGCAAATTGTATCCAGATTATTAATATATTCAAAGCCACGTATGAATAATATAGACATTTATGCAAAGGTAATTGCTTCAACTAGGTTACTGGTGTGACTTTTATTGTCTCTCCAGACACTGAATATTAAAACTCCCTTCCCATGGATGCCGGAGTGGGAGCAGCTCTTCTCTTCAGTGCACAGAGCTCCCTGGAGGAGAGAAGGGGTTTAAGCATGAAGATGGCCCAGCTTTTTGTGGGTCAGAAGGAGGAAGAGAAACAGATGACTCCTAAGAACAGCCTTCTAGCATGATGGTCAAGGCATGCGGGGGCTTTTCATTTCCCAATAAACCCCAATGTCAGAGGCTCCTTGTAAGCCTCAGGCTCAGTATGGGTATGGAGAGGCAGTCATAGCCTGGGGAACAGCTTTGAGCCCTCACAAGACTCTGGATGTGCCAGGTGTCAGAGGGTCAGCCTGGTGCAATGGAAAAAGCATTTGATAGAGATTCAAAAGATATGGGTCGTAGTCCTGGCTCTAACATTTACTTGATCACATGACTTATGACCTTGGGCAAATCACTTCCTTTTATGAATTTTAATTGCCTTTTCTACAAAATGGGATAACACTTGACTACCTATCTCATAGGACATTGTGCAAATGCAGGGAGATAATGGACTTTCTAAACATTAATTGCTTTAGAAATGTGACTACTACATGGATGTGATGCTTATCCCCAAGTTATTCTAAACTGGTAGGTTACCTTAGTCTCCCTGTAGCCTCAAAGCCAGACATGATCTTTACCTCCATCCACAGCCCTTGGGTTCTTGAAAGTTACGCCAATGAACCACAAGCTCCGTCGGGTCATACCAGTCTAGAAAATCTTATAGGACAATCCCAGGGCCATGGGTCTGCTGAATTCAGAGAACCTCAGAACCATAAAGTTGCTCAGGGTGAGGGGGTTGAGTGGTGGTATTATGTGTAAAGTTTTCTATTCTCAACAACTCAAGAAAGGAACATAAATGGGTGGGTAGGGTTGTGATCTAAATAAATAGAAAGAGGACCCACATTTCAAATTATAGTTTCTTTAAGTAGTTCCATACTGCACATGAACTGGCAAATGAAAATAAGCTGAGAACAAGAGGGCAGCCTCAGATAGGAGAGAGGTATCCTCTGGGTGGGCCAAAGGGAACAGGGCCAGGACTGGGAAATAAAAGGTTGGGAATATAATTCTGGAGGCTCATTAGTGGGGTGGCTGGCTATGTAAATGTGATCTGGCTTTCCAGCCACACCTGGGGCATTTTACATGAAACTGTCCTAAGTGCTGAAGAGAATACTAATGTGACCATGTGTGCCTATGTGAGGGACAGAACTGGTGTGTGAGCTTTAGAGAAAGGAGCTATTCTTGGACTGTGCATGTCTCTAAAAGATGAATGAAGAATGTCTGTCCTTTTCTTTTCTTTCTTTCTTTCTTTCTTTCTTTCTTTCTTTCTTTCTTTCTTTCTTTCTTTCTTTCTTTCTTTTTTTTTGCGGGGCAATGAGGGTTAAGTGACTTGCCCAGGGTCACACAGCTAGTAAGTGTTAGGTGTCTGAGGCCAGATTTGAACTCAGGTCCTCCTGAATCCAGGGCCGGTGCTCTATCCACTGCGCCACCTAGCTGCCCCTCTGTCCTTTTCAAAGCTCTTGCACCAACTGCACCCATCTCATAAGCACACAGAGGTGTGTCAGCATTTTCTTCACCACTCAGGAGAGTCTCATGCAATTGCTTTAGGCTTGACTGAAAACCCAGGTTACAGAAGAAAAAATGGTGTCTGCCCTTGAAGCTCTGTGGTTTCTGGGGAGACCAAGGCCAGATTTCAGCTTAGAGTAATCGAGGGGAAGTCCAAGAAAGGGCCCTAACAATGCACTGGTTAACTTGCTTTGAAGTGAAGCTAGGAGGTGGATCTTCCTAGATCAAGACCCAGAGAAGTCTTTGGGAGGCATCTTTAAGGATAGCACTTGGTGGCTTGGATTCTAGGTGGGCAATCTGAGGGGTCTAGTCCATTTGATGAGACTTTCTGGATTTTCAGAGCACTTTCCTGAGAACCACTTCTATGAGCTACATTCTTTCCTTCCTCTTTCCCTCCCTCCCTTCCTTCTTTCCTCTTCACTTCCCTGTTGGCCCCCAAGGCTTAGGGTGGAACCCTAATCCAGGGCAAGAAATGCAGAAACCAGAGTGCCTATAAATTGTGGGTTTGTGGCAGAGAGTTCAGCCAACAGTCATCCCAGAAAGTGAAGTAATTACACATTTTTGTTTGTGTTGAGGTTCCTACTGGGTCTGGGATGAAAGGTGGGAAGGGAGATAATATATCCCAGGGTCCTCAGTGTAGCAGATAGATTCTGCCTTTGGTTTCAGGCCTCATTGAGGACTTTCTCTCCAGTCATTCTGCTGACCTCAAAATCTCAGTAGAATTGCCCTTTGAGAATTTATGAGAAAGAGTTGTTCTGAACTTCTTTGGTAAAGATTCAGGTTTTCTATAGGATTAGTTGAGGTAAGGATACAAGGAACTCAGTGACCAGGGGTGGCATTAGATGTGAACACCTTGAGGGTATGGACATATCAACTTTAACCAATCCCAAGCCGCAATAAATTATCAGTTGCGAGCATTTACACTTAAGAAAAATTGATTTGTTTTAATTGATTATCTAGATTAAAAAGTAACAAAGAAAATATCTACAATGCAGATTAAATTGGGGGGGCAGGGCAATGAGGGTTAAGTGACTTGCCCAAGGTCACACAGCTAGTAAGTATCAAGTGTCTGAGGTCAGATTTGAACTCGGGTCCTCCTGAATCCAGGGTTGGTGCTTTATCCCCTGTGCTACCTAGCTGCCCCTGCGGATTAAATTTTAAAATGTGCCAGGCTGTACATTTTTTTTGGAGAGCAGGTATTAAATATTTACCAACACACCCCTGGCAGGGACCCTGTTGTTTTTTCATCTGTGTATCTCCAACACTAATTACAGGCCCCTAGACATAGTAGGCACTTAATATGTGTTTGTTGAATTTAATTGCCAGTGGCTGCCCTTATTTTGAAGATAGTCCACATGGCTTGGGAAGAGATAATAGGAGATCAGGATGAATAGAGCCTGGCTCAGCTCAGGTCCTAGAGCTCAGCCAAACCCAAAGCCTAGAACCCAGAACCCAGAACCCAGAGAGGTCCCCTTAGACAAAGAAAGCCTAGAGCAGAGTTCAGAGCCCAGCCCATTCCAAAGCCCAGAGCTCAAATCCAAGGCCAGCCTAGCCTAGCCAATCTGTCAGGGACCCACAGAAGGTGTTGTCATGACAACAGTGCTCTCCCTGTCTCAAGAGCTATCATCACCAGGGTGATTAGTTTTAGACATAATTGCTTCTGACCCCCATTCAGGGTAGAAATGCTTATCCTGGATCCATTGTAAAGCTTTCTGCTGGCCTCCATTCCAAGCTCACCTTAACACCAATGCTGATTCAACTCAACAAATATTTACAAGGCTAGTTCAGGTTCAGAGACTATACCTTGATTTCCCCCTTCATTCCCCCAGGAGCCTCAGCTCTGACAACTTTTAGAGATGAAGGGGACGGACGAAGGGGGAAAGGTCCCTGGGGCCAATGGAGGCAGATTGGGGAGGGAGACATTGCTGAAGGGCTGGAGCCGTGGGGCAAATGTGGTGAGGAGAGGTCCTAAAGGCTGGATTTCTGGGGGCAGTTTGGGGAGGGTGGGGTTGAGGAGTTGGTCTCTGGAATAGATAATCTAATGCCACCCCTGGTCACTGAGTTCCTTGTGTCCTTACCTCAACTAATCCTATAGAAAACCTGAATCTTTACCAAAGAAGTTCAGAACAACTCTTTCTCATCCCCCTACCCCAGTCTAAAGTTCTCAAAGGGCAATTCTACTGAGATTTTGAGGTCAGCAGAATGACTGGAGAGAAAGTTCTCAATGAGGCCTGAAACCAAAGGCAGAATCTATCTGCTACACTGAGGACCCTGGGATATATTATCTCCCTTCCCACCTTTCATCCCAGACCTAGTAGGAACCTCAACACCCAGGCCAGGAGCCAGGTGCTTAGAGAGGATGAGAAGGTGCTGGGTCCCTGAAGTGCATTGAGGAGGGGAACACAAGTGGCCCAGGGCTAGATTCAGGGTTGGAGTAGAGTGGGATCTTTGGTCTAAGAGCCATGTTCTTGGGAACAAATATGTCAAGGGACCTTGTAGACCTCAGTTCTTATTCTAGAGTACCAGGGAGAGCTCTGCTCTAACTTATGATCACCAATGCCTCTTCATTCTCCTACCCCTCCAAGTTATATCAGAGATTCCTTTTTCTTATTCCTCAAAGTCTTTTGGTCTCTCTAAGATATTTATTTCTTCCCCAGAGGGGTAGGGGTGAGAGAGATGGAGGAATATAGATGGGCACACTCCATAGAAACCAAGGTGTAGCTGAAAGGTTTCTAGGCTCAGTGTCTCTGGATCAAAGGAAATGCCAGAATTCTCTTCGTTCCTAATTTTTCCTTCTTAGGAGATAATCTTTGATATACCTTGACCTCCTCCGTCGCACTTCCCTCAACCTTTCCTATTATGTCTTGGCCTGTGGGAGGCACACACCTTTATAGAGATAAGGGAGTAAGCTCAAAGGCAGAATCTGAAATATAACATCCTCTCCCATCTCTATACTTTCTGGAGTGACCCACATTCCGATGCTGGAACAAAATGACCTCACAATTGTGAACCAACAAGGACCTCTGAGATCAACACAAACATATTGCTTGTGGTTCCAACAGTTTCTCCCAGGGGATCCACTGCAGTCTAGCACATGAAAATATGCAGAGACAATGGGGAAATATGCAAGAGGACCAAGACCAGAACAATTATACCCTTCCTCTGCTCGCATAAGTCTCACCCTGGCTTCTATACCTTCACAGCTCTCTCAAGCTACCACAAGGGCAAAACCTTCATGATATACAGATGAGAAAACTGAAGTCCAAAATGGAAACATGACTTTCCCAAGTTTACAAAGTGAACTGGTGGCAGACCATCAACTTAAACTCAAAACTCTTTGGGTTTGTGGGTTCCTTTCAGTAATTCTGACTGATACCCTTGCCTTCTGATTCCCAGTCTTGAGTTGTTCTAAGCCTAGTCCCCTCTGGCCTTGAGAGGCTCCCCATACAAATCTTCCTCTCCCTGAGCCAGTTTGAGAGATGCACAGGCACGTTCTCCTTGTGTTCTCCCCCCCACCTTTTTTATCTCTGGCATGGGTCGAAGCATATGGAGCTTTATCTAGAAGAATGATGGATTCTGTCCAGACATCTGTATTGTCTTCAATTAAGGGTGAACAGTGACAAACTGAAGAATGTGCAGAGAAGATCAGCAAGAACGGTAAAAGGATCAGAGACACTATAGCAAAGGAGGTGAAAAGAATGGGTATGTTTTATCTAGAGAAGAGAAAAGAGATGGCCAAAGGGCACTTTCTTTGAAGATCTTAAAGGCTGTCATAAGAAAGAATTAGGTTTACTCTGCTTGGCCCTGGAGGACAAGAGGGTACAAGTTACAGGGAAGTAGATTTGGGGCCAATATAAGGAAAATGTGCTTCCTAAGGAGAGCTTCCCAAGAGTAGAATGACCTGCCTTAGGAGTTGGTGAACTTCCCATCACTGGTGACCTTCTAGAGGAGGCTGGATGACCACTTGCCAGTCATGTTATAGAAGGAATTCCTTTTCAGAGAGGGATTGGACAAGATGGCCTCTGGGGTCATATACCAGGGGACTGAGAGCAGGGTAATTGGCATCATGGGAAATGAGCCAGATAACTGCCTTCTTCAATCAACTTACTTCTTTCTCCGAGAAGGGAACTAAAGTCACATGTAAAGGGGTCTAGCTCAGAATAGGAAAGGTGGGAGTGTCAGATCACTGGGTCAGAAAGCAAGCCCAATCAAAGATCAGAATCCTAGCTGATATGATCAGAAGTGTGGTTGAAGAGCCAAATAATCCAAGACGAAATGAGAAACAGGAAGCCAAAGGGAGCTGGAGTCGTGAAGCCCTGATCACTGGATCACTGCCCAGTGAGGGACAGAGGATCAAGGTACAGTGAGCTTTAGTCCCTGGCTCCACCCTCTGCTGTCTGAAAGAACCCTTTATGATTGGGCATCCTCGCAATCGGCTCATAGTCCTGTCTTCCAGGGCCCTGAGGATCCTGCTTTAGTTGGTGATGCCACTTGAGATAATCAATGACCTAGCAGATTGAAGGCCTTAGTTTAATCAATTAAGATACCTGCCATGTATTGACCAATGCCTAGGGCTATGAACAGCTCATTGATTGGCAGGAGCACTGCTGGGGGGAATGGTCAAACAAATGGAGCTGAGCTAAGTCCTGATCAATAAGCTACATTCAAAAATGCCTCCTTCTTCCCACACCCCCACTCTCCCCTAGAGCACCATAGTACCCAGAAAGTGATTGCACTGACAACAGACCAGAGAAAAGTAGATTTGCCCTCTTCCTTCTAAGGTTGACAGTAGGAACACATTTCTGGCTGCTTATGAAGACAGAAGACCCTTGGGACAGGAATGATGGGGCTTGTCCTAGCTACTCTGTTCCTCCTTAAGGTAGGTTGGGCCTATAAGACCTGAGTTCAAGACAAATTAGTGCAACCTAGGAGGAGGGAAAAGCCAGTGAATGATAATAACCAATGACTCTGAAGAGAAAAAAGCCAGGGTGGCCCAGATCACCCCAAATGTTGGATTATCTGGAGATCCATTATGTTTGGTGGTAGATTATATGGAGCAAATACCACCTCCTCTGGTTTAGAATGAACTTTCTTCCCTCCATCCTCACATAACACTTTGTACCTGTCCAACAATCTTGTTATATTCTCTTTTGTTTTTATGATTGTTGTAGCATATTGTATTCAGAACACAAATGTGAGCAGGTCCACATGACTGGTAAGAAACTCTGTTTCTGTCATTCAAAGACTCGGACAACTACAATCAGAAAGCTCATTGTCAGAAGGCTGGTCTCACAGAAATGAGTTCTTTGGGCATGTTAACCCATGAAAACCATAGACCAAGATACAGTGTGTTTGCAAGCTACACAAAGGGAGGAAATTCCTTTCCCCTGAACTCAAGGATCCATCAAGTAATATGTTTGTGTCATATCCCTCCATCCCTATTAGATTATAAGCTTTGTGAGGTCAGGGACCATGTCTTAGCAAACAAAAAAAGCAGTTACTCCCATTTCTACAGTGCTTCAAGCAATATAGATTTTTTTTCCTCAACAACCCTATGACTTATGGAATATAAATATTATTACTCCCATTTTACAGATGAGAAAGCTGTGGCAAAGTTGCTTGTGCAAGGTCACACAGCTAGTAAACCAGGATCCATATCCAGGTTTTCTGACTCCAAGTCCAATGCTTCTTCCATTATATCCCAAGGCCTTTAATTATCTTTGTATCAGCCCCAGGAAGTAACAGTGCCACACACATAGCAAGCACCTCATAAATGATTGGTGAATGAATATTGAGAGATACTGTGATATTGAAGAAACCTCAATGGACTCAAAATCTCAAGGCCTGGGTTTAGATCCCAGCTCTACCACTCACCAATTATTCAACCTTGAGCAAATCTCATAAATGGTAAGGGCTCTAAGGGGGGCAGCTAGGTGGCACAGTGGATAAAGCACTGCCCCTGGATTCAGGAGGACCTGAGTTCAAATCCAGCCTTAGACACCTGACACTTATTAGCTGTGTGACCCTGGGCAAGTCACTTAACCCTCACTGCCCCACAGAAAGAAAGAAAGAAAGAAAGAAAGAGAGAGAGAGAGAGAGAGAGAGAGAGAAAAAGAAAGGAAGGAAGGAAGGAAGGAAGGAAGGAAGGAAGGAAGGAAGGAAGGAAGGAAGGAAGGAAGGAAGGAAGGAAGGAAGGAAGGAAGGAAGGGAGGAAGGGAGGAAGGGAGGAAGGGAGGAAGGGAGGGAAGGGAGGGAAGGGAGGAAAGGGAGGAAAGGGAGGAAAGGGAGGAAAGGAAGGAAAGATCTCTAAGGGAACTCATGGATCTAGACATAAAAGAGACCCTAGAGGTCATCTCACCTAACCTTGTATTTTACAGATGAAGAAACTGATGCCCGGAGAGGTTGGGTGATTTGCCCAAGGTCACACAGTTGGTAAATAGCAAAACTTGAATTCAGGTCCTTTGAATTAGTTCCTCATTCTCTGTGATCCTGTGTATCCAGAAGGCTGTGAATCTTGTGTCATTTCTATCTACAACATCCTTGCATCCAACCCCTTCTCTCTTACTAACTCCCTTACCAGCTACCACCTTAGCTCAGGTCCTCATCACCTCTGACCTTTATGATTGCCATAGTCTTCCCACCTCAAATCTACTCCAGTTTATTCTCCTCATACTTTCCAAAGTTATTTGCCTTACACACAGGTCTGACTATGTCGCTCCTCTACTCAAGCATCTCTGGTTGCTCCCTAGTGCCTCTAGGATAAAATAGAAATTCTGTTTCTATATCAAAGTCTTATAAAACCTGGCCCCAATTTATCTTCCCGGGAACATTAGATATTCCTCCCCCTGGAGCATTCTGTGATCCAAACAAACCCAGACTCCATCTTCCAACTTCCTGCTATCCCCTATGCTCGGAATGCAACCCTTCCTTACTTCTGCCACACAGAATCCTACTCTTTCTTCAAGATACAGAGCACAATCTTCCACATGAAGTCTTTCCTAATCTCTGCAACTGCTAATGCCCTCCCTAATTATTGTTCTTATTGTTGTCCAGTCATTTCAGTAGTGTTCAACTCTCCATGACCCCATGTGGGGTTTTCTCAGCAAAGGTACTAGACCTAGTTAATTTTCCAGATGAAGAAACTGAAGCAAAAAGGCTTAAGTGACTTGCCCAGGGTCACATAGCTAGTAAGTGTCTGAGGCCAGATTTGAACTCAGGAAGAAAAGTTTTTCTAACTTCAGACCCAGAATTCTATCCACTGTGCCACCTAGCTGCCCCTGTAATTATCTTGTATGTATTTAACTACATTTTATTTATTTGCATCAATTCTATATATTTATCTTATATACTATATGTGTGTATACATATAAATGTATATATGTGTATATAAAGAACATACCTATTCTAATATGTAGCTATATAAATCTATATCTATATCCATATCTATACCTATATAGATATAAAATAAATTCCCCATTAGAATGTAAGTTTCTTGCAATTACAGAATGTTTCTTTTTTTTGTACTTGTATCCCCAAGGCCTAGTACAGTGCCTGGAACATAGTAGGTGCTTAATAAATGCTTGCTGATTGATTTCAGCCCTCTTTCCATTGCACCAAACAGCATCCTAACCCTTTCTTTTTTAGATTAGGACACTGAAGCCCAGAGAGGGGGAAATGACTTTCCTGTTATCCCATACCTAATAAATGCCAGTCAGGACTAGAACCCAGATCCTTGTCTCCAAGCCCAGGATTCTTTCTCCTCTACTGTCACCAATTCACTTAATGTCAGCCTCAATTTTCTCATTTGCAAAATGAGAACAATAGTAATGCCTGCCCCAGAGGGCACATGTGAGAATCAAATAAGAAAAAAAGTTCATAAAATGTGGCTTAGAGTATAAAGTATTATATAAAAATTGATTCTTATTCATGCTGATACTATTACATTTGGTCCTTATGACTGACTCAGGCTGACATTACAGTGTATCTGTTCCCTTCCCTGAACACCCCCTAAATGAAGCAGCTCAGACCCCTGTTGGAATCTAGGAAAGTCAACGTTAGTCACAGAAAACCCACAAGCCACACACAGATCCAATTCAACAGTCACCAAGCATTCATTAAGCACCCCTTTGTGCCCAGGACTGTGTTAGCAAAGGAGATGCAAAGACAGAAATAGTCCCTGCCCTCAAGGTGCTTTCCAGTCTAAAAGGGGGTGGTGGGAGAATCTATGCAAACACAAATAAGTAAATACTTAGCATGTGGTTAGTAAATACAAAATCAATAGAAAAACCTGCTGGAGGAGAGGAATGGGGATAATCAGACACACCTGAGATGAGCCCTGAAGGCAGGGATGGATTCCCAAAAGTGGCCTGGGACAGGGGGTGCATTCTGAGAATGAGTGTTAGATAATACAAAGCTGGATCAAGGCAGAATAATCCTCCTCAGATAAGAGTGATCTCCAGTTCTGAGGGTGATCATAGGTATTATCTCAGTTCCCAGGCCCTACTAAGGGTGGGAGTAGGGAGTAGCTTATAAAAGCAAAGGCATTTCACAACCAAGTCCCTACAACAGGACTACTCTCCCTGAAGCTTCTGCTCTTCCAGGATCCCTATTTGACACTAGGGTTGGAACCTGAGAGCCCAGGAAAGCATGTTGGAGGTGGGTATTATAGGCACATAAGTGTCAAGCATGCAGCCCTGGCTGCGTGCAGCCTGCAACAATCTTGACTGTGGCCGGTACTAGATTAAAATGTAATTGGAGGGGGCAGCTGTGTGGTGCAGTGGATAAAGCACCGGCCCTGGATTCAGGAGGACCTGAGTTCAAATTTGACCTCAGACACAGACACTTGACAGTAGCTGTGTGACCCTGGGCAAGTCACTTAACCCTCATTGCCCTAAAAAAAGGTAATTGGGGGGAAATTTATTTATTTAGATTTTCAGTTCTAAATTCTCTCTCCCTCTACCCCTGCTCCCATCCACTGAGAAAGCAAGAAATAGAATAAATTAGGAAATATTTAACAAAATAAATAAAAATGCTATAGAACATAGAATTACATTTTAAAACTAAGACAATATGAGGCCCATAGGTATCTTTATGCATAGAATAGTAGTCCTTGTTTCTATTTGATTTTGGCTCCACTGTTATGGTATATATTATGAGTGTGGTCTAACAGAAAAAAAAAGCTGAATTTAGAATTGTTGGCAGGTATTGTAACATAGTAGACACTATAGAGGAGTTGGAGCTGGGAAAACCTGGATTCAAATGCTACTTCTGTGTGTGTGTGTGTGTGTGTGTGTGTGTGTGTGTGTGTGTGTGTGTGTGTGGCATTTGGGGTTAAGTGACTTGCCCAGGGTCACACAGCTAGTAAGTGTCAAGTGTCTGAGGCTGGATTTGAACTCAGGTCCTCCTGAATCCAGGGCCAGTGCTCTAGCCACTGTGCCACCTAGCTGCCCCCAAATGCTACTTCTGATAGATGGTCAAATCATTTCCCTTCTTTGGAGTTTGGTGTAAGTCATCTGTAAAATGCAAATGAAAATACCTGCAGTACCTACCCCATAGGGTTGTTGTAAGATGTTGTTATTGTTCAGTCATTTTTCAGTCATGTCTGACTCTTCATGAGCCCATTTAAGACTTTCTTGGCCAAGATACTGGAGTGGTTTGCCATTTTCTTCTCCAGGTCATTTTTACAGATGAGGAACTGAGGCAAACAGGGTTAAGTGGATTACCCAGGGTCACACAGGCTAGTAAGTGTCTGAGACTGGATTTGAACTCAGGTCCTCCTGACTCCCACCCTGGCACCACCTAATCAGTGTAAAATGCTTTCCTAATTTTAAAGTGCTACATAAATACTATTTACTATCCATCCTGTGATTGAAAAAAAATCACTCAACCTCTCTGGGCCTGTTTTCTCTTTAGTAAAATGAAATGGTTGGACTAGGCAATCTAATTTTCCTTCTCCCTCTATAAGCCTTTGATCCTCTTATATACTGTCTTATGCCCAAGCCATACCTGGGTATAATTCTCACATTTGTCTTGTAATTGAGACATAGAGTGTCTGGGGTTTGAATTATAGAATCATAGATAAGAATAGCTTCAAACATTTAGAATGTAATTTTAAAGGGATGGTCAGTGAACATCTCAAATAGGAAGCAATGATTTCAAAGAACAAACACAGCCTCCTGAAGAACAGGTCACATCTAACCTCATTTCCTTTTCCTGACAGTTACGAGATGGGTTGATCGGGGAGATGCTAGAAATATCATTTATTTACACCTTAACAAAGGAGTTGACAAAGTCTCTCAAGAAATTCTCAAGGAAAAAATTGGACAGATGTGGACTGGATAATTGAACAATGAAGTGGCTTCAGAGCTGGTTGAATGGCCAGACCCAAAGAGTTGTCATTTAGGACTCTGTGTCAACTTGGAATGACCTCTCCAGTGGAGAGCCAGAGGAATTTCTGCTTGGCCTTGTGTAATTTAATCCTTTCATCAGTGACTTTCCTGGAGATCATCCCTTCTCCTGGTATTACATAAGAAAACAGAAAACGGAGGCCCAGAAAAGCTACGCAATTTGAGCAAAATCTCACGAATATTAAGAAGCAAGGATTTAAACAAAGGTCTTCTGATTCCAAATCCAAGTCTCTTCCTACCACACGAAAATGACTTTGTCTGAAAAACTAGGCAGTTTTTGAGAGAGTGAGCAACCCAATTATCGTACAGACACACCACCATATTTATTTAACCAATGGTTGCAGCCTCTAACCTTCTACATCCTCCTCCCCCCCAAAAAAACCCTGAGTTGCCTTAATTGTCAGTATATCATTCAGTGCTTCTAATTGATCCATTAACTCATGAGTATTTGAGACAAGATTTGCACTCAGGTCTTTCTGACTCCAAGCCCAATGCTCTCTACCCATTGTACCACCAAGCTGTCACGCAACCCACCTGAACTTCAGTTTCCTCAAATGTAAAATGAAAGGGGTGGGCAAAATGGTTTCCGAGGCCTCTTCCAGCTCCTGTGATCTCTAAGGCACATTTCAGCTCTAAAATGTCTTTTGTCTCTTTCAAAGAATTTTAATTTTAGAAGGGCAGGCTGTATTCAGGGATGACCTATATTTAGAACAATACAGTTTTGTTGTTGTTATCACTCTGAGAATACTTGTCTTCTGGTGTACCACAGTGGTCTGAAATATAGGCTAAACCTCTAAAAATGAGATCTCTGGAAAGAAAAAACTTACGTGGGCATATTCTTAAAGGTAAGAGCAATTATAGGATGCGTTCGAGGTTTAGATGCGAAAGATCTGAGAGGGAAGAACAGCCTGTATTTAAACCAATCAAGTAGAGAGCTAAATTGTAGCTTTTCTCCCTTCCTTTGTGAATAAATCCTTGCAAAGCTCACTTGGACAATGATGTGTGAAGCAGGGAACATGGTAGGAGAGGGGGGTGTTGGGTGAGAGGTAGGAGGGGGTGGTTATGGTAGATACAGCATAGCTTCAAGGGACTTACAATCTAATAGGAGGACGCCATTCATGCACACAAATATCACTGGCTGTCTTGTCCTTTGTCTTGCCGCTGGAATCCAATGACTCTGGAGGAGAGAGTGAGGCTGATGACTTTGGGCAGCTCTGCCTTGATCAAATCCAATTCATGTGCAAGTCAAGACATCACCCTCGTCCTCTTTGAGAACAGAGGATGAACAGCAACAACTATGGTAAAAGAGTGTGATAAATGCCAAGGGGAAAGCTGGGCAAAGGGCTGTGAGAAATGTGAGCATGGAGACTTTCAGCTGGGAATAGGGATGGGCTAGGGTCAGGGAAGACCAGGAAGTAACTGCTGGGACACTGGAAGGAAACTGGTAGTTATGTCATTGTTCTCAAAGGGCCTGATGAGAATGGAGAGTGATAGTCCAGTCAGATGTAGAAGACGGGAAGGTGACTCGCATGAAATAAACTTGAAAAGGAGGCTCCTAAGATCAGAGAAAGCTTTGAATGCTGGGCTTTATACTTTATTAGGTAGGCAATGAAGAGCCATTGAATGATTTTGTGTAGAGGAATGACCCAATCAGATATGATTAGGAAGATTTCTCAGCTTGAATGTGGGGGATGAATTGGAAAAGAGATAGAAGGGAGGTAGGAAGCCAGAATAGTCAAGTGGAAAAAGGACTAGATTAGGAATTTGGGAAACTGGGCCCAAGTTAACTCTAAAATGACTATGCATGAAATTACTCAAGTTGTTGTCAGTCTCTGAGGCTCAAGAATTTTTAACTATTCATAGGAATTGGACTCAGGAATTCTTAATCATAGGTAGGCCCCTTTGCAAGCTGGTGAAGTCTATGGGCCCCTTCTCAGAATAATGTTTTTAAATGATGAAAATAACTAGGATCCCAAAGAAAATTGAAATGGGGGTATCTAAAATATTTTCCTTTAAAAAACAAGTTCAGGGACAAACAGGCTAGGAATCCCTAGGCTAGATGGCCTCTAAGATCCTCTGCACATCAACCACTTAACATTCTGAATTCTAGTGTTACAACTAGCAGCTCTGCCTTCTTACCTTCTGGATATCAGAGCCATTAACTAAGGAATTGTCCACTTGGAACAGACAAGTATCAGAAGTGGTACCTGGTGTAAGAGACCTGAGTGACCTTGAGTTGGGGCTGAGGGATGAGATAATACCCACCCTGGCTGGGGTAGAGGAGGGATTCCATAGGAGTGGGTATGGGTGGTGATAGAGACTATCAAGCAGCTAGGTGGCATAGGAGAGGGCTGTGCCCATAAGCAGGAAGATCTGAGTTCAAATACAACCTCAGACACTTACTAGCTATGTGATGCTGGATAAGTAACCTAACCTGTTTAGTTGCCTCAATTTCCTCATCTGTAAAATAAGAATAATAATTGCACCCTGCTGTGAGGATCAAATGAGATAATTGTAAAGTACTTAGCATGGTGCCTGGGAAATAGTAAACAGTACAGAACTGTTAGTTATTATTATTATTATTATTATTACTACTACAATTGGGGAAGCGGAGGAGTGGATCAGAGAACAATCTCACACTAGTGCTTTTCTTGGTAGCTTCCTACTTTTAACCAATTATTGTTTTTATGTTGCTGAAGGGCAGCAATACCTATCAATGCCTCCTACATTTGACACCCTAGAGCTAAGTCCCTATTGCGCAGTCATAGTTAAGGCTCTGCAAAAAATAAAATAAAATAAAAAATATTTTTTAAAAAATACCCTTTTACATTTTAAGGTCCTCTGCAGCTTTACCATTTAACTTTCCAAATCCAAACATTCTATGTTCTAACACCTCTTGCATCTCTGATATGCTGTGTTCTTGCATTCTCCAGAAGTAAAAACAAAACCAACAAAAGAACCCAACAAACAAAAAACTCTTATGAGTCTATAAGTCTGGTCAGGAGGTTATGACAATAGTCCAGGCAGAAAGGGATGAGAGCCTGAGCTAGGGTGGTAACAGTAGAAGCCACCCACAGCCTGGAGAAGCCCCTGTGGGAGCCTGTGGTTCTGATGGGCCCTGTGGCTCTGGCCTGTAAAGAGATGTCGTTATATCTTATTCATCTGGAAAATAATTTCCGGCCCCATGGAAAACCATGACTTCCTCCCTGGCAAAATGATCGTCAGCATCGGAGCCGCTGACACTCCGGAACATGATTCACTTGGATGGTTACTGACTGCACATCCAATTCATTTCTTCTCGGGAGCACCGAGTTATTATCTGAAATGCACAAGGTGTCTGGGGGTAACATATGATCAGCGAGGGACGCTTCTGACGGCTTGAAAAGCAATCAATAAAGATTGTCTGCAGCAGTTTCCTGGGCCAGGGAACTTGGTGGTGAAATGAAGTGGTGGAGATTAACTGGGGGGCAGGGGGTGGAGAAGGGGGGCCGTGCCCAGCAAGAGCACCCGGGGTTTTAATTAAAGCACCCAAGCTGCTACTATCATCCAGGAGTTCTTTGTCCCTTTCCCCTGGGTCCAGCTCGACTTGGTTCTACCACTCCTGAACATGCTGGGGCAAAACCTTGCTCAGGGGATAAGGGCCAGAGAGAAGCTGGGCTGCAGGGGGGATGAGTAGAGAGGTAAAGGCATTATAGTGTTTAGAGATGGAAGAGATTGATACCATCTGATCTTGCTCCCTCGTCTCAGAGATGATTTAACAGGGGCCCAAGGAAGGAAAAGAGGCTTGTTCAAGGCAGCATAGGCAGTATTAGAAGCCACCTTGAGTGTCCCTTCCACCCCTCAACTTCCAACCTCTCAGCTTTGAGTGCCATGCTTTCCCAGTTGCTATAATTTTTGGCACCTTGGAAAAAGATACTTCTGGGGTATCGGTGGACCCTTGACCTCAAAGGACCCTTCAGGAGCTGTCCCTGTAGTCTCTCCAGGTTCCTGAAACCTGAGAAAGGATATCCTGATCCTATGGGTAAAGTACTGAAGAGATGGAATATGGTCTCAGAGGTAATGTCCCTGCCCCTCAAAACCCTCCAGAGGGTGACAGAAATGGTTTGAGATGATTACCTCTCCCCTGGGACACAGGGTACCCATGGAAGGTGAAGGAAGGCAGGGCCCCAGCACAGCTCAGGTCTGCATTGGTATGACTGGCCATCTTTTAGGATTGAATGGGGGGAATGTAGTTGTGGTTATCTTAGAGCCACTCAAAAGACTTGGAGGATATACTTAAGGCTGAAGGGGCTGGGTTCTCCACATTCTTCTTTCTTCAACACCCTTTAACCTCTCCCATCCACTCCCCCTCAGTTTCCATCTTCCTTCCTTGGATAGAGCCAATGCTCAGCAAATTGGGGGTGGGATGGTCAGGGAACATAGAAAACTCCCTAGCCCAAGTTGCCCACTGGCATCTGTTCCATATCCTACTTTGTCCCTTTTCTCATCTTCAGTTTTTAAATAGAGGTGCAGTATCCTAGAATTTTAATCTTAGAAAGGACCTTAGAACAAAGAAGGTCAGAACTGGAAGGCACCTTAGAACAAAGAACATCAAATCAAATCAATAAAATAAAAATAAAAGTTGGAAGGGATATTGGAACATAGACTATATAATATGTTAGGTTTTCAAGGAGTGTTGGAACATGGAACATAAAATAGTAGATAGAATGTAGAAGAGTAGAGCTAAAAAGGACCTTAGAATATATTTTAGAGCTGAAGGAACTTTAGTCCAACTTCCTTATTTTATAGAGTAAGAAATGGATTCCTAAAGACATCAAGTTACTTACTCAAGATCAAACAGTTGATAAGTGGCCGAGCCTGGTTTTGAACCCAGGTCCTCTGAGTCCAAAGCCGATGCACTTTCTACTATCCCACGAACTTGATCAAACTCTCTCCATCACAGCATGCCCCTTAGCCCTGCGGGGGTCACCAGGCATCAGCTTGCTCCTCCAGGGTGAATGCCTCTCAGTTTAATAAGAAATGTATAAAAATAATAACGAGGGAAACACATGTATATTATTTTTCAAGTGTAGGCCTAGCAGTTCCCTGTTATTTCAGCAGGCGTTCTAGGGGGAGCGTCCGTGGAGCACATTACCAGTAATTTAAAGTTGCCGTGTGTATTGATTATTTATGCTGGTACATAAAGCCTGCTCTCTCTGTGCCCAGCTCCAGCCTTGATAAACTGTGTATGTTAAATTACCATCGCCAAATGTGGGCGCAGAATCTCTAGGCGAATGTTGTGGGGTTTTTTAATATATAGAGAGAGATAGATCCCCTCTTTGTCGGGGACTTGCCGGGTGCCTCTCTAAATCACGCTGCCCGTATGAATAATAAATAAGGACGACTCATATCCTTAATATTATTCTCATGTCTTATTAAACTAATATTTCAAAAAACTTTTATTCCCCGTCTGGTTGCAGGTCAGGAACAAAGCCCCAGCTATGCCCACTCGGGTTGTAGAAGCCTCAGGGAGGACCAGTCCTGGTACAGGTCAGGGAAAGGGACAAGAGGAGATTTGGCACATTGGAGGCTGTTTTAGTCCTGCCCCAAGCTATTCTTCATTGTGTGCCCCTTTCCCAAGGTCGGGCACCAAATAAGGAAAAGGGAAGGGAGAGAGAAAAGAAGAAAGGAAGGAAAGGAAAGAAGGAAGGATGGAAGGGAAGAAGGGAAGGAAGGAAGAAAAGAAGAGGGAGAAGAGGGAGGGAGAAAGGAAGAAAGGAAAGAAGGAAAGATGGAAAGAAAGAAGGAGAGAAGGAGAGAATAAGGGAGGGAAGAAAAGAGGCAAAAAGAAGAAGAGGGAGGGAAGGAAAGAAGAAGGGAAAAAAGGAGGGAAGGAAAGTAAGGAGAAAAGGAAATGGGGATAAGGAGGGAGGGAGGAAAAGAAAGGAGAAAAGGGAAGGAGAGAATAAAGAGAAGAAAGAGGGAAGGAGAGAGAAAGAAAAAGGAGGTAAGAAAGAAAAGGAAGGACTACAGGAAGGAGGTAAAGAAGGTAAAAAGAAAAGGGGATAGGGAAGAAAGGAGGGAGAAAAAAAGGGCTATTTCCCCAAAGCATCTTTATCCCTTCCTTCCCTGCTTTTGATGACATAAGCTGATTTCTACCAAGAGAGAAAAGCCAGCCCTCTTAGGTGTCCTGCTTAGATGCTGACAGGAGAAATAACCCCCATGGATGAAGGGGAAGAATAATCAGAACAGGAAATGGAGGACAGGCAGGATGGAGGGTGGCAGTCTCAGATTTACCGATCTACCATTAACTTGTTGTGTGACCCCAGACAAATCATTTAGTCTCTCTGAGTCCCAGTATCCTCAAATGTAAAGTGAAGAGTTTGCAGGGAGGACCCTGGGGAGGAGGGGAGATAGACTCTACTTCTGGCTCTGTCATTAACAGGCTGTGTGACCTTGGGTTAGTCCCTTTCCTTCTCCAGGCCCGATCTGTAAAATGATGAAGTTGAAGTAATCGTTTCCCAAGCTTCCTTTCAGCTCTAATGTCCTATGATATCCTGCCTATGGTTCAGGCCCTTGTGGCTCCTCCTCTTCACCTCCCTCCCAGGTCCCCTTCCAGACATTGTCCCTGACAAGCTCCCAGGCCCCTCATTTCCTCTCCACCAAGGAGTAGAAGTCCCCCCCCATTGGGGCAAGGAGAATAACTGCCCCCACATTTAGTGCCATGGGGACATTTCCAGCTAAATGCCAACCTGGCAACTCTGCCTACCGGCCCAGGTTAGAGGAGAAAGAACAAAAGAACACTGGAGGAGAGGAGCATACAGGTAGAGGGAAGGAAGACAACAGGCCTAAGAGAGAGAGAGAACATGGGCTTTGGGGGAGGAGGGAGGGCCCAAAGTAAACATGGGGAGCAGTTGTGGTAATGCTAAGTAGAGGGATGAAGGAGGGTTGCTGGCCTCCGGGCACGTTCAGGGGCTGTCTCAGTGACTCCTTAGCTGCGGCCACACCCCAAGAAGCTCCATGCCATGCCCATGGCTTCCAGGAGCTGCCAAGCCTGCTGAGAGAACAGGTGTGTGCCTGGGGCAGGGGAGAATTGGAGGAGAGAGCTCAGGAGGCAGAGAGTTTGGAGGAGCATGCACATGTGCACTCCTGGCATATCGTGAACATTTTTTCCAGCCTATGCACACAAGATGAACTAATAATTGTGTGTCTTGGTGTACTATGGTGCCTGGCTTCTTAAACTGGGGGTCACGACCTCACCCGGGGTCACATAATTGAATGTGGGGGGGGGTCCACAATAAATTTGGCCACAGCAAAAGGTTATGTATCTCTATTTTATATACCTATATACCCAGGGTCACATAAAAATTTCTCTAGTGAAAAGCGGTCACAAGTGGAAAAAGTTTAAAAAGCCCTGTTATAGTGTAGGGAGTATGTACATGTTTTCTTCTGTGTGGATATCCGTGAATATATGTACTCCTAGGTAGTGGCATGTATGCTTGCATATGTTGAATCACATGTGAATTTGTGTGAATTGTGCATGTTTGTATACTTCTGTGTAAATGCATGTTTGTGTATATGCATGCATGTCTATGTGTGAGGTTCTTATGTTTGGCTTATGTGGATTACAGGCCTATATATGTGCATATTCATAAATATGTACATGGGCATGTGTGTGTGCATGTACTCATGCATTTGCTCATTAATATATTGGTGTCTGTCCATGCATCTAATCGTATGCATGTCCTAGCATGCCTAGGGTGTACTTGCATCCGTGTGGTAATTCAATGCCTGTATATATATATTGGTTTATTCATCTACGTGTGAGAGTCAATGTGGATATTGAATAGCTTGTTGAGCCAGGCCAAGAACCTCACTTTAGAAGAAGCCACAGTTATATCAAGCCCTGGGAAATCCTCATTTGTGACTCATTCATAATAGTTAATCAGCTAGAGTGACAAGAGCAATGGATTTGGAGGCAGAAGAAGTGGATTCTAATTCTGTCTCCATCACTGACTCAGTGTGTAAGTCATCTGAGACAAAAGCATGAGGATACACATGCTAGCATGCCCAGGCATGTTTGTGAATATGTTTACATGAATACACACTTTCACAAAAGCCAAACACAATGACCTCATATGCAAAGATGCATGCATATACACAAAAATATGTTCACATATAAGTTCATACTGTACAAACAAATATACAGTTCATATATATTCATATGTGACTAAATACATACACAAGAGAATTTGAAGATCTTAAAACACGACGTTCCCAGAAGTCTTTGTGTAGTTTTAAGCTTTGATAGCTTAATAACATAATGTAATTGCTTTTGCTCAGTCATTTTAGCTCTAACTCTTCATGACCCCATTTGGTGTTTTCATAGCAAAAATGCTGGAGTGGTTTGCCTTTTCCTTCTCCACCTCATTTTACAGATGAGGAAATTGAAGCAAATAGGAATAAGTGACCTGCCCAGGTTCACACAACTAGTAAGTGTTTGTGGCCAGATTTGAAATCAAGATTTCAAGCCCAACACTCTATCCACTGTACCACCTAACTGCCCCTTAATATAATTGCATTTAATTAATTATATCAAAATAATGTAATTATTAATTGTATTAACACGTTCAACAATGTAGTTAATCGTATTAATATAATTGAAAATAATGTAATTATCAATCATGTTAATATGATTAATAATAACATAATTAAATTTAATAGTTCTTTTAATAGCTTGGAACTACACAAAGACTTTTGGGACACCCTGTAGAAGGGTGTGGCCATGGGGAAGAAGGATAAGTCTTGTTCTTTCTGGCCCCCATGGAGAGAAGTCAGAGTAAATTTTGGAAGATGCAAAAGAAAGAGATTAAAGTTTAAAGTCTGAGTATCCACATCTATGGAGATACACATTCACATACATCCAAACACGAGGACCTCACATGTAAATGTAGATGCATTTAGAGAAATATTCACGCAGAATGTATCACACAGAAGGCAGCCCATTTCACTTTTGGACAACTCTACCTATTAGGAAGCTTTTCCTTGCATCAAACTTAAAATTTCCCTTTGTAGGTTCTACCCATTACTCCTAGTTCTACCCTCTAGGGCCAAATAGAAAATCTACTCTCTCCCCTAGAGCCCTTCAAGTACTCGAAAGCTACTATCATGAACTTCAAGGTTCACTATTCCCATTTCCTTCAACCAACTCTCATATGAGATGTACGCAAATAGTTTCACTATTCTGGTTGCCTCCTCGGGACATTCTCCAGTTTATCAGTCTTTACTCAACCATAATGTACCCAGACCAGGGCAAAATACTCTAGATTCAGTCTGACCAGGGCAGGCTACATAGAAGTAATGTCCTCTAAGGGTAGCCCTACGTCACATTCCAGCTTTGTTTTATGGTGTGCGGTTCTTTGTTGGTTGGTTGATCACCCAGATCACACTGCTGATTCATTTTGAACAGGCAGATGAACTGTTCTCCACCAATGCCACCCTCATCATGAACTTAGGAAGTTGATTTTGGGAATCCAAATAAGACTTTCTATTTCTTCCTATCTCCTTCTATTAGAGTTGACCTAATTTTATAGCCCAATGAGATCTTATTGGTTTGTGACTCTGTCATCCAGTGTGTTATCTTTCCCTCCCAGCTTTTCATCATGTGCAGAATTAATAAGTATTCCATCTAGAATTTTATCCAAGCCACTGATAATGTTAACTTAGCACAAGACTGAGCCCAGCTTTCTAGGCACTCCACTGAAGACCTCCTTCTATATTGACATTGAACTGTTAACAACTCCTCTTTGAGTCTTGCCATTCAAACATCTGAATCCCTTTAATTTTCTATCATCTGGCTCAGGGGTCCACAAACTATGGCCTGTCGTTTGTTTTTGTATAGCCAGTGAGTTAAGAATGGTTTTTACATTTCGAAATACAAAAAAAAAAAAAAAAAAAAAAAAGATGGTGACCCATATTTAGCCCCTGTCTATGTCCATAGTTTGCCAACCCCTGAAGTCCACACCTCTCCATCTTTTATGGACAAACACACATACACATCTCCCCACTTCCATGGGATATCTAGCAACTCTTCTCTCTGACAGATACTACCTTCCCTCCAGACCTATAAAATTCATGTGGGGCCCTGTTTTTGTGGGCCAGCTCAGGTGTCACCTAACAGTGGGATGGACTAATTCAGGAGATAGTATGTTCCCCCTTCCTGGAGCCTGGAGAAACATTTGCCAGTGATATCATAGAGGGGATGCTGGTTTGAGCCCAGTTCTACTGACTCGCAGTAGGTGTCCAGCTCCCTAGGAAAGGAATGAACCAGAGATAGAGGGCCCTCCTCCCTAGTGGGTAAATCCCGAGGTCTGAGACTAAGGTAGTGATGGGCTTAGACATAGGACCTGCCTGAGGAGTTATAATGGGGGCCTTCTGCCCTCCCAGAGCTAGTGGCCAAGCCTGTTGGTGGCCCCACTCTTTCTGTCAACCCCTCATCACTGTCCCTCCCAAAGGCTGGGCTACTCAGTGATGTAACCCATCCTGAAAAGGGAGCCGCCTGGCCAGAGCACCAACCCCATGGTATAGTGGCAGATGAACTGACAAGGTCAATTATTCCCCAGCTCCAGCCCAGGATTTCCCTCTCCCCCAGACAACCAGAAGCATACCTTTAACCTTGCTGGGATGGGAGGTGGTGGAGTGGTGGAGCAGGGTACAGTGTCAGATTAACCCTTATCAAGGGGGTGGGGAAGGGCCAGACCTGCTTCGGGGTGTGGCCTGGATGGGGAGGGACAACTTCTGGGGGACATGAAGGTGTAAGGAGGCTTGGGACTCCTGGAGGTACCTTCCCTCATGCTCACAGCAGTGCTTTACTACAGACATTTTCTCCATGGTAGGGGGAAGAAAAGAAAGAGAGAGGGGAAAGAGAAGAAGGGTTAGGGAGGGGAAGGAAAACAGCAACTTGAAACCAAATATAAGGTATCTTGTGGCTCTCACTCCCTCTCCTGTCTCTGCCTCTCATTTCCCCTTGTCTTTGTCACTCAGAGGTTTTCTCTTCTGACTCCTCCTCCCTGCCCACTCTTTTCCTCTTCTCTGTTTCTTTTTCTTTCTGTCTATCCTCTTGTCTCTTTCAAGAAAAAAAGGAGGGGGGTATATTTTATTGATACTCTTTTTACATCATTATCTCTTCTCAATGACTCTATAAACTCCCTTGTAACAACAACAACAGAAGTAGTTAAGCAAAACCAAGGGGCTCTTTTTTTTTCTCCTCCCTCTTTCCTTCCGTTTCTTCTTCTCTCTTCTTCCCTCTATATCTCACCTTTTATCTCTCTTTCCCCTTTCATCCTCCATGCCTTTCCTCCTTTCTCTTCCTCTCCCTCCTTCCTCTTTGGCTAGGTCTCCCGTTCCGCTCTTCCTTCCTTTCTTTCTCTTTGTCTCTGTTTCTCCCTGCCTCTTTCCCTTTCTCCTTTTCTTTCTTTCCATTCCTGTCTGGCTCTCCCTTTCTCTGTATGTTTCCCGTTTGTGTGTGTGTGTGTGTGTGTGTTTCTGTCTCCCTTTCCTCTCACCTTTTCTCTTTCTCTAACAGAACTATATTGCCTATTTCTATCTACAGCAGTGACCCCAAACTACACTCCTAGTTCCCTAGCAAGGAAGCGGGGGGCGGGGAGTAATTCTTGCCCAGACCTTGAGCTAAAGGGGAAGCAAACAGCCTCCCTAGCCAGAACTTGGGGTTCTGCCAGTCATCTCTGCACAGTCCCCAGAGCTGTCCCAGTTCTAAGCTGCCTTCTCTTCCTCCTGGTGTCTTTCCTGTTCACGCAACATAAAAATGTCATTTGTTTTTATAACCCACTGGATTGGGGCTCCTCCTGCTCTCTCATTTTATGAACCAATGTATTAGTGGGACAAGAACAGCCAGGTGGGGTTGGAGGCCATTCACCTGTGACCCCTTTTCTGCAAATGCCCTAATTATTTATTGCCCTGTGACAACCCTGTTTCCATAAATTAGCCACCCTTCCTGGAACCACCCTTGGGCCCTGAATCAATACTTAGAAGTCCCTATAATGCCTAATTATTAACAATGGCATGGGAGGCAGGGGTGCAGATGAACTAAGAGAGGAGGCTAGCAGGCAGCCAGCCAGCCCTAGGGAACAGGAGGGGGATACAGAGGGTATGAGTGGGACCATGTTGGGTTTGAGGAGGCTAAAAAGGCAGCTCTGGTATAGTCTAAAGTATACTGGACATGATCATTTATATTTCTGCTGTGCATTTTCCTCATGACATCCTAAGAGTATATAGATATTATTTCTTCAGATTTAAAAATGAGGAAACTGAGGCCCAGAAACGGCAAGAGACTTGTCTACTGCTACACAGAGGGTGGCATGGAAGAGCTGCTGCTACACTGATCTCGAGATGCCAAGGCTAAGGATATTTCAAGTCCCAATTCTACCACTTGCTGTGTGACCCTGGGAAAAGCATTTTTACTTCTCTGAACCTTAGTCTTCCCATCTAGATAATGGAGCTAGTAGTAACTATCTCAAAGAATGTAATGGGGAAAGCATGCTGTAAACCATTAAGTGCTATAGAAATGCAAGATATCCTATTCTGAGGGAAGGAAAGAGGAAGAGTAGGGAGAAGGTATAACCAAACCACAGAGACAGAAGTAACTCTAGCACTGATAAGTAGCAGGGAAGGAACATGGAGTGATGAGGTTAAAGGAAAAAGGGTTGAGTCTGGAACTTGGGAATCTGAATTAGATATACAGAAAAAGCTAGAACATTAGAGCTGAAAGGACCTTAGAACATAGAACATTAAAACATAGATAATAGACTATCAGTTCAAATGAGTTCAAATATAACCCCCAATACTTCCTAGCCATGTGACCCTGGGTAAGTCACTTTCCTCACCTGAAAAAAGGGGATAATAACAGTGGCCACCTTCCAGAATTATTGAGGATCTAATGAGATAATAATTGTAAAGCACCTAGCATATAATAAGCACTATATAAATGTTAGCTATTTATTATTATTACTATTATGTTTCTATATCTCTTTAGAATTTACAAAATATCTACCTCATAATCATCAATACAAGAAGAGTTCTTTCACTACCAATGTCAGCTTGGAAGGGTATCTCTAGTGGAGTGCCTCATGGATTATAACATCATTGATTCAGAGTTGGAAGGGACTTTAGAGATCATCTAGGCCATCGCCTCATTTTACAGAAGAGGAAACTGAGTCTGATAGAGGTTAAGAGACTTGTTCAAGCTGGGATTGAAACTCGGGTCCTCTGATTCTAAAACCAGTTCTCTGGATTTGGATGCGTCTTAGGTGCCATGCTTTTCAACATTTTTATCAATGACTTTCATGAAAGGAGAGATGATATATTTATTAAGTTTTCAGATGGTGCAAAGGTTAAGTGGGAAAGTTAACACATTGAATGATAGTCAGGATCCAAAAAGATCTCAAAAGGTTAGAAAGATGGATTTTATCTACTGAGGTGAAATTTGATAGGGATAAATGGAACATCCTTCACTTAGACTCAAAAAAACCCGACAGACTTCTTTATGGGAGAAAGTCATAGCAGATTTTTTTGTTGTTTATTTTTTTCCCTTAGTCCCATGACTAGGTTATGATGCTTCTGCTTTATTAAAATAATAGTAGAAGAAAAGACTCTGGGCTTTTCCTCCCACAAAAAAGAGATATTGTTTCTGCCGAATACTCCAGATGAAACTAGAAGCCCAGAAGAGTAAATGCCCAATGAAATGGGCCCTTCTAGTGACTGAGAGTAACCAAATAAGACTGAAATAGAGCAATGACTGTCAGTGACTAAGATCATAGGATCATAGAGATGAAAAGGTGTTAAAGAGTCCAACCTCATTTTACAGATGAGGAAAACAAGGAACAAAAAAAAAGCAAAGTGCCCAGGACTTACCCAAAGTGCCCAGGAATTACCAGCTGTGTGATCCTGGGCAAGTCACTTAACCTTGTTTGCCTCAGTTTCCTCATCTGTAAAATAAGCTGGAGAAGAAAATGGCAAACCACTCCAGTATCTTTGTGAAGAAAACTGCATGGACAGGGGTTCAGCTAGGTGGCACATTGGATAAAGCACCAGCACTGAATTCAGGAGGACCTGAGTTCAAATCTGGCCTCAGACACTTGACACTTACTAGCTGTGTGACCCTGGGCAAGTCACTTAACCCTCATTGCCCCGCAAAAAATAAAATAAAATAAAAATTAATTTTAAAAAACTGTATGGATAGTATTGTCATGCTATGGTTCACAAGGTCACAAAGAGTCAGACACGACTGAACTACTAAAGAACAACAACTTCCTGACTCCAAGTCCAGTGCTATCCAATATGCCTCCCAGCTGTCTCCATCTATTGCCATCATACAACATGGTCAATGTTCTATTGATGTCTTTCTTATGATGCTATTTCAGTAAATGCCTCTGCTTTGAATTATTCAGGTCCTCTGACCAACTTGTAAATGTAGATACATCCATGGGAATGCATAAGCTACTGTTCTGAGTAGATTCAGACCCACAAAGTACCTTAGATGTGGTGTTGGAAAGTCTGGGGACTCTATTATGTGAGTTGGTATGGCAGGAGGGTGTACATTAGGGAAGTACATAACAGAATGTGATGAGAAAAGATGATTACCAACCCAGATGGTCAGAGAAGGATATTTGAAGAAGGAGGCATTTGAGAGATTCTCTCAACAACAACAACAACAGCAGCAGCAGCAGCAACAATGAAATAAGCAAAGAAGGGAGAGACTAGGGATGTGCTGGAGCCAGCTTAAACTGGCTCTTTAGAGCTGATTGATAAATTTTCAGTGTGAGCATTTACACCTGAGAAATAAGCAAATACTATAAATCAGGGCTTGATTTATTGTTTTGTTGATTGTCTAGATTAAGAAATTAATAGAGAAAATGTTGATGATTCAGATCAAACTTTAAAATGTGTCATGTGTTTTTTGGTTATTACATATTTGTTTATTGGCACATTACTGGATAGGACACCTGTGAGAAATAGTCCAGTTGGTTTGGAGCAAAGAATGTATGAAATAAGGTACCAGAGCGGTAAAAGACGGCTTCATTGTAGAAAGCCTCGAAGGCTAGGCAGAGGAGTTTGGACTTTATTTAGAAGATAATAAGGAACCAATGAAGATTTTTGATCAGAGGATTGACACTGAGAAGATAAATTATTCTGACTATAATACAAAGGATAAATTGGGGTGGGGGTAGAGGGGGTAGAATGCAGATGAAAACACCTACAAAAGGTGGGCCAAAAGTCACAAATATTTAATAACTTCTTTATATTTTGTTTTTAATTTATAATACCATAACATTATATACAATATATAGGAAATTAGTTTATATTACATGCCAAAAATCAAATTTCATAAATGGAGAAAAATTAAAAAATAATTTTCAAAGAGTTGTTAAAACATGAGATCCCTTCGTGACTTTTAGCCCACCCTGTACAAGGAGATTATCACTATAGTTAATTTAATTCAATTCAATAAGCATTAATTGAATGTGTTGGGCACTAGCCTGGGCCCTGGGGCCACAAATAAGAAAACATAACTGTACCTGCCCTTAGTTGGTTAAGAGCATCTGAAGTAGGGTGATAGCAGTGAGATGAAAAAGAAGGAATTCAATATTAGAGACATCGTAGGGTAGAATTAACATGATCTGGTAATTGACTGGATTGGAGATGTGACAGAGAGAATGATCACTGATCACAGAATCTAGAGTCCCAATTCTGTGATTTGTGCTCCAACCCAGTTCAGTGGGACCTGGGATTGGGGGGACACAATCATTCTTGTTGCTGTTCAGTCATGTCTGACTTTTTGTAACCCCATTTGGGGTTTTCTTGGCAAAGATACCAAAGTGGTTTGCCATTTCCCTCTCCAGCTCATTTTACAGATGAAGAAACTGAGGCAAACAGTGACTTGCCCAGGGTCACATAGCTAGTAAGTGTCTGAAGTCAGATTTGAACTCAGGAAGATGAGTCTTCCTGACTCTAGACCCAGCACTCTATCCATCGCACCACCTAGCTGCTCTAAAAGCAAAACATAAAGCATAGGTCTGAAAATATCATTCTCCTACTCAATACCCCATTGGCTCCTTGTTACCACTAGGATCAAATACAAACCTCTCTGTTTGTTCATAAAACCCTTGACAACCTAATTCCAACATCACTTCCCAGCTTTATTAAATATTATTCTCCTTCGTGCCCTCTACAAACCAATCTCTGTGCTGCTCTTCACATGTCAGATTCCATTTTCCCACATTCCATTTCCCATCTCCATGTTTTTGCATAGTCTGTGCCCTGTGCATTTCCTCCTTGCCTCTGCCTCTTAAAATTCCTAGTTCCCCTCAAAGCTCAGCACCACCTCTTACATGAAGGTCCAGTTTTTATCCCAGTCTATACTTTGAATATGCTGATATAGGTACATATTGTCTCCACTGACAGAATGTGATCTTAAGGACAAGAAATGTTACATTTCTGGTTTTGTTTTGTTGTTTTTTATTTCAATTGCCCAGAAAAGTATGACGCACAGTTAAATGTTTGTTGATTGAGCGATTAATGATCACAAATAAATAAATACAAAATGTATGCAAAGTAAGTACAAAGTCCTCTCCTTGGGTGAGAGGAAGGTAATGGACACTCACATGGGGAGCAGGGCAGTCACTGGGATGGGTCTTATTGCAGGAGGTGGCACTTGAGAGGAAATGAAAGGAAGCTAGAGAATCTACAAAGCAGAGCTATGGACACCAGGTGTTCCAGGCATGAGAGACCATGCTGGTACCCAGAGATAGGAGATGAAAAGTAAGTCATGTACATGGAACAGGAAGTAACCCAATTTGGTTTGAATGTAGAGTCTGGAAGGTGGATAACGTATGAGACACTGAAGAGAACAACAGCCATGCCATGTGAGCCTTCCATAGAGGAGCAGCAAGCAGGGTTCAAAAAGTCACCCTGAGGGATATGTAAAGGGAAAGCACCTAGGAACCTCTCCTGCCTCTCAGAGGCTACCAGTACCTACCATTCCTTTACTCTTTCTATCAGAGATCACATAGCATTTTTTAAATGACAGTGTGGTTTGATGGAAAGAACTCTGACCTTAGTATTAGAGGCCTTGGATTTGAATCTTGACTCTGCTGCTTACACATGAAGACAAAGATTCAGTAACATAGGTACACATACTCATACACACAGATAGGTAGGGTGGTCCAGTGGAAAAAGCATGGGCACAGAGGTCCTAGATTCAAATCCTGTCTCTTGCTTACAACCTGCATGATCATGGATAAGTCACCTCATCTGTCTAGGCTTCCGTTTCCTCATAAAATAAAGACTTTTAACTACGTGGCCTCGAAAGTCCCTTCAAGCTCTAAATCTATGACCCTCTGGCTCTTTCAAAGGCCGGCCCAGTCTGACAAGGGCACATTTACACTGAAGGACTTATATCCTCATTCCTCCCGCAAACTAGGTATGGGTTTATGAGTCCTTGCTGCTCACCTCCCATGCATGTCCCCAGTGACACTCTGAGCTCTAGCCTCATTATAGATTTGGAAAGACTGGGACTGGGGAAGGGCTGGGAGGAGGAATAGATTGGGAAATGAAGGTGATCTAAAAATAAAAGATATCAATTAAAAAAGATGAGCCAAAGAGTATTGGACACGTGCCAGGGCTCCCTGGTAGAAGACTCCTCTGCCCCCCAGGGAAGCGTTCCATCTCTGGCCCTGCCTTTCCCTTCTTACGGTCTCAGAAAACTTGCCAGGACTGCAAACGGAGGAATTCCCTCCTTCCAGACCCTGTGTCCCTTGAGAGAGAGAAGTCCTTTAGAGTAAATGGAGATGGTGAAGTTCATGAAGTCCATTCAGACAAAAGACACACTCTCCTTCCACCTTTCCCTTTCCCCTTCCCCTTCCCCACCTCCCCTCCACAATATCTCCATCTCAGTCTCTCACTAGGAGCCACAGTCTTCTCCACACACCACAGTACACATGGAGAAATATATGCGCACAAATACACAAAGACATATGCACAAATGCACATGGGCATAACATAGAGGAGTGACCACACAAGCAAATCAGGTAGACACAGTCTATTTACATAACTGTTCTCATACAGACTTATATGCACCCATTCATAATACATTCACAAAAAGAGATACGCTTATAAACACAAAAAGATGCACTAACCAGGGACCCCCATGCATACATACATCTATAGATGCTCACAATCACTAACACACCTCATACACATGTATACACATGGACAGGACTCATTGACACAACTCAGAGGCACACACTCATACACAAACACACAGAGATGTATAAATCATGAAAAAATGCTAACATAGATACGTCTACACACATGCACTCATCTAGATCTGCATACAGGTAGACCCCCCACCCCTGCCCCGGTCATACACACACTCTAGCACAAAGATAAAAGACTACGGCCTTGAACACAAAGACATGCATGCACACCAAGGCATGCACAAGCCAGCATTCCCTCACTCACACACAGAGATGCAGGCGGGACACTGAGGAGCTCTGAGCCCCAGCTGGCTCCCACAGCACCACCATGTGGGCAATGCCAGGCACACGTGCTCCCAGGCCCATGCAGAATTTGAGCATCGGGATGGCTGGAGTGAGAAAGAATAGATCTGGAAGGAGGTAAACTTGAGGCTTTGAGTTAGGGCTGCGGGCTTTGCACCAAATCAAACAGAAACCCCATAAGCAACAATGGGAAATTGACATATAGCGCCAAACTCTAACACTCAGTCCATATGGGCTTCAGAGACCTGGGCTGGACAAAGATACCCCTTGTCATCATCAAAAAGGCTTTGTCAAGACTTGATCCGGAGTCCTAGAATTCTCTAACCTAGGAGGTCACCCCAAATCCTTACATATTCCTTGACACACAACCTCATTCTCAAGCCTTTCATTATAACCTACTTCCTCTGCTCTTCCCACAGATCTTCACTCTCCCTGATCCCATCACAAATATTCACATGTTTGATGATCTCTGAACTTATCCCAAACCCTCATATAGTACCTGATCGCCAACCTCACCCCAGACCATCCCACTCCCTAATCCCCCAGCTCTCACATCTTCCCTAATCTGTAACCTCACCCTAATAGCCTCATATGCTCCCTAACCCCCTACCTCAGCCCAAATTCCCTCATGCTGCCTGACTTCCCAATTCTCCCCAAACTTCAAAACCTCTACTCACAAGCCTGAGCCCTCACATACTTTGCCACATCAAACCCACACACTCTTTAACCTCCTTTCTTTACCCAAGTCCTCAAATATTCTCAGTCCTTTGAACACAACACCTTATACACACCATTACTCAACCTTACCCTCAGCCTTCGTATACCCTTAATCCCCCTAATTTCTCCTTAAAAATCTTTGTATACCCCACTAATCTCAGACCCTCCCATATTTTCTTATCTTCTGACCTCCCCTCTAACCTCCCCCAACCTTATAACCCCCCAACTCCTTCTCCAAACCTCCCCACACCCTTTAAACCCAAGTCTCACCCACCATTTAACCCTTTCCTTCACATGCTTCCTAACTTCTGGACCCCCACCCAAAGGCATCATGCACCCTAAACCCAACCTGACTTTCCAGTCCTTTCATACTTCCTGAACTGTCTTCATTGCAAACTCTCATGCCCTAACACGTTCCCTAAACTGGATCACCTCCTAAATTCTTAGGTTCTCTAATCTCCTTAACCTTAACTCTCTGTCTTCAAACACTCCCTGAATGCCCCCCCCACCTCAACCTCACAACTCCCCAGTCTTCTGAACGTTCACCCTCAAACCCTTATACACCTTCTAGGTGTCCCTACCCCTTATTCCCAAGCTCCTCAACCCCTCCTCAAGCCCTCACACACCCTTTAGCCCACCCCCACCAAAGCTCACACACTCCAGCCTTAACCTCCACACCTTAAATGTCACCCTATCCACCCTGTCTCCTCCAAGAACTTCTCCCCTCCCATGCCTCCACCCGGACCTCAGGCTCTTGATTGCCTAACAGCCTCTTCCCAGTCACAAGCAGGTGAGGGATTTCTTCTGCTCATGAAGGGATCACTCCACCCCCTGCATGTCTCCTCTTCTACTTTCCAGGCCCCCCTCAGTGAGAAAGGCCTCTCTTAGATTTCATTCCAATCCAGGCAGCCCCTGGCCTCCCATTCCAATGCCCCACTGTGAGAATACAAAGGGAATGAGTTTCCCCACTCCTGGTTATAGTGTACCAAAATGTCAAGTCAGAAAGGAGCCCTGGCATGGTACAAAACAGGAAGTCATTCCATGAGATGTCCCAGCTGCAAGTGCCTGCCTGCAAAAAATTACCTGGTGTGTATTTTGTATACACCTATTTATGTAATATGCAGCAGTGGGGTATAGTGGAAGAGAGTGCTGGTCCTGGAATCAAGATGACCTGAGCAGGGGGCAGATAGGTGCCATAGTGGATAAAGCACCAGCCTTGGATTCAGGAGGACCTGAGTTCAAATCCAGTCTCAGACATTTGACACTTACTAGCTGTGTGACCCTGGGCAAGTCACTTAATCCTCATTGCCCCACCAAAAAAAAAAAATGTCCTGAGCACTTACTAGCTGAGTGATCTTGAGTAAGTCACAACTCCTGTCTGCTTCTATTTCCTCAGTTGCAAAATGGGGATAATAATCACACCTACCTCTTAGGGTTGTGGTGAGGATCATATAAGAGAATATTTGAAAGTACTAAGCATAATGTCAGGCACATGTTCAGTTGTTTTTCAGTCATGTATGAGTCTTCATGACCCTTTTGGGGGTTTTCTTGGCAAAGATTCTCAAGTTGTTTGCCATTTCTTTCTCCAGTTCATTTTACAGATGAGGAAATGGAGGCAAACAGGGTGAAGTGACTTGCCCAGGGTCACACAGCTAGTAAGTATCTGAGGCCTGAGTGGAACTCAGGAAGATGAATCTTTCTCACTCCAGGTCTGACACTTTATCCACTGTGCCACCAGCTGCCCCACATATCCTAGCACATAGTAGGCCCTTAATAAATGTTTGTTTGCTTCTCTTCCCCCAATAGAAAGTAAACTTCAGGGAAAGGACTATTACATTTTTCTCTTTGTATCTCCATTACCTAGCAAAGTGTCTGGCTCATAGTAGGTGCTTAATAAATGCTTATTAATTGTATATGTATATCTATAATTAGGATTATAAATTTAGAGCTGGAAAGTACCTCAGGAGTCATCTAGTACAACCTAATTGTTTTAGGGACAAACATAATGAAACCAGAGAAGGTATGTGACTTACCCAAAGTCACACAGGTAGAAAAACTGAGATTAGAACTCAGGTCCTCTGACTTTTCATAACAGCCTTTGAAAGCCCAGTGCTTCTGCTGGGTGAATTTATGAGTATATGTGTTTTTCTGTATGTATATGTTTCTGTTCCTATATGTTTGTATATAAACCTGTTAGGGATACATATGAATTTTTCTATGTGTGAGAGTTTATAAATGTGTTTTCTTGAGTGTTTATGTATATAGGAGTTTGTTTGGGCTTGTGTCACTTTCTGTGTACATGTGTACACAGGACAGTATCCTTGTCTTTCCTTGTCTCTATAAAGGAATGGGGGAAATTTTCCCTTAAAACATACAATTACAAACTCCCTGGCAAAAACACTGGGCTTTCAAGGAAGTGTCATGAAAAGAGACTTGGATCTTGGATATTGGATAATAACCCAGGTTTTCCAGGATAGAGGAGGAAGCTGTAGATGTAGATGTGCTATTGTTTTCTACTAATATTAGCCTGGGAAGAAATGATCACCAGGGCATGAGGCCTATAGAAATGACTCACCAAGGGCTTTTGGCAAGAGGTCTGCCTAAACACATGGCAGTGATTTCAGGCAAAGAAGAGAGACTGCAAAAAAAGCAAGGGAACTGACCTCTGGCCAAAACCGACACCTGAATGGAAAGCAGACAGCCCAGTTCTAATATGCCCATTCCAGAAAACCCTGAAACTCCTACCAGATTGAATAATGATCAAAAAATCCAGTGGAAAAATGGCAGTGACTCTTTCCAACCCAGGGCTGCACAAGATGTCAGTCAGAAACCAAAGGGCAATAGGAAAGGGACTGCTTCGCCAAAGCCAGCAGCAGCCCAGCATAGCCTCCTAGCCTGGCCAGACGTCCTCTTCAAGATTCTATACAGAGAAACAGCAAAAGTGGACTTTCCCCCAAGAAAGCCCCAAAGTGGTCAGAAAGCCCTAGGGTGGGGAATTTAGAAGTAGCACCAGTGCTCAGAGCAGAACACTCCAGCCCAGGGACTCTGAGGTCCCTGACACCTTGTCCTGAGATGCTAGGGAGGTCCTGAAAGTCAAGTGCTCTGAACTTCAAAGACCCAGGGGGACTAATATTGGGGAGGTGGAGATCATCACCAGAACCCAAATGACTCATTGCAAGACCACCCAGGGATCATCTCTTCACTCAAAAGCACAGCAATAGCTGGCCCTAGCACAAAGCCCCACTTTAGCAATGAAAGGTGAAAAGATGAGTAAATCAAAGAAAACACCAATCAGTATAAAAAAATTATTACAAACCTAAAGAGCCCTTCCAAAGAAGAGTAACTCTATAACAATAGCAAGCAATGACTCAAAGGGAAAAAAAATAGATTTCTCACAAGAACTGCATGAATACCCAGAAGAAATGAAGCTAGAGGGGTTTTTTTTAATGAAATAAAAGTTTTGAGGAAAAAATTAGCAAAATAAATAATTTAAAACAGAAAATGGTCAACCCCACCCACGTAACAAATTCTCTGAAAACTAGATAGCTCTATTAGTACCAGAGGGCAAAGTAAAAATAAAAATAATCAACCCATACCGTCCCAAAAGATACCCACAAAAAGAAAAGTCCGGCACTCCATTGGCCCGCCCCTCCCTCCATGTCCATCCGCATAATAAAACTAGCCAGTGGGGTCCTGGAAGATCTGACCACTGCTACAGAAGTTCCTGCAAAAATAGGTTGAAGAAGCGAATGGCATGCTCCAGCCTCTTCCTCCGTTTTAACTCTCTGAATCAGGCTCTCTGCCTGGTCCTGAAGATTCAGCGGAACCAGCACTGCCCGATAGCAACTCCTAACCAGATGCACGGCCACGGTACCCCAAATGGCCCTCAGCCGCCCTGTCTCCAGCTCAAGGTCGTGGTGCTGAAGACGATGATCCGGTAGCCCAAGAAGCCCAGCTCCACCAACCACAAGTGCTTCCCAGTGCGCCTGAGGGAGGCCATCTGCTTTTCATCCAGGGCAAGGCCAACAGCCTCCAGGAACACCCCCTGGTCTTGGTGCACAGAGGCTGCACTCCGGACCTGACCCGCATCAAGCTCAAGGTCTTGCAGGCAAGTATGACTGCAGCCACATGCAGAAGAAGTGATGGGAATGGAGGCCTTTTGGTCACACTCGGGTGGACAGACAGACTTGGGGGGGGGGGCGACACCGGGTGCACATAGGCCAATAACACCATCATGTCCACCCTTAAAAAAAAAGTCCCAGGAATATAATAGTCAAAATCAAGAAGTTTCATGTTAAAGAATAAATACTACAAGCATCCAGAAGGAAGCAATTCAACTGTTAAGGGATCATATTCAGGATCACACAATACCTGGATTTTTTTTTCTTTTGAAAAATAGCATCCACCAGCAATACCACTGCTAGGTCTTTATCCCAAAGAGATCATAAAAAAGGGAAAAGGACCCACATGTACAAAAATATTTATAGCTGCTCTTTTTGTGATAGCAAATAATAGGAAATTATGGGGATGTCCATCAATTGGGGAATGGCTAAACAAGTTGTGGTATGTGAATGTAATGGAATATTATTGTGCTGTAAGAAACAATGGGCACAATAAAAAAAATTAAAAAGGGGGCAGCTAGGTGGCACAATGGATAGAGCTCTGGCCCTGGATTCAGGAGAACCTGAGTTCAAATCTGGCCTCAGACACTTGACACTTACTAGCTGTGTGGCTCTGGGCAAGTCACTTAACCTTCATTGCCTTGCAAAAATAAAAAATAAATAAAAAATAAGAAACAATGAGCAGGCAGATTTCAGAAAAATCTGGAAAGACTTACATGAATTGATGCTGAGTGAAATGAGCTGAACCAAGAGAACATTGTACACAGTATCAACAACATTGTGTGATGATCAACTGTGATAGACTTAACTCTTCTCAGCAGCACAATGATCCAAGACAATGCCAAAAGACTTATGGTGAAAAATTATCTCCACATTCTAAAAAAGAACTATGGTATCTGAATGCAGACTGAAGCATGCTATTTTCACTTTAGTTGTTGCTTTTTTGTTATTGTTATTCTTTATTCTTTATTGCGTTTTCTCCTCTTTTGTTTCTGTGGAAATGTGTTTAACATGATTGCAATGTATAGCCTAAAAAAAGAAAAATAGTGTCCAGAATTTTTTAATCATGTTTTTCAGAGAGTCTGATTCTTAAATTATCTCTCCATAAACTTATTTTCCAGGTGATTCGTTTTTTATATCAGATATCCTACATTTTCTTCTAATTTTACAAATTTTTTAAAATTTTATTTTGATATTTGTAATAGCCTTCTGTTTGATCTCAATTGTTTTCCCACTCCAGCCCATCCTCCACTCAGCTGTCAGGTTGTCTCTCTCATTAGACTCTCATTAGAAGAGCTCCTTGCTAGCAGGGATAGGTTTGTTTGTTTTTACTTTGCATCTTCAGTGCTTAGCAGTGCCTAGAATAGAGTAGGTGTTTAAAAGATGTTTATTGACATTGACTTAACTTACAACCAAGAATAACAACCTGCAAAGCTGAGTATAATTCTACATGGGAAAGATGGAAGTTTATTTAATTTTTTTTTGTGGGGCAATGAGGGTTAAGTGACTTGCCCAAGGTCACACAGCTAGTAAGTGTCAAGTGTCTGAGGCCAGATTTGAACTCAGGTCCCCTGAATGCAAGGCCAGTGCTTTATTCACTGCACCACCTAGCTGCCCCAATGGAATTTTATTTTTTTTAATGTTTTCAAATATTATTTATAAAAAGAAATGTTTCTAAAGAAAATATTTAGTAAGAGGTCAGAAATACAAACACAAGAATCCATAGAAAGCTAGTAAGGTACATTTATTTGAGCATTTAGAAGGAACCGAATGATGATGTGGTGCTAACATTCTAATAAAAAAAAAAACAAGTAGGTCCTTTCAGAGCTTTAATGTAATCCAAGGGTACTGAGGAAGTTAAATAAGAAAGAGAGGTCCTGGAGGTTGATTGATACTGTTCTGCAGGTTCGAGGAGGATAAAAGGAATACAACATTGTAAAAGGGAGGAAGAAATAGGCGGAACATGGTATTTCTCATAATTTGTGTACATGAAAAGGAAAGTATGCAACAAATAAGGAAGAAGTGAGTGGAATCGACATCAGTTGAATCTTACTCCTATCTGAATTGGACAAAGTGGGGTTAAATACAATCATTCACCAAAAGTTTGATATAGAAATATATGGTTTACTTCTTGGACATTTGGAGGATGGCTAAACAGATTGTAGTATATGAATGTAATGGAAAATTATTATGTAATAAGAAATGGCAAAAATAGATGCTTTCAGAGAATCCTGAACAGTATAGACTGATTCAGAGTAAAGGGAACAAAACAAAGAGAATATTTTACATAAGCACAGTAACACTGAAGAACTCCAATCAGTGCAATAATTAACCATAACTAACCCACTTTCTGGCAGAGAAGTGATGTTCACAAGGTACAGAAGGAGTCACATATTTTTGGAAGTGTTCACATAATGGATTTGTTTTAACTTGACTATGCATATTGTTACACTGTTTTTTTTTCCCAATTCCTTTCTTTTGGTTCAGAACCTTTCAAGCATTTTTTTTAAATGCACAGGAGAAAATAGAAGGAAGTACAGATAAGAAGGATAGCTTTGAAAATAATGTATATTTATATTTTATTATTTTTATATATTTATATAATTAGAAATTATTATAGACTTTTAAAAAAGCAGTTGTTATGAAATGGAGATTCAAGGTTTCATAGAGAATTCTCTTTTGGTATTTCTCCTGTGTATATGGAAATGCCCTCTCTTTTTGTATTTATATTCATAATTTTAAAGTTCTTTAATAAAATAAAAGGAATCCAAAAAAAAAGGAATGACTCAATATAGAATGTGGTATACCCATCAAACATGGTAATTGTGTTGACCTTGCCTAAATATTTTTCTTTGTTACAAGGAAGGATCATAGCCTTAAAGGTACAGAATTGGAAACTTAGAGGCCATTGAACCTCCCCCTCATTTTAGAGAAGAGGAAATTGAGACAAGTGACTAGTCCAGACAAGCGACTAGCTTGTAGGGTTGAGGCAGGATTTGTATTCAGATCTTCCTAACTCCAAGAACATCTCCAGTTCAAATGTTTGTATGGAGGGGCAGCTAGGTGGCGCAGTGATAGAGCACCGGCCCCGGAGTCAGGAGTACCTGAGTTCAAATCCGGCCTCAGACACTTAACAATTACTAGCTGTGTGACCCTGGGCAAGTCACTTAACCCCAATTGTCTCACTAAAAAAACCCAAAACAAACAAATGTTTGTATGGACTACTTCTGCCTAATCTGTGGTAGAGCCTTCCAAGATCATATTGGTCAGATCAGCCACAGTTGGACACACTGTACCTTGGCTCCAACATAGTGATATAATTTTGTTCCTCTTTGAGAACAAAGGAAAACAACCAACCAACCAACTCCAAAAATAGTCTTCTCTCCCCTGGGCCACTTAAGGGTTTAATGTAGGGTGGGAAAAAGGGAGGAGCAGAGAGATGTTAAAGGGAAAAGTTTCTATAAAAACAAAAAAGATCAAAACTTTTTGAAGTGACTCTGGTATCACTTTACACACATAAACACACAGACCTATACATACACACAGATACGCACTCAAAAATGTTGAAAATCAAGTCTAATTGAGGACAGGAGGATTAAGCTCCAGATTCCAAATGGGAATAGTGATGAAGGAAGGGGTAGCTGATGAGTAGACTTTGAAAGAATTTGGGTATCAGCTGCAGGAATGAGCAGCAGAAGCACTTATTCTTTGGCTGGGTCGAAGGTAAATATCAGGAGAGACTCCGAGTTTGGATAAGATGAAACCTGTTCTTATGGAGTTTACAATCAAAAACCCATTCTACCATCGGACTCTTTGAATGCTTAGAAAGTTTTTTGTTTGTTTGTTGCTTATACTGAGCCTAAACCATGTTCCCTGTTACTTCCATCCATTAGCCCTAGTTCTACCTCTCTGGGACCAAGCCTAAAAAGTGAAAATTTTCTTCCACATGACAGCCCTTCAGACACACCAGAATGCCAATCAAATTCCTCCTAATTCTTTTCTTCTTTGGGTAAACATCCTTAGCTCCTTCCACCTCTAGTCATCTTATAGACATGGTCTCCATTCCTTCCCCTATCCATTCCAGTATTTCATTATCCCTCCTAAGAGCAGCTGATGCCAAGAACCTAACACAATACTCTAGGAATGTTCTGCCCGGAGGAGAAGATAGTAAAGACTACCGAGGGCATGCCAGTAAATATTTATCAATCAGCTCTCTGAAAATGCATCTCACACTTTGAAGTTTAACCTACACTATTAACATTTTCCCCAACACTTTCTTAAGTCTAGACAATCAACAAAACAATAAATCAAGCCCTGATTTGTAGCATTCTCCAATTCCCAAGGTGTAAATGCTCACACTGAAAATTTAACAGTTGGCTTTCAGGAGCTGATACAAGCTGACTTCAGCACACCTCTGAAGTCTGTCACCTTCTTAATAAGTCTATGTCTGCATCCAGAGGCAGCATGGGAGAGTAGATAGAAAGCTAGCCTAAGAGTCCGGTTGGTGGATTCAAGTGGCATCTCTGAAACAAGATGTCTACATGGCTGTGGCCAAACCACTTAACCTCTCAGTGCCTGTCCACAGAACCTCCCCACCCCAATTCTCTAAGACTAAATTTCAGAGAAGGTGCCAACCTGCATTGATAGAAGAAGTTTCGTCACTGGAGAACTCTTTGAAATCACAGATCTTGACCAAAATAAAAGTTTGCATTAGATTTTTTTGAGTATTGACTCACTGCAGAAACATGTGTTGTGACTAATGTAGAAATATGTTTAACATGATTGCATATGTATAACCTATCAGATAGCTTGCCATCTTGGGGAGGGGGGATGAGAGACAGGGAGGGAGAAAAATTCAGAACTCGAAATCTTTTTAAAAATCAATGTTGAAAAATATTTTATATGCAATGGAAAAAATCCATTTACAATAAAAAAGAATCACATGTTGTCATGCTGTGTTAGAAAGTACATGAATCTCAAAGAAGGCAGAAACATCCATGGGCTGCTTATTCACAGGATTTAGAGCAATTATAGATGTGACTGAGGCCCAGAGAGGGGAATGCCTTGCCCAAGGACACACAGGCAGTAAGTTAGACAGATATGAGATCCAGGTCTCATCATAAATCTAGAATCTTTTCTACTCTACCATGCTGGTGGAGATGTGTGCCCAGAAGAAAAAGGCAGGACATATCAGAGGAATTCCACAGCAGAACCAAGGGTTACATCCAAGTGAAGGACTGAGTCATTTTGAGGTTAGAAGTTTACATTTAAATCAAGGAAGGGGGACCTGGGATTGCGAAAGAGAGGAGAGGGAGGAGAGTGAAGGACTCAGAGGAAGTGTTGGTATTATAGTTTGGTATTATAATGAAAGGTAGAGGTAAGGGGTGAACTAGTAAGAAAGGGCAGCTAAGTGGCATGGCGGATAGAGTGTCAGGCCTGGAGTCAGGATCTTCCTAAGTTCAAATATGACCTCAGAAACTTACTAGCTGTGTGACCCTGGGCAAGTAACTTAACTCTGTTTGCCTCAGTTTCCTCATCTGTAAAATAAGCTGGAAAAGGAAATGGTAAACCTCTCAAGTACCTTTGCTAAGAAAACCCCAAATGGGGTCATGAAGAGCTGGACATGACTGAAAAATGAATGAACTGGTAGCAATAGAGAAGAGAAATCATAAGATCATAGATCTAGAAACAGAAGGGACCTCCTAGGCTACCTCACTCAGCACCCTCATTTTACAGATGAGGAAAACTGAGGCTCTGAGTAGCTAAATGACTTGCCTAAAGTCATATAGGAAGTAAGTAGCAGTGCCAAGATTTGATCATGTGGCTTCTGATTCCCATTCTGATCTTTCGGGAGGGGAACTGAAGGAGCCTGAGGGATTCTTCTGACATTGTAAGAGTCTGATTTGGGCAAGGAGGCAGCAGTTGTTTCTGATCACTTTGTGGAGGAACACTGGTACCTTTACTCTTCTGAGCCTGGCTATAGAAAGAAGATACAGGACAAAATCAAGGAGACCAGAACAACTGGGCTGATGCTCCAAGCTGGCCTTGCTCCTACAGTGTTCAGGAAAGGAAGGAAAGCAAGAAAAAAAACAATCATCCCTCGTTTAGGGAGAAAAGAGAGGCTCGAGGGGCTCTGATTGTCTAGATGGCTTGTCTTAGTCTGCCCCTGTCTGCATTCCCCTGTATTCTGGGGGCCCCCAGGAACCTACTTTAGGTCTTAGATACAGAAAACACCTAAGGGTTGAGTGACGGTTGCTTTGTCACTACAGAGGTGACAGCTATGTCAGTGACAGCATCTTCTGAGTCTCTCCCTATTCTCCTGAGCATGCCTAGATCAAAGATCACAATACTCAGAAACTGGAATCCCCACCTCTTCCCTCCAGTCACATCTATGATGTCACAGCTTTTGTTCAGGGCCAGACTTCCTTTGGGGATGAAATGTTTGCAAATTTTCACCCCAACTCAGAACAGACCATTCACGCAGGGGCAAAGATGTGAAACACATGGCCTCTAGGCTGCAGGCAGTCAACAACACTCCTGAGTGTGGCTAGACACAGGTTAAAATGTAGTTCCTATCTGATTTTAATGTGCTGAAGTATTATTTTTTGTTTTGTTTTGTTTTGAGGGTCAATGAGGATTAAGTGACTTGCCCAAGATCACACAACTAGTAAGTGTAAAGTGTCTAAGGCCGGATTTGAATTCAGGTCCTCCTGAATCCAGTGCTTTATCCACCGCGCCACCTAGCTGCTCCCTTGAAGTATTAATATATGAACATGTACAGTTTTCTAATATGTGGCATTCAGGGATCCTCATCTATGGTTTAGTGGCCCCTATTTCTGTTTAAGTTTGACACCACTGGGACAGGGTCTATGGGCAAGCAATGGAGCCTCTGTGAGCCTCAGTTTATTCATCTGTAGCGTGGGGGGTGATAATATTTGTATGACCTACCTTACAGGGCTATCCTGAAGAAAGTTCTTTATAAATATCAAAGCCCTACAGAAATGGGACTTATCGTCACATCATCACCAATGTGAATTCCAAGGCCGTCTCAGTCGGTTCTGGGCTCTCTTTGCAAATGGATTGCCTACAAGACTGCCTCACCCCCTCAGCCTGGCCCAGCTGCAGGGAGCACCTCAGCTGCTCTGTGTTTCATATTAGAAAGAGCTCCAGCCCGCCAGATGTGGTGACATCTGCCAAATACTCATTAATCTCCCAGATGTGATAGTGGAGGAGTCAGTGCCTTTTCCTCTGACTGATTTCATTATTTTTTAGACTCACATTTCAAGAGTGCTTTCAGAAGCTTACAAAGCACCTTCATCACAATAACCTGGTGAGGTAAGTCACATGAGTATCATCATCCCCCAAAATGAAAACGATCATCAGTGCTCATATTTTGGTCACATTTAGGTAAACAAAGAGTTTACTTTGAGCAAATTCTATGTCTCCAACTCTATGATCTTCTGAGCATCTTTGGGACAGAAGTTCAAGGATATTGCCCTCATTTTACAGATAAAGAAACAGAGGCAGGGGCAGCTAGGTAGTGTGGTAGCTAAAGCACCGGCCCTGGATTCAGGAGGACCTGAGTTCAAATCTGGCCTCAGACACTTGACACTTACTAGCTGTGTGACCCTGGGAAAGTCACTTAACCCCCATTACCCCACCAAAAAAAAAAAAGAAAGAAAAGAAACAGAGGCTTGGAGAGGTTAGTTGATTTATCCAAAGTCACATTAGCAAGCAAAAGAGTCAAGATTCAGCCCCCAGTCCCCGGGCTCTATGCCCTTGGTACTTATCATGGTAGAGTGGATTTGGAATTAGAAGGCCCATATTCTATTCCCGGTTCAGACATTTCCATATCAGATATACCACAACTGAGCTCTCAGAGCCTTGGTCTATTTGCCTTCAAAAGTCAGGATAATAAAATTTGCACTATCAAAAGTGTCTTGCCCATGAGCACACAGTGAGTAAGCTCGAGACTTGAACTCAGGTCCCTTGAATCTATAAGAATTGCTCTTAGTCTAGTACTCTACCATTTTGGGGTAAATAGGGCTGGGTAAATCAGAGGGCAGAGGTATACTGGTAAATGTTTAACAATTGGCTCTCTAAAAAAAAAAACCCAAAACAAAAAAAAAACCTAATTGCTCTCTAGATTAAAAAAAAAATTACCCCCAACACACTTTAAAATTTAACATTTAATTCATTACTTTCTTATGTCTAGACAATCAACAAAACAATAAACTAAGCCCTGAAATGTAGCATTTGTTAATTGCAAGGGGTAAATTTAATTGAAAATTTGACAATCAGCTCTCCAGAGCTAGTTCAAGCTAACTCCAGCATACCTCTAGAGACCTTTTCTCCAAGGTTTAGCATCAGTCATCAAATGTAGAGCCTAGCCCAAGGGAAGGGTACTATCTAGGTCTGTGATGCCACACTCAAATAGAAACACATCCCCTGCCAGTACATATGGATTTTAGAAAACCACAAATTAATATTATGTATGTTGTATTTTAAATTTTATTTTGTTAAACCTTTCCCAAATACATTTTAATCTGGTTCTGGCTACCCTAGGTAGTTTTACAGGCCTGGAATTTGGCACCTCTGGTCGAGGGCAAGTTTGTTTACATGGACGTACAGAAGAAAGATACTTGAAGACAGCCACTGTTTCAGTAGTGTCTTTGCATCACAAGCACTAAGCATGTTGTCTTGAACCTAGTATATGATGAATAAAAATGTTTGTGATCTAAAAGGATGGAAAGGACCTACATGTACAAAAATAGCAGCTCTCTTTTGTGATGGCAAAGAATTGGAAATTGAGGGGATGCCCATCAATTGGGGAATGGCTGAACAAATTGTTGTATATGAATGTCATGGAAAACTATTATGTTATAAGAAGTGATAAGCAGGCAGATTTTAGAAAAAACCTGGAAAGACTTAAGTGGACTGGTGCTGAGTGAATTGAGAAGAACCAGAACACTGTACAGAGTAACAGCAATGTTGTATGATGATCACCTGTGATATACTTAGCTCTTCTCAGCAATACAATGATCCAAGACATTTCCAAAGAACTCATAATGGAAAATGCTTTCCACATCCAGAAAAAAAAACTATGGAGTGTGAATGCAGATGGACCCATACTATTTTTACTTTTTTTTTCTTTCTTGAGCTTTTTCCCTTTTGTTCTGATTCTCCTTTCACAACATGACTAATGTAGAAATGTTTAAGGTGATTATACATATATAACCTATATCAGATTGCCTGCAATCTTGGGGAGGGGAAGGGAAGGGAGAGAGGGAGAAAAATTTGGAACTCAAAATCTTATAAAAATGAATGCTGAAAAATATCTTTACATGTAACTGGGAAAAATAAAATACTATTAAGATTAAAAATAAAATAAAATGGTAGTTGATCAACAAAGCTTTCTAGTTGGCTATAGAATTACTACACAGAATAATAGAATCATCAAATTTCTGAATTAAGAGTAAAGTTAGAATACAGACTGTTGGAATATAGAATATTAGAGACAAAAGATCTTTAGAATATTTGAGTAGGGGCAGCTAGGTGGTGCAGTGGATAGAGCACCGGCCCTGGATTCAGGAGTACCTGAGTTCAAATCTGGCCTCAGACACTTAACACTTACTAGCTGTGTGACCCTGGGCAAGTCACTTAACCCCAATTGCCTCACCAAAAAAAAAAAAAGAATATTTGATTAGAAGAGAACAATGATGCCTGGAATGTTGCTCTTGTAAGGAACTTTAGAAAATAGAGTATTAGTGTTAAGGACTTTTAGTATTACAAACTTTTTATTGAAAAGTTCTTCCTGATACACAAGGACTTTTTTGATGTGTTGCCCCACTGAGATGATTTGGAAACTTAAGTATCTGACTCATCTCCTTCAAGAGCAGTCAACAATCCTGCTTATAAGCACATAGGTTCACAAGGTTCAATACATTAATAGTTTTATACCTAAGTTAATGGAATCAGATATGACTCATATTCAAGACAATAGAAAATAATGACATTCTTCAGAGAGCAGCCCTTCTCCTGAAGACAGTACCAGTGAGAATGGACTATGGCAAGATGTGGTTTGGATTTGTTTCTCTACCTTGGCACTTCCCTTCTCTCTAGGCCAATTTTCTTGTTTCTTTCAGCTCTCATCTACTACCATGATTATCAGGTGATACCAGTTGTTGCTCCCTCTAGCTGTCTTCCCCAGTCCCAATTAGCCCCCAGCAGGTGATAGGCATCTCCTTGTTGGCCTCATTTGCTGTCCTCCACAGCCCTTGTCTCATACAGTTCTCCTCACCTCTCAGGAGGTGGTCTTTTCATTCCCAACTCATATTGCTTTTCTGCACCTTTCTACTGTTTTCCTCAGTCTTAAGAAGTTAGTATTTGCTGCCTTTCCCAGGGGACCAACTCCTTAACAATCCATATGGGAAGACCCTACAGGTAGGTTTACAGGTCCAAAACATAGTTCTATTATTCTCATGTTTCTTATTTCACATAGTCCTCACAGTCCCAGATGTCACACAGAGTTTAAAGGAAGGAACACTTCTCACATTTTTGTTTCTAATCTCAATAAGACTCATGGAGACCTGTGATCCTTCACCTCTTCTCCTGCTTAGCATCCAGATGAGGGATCTCTGATTCATGCCAGCATTTCCCACTAGTTCTATTTTAATAGAGAACCACCTTCATGGGGGCAAGGACATAGGAAGCAGTACACCACCATGGAAAGATCAGTGGCTCTGGAGTAAGGAGACATGTATTTCTCACTCTGATGTGACCCCCTGTGTGACCTTGAGCAAGTCACTTAGCCTGCCCAGGCCTCAGTTTCCTCATCTCCACAGCATACTTGGTACTGTTATTATTCCGTATTGTACCTGTACTATAGACTTAGAACCAGAAGGAAACTCTGAGACAATATAGTCCAACCACCTCATAATATAGATGAGGAATAATAACAGTACGCAGAAGTGCAAAGTATGCTAGATTTGGGAGAGATCTCCATGGCCCATCTAGTACTGCCTATAGCTGAGCAAGAATCTCCTCCACAGCATCCCCAACAGGTGATCACACAATAAAAATAATAATAGCTTATATGTATGTCTCATTTGATTTTTGCAGAAACAACCCTGCGAAGAAATCAGGGTAATAATTGTCATTCCCTTTGCTACAGATGGGAAAAAGGAAACTTAGGGAAGCAAAGAATCTTGTTCAATTTCACACAACTAAAGAGTGAAGGAGCCAGAAATCAAAATGTTGCCTACAAAAAAGTTGAGTACAATGCACTTCCCGATACTCTGTGCTACAACATTCTTGGAAAGCAGTTATACAGCCTCTGCTCAAAGCCCTCCAGAGGTAGAGAGTTTTATATGTCCCAAGGCAGCCCACTCCATTTTTATAAAACTTGAATTGGTAGAAAGCAGCTTGGATCTGACCAATGCCTGCCTCTATGTTTTCCACTTTTTGGTTCTAGCTCTGCCCTCTAAGACTAAGAAAAATTCTCTCTTGCCCCTTTTCCACAGGATTCCTCCCCTCCCGGCCCCCATATATTTGAATATAGTAAGCAAGTCCTTTTGAAGTCTTCTCTCTCCTCTAGGTTAAACATCTTTGGCTCCTTCAAGCAATCCTCACTGATTTCCAATGCTATCTCTATCCCTGTTGCCTTCTTCTGAATGTATTTTGATTTACCTAAAATATGGTGCCCAGGGCTGAAGAAAATTTACCATTATGAGTCCCCCCTCATTCTTCTCCTCTTCCAAACCTGAACAGACTCATAAAATCATAGGCTCTTATAGCCAGAAGAAATTTTAGAAGTCATCTGGTGTAACCCATACCTGAAGGAGAATCCCAATAAGTGATCAATCATCCAGCCTCCACTTGAAGACCTCCAGGTATGCAGCAGCCACTGCCCTCCAGTGGGACAGTTCTACTTGTTAGCAAGTTTTTCCTTAATAGCCGCGTGACTTTAGGCATGGTCCCTTCCTTTTTATGGGTCTCAGTTCCCTCTTCTGTTTAAAAAAAAAATGGTGTCAATGTATTTAAGTAGTAGATCATCTATCTCTAAGACCCCTTCCAACTCTAAATCCTATGATTACAAATCTGGAGCTCTTTCCAGTATTCCCACCCATAGCCCTGCTTCCCATACACAGTTCGACTGTACCTCCTCTCTCCTCACTGCCCTCACCTGGAGAGACCTGGCTTAGCTCTTTGGACAAACTGATGGCTCAGGGTTAGCAGCTTGGCTGCCAGCCATGCGGGTAGCTGAGAGGCCCTGGTCTGTGAGGCGGTATAGCTCCTGGGGCCATCCCAGAGTGACAGCCAACCCACGGCTCCTTCCAAGAGACGAGCTTTGACAAACACTCACTGGGAAATAATACAGTGGCAAAATAATTCGGCGTCGGACACACTTACCAGAGCATAAAGCGTCTGAGAAGGAGACAACATCTTGTGCCATCGATCTTCCTTAAATCCCCAAGCTGTGACAAAGTGAAGAGCAAAATGATGATGAATGATCGGCCACATTTAGCGGGTACCTGTGTGTGCTCTTTAATGAGGCCCCGAGAAAGGCACGCTAATGAAAAGCCAGATACCTACCCTCAAAAAGGGGTGGGGGTGGGGGGATCTTATTGGAAACAAGTCTTTATTACCCATTGGCACTTGGTTTTCACAAAGCATCTAAAGGAGGGGCAGATTTTGATATAAATTAAAATCGGCAATAGTGGGGTCAGCCAGTAGCCCGGCCAGGCCACTAGAGACATGTGTGTGGCTCTTGCCACTGGGGGCTGACAGCCCCCCCTCCCCCCTGCTTTAGCAGGCCCCACCCCCACCTCAGTTTGGTTCGAATCCACCAACCATCATTTATTTCACTGCCTCATTTGAATATGATGAATACCAGAGTCCTCTATTGTTCACAACAACCAAATAATTGTAGATCCACGGGCTTCAGGGCCATTAATCACATCTTTCCCTCTACCAATCCACTATAAACATGACATTGAACAATAAAGTACATTAACCTCTGCTTGGGAAAAACTTTGCTTATTTAAACACCACAAGGTTATTTGTTCTCATTCCATCCCAAGTCTCCTCCACGCCGGGAGGGAGGCTTCGTTTCTTCTCGCTGAAGAAGAGGCAGGTGTCTAGTCGAGGGCTGTAGTGGCTGGGTCCAAGAGTGTCAGACTCTGGGTATGGGCCTCAGAGCGGGACTGAAAAGGAAGCCTTATAAATGGAGGAGGGACATACATGTATCTATCTGTCTATCTGTTTCTCCATGAGTGTGGGGGAGCCCCTGGGGCAGGCCCTATGCTTATGTCTGTCAGTGTCTGTGTATATTTATCTGCCTGTCTGTGTCTCTATGAGTGTGTGAATGTGTGTGTTCCCTTAAGGCAGGCCCTGTGTGTGTGTGTGTGTATGACTGTCAGTATTTGAATGTGTTAAATCTATGTCTAAATGTGTTTCTCATGGTAGGATATGTGTCTCTGTGTCTATGTGTCTATGTCCATGTGTGTGTTTTCAATCTGGGTGACGGTAAAGGTGAGAAAAGAGTGGAAGTGACCCCTGAAAGGTAGGTCCCAGGGACAGTGTGCTTGTCAGAGTATGTAGAAAGGAAGTGTGTGTATTTGTGTTTATATACTTGTAACCACTGTGTGCCCCAAGAGGGTCAGACTAGGTTTTGTGTTTATATCTGTGTTTGTGAGAGAGCCAAAGGAGAGTTCTATCCTGTATGTCACTAGGATGCCTGACTTCTGGGAATAGATGCGTCATTGTGTTTGGTGTGTAGTACCCTAAGGTAGAACATAAACTCCTTGAGGTCAGGCACTATTTCTTTATTGCTTAGGATGGTGCCTAGCACATAATTTGCATTTAATTAATGGTTGCTAATTTGAATTAAATTGAATTAGGGTAGAAATTGAGTAGGGTAAGGTTCAGGGAACGAAGGCCTCAGAGCAGAATGCCCAAAGATGTGATTTTGAATCTTTCCACCAGCATGGTCACCATCTTCTGAATGCACTAAAATTCAATTTACTCAATTCAATTCAATAAGTATTTATTCAATTCCTAATTTGTGCAATGTGATGGAGAAACTGTATTGTAGATCCAATCCAACCGCAGCATATTTCCAAATATGACCTATTCTTAAAAAGTGACATAAGGAAATGTATGATCAGAAAAGGAGGAAAGAACAAAGGCTGATTATAAACAGCTGGAGAACTACAAGGGAACCCATGAAAAATAAAAAAGATCTAGACTGTAGGAATTCTTATGATCTTAACCTATGATTTTAAAACTTGTGTTTTTAAAAAATATTTTGAGAACTGTTTCATTATAATTTATTTCCTTTGTAATGCTAAGTATTTTTATTTTATTTTATTGATTTAAAACATTATTCTGAGAAGGGGTCCATGGATTTCACCAACCCGCCAAAGGGGACAATGATACAAATTGGTCAGGGCTGCTAGGTGGCACAGTGGATAAAGTGCTGTCCCTGGATGCAGGAGGACCTGAGTTCAAATCTGACCTCAGATACTTGACACTTACTAGCTGGGTGACCCTGGGCAAGTCACTTAAACCTCATTGCCTTGGTAATACAAACAAACAAACAAACAAAAAAGAATCCCACGTCTGTGAGAAAGCTATGGAAAAGCATGGACAAAAATTATACAGGATATGGAAATGATGGTTTGCAATCTGCACTGATGTGGCAGTAGCTAAGGGGGAATATCTCCCCAGTAATGAGACCATGTTATTTGATGAGTATACAAAGCACTGTTGAAGACACTGTTGGGTCAAAAGATAAAAACAGAACAATCTCTGCCTTAGGGTCATGTGTAAATAAGATCAATTTGTGGAGGAAGAGCACACCAATAGCTAAGGAGATCAGGAAACCTGAAAATGGGATATATAGCCTGAAGTGAGGCTTGAAGGAAATCTAGGAACTCAAGAGAGGCAGAGAATAGGAGGCAATGCATTTTGGATATGGAACATATATCCTGGGCTGAGGAACAGAGTTGGGAAATTGAATGGAAAGGAAAGTTTATCTTTCAACCAAGTGTAAATCTCCTTCCTACATCTTTCCTGGGATCATTTCATCTTTCCCTAGATTTTCATTTTCCCCAGTAGAAGAGAGTGTCATAGTCTGTAACACCCTGGGTTCAATGTGAAGAGCAGACACAAAGCATCCTGCAGGAAAGCAGCAGGAATCAAGGGCAGGAAACCACTGTGGCCTCCCATGTTCCTTGGCCTGCTTCTCCCCTTTGAAAGGGGACTTCCCTCTGAAATGTCTTCAGGCCAAAGGCTCCCACTTTATAGATGGTGGATAGGCCTCTTGGAGGAAAGAAAATGGAAATTTTCACTTGGGTCTCACTTGCTGTTATCCAAGCTGGATTCATATTTTTAATTGTATATTTATTTATTTAGAATTTTTCCCCACCTTACATGTAAAAACAAATTGTAACATCAATTTTTATAACTTTGCGTTCCAAATTCTCTTCTGCCCTCCCTCCCCTCCCCTTAAGAACTCAAGCAATTCAAAATAAACTATGCATGTACAGTCGTGAAAAACATATCGGACAAAAAATCTTTAGAAATAGGAACTAACAACAACAACAAAATATACTTCCATCTGTATTCAGATACCATCAGTTCTTTCTCTGTAGATGAACTGCTTTTTTCACAAGTCCTTCAGAGTTGTGTTGGATCACTGCACCACTGAAAATAACTAAGTCATTTGCAGCAGATCATCCTATAATATTGCTGTTATTTTATATACAGTACATTTCACTTTGCTTCAGCTCATGTAAATCTTTCCAGATTTTTCTGATAGCATCCTGCTCATCTTTTTTTATAGTAAACTACATTTATATAGTACTTTAAAGGGAGATTTCCTTGCAAAACACCCATGAGGTTGATTATTGCAACAACAATAATAGCCAACATCTATATAGTACCTTATATCTGACAAAGAATTTTCTTCACAATAGCCCAGCAAAGTAAGTACCATCATCATTGTCTTCATAATCATCATCATCATCTTACATTGTTCTTGCCTCTGCTTCAAATTTTTTCCCAACTCATTGCTGTGTTTCCCTTCACCTTATTTGCTCCCCATGATATTCTCTCCATTTTCTATATTCTTTTACCCTATCCCTCCTCAAAGGTGTTTTGCTTCAAATTGCCCCTCCCCCAATCTCCCCTCCCTTCACCCCTCCCCCCATTCCTTTCCCCTCCCACTTTCCCACAGGGCAAGATACATTAATATACCCACTTGAGTGTGTGTGTTATTTCCTCTTTGAGACAATTCTGATAAGCGTGAGGCTAATTCACTCTCCCACTCCTCCCTCAACCTTCCCTCCCCTCCATAAGCTTTTTCTTGCTTCTTTTATGTGAGATATTTTACCCCCATTTCACCTCTCCCTTTCCCTTTCTCCCAATGCAATTCTCTTACCCTTTAATTTTATTTTAAAGCTATCATCATGGGGCAGCTAGGTGACACAGTGGACAAAGCACCCACGCTGTACCCAGGAAGACATGAACCCAAATCTGGCCTCAGACACAAAACCCTAACTAGCTGCATGATCCTGGGCATACCACCCACCTCTGACTGTCCCACAAAAAACACCAATAAACAAAAATTAAATGCTTTACAGATATCATCCATTCATAATCAATTCCCACCTGTAGTCTCTGTCTAAATTTATTCCTATCATCTGCCCTAATACTGAGAGAGTTCTTATGAGTTAGACATATCATCTTCCTATGTAGGAATATAGGCAGTGTAACCTTGTAACATCCCTCACGATTTCTTTTTCCTGTTTACCTTTTTCTGCTTTTCTAGGGTCTTATATTTGAAAGTCAAATTTTCTATTCAGTTCAGGTCTTTTTATCACAATTGCCTGAAAGTCATCTTTTTCAATGAAGTCCCATTTTTTCCCCTGAAAGACTATACTCGGTTTTGCTGGGTAGGTGATTCTTAGTTGTAATCCCAATTCCTTTACCCTCCTGAATATCATAATCCATGCCCTCTGATCCTTTAATGTAGAAGCTGATAGATCTTGTGCTATTCTGACTGTGGCTCCAAAGTACTTTAATTGTTTCTTTCTGGCTGCTTGCAATATTTTCTCCTTGACCTACGAGCTCTAGAATTTGGCTATAATATTCCTGGAATTTTTTATTTTGGGATCTCTTTCAGGAGGTGATTGGTGGATTCTTTCAATTTCTATTTTACCTTCTGCTTCTAGAATATCAGGGTAATTTTCCCTGACAATTTCCTGGAAGATGATGTCAAAGTTCTTATTCTGATTATGGTTTTCAGGTAGTCCAATAATTTTCAAATTATCTCTCCTGGATCTATTTTCCAGGTCAGCTGTTTTTCCAAGAAGATATTTCACATTGCCCTCTATTTTTTTCATTCATTTGGATTTGCTTTATTGTGTCTTGGTTTCTTATAAAGCCATTAGCTTCCATTTGTTGAATCCTTATAAAGTCATTAGCTTCCATTTATTGAATCCTAATTCTTAGGCAATTATTTTCTTCAGAGAGCTTTTCCATTTGGCTTTTCAAGCTGTTAACTTTTTTTCATGACCTTCTTACATCACTCTTATTTCTCTTTCCATTTTTTCCTCTACCTCTCTTACTTTATCTTTAAAGTCTTTTTTGAGCATTTCTATGTCCTGAGACCAATTCACATTTTTCTTGGAAGCTTTGGATGTAGGAGCCCTGACATTGCTATCCTCTTCTGAGGGTATATCTCAATCTTCCTTTTCACCAAAGAAACTTTCTATGGTCTACACCTTTTTCTGACCACTCATCTTGCCTTTTTCTTGCCTTTTGACTCCTTCTTAAAGTGGGGCACTGTCCCAAGCTTCAGGGGGTCCAAGGTGGTACAATTCCTTCTTAAAGTAGGTCATTGCCTCCAGGATTCACTATCCCAAGCTTCAGGAGGTCCCAGGTGGTAAGATTTAAGGAGAGGCATGTTCTCAGCTCATCTGGCCTGTGTTCTGGTTTGTAAGTAACCATGCCTCTCCCCCACCTGGGACCACCACCTACGAGCCTGGGAAAATCATCAGAGTTCCACCTCAGTGCCAGCAGAGACCTCTCTAATCTCCCCCCTGGCCAACCACTCGACCCTCTCACCAGACTGTGAGATGAGTTGGCCACAGCTGCAGCCAATTAAGAGGCTCCAGAAGTCTCTTTCTCTGGTGTGTCCTGGGGCTGGATCTATGTCAGTATGGCCATGGGGCTGAGTTCCACATCCAAGCTGGATTCATAAGATGACAGGTCTGTAAATGAGATTAAAAGTACTTTCCAACCTTGTGGGTTCTGTAGGGGTGGGACATGCTGGTAGGTGTCCAGCAGACTCATTGGACTGGGAAAGATTCAATGGGAAGAGCATTGGGTTGGGATCCAGAGCAAATGGGACTGAGATTAGCTGGGTCCTCAAACCACAGGGCTGGAAAAGGAGCAGAGATGGGAGAACACCTAAGATCCAATCCCCTGTCTTCACAGACAAGGAAACTGAGGTGCAAAGAGGGTTCGTTTGTTGTTTGTCCTTTGTGCTCAAAGAGGACCATGACATCAGGAAGGTGATGTCCAGTGACAACACATAGATCAGGAAAACTGGAGCTGGCCCTGGATGCAGTGGGAGACCTTTACCTTTTTAAGCTAAGGTCTTTCCCAGGTCTCAATTTTACTGAGTCAACACCCATTCAGTGATTAAGGCTAGTAGTTCATCAAAGGTCATGGAAGTAGTAAGCAATTAGAAGTTAGTTCAAGGAGCTGGGATCTTTTCCTTGGAGAAGAGAAGACAGTGGGTGGGCATGATCTCTGTCTTCATGCATTAGAAGGGATGTTATGTGAAAGAGAGATTAGGCTTGTTCTGTGTGGCCCCAGAGGGTAGAATTGGGAAAAGTGTGTGACACTTAGAGAGAAGAAACTTTGATTTTGATATAAAGGAAAAAAAACATTATAACTATGAGAGAATAAGGCAGGGTGCCTTGGAAAGTAATAATAAGCTCTCTGTCACTGAAGGTCTTCAAACACATGCTGGATGATCCATTTCAGAGTATTTGAAGAGAGAATGCTTGCTCAGGTATGATGGGGCTACATGGACTTTGAAGTCCCTTCCAACATGGAAATACTGTGATTTGGTGATTCTAGGTCAAGGTCAAGGAATAGTCCATTTTGGCTATAACATAAAATATACAAGCTAGCATGCATGTAGCACTTTAAAATGTACAAAGTGCTTTATAAATATTATAACATTTGATTTTCACAACCCTGGGAGGTAGGTGCCGTTATTATTCCCATTTTACAAATGAGGAAACTGAGTCATGGAGTACTTAATGACTGATCCAAGGTCACATAGCTCCGTGTCTAGGGCTAGATATTTAAAAAAATTTTTTTTGCTGAGGCAATTGGGGTTAAAGTGACTTGCCCAGGGTCACACAGCTAGTAAGTATTAAGTGTCTGAGGCTGGATTTGGACTCAGGTCCTCCTGAATCCAGGGCCAGTGCTCTATCCACTGTGCCACCTAGCTGCCCCTAGGGCTAGATTTTAACTCAACTCTTCCTGACTTCAGATCCAGCACTCTACCCACTGTTCCACTTAGCTGCCTCTATGGATCAAATGTAAGAAGTAGAATGATAGATAATGAATCTATAAAGGTGAGTTAGAATAAGATGTGTAGGACTTCAAATTCCAGGTCTAGTAGTTTATATTTTATCATAGAGAGATCAGGGAATGACTGGATATTTTTGATTAGAGAAGGGACATGATCAGAATTACTCCTCAAGAAGATGATTTTGGTAGTTGTGTGGAGGATGAATTAGAGCAGGGAGATCCTGAAAAAAGAGAGACCGATTAGGAGGTTATCATAGTAGTCCAGGTAAAAGGTGAGGAGGGGCTGCACCAGAGGGTAGTAGCTGTATTAGTAAAGAGAAGGGGACAGAAGTGAGAGATGCTGTGGAGATAGAATGTAAAATACTTCTGAGGAACAGTGTAGTCTAGTGGGATCAGAGGACTTGGTGTTAGAAGACCAAGGTTCAATTCCTTGGCCTTACATTTAGCAGCTCTGTGACCTTAAGCAAGCCAGCAAATTCTATTTTTCAGTTTCTTCATCCATTAAAAAACAGGAAAATACTTATATCATCTCATAAGGTTATAAACACACGCACATGTAAATGATCAAGGACTATATAAATGGGAATATTTTAATTTTGTCAATGTTCTTCATAAAATGTAGCACCAAGAACTGAAAACAATATTCCAGATGTGTTCTGACCAGAGCAGGGGGCATTGGAACTATCCCCCACCTTTGAACATTATGGCCTAAATAATGCAGACTAAGTTGCATTTCCTTTTTTGGTTACCATGTTATACTAGATGGATGGATGGATGGATGTGTGCATACATACATGCATACATATATATATATAGATACATACATACATAGATGCACAAATGAAAACATAGATATAGTCATTTAATTTTTAAGTATTTATTTATATGATAGGTCCTGTGCTAAGTGATGGGGAATGCAAATACAAAAAAAGCAATTTGAACTCTACTCTCAAGAAGCTTACATCCTAATGAGGGGGGGAGATAAAACAAAACATAAAGGGGAATTGCAAAGTGGAGGTGGGTCCTCAAACCACAGGGCTGGAAAAGGAGCAGAAAAGTGAATTGAGGTAGGAGTAAAGTGAGGATGGCTAGGGCCCCTCCAGAAATGCCAATCCCCACCAGGGACTCACCAATCAGGACAGCAGGTCCCAGGGTCATGTCATCTCAAGTGAGGCAAGGCTGATGTGTTACATGATTGTTGCTATTATTTCTTCATAATCTTTTCCAAATCCATTCCTTCTCATGATCACTACCCTAGTTCAGGGTGGTTTCATCACCTCTAGCCTAGACTATCATAGAATCACACATCAGAGATGGAAGGGACCTCAGAGGTGTTTTATACTAAAGCAACTATAGCCTATATGATAGATTCAACAAGTGGTCATCCAGCCTTTGCCTGAAGACCTGCAATGAGTTGGAATCCACTGTCTCCTGATAGCCTATTACATATTAGTTCTGTTCTCATCATGAAGAATTTTGCCTTCCTTCAAGCCCAAAATTTCATCTCTATAATTTCCACATTTTGCCACAAGTTCTGCCCTCTATGGTTAAGAAGAGCAAACATTAGCTTTCTTACATAGTATAGCTCTTCGAATATTTAAAGATGTCTATTACATCCCCCCCCCCAGATTTTCTCTTCTACAAGATAAACATCCTCAGTTCCTCTAATTGGTCTTCTGAGACATGGCATCAAGTCCATTCACCATCCTTGTTACCTCCATTTGAATGTTCTCTATAAATTGTCTGGATTTCGATTCTTTAGTACTTCAATGGATTTAGAATGCCATTGATGTGGATATTTACCCTATCAGTGCAGATAGCTAGCCTTACGTGCCTTTTTATCCCGTGTGATTTTTGTCCATGTTTTCTCATATATTCACAAAAAAAGAATCTACTAAACATGGTCTAATTTATATTTCAGGGCATCAGGGGAGCACTTGAGTTGTCCATTATCCCTTATATGTGCGGGTTTTTTTAAGATAGGTTTTATGAGGGCAGCTAGATGGCGCAGTGAATAAAGCACTGGCCTTGGATTCAGGAGAACCTGAGTTCAAATCCAGCCTCAGACACTTGACACTTAACTAGCTGTGTGACCCTGGGCAAGTCACTTAACCCTCATTGCCCTGCAAAAACAAACAAAACAAAACAAAACAAAAAGATAGGTTTTATGCCCAGAAGCAATTTAGTATTATTTTTTAAAGTATAGTCCAATCAAGCAAAACCAATGCAGCTAAAATTAGAACAGAAGTAGTTAGATATACAAGGGAATGATTCAAATTTATAAAGATAAAAGCCATTCCCTTATTGATAAATAAATGGTCAAAGGATATGGACGGGCAGGACTCAGAAGACAAAATCCAAGCTATCAAATTGCCATATAAAATGCTTCATAATACGAATAATTAGAGAAATGAAAATCAAGTGTAGCTCTGAGGTTCCACCTCACATCTCACTATAAGATTGACAAAGTTGGTTAAAAAGAAAGACAGTGACAAATGTTGGAGGGGCTCTGGGAAAAGTCAGTCAATAAGGACTTATTACTCACCTACTATGTTCCAGATACTGAAAACAGGTACATTGATACATTGTTTGCTGAGCTGTGAACTTGTCTAACCATTCTGGAAAGCAGTTTGGAACTGTGCCCTGAAAGCAATTAAATTCTGCATATCTTGACCCAGAGATGCCATTACTAGGTCTCTACCTCAAAGAAAGAGGAGGATGGGGATAAAAATACAATGAATGAAACAAACCCCACTTTCAAGGAGTTTAGGAGGCAGATAGATAGATGCAAGTGATGGGGAGGTGAAGGAATCAACAAATTGGCAAATGACTAGATATGGGGGTGAAGGAGAGAAGAACCCCTGAAGATGATTCTGAAGTTGAGAACCTTTATAACTAGAAATGTTAGGACAATATTCCCAGAAATAGAGACTTAGTGGTGAAAGGAGACTTTGGGAGGAAAACAAGTAAGTTTTATTTGAGGAATCCTGCATTTGAAGTGCCTATGGGACATCCTAGAGAAGATGTCCAACAGTCAGTTGGAGATTCAGGATGGGAGTCCTAGAGAGACATGGACTAGACATGTAGATTTGAGAATAGTGATCTTCATAGAGGCTATGGTTAAATTCACCAGAGCTAATGAAATCATTACAAGTATAGAAAGAGAAGAAAAAGGGGCCCAGCACAGAACCATAGGGTACAGTCACACCTATAGGATAGAATATTGATGATGATTCAGCAAAAGAGATTGAGAAATACTGGTCGGAAGGAGAATGAGACTTTACTTTCCCTTACTCCATCCCATATCTAAGAAGTTTCCAAGTCTTATCAATTCTATCTCCACAGTATACCTCACATCTGGCCCCTTTACTTACACCATAACTATTCTAGTTCAGATTTTTACTCTTTCTTGATCATATTACTGCAACTCCTAACTGGTCTCACTGCCCTTTCAATTCATCCTTCACACAGATGCCAAAATGGTATACTTTGATCATGTCATGCCCTCACTCAAAAATTTTCATTGGCTCACTATTGCCTTTAGATTCAATACAGACCCCTGTGTTTTGTTTCCAGTGTAGCTTTTTTTTAAAAATTATTTATCCTTATTCTGAACCTAAGAAATAAGACAAGCATTTCCATAACATAATAGAAAAGAAGGGGCAACTAGATGGCGCAGTGGTTAAAGCACCAGCCCTGGATTCAGGAGTACCTGAGTTCGAATCCGGCTTCAGACACTTGACACTTACTAGCTGTGTGACCCTGGGCAAGTCACTTAACCCCCATTGCCTGCAAAAAAAAAAGAAAAAGAAAAAAAGTTGTGCATGAAAGTGCAAATCTAGTATGTACAACTTGCTATTCCTTTAAAGTATATAATAAAGTTATCATGTAACTTTCTTTTATTTTTCTTTCTTTTCTTCCTTCCCCACCCTGGTCCTAGAGATGGCCACCATTAGACACAACACATACACACGTATACATACATGTACACATACACTTAAACATACATGTACACACACACATATATATAAAACCATTCTATACATATTTCTATTTATCAATTCTTTCTCTGGATTCAGATAGCATCTTTTTTCATGTGTTCTTTGTAGATAATTTGGGTATTTCTAATAGCCAAAATAACTTAGCCACTCAAAGTCATTCTAAAATAATATTATTGTTACTGTATACAACATTTTCTTGGTTCTGCTCCTTTTGCTCATCATTATTTCATGCAGGCTTTTAATATATCACTTTCCATCCCCCGGCTCCCCACTACTCCAAGTACTCTCTTTTCATAGACAATTTTTATTTGAATCAAAAGAACTTAAAGAGGAAAAGTAGGGAATTTAGTAGCTCTAGGACCAGGACTGTTCTGGGACTTGATGCAATCACACGTAGATTTTAGCAAAGCATTTGATAAATTATCTCATACTCCTTTTTTGTAGAAATGATGGAGAGATGTGAACTAGATAATAATAAAATTAGATGGATTCAGATGGGTTGAATGATCAGACTCAAAGAGTGGTCATTAAATGGATCAATATTAATTCAGCAGGAGGTCCTCAGCAGAGTGCCCCAGGGATCTATGCTTGGCTCTGTGCTGTTTAACATTTTTATCAGTGACTTGAAAAAAGAAGCAGAAATGGCATCCTTACCAAATCTGGAAGTGACAGACAGCTGGGTAATGATATGAAAGAGTCAGTATCCAAAGAGATTTAATATATGAGAACACTGAACTGAATCTAAGAAAATAAAATCCAATAGGGATAAATGCAAAAACTTCCACTTTGGTTAAGAAAAAAATCAGTGTAGCAAGAAGGGGTCTTGGCTGGATGCTATGTGTAGGGTGCCTGATTACCTATACAAATACATCAACCTATACTTCTCCTTGTAACTAGCCCATTTGCTCATTGTCTCTCCAGGTTCACACACTGTCTGGGGTATGAATATCTATGAAAGTACTACAATTATAGAAATTCTCTCTCCAGTCCACTCACCCCCACCTCAGCCTGAGCTGAGGAAAATCTCTTCCTTTTAGGTCACCTTCCCATCTCAATCTTAAACTGTACATGTATTAGCTAGGACACAAATCAGTTAATGGCAATATTTTAATAGTATCTGCAAGTAACAAAGATACACAAATAAATAGTAAAGGAAGAGACCTTGAAGGTCATAACAGTTGCAGTTGGGGCAGAGAAGTTGAATCTCTTTCTCACCCTCTTCCTGTTGGTTGGAGGATAAACTGGAAATAAGTATTCAGAAGGTAAATTGAGCAGTTTTCCCTAGGCAGAACACTAGGTAAAAGGGGCAATATAGGTGATGTGGAATGGATCTGGGATTCTTAACAGACCTAGTCTTCCAACCCCCTTGGAATGCATCTCTCCCTGCCTTCTTACATGCTCTGACACACCCCCTGGTCTCTCCATGTTGCACTTGCTTTCACTGCTTTCTGTCAAAGGGGCAGCACCCAATGCTCTTCTTTCCTACCAGCTCAGCAGGAGAGGCATAAAGACATAGTGTGACATACAGACCTCCTCTTCCATCTCAGCTGTGTGGCTGCTTTGCATCTTAGATATGCGGTTTCTTGGTGGAATAAATGTCCTTCCAAGGTCAGAATCCCAGGATACTTGGGGTACTCTGAATAATGCCTGTGAACTAGTATTCCCTTGTCCTCAAGTCTCCATGACAAATCCCTGGATGAAGGTTTTCATCAACTTTACAAGTACAGTTTTAAAGAGGCATTTTTAGACAGAGAAGTTTGTTTGAAAAATGGTCTGGGAATTTTGGTGGACCGAAGGTCCAATATCAGTCATCACTTTGATATGGCAGCCCCAAAAGGTGAAAGTGACCTTGGGCTACATTAAAAGAAGCATAATTTCCAGGAATAAGGAGGCAATGGTCCCTCTGTACTCAACCATAGTCAAACCACTTCTGGAGTTTTGTGTTCAGTTCTGGGCTACACAGGATGAGAAAGATATTGATAAACAGGAAAGTATCCAGAAGAGGGCAGCCAAGATGGTGAAAGACCTTGAGTTTTTGTCATTTGAGAACTGAAAAAACTGGGGATAGTTACCCTAGAGAAGAGAGGATTCTGGGAGCACAAGATAGCTGTGTCTAAGCAGCTGAAGGGCTGTCTTCTGGCAGAGTGAATATACTTTCCTTCCTGACCTTAAAGGGCAAAACTAGAAATAACGATTGGGAGTTACAAAGAGGTAAATGTAGGCTTTATGTCAGGAAAAACGTCCTAACAATTAGCAATCCCAAAGTAGAAAGGTCTGCATTGAGAGGTGTCACAGTAGAGGTCATGCATTGCACTGCAAGCTCCTCATTCAAATATAAGTTCCTTGTGAGCAAAATCAGTTTTTTGCTTTTCTTTATATCCTCCCAATACTTAGTAAAATGTCTGACACAAAATAGGTTCTTAATAAATACTTGTTGACTTGACTTCACTGGTGGGTTCCCCTTCCTTGAAAGTCATCAAGCAAATACTGGATGGCCACTTCTCAAGAATGCTCTAGTAAGTATGGATTTGGGGTATGGACTGGAGGAGAGAGTGACTGAGTTCTCTTCTAACTCTTAAATTCTGAGTTCCTGTGATTCATCCACATGCAGGAATATCACGAGAACTTTTCTATTTGCACCCTAATATGTTTCTATTTAGTGTCTTCTTTGACTATAATAATCACAGGGTGGTTGATCAGAGTTATCTTTGAAATTGCATCTATCAAGAAATCTTCTATAACTTTTATATATGCATAAGTCCCCTTCCTAAAGAACCTTCAAGATAGATAGATAAACCATTTATTATCACTTACTATGTGCCAGGTACTACACTAAATTCTGGGAGTACACATACAAGCAAAGCAAGACAGAGCTTGCATTCTAATAGGGAAAGACAACACACAAAGGGGATCTGGAAAGAGCAGAGTGGGTTATGGGTTTTGTGGTGTGGTATGGAGATGGATGGGGAGTGTTCTGGAAGTCTCATTCTGGGAAAGATGAGAGGGAAGTTCATCTATCAGAGCCCTGAATCCCAGGGGCAGAATCCAAGGTTAAGATTGAGTTTTGCTGGGCTAAGTCAAATGGCTTGGAAGTGGGGGAGGGAGTGGAGGTGGTGAGAGACACAATCAACAAATAAGAAATACAGCCAGATCTTATATTCACTGCACTTTTCAGTCTAGTATGACTATAAGAAGTGGTATGCATAGAAAATTATTTGCAAAAACCATTTTTACATTTTTGTATGGATTGGTAGTTAATGATATACTTTCTTGATCATCTTTTGGTGATAGTAACATCATCTGTATTTTTCCCTCCATTTATTTGGTATTGTCCCCATTTTAAGATATCATGTCAAATGATCATTTAATGTGTTCAAGATCATATCAACCCTGGTACCAATTTCCTTGGTGCATTCCTCTCTGGTTTAGCTGTTCTTCCAGACTTTGCATTTATCACCATTTCAACTTCCTCCTATAGGATATCAAGACTTGGGTATTGGGGTCCAAACATGGTGGCTTGTTGGCATTAATGATGAAAACAGATCATTATAGAAACATTGGCCAATCTTTGGCCATGGCAACCCATGATACAATTCTACTTGTTTATGTCCTACTCAAAATATGATGGCCAGCAGGGAACACTGTACTCCAGATGGAATCTGATTAGAATAGAGGTCAGTAAACCCCTAACTTCCCCCATTTTGGTTGCTATGATTCTAGCTATGCAGCTTAAAATCACATCCACAAGTGCTGATTTCCTAGGATAGAGCAATACACAAAGTCAAGGGTCAGTGAACATTTCATAGACTAAATAAATACCCACTAATGCAAAGCACCTACTAGGCTAAAAGGGGGGAAATGTCCATATAATTAAAAAATAATAGAATTTTAGAGTTTACAAATTTCTTCCCATGAATTATTTCTTTCTAATCTTCACAATCTGATCTGGGGTCAAAGTAAGGGACAAAACATAAGAGGTAAACGAACCATAGTGCTGCAAGTCAAGAATGAGATAAATAAGTAAAAAGAGGCTGAAGAGGAGAAAAACCATTTCTGCAAGTAATGAAATGCTTTTCTCATATCACCCTTGTGAGGTAGATATTGTTCTTTCCAATTTGGGTCTCAATTTTCTTATTGATAAGCTTTTTTTTTTTCTCATCAAGACCTGGGTTCTAATCCCAGTTCACATGTGTGACCTTGAACAAATCACTTAAATCCCCCCTCCCAGGTCTCACTTTCCTCATCTGGAAAATGAAAGAGTTAAATAGATCATCCACCCCACTCTCCAAGGTCCCGTCCAGTTTAAAATTCATGATCCTTTGCCTATATTATCTAAAACCTTATGACTCATTATAGGAGACACAAAAATATTGCATAGAAAGCCAGTATCAGGCAGCTAGGTGGTGCAGTGGATAAAGCACCGGCCCTGGATTCAGGAGAACCTGAGTTCAAATACGGCCTCAGACACTTGATACTTACTAGCTGTGTGACCTTGGGTAAGTCACTTAACCCTCATTGCCCTGCAGGAAGAAAGGAAGGAAGGAAGGAAGGAAGGAAGGAAGGAAGGAAGGAAGGAAGGAAGGAAGGAAGGAAGGAAGGAAGAAAGAAAGAAAGAAAGAAAGAAAGAAAGAAAGAAAGAAAGAAAGAAAGAAAGAAAGAAAGAAAGAAAGAAAGAAAGAAAGAAAGATGGAAAGAAAGAAGGAAAGATGGAAAGAAAGAAGGAAAGATGGAAAGAAAGAAAGAAAGAAAGAAAGAAAGAAAGAAAGAAAGAAAGAAAGAAAGAAAGAAAGAAAGAAAGAAAGAAAGAAAGAAAGAAAGAAGGAAGGAAGGAAGGAAGGAAGGAAGGAAGGAAGGAAGGAAGGAAGGAAGGAAGGAAGGAAAGAAAGAAGGAAGGAAAGAAAGAAGGAAAGATGGAAAGAAAGAAAGAAAAGAAAGAAAGAAAGAAAGAAAGAAAGAAAGAAAGAAAGAAAGAAAACCAGTATCAGAGTCCTGAAGACCTGAGTTCAGGTTCTGTCTCTGAAACACATTACATGTGTGGCCCTGGTCAAGTCATTTAATTTCTCAGAATCCCAAGCAATTCTCACAGTAGTCATTTCTCTGTATTGAATCAAGGAGTTCCCTCACCAGGAGTTCCTTATCCTAATGGAATCCCAGATGAAGGCCTACTATGACCACAGTAATCATAATCATGATGAATGGCATTATTACCAATGTCCAGATAAGAAACTCTCAGGTAGGTGAAATAGCTTGTCTAAAATCACACAGGGAGTAAGTAAGAGACCCAGTTAGAGCCCAGGGTTCCTGATTTCCAATTCAGAGTTTTTCTACTATCTACTGCTACCATAACAGTTGGCTAGTTCTATGTTTCTAAGGCCAAGGGGCAGGTAATAAAACAGAGAGACTAGTGAATACAGGGTCCAAGAGGGAATCAGAAGCTAAAAGCATTGGACATTGAGCCATGGAGAGTGGGTCTTGACAAACTCTTTCATTCCCCACCCATGATGCGGCAGGAGCTCAACAGAGAGATCAGATGGCAGCAACCTGAGAGGTAGCTCACTAGTGTGGAGACACAGTGGAAATGGCAGAATTATCCCTGGCTTTAGAGTCAGGAGACCTGAATCTCATTGCTGTTCCAGCTCTTCTGTGGGTGTAACCTTGGGCAACTCACCTTCCTTTTCTGAGCTTTTGTTTCCTTGTCTGTGAATTGGGGGTGGTAATCACTGGGCTATTGTGAGGATCAAATGAAATAACAAATACAAAAGGGGTATATAAATGTTGCATCCCCATTTTACAGAGGAGGAAACTGAGGTCTGTAGAAAGGAAGTGATTACCAAAGAGTGGCAACTGATGGATCCATCCCAATCGGAAGGAAGTCTCTAGTGGAATTGCCTAAGGAATCTGTCCTTTTGCCCTGTTTTGTTCAATGTCTCTATCAGTGATAAATGGATATGTCCCATGCTTATTAAGATGACATGGGTAGGTAATTGACAGGATTGGGACTTCCCATTGCTAGATTTAAGGTTTAAGGCTCTTGCAGGATACTTTCTTCCTCCACCTAAGCATTACCCAAGACTCATTCATGTAAATCACCATTCTCATCATTTACTGTTGTTCAATCATTTTTCATGACCCCATTTAGGGTTTTCATGGCAAATATTCTGGAGTGCAGCATTTCCTTCCAAAGTTCATTTTACAGCTGAAGAAACTGAGGCAAATGGGGTTAAGTAACTTTCCCAGGGACACACAGATAGTAAGTATTTGATGCAAATTTGAACTCAGGTCTTCCTGACTCCAGGCCTGGTGCTCTATCCACTGTACCATGTAGCTGCAATTTTATCATGTCATTCTCCAAATTAGCTAATTTTATTAGCTCCTACAGCATAAATAATATTGAGCCCCTGGGAATATTCCCAACTCCCAAAATAAGTCCCCCAGAGATGACTACTCAAGTTCCAGGTACTCTTTCGGACCACATCGTCTAAAACCATAGGCTATCACTGGTGCTTTGCCTTTAATATTGAGCCAGAGGATGCAATCAGTTCAAAGCAAAAGCATTTAATGAAACAGCAGAGTAAAAGAGTAGGAATAAAATGTTTCCCCCATAAACCTGGGGAACACTCTCCCACAGAGATACATACCATCGTCAGGACGAGTGGACACATGTAGGAATCATGCATGGAGAGACACATAAAGACAGCACATATGGCAAGGGCACACATGTGGAGGGGCAACTCGTGCCCCTGATGTTACAGAACTGCTGGTGTCTTCTGGAGATGTCATAGTAACGGTCTTGCTGGACCGTTACTGCTCTCTGTTGGACATGCAGTCTCTGCCAAAGGTTATTCCTCTGGACTCTTCTTCACTGGATGCGAGGTCTCTGCCAGATGCTACTAGGCATGGCCCCTCTAGCCATGTAGCTGGGAAGCTTCTCCCTTTTCCTAGCTCCTAGATTTAGCTGAAATCCTTGGTTATGGTGTTATCTTGTCTTTATAAGACAGGGTTCTGCTTTCTTTCCTTCATTCAAAAGCCAGATGTTTTTTCTTTACCACTTTGGAACTGGCACTTAACCCTGGAGGGCGGGGGGGGGGGGGGGACAGAGGTATGGGTTGGTACCTGAATTTTTTTTCTTTATGGAGTTAGCTATTCTATAGTATTAAGTAATTCCAAAGAAAATGTTTATAAGCACCAAGAACTTTAGGGTCCTCTCAGCTAAGTAATACTCTCAGGCTTAAACGTCATTGGACTAAATTTTCTGATACAAGGCTTCACTCTGGTTTATGGCATTCCCTATGCCTCCTGATTTTAATCTCTGAAGCCTGGTCATTACATATGCAATGTAGGGTGAAAGTGAGGAATAGAGCATGACATGTTGCTTGTGAAGCTGAGTGACTGGCACCCTTGATAGTAATGGAAAAGAGTTTGAGGAGAAATAAACTAAGTTCTGCTCTGGTTATGCCTTTGGGACCTCTAGTTTGAGGTGTCCAAAAGGCAGATGATGATGTGGTGCTGTAGCTCAAGAGACACCCCGGATGGATATATAGAACAGGGAATCATCTACATAGAGATGATGACTGGGGCCATGGGAGCTGATGTAATCACCAGGGCAGAGTTTAGAGGGAAAAGAGAAGAGGACACAGAACAGAGCCTTGGGGCAAGTGGGGCACCCGCTGTTAGTGGCCATAACATAGATGAAGAACCAACAAAGGAAACAGAAGATGGGGAAAGACAGAGACATTGAGAAGTATTATGGAGACAGAAATGACAAGATTTGGCAACAGAAACAAAGCTAAGCCTGGGAAGTAAGAATAATTTTCTCTCTTACATGGTTCTTACATATTCTTGACCTTTCATATGTAAATGCAGCCAGAAAAACCTAAAAATGATTTGGCATCACTCTTACACATTTAAAGACTGAATTCCTCAGCTTGGTACTCAAAATCCTCCAGCCTCATTCCCCTCTTCATACACTCTATATTACACCACTTCTCACTTGGAACACCCTTCTACCCATTCAGTCCCCTTCTCCCATTGATGAGCTCTTCCCACAGGGCATACATTTTGGGGAGGGGCACAGGCTGGCCAACCTTTGTTCCTCTCTTGGCTCTTATTCTGATTCCCCTAAATTTGCCACCATGCTCCAGTGAGATGACCTTGTGTCACCTTTCCTCCTCTTTTCACCTCTCTTTTGTGTGTTGTTTTTGTCCTACTAAAATGTAAGCTCCTTGAGGGTAGGGGCTGCCTTTTTGTTTATATCTATATCTCTAGTACTTAGCACAGTGATTCACACATAGTTAGCATTTAATGTTTGTTGCCTGCCTACCTAAACTTAGCAACCCTGAAATCTGGTTTGAGGAACTGAAGAGAAAATGCAGAAAGACCTACCCTAGCCCTTTCACGTCCACCTTGAAATCAGTGGACAATGTTTGCAGACTGACTGTAAACGCAGAATCAGAGATTTAGAGCTGGAAGAGATCATCTAGTCTAGTCCCCTTGTTTTTCAGGTGAGAAAACAGAGACTCAGAGAGATTAAATAACTTCCACAGGCTCCTCACTCAGCTTTTCTTTTCTTTTCTTTCTTTTCTTTTCTTTTTTTTTTTTTTTTGCATAGCAATGAGAGTTAAGTGACTTGCCCAGGGTCACACAGTTAGTAAGTGTTGAATGTCTGAGGTCAGACTTGAACTTGGGTCCTCCTGAATCCAGGGCCAGTGCTCTATCCACTGTGCCACCTAGCTGCCCCCTGAACCCTTATCTTCTTGACATCCAATCAGGGGTATGTTGGTAAATATTTAACAACTGGCTCTTCAAAAAAAGTATACCCAAAATATACTTTTCAGTTTAATCTGCACTATTAATATGTTTTCCATCATTTTCTTACATCTAAGCAATAAACATAGTGATAAATCAAGCCCTGATTTGTAGTGTTTGCTGATTTCCAAGGTATAAATGTTCACACTGAAAATTTAACAACCAGTTCTCATGAACTGGTTCAATCTGGTGCAGGTGCACCCCTGCCAACTCCAGCATTTTATCCACAACACCAACCTGCCGTAACTAAATATGGCATTTGCACAGAGGATTCTGAACAGGAAAAGACCTTAATGAATGTCCAGCATAAGCCCCTTGATTTACAGATGAAGAAAATGTGACCCAGAGAAGTTAAACAGCTTCCCTAAGGTCAGACAAGTTGTAAACAGCATTGCTGGGATTGAAAATCAAGTGACTTTAATCAAAAACATTCTAACTGCTCTTTCCATTGTACCATGTCTACCTTCTCCTAACAAGAATGGAGATCAGCTACATTTGATGACTGGACCATGCCAAGGGAAGACATCCCCCGGGTGCTCAATTTATCAATCTGTGAACCAGAGGGGTGGGAGTGGGAGGGTACAGTGGGAGGCTGTGATTTGAGTGAAGATCAGTGGAGGGAGAAACAACATTGATATTGCAGTTGGAATATATCACAAACTGACCAGACGGAAGTAGGAAATACAGGTGCAGATTCCGATTCTGGCATGGAGGTGGGATATGGTTGTGATGTGGGACTTCAATGATCCAGACATCTGCTAGAGAGCTCTTTCTCGGCTAAAAGCAAAGCAGCTGACTAATTTTTTAAAAATGTTTTGTATTGATACATTCTGTTTTGACAGGACTCTTACCAGAAAACACCTAAACTCTCCCAAAAGTATATTCTGCCAAAATTAGCTAAGCAAAACTGCCTACTAACAGGATTGTAACTGATAGAATATGTCCCTTTCCACTTTTAAAGTGTACCAATTGTTGTGAACTCTATTTTTGAATCATTTTAAAAAATAAGTAATTTCCAGCCTCAGACATTTACTAGCTATGTGACCCTGAGCAAGTCACTTAACCCTGATTACCTCCAAAGATAATGTTAATAATAAGTAATGCTTATTTTTACTTCACAGTCATTTCCAGATATAAAACATTCCCCATCCCCAGCCACCCAGTGTCTTTGTTACACAAAGAAAAATATTTAAGCACAGCCAAACAACAGTATGACCACAAGCGATAGCAGATGCAACCATTCTCTACCCATAGTACCCACCTATCCAGGGAAAGGAAGGAGGTATGTTTCCTCATCTCTTCCTGAAAACCAAGACTACATTTACACAGAATACAAATTCCTTTGAGTATTATTTTCACTTCTAAAATTATAATCCCCATAGATAGTGTTTTCCTGATTCTACCTACTTCACTATGCATCAATGTACCCACATTTCTCTCATTTCTGTGAAATCCTCATATTCATTTGTTCTTATGGAGCAATGACATTCTATTACCTTCATAGACCACTGGCCTCTACCCATTGTCTTCTAGGTGTTTTGCTATTGCTGCTGCTTCTGCTGCTGCTGCTGTTGCTTGGCTAACCCCAAAGTGCTGCTACTAATATTTTGCTGTCTGAGCCCTTTGTCTTCCTTGGTGGTATATTCCCAGGAGCAGGATCATTGGTGATGAATAGTTTAGTGACTTTTCTCATACAATTCCAAACCGTCTTCTACAATGGTTGGACTAATTTGCATCTCCTATAACAGTGTGTCAGTGTGCCAATCCTGCTGTAGCTTCTCCAAGATTGGCTACTTCCATCATGTGTATGTAAATATTATTGTTTTTCACCTGAGTTTTTGTTGCCTCTTAGTAATGTTTTTATTTATATTTTTATAGTCATGTTATATTTTGTTCATTTGACTCTGCTCTCTCCACTCTGCATCACTTTTCTTATTTCTCTGAATTCTTCACATTCATCATGTTGATGACAAAGTAATATTCTATTGTATAAACATTCCAGTTTGTTCAGATATTTCTCAATTGCCAAGCACGGTCTTTGTTGCCAGCTTTTAGTTATCACAAATAAAACTTTTAATAATCGTGAATATATAGATCATTAACTTGGTATATAATCCTGCTAGTGGGTCAAAGGGAATGAATGGTTTAGCTTTTTTTGCATAATTCTAAATTTTTTCCAGAACTGTTAGACCAATTCGCAATAATAGCAGCCTTCCACAATGAGAGTTAAGTGACTTGCTCAGGGTCACACAGCTAGTAAGTGTCAAGTGTCTGAGGCTGGATTTGAACTCCTGAATCCCAGGGCCAGTGCTCTGTGCCACCTAGTGCTCCCTTCCCATATACTTCTAATACTGAATCTTCCCATTTTTAGAAGATTTTCTACTTTAATAGGTATGAAGTGATATCTCTTTGTTTAAATTTGGTTGTTGCTTTGTGTTTTAATTTGTTTTTCTCTATTAGTGATTTTGAACAATTTTTCAGATGGTTCTTACTAGTTTTCATTTCTATTTGTTAAAATGGGTGTTCCATAACTGGATCATTTGTCTATTGGTGAATGGCTCAATCTTATAGAGGTGTGTCAGTTACTTATAGATTTTCAGTGCCAGACTTTTATCAGAAATGCTTAATATGAATATTTTTTCATTACAGCTACATTAACTCTATTGGTACAAAATCTTTTAAATTAAGTATAACTGAAAGTTCCGATTTTTTTCAGTTGATAAATTCTTGGATCGTCTTTCTGATAATTTCATCCAGCAGAGGTGGTAGAAGCAATGAGGGAAACAACTGTAGTGAACCTGATTCTCACACATAAGGAGGAACCAGCTGCTGAAGTTGAAATGATGAGAATCTTGGGAGGAAGTAATCATGACACATTCTAGTTTGTGACAAAAAGGAAAAAGCCAGGCACAGTCTACTACACTGCCTAGATTTGGGGAACATAGATCTCCAAGAGGGAGACAGTCTGATACAGTGACATAGTGGTAAGTTGTATTGGCTTTGGATTTAGAAGATTTGGATTTGAATCTTAGAATTGCCATTTATATGACCATCTTTATCTCTCAGTCTCATCATCTCTAAAATGAGAGTGTACATTAGAAGACCTCTAAGTTCCTTTCAGTTCTAAATTCTCTGCTCCTGTGAGTTAAGAGAAATGATAAACAGGAGTTCATGACTTAAAATTATAAAGGGAAAGTTTTCTCAAGAGGGATAGAAAGTTCTCAAAAGAATAATTCTAAAGATGCTAAAAATTATCCCATTGATAAAGAAAGAAGAACATGTCTAAAGAGACCAATCTGGTTATATGGGAAACTTAACTAACAATTCAAATATCAGAAAGCTATGTACAAAAAGAGACTGTGCCTAGAATGCTGATTGTCAGAAAGAAGAGGAATCTGGATACTTTTAACCATAGACTAGTAAGCTTGAATTCAATTCTTAGCAAAATGTTACATTATATTATTGTATGGTTTGTGTGCAATTAAAAAGGAAGCGGAGACCACTAAGAGCCAGCAGGACTTCATCAAGAACAGGTCATTCCAGAAAAACCTCATTTCCTTTTTTTGACAGGTTTACTAGACTGGTAAGTTAGCGATATGCCATAGGCATGGTGTACTAATCCAACTGGGATTTCAAGGAACAGAAATACAACTCCATACTCTATGGTCAACTATCAAGTTTATTGATCATATATAAACCAATGGTGGAACACTAACATATAAAAAGGATGTGAGGAGACACGAACCATTTCACCACCATCCAAATCTAAATTTTGATTCTGATCATGAAAGACAAGGCACACATAGAACAATCCCAGGAAACTAACCTTGACCAGAACTGAAGGCTGATTCTGAGTGGCCTGAGATGGTTAGGAGTTGGACTATTTTATACTTAGTATAGCAGTAGCTGGAGCTACAATTATATGCCCTGATATATGATAAGCAAACCACAGGAACCTGTGAAAATGTCAATCATTATCAAGTCAAATAAAAATACAGGTGGGGCAGCTAGGTGGCGCAGTGGTTAAAGCACTGGCCCTGGATTCAGGAGGACCTGAGTTCAAATCCGGCCTCAGACACTTGACATTTACTAACTGTGTGACCCTGGGCAAGTCACTTAACCCCCATTGCCTGCCCCCCCAAAAAAAAGATGAATACAGGCAGTATAAAAATTCCTCTGATTTCAGGGTATTTAAGCATTCCATTTATATCTACATGTTCTTCCTCCTCCCTTCCAGTCTTAGGGGAAAGGCCTAGTCTAACTAGCCTATATCACACAGCACACCTGTATTTCAACATGACATTATTTACAGGATGGAGAGATATGAGAGGATATTTAGGCGCATTTGGAATTATTTGTACAGCCCAAAGATTGATGATTAATGAACCAATAGCAGCCTGAAAGGAGGTCACTAGGGAAGGATCCCAGGGATCTGTCTCTATTCTGTTCAACATCTTTAACCACTGCTTGGGGGAGCAATGAGGTGCTTATTAAGCCAGAAGAAGATAACAACAAGATGGTTAACATAATTAACAAAAGTGTGATCCATCAATATGGAGAAGGTAGAGTGGATGAAGAAGGAATTTATTAAGCACTGAGTATGTGCAAAATACTGTGCTGAGCCCTGAAGAGGCACCGTCTCTGCTCTCAAGGAGCTCATGTTCTCATAGGAGTGGACGACACATGTGGGAGGTTTCAACCACAAGTCATATGAAAAGACCCCATGGTCCTTGAGGCATAGATGCAAAATGTATAGTAATTCATCCTCTTCAATTCTTCCTCTGCTTGGATTTGCACCCATCTGGGAAACTGCATTTAGTTCTGGGCCCCATATTTTGGGAAGGGCCTTCAAAAACCAGGGTATATCCAGAGAGTTAGGAGGATTGTTAAAAGCATTTGAGGGGGCAGCTAGGTGACGCAGTGGATAGAGCACTGGCCCTGGATTCAGAAGAACCTGAGTTTAAATCCGGCTTCAGACACTTGACACTTACTAGCTGTGTGACCTTGAGCAAGTCATTTAACCCTCATTGCCCCACCCCACACCCCAAAAAAGAGCATTTGAAACCATGGCAGATGAGGATCAGGTAAAAAATCTAGAGATGTATATCCTAAAGAGGAAAAGACACAAGGCAGGGATGTCTTCAAGTATTTGAAGGATCATCACATCAAAAAGGGATTAGACTTGCCCACCAAGGTCAGAACTAAGAGAAATTTGTAGGAATTGCTAAGAGGTGCATTTGAGGTCAATATAAGAAAGAACATTCCTGAGAAAAGGTACCTCCTCTTCACTGTATAGGTTGAGGACTATGGCATTACATATATGGTTGATGTATTGATTTGTTTTGCTAAAATACTCTTTAAAATTTTTGTTTTAAGGAATGGCTTAGTGGGGAGGGAAATGGGGAAGGATATATCCAGGAACAAAAAAAATAATATTCTGTTATTTTATTATTGATAAAATATATTATTTTGTTATTTGATATATTATTGACTATATACACAATGTTTTGTTCATAGTATACACTTAATAAATGCTTATTGACTTAGTTCACACATATATATATACTCACATTTATGTGAATATATGTATAAATACACATATACTCACATATATGTGTATTTTTAAAAAATAAACACCCCCTCCCCATCTCGTGGGACTTGCTAGTAGAATTGGAAGGATTCTCAGAAAGAACATAGTTCCATACCTCCTTGAGCATTCTTTTCACTACACAACATTGTCTTTCAGTGCAGAAGCTTCTGTGGGGATGCAACTACAGGTGGTTTTTCCTTTAAATAAATTTGCATCACATTAATTTAACTTTATATAAAGAATTCTGAAAGGCATGGTTAGATGTAAAACATGTATGAAAAGAGTTTGGGGGGAAAAAAGGTGTGCCCATAGTCCTTTCTTGATTTTTGTGAATTTGACAAGAGTAGCAAGATTATAAAATTAGCACAAGAGTCGGAGCTACAAGTGGATGAGAATCATGTGGAGAAGACATGAGGATCTGATTGAGCTACAAAGCTGCAAAGATTGAAGAAGAAAGGGAAGCTTCAGAACCTAAGGTTGAATCCAAAAGGTTCACAACAAAACAGTTGGCAGAAGCATTTCATCATTTGAGTGAATTTTTTTCTTATATTGAAAAGATGAATCCAAATACTTTAAGATTTTTTTTAAAGTCCAAAGACTAGTTAAGGATAATATTGCTTGCTATAGACAGATATAAAAGAGAGCCCCTGTCCAAACATCTCTCCATAGCTTCATAAAAAAAAAAATTGCACATCCAGCCACTAGTGATAAAGTCTGGGTGCAGCGGGTGGGGAAGGGGAACATACTGCATACCTATGTTAATTTTACTGTACAGTACTGTGCATCATTAACTTTACCTTTCAGGGGCAGCTAGGTGGCACAGTGGATAGAGCACTGGCCCTGGAGTAAGGAGTACCTGAGTTCAAATCTGGCCTCAGACACTTAAACACTTACTAGCTGTATGACCCTCGGCAAGTCACTTAACCCCAATTGCCTCACTAAAAAAAAAAAATTAATTTTAATTTAAAAAAAAACTTTACCTTTCATTCCATAATTCTGTTTATTATCATGGTACAGTATTTAATACATTTTATGACTTGCATAAAGGTTATTGTTTTGCGCATGCCTTTTTTGTATGGTCCAAGAGAAGTGGGTGCTTAGGGGAAAATTCGTATTACATAAAAATCACTTTACATAGAGGTCTGCTGAACAGTCCAGTTACATAAAGCAAGAACTGCCTGTACCTCCTTTCAGACAAATTCCCCCTGGATAGTCAACAGAGCCATCCTGACACTAGATGGCTAGTGGAGCCTACTGACAACTTTCTTCCATCTGGGGGCGCTAGAGCACTTGCCAGACTTCATGAATACAATCCAAATGGAGCCCAAGTAGGATGCTATTCACATTATTATGTAGAGATTTTCCTCTCAACCCCTTTTCCAGGGGGCTGTGAATAAGGACCTCCCACCATAGGTCAGCCCAAATCTGTAAGTTCCTTTGAAATCGGAGTTATGCAAAAACAAACAAACAAACAAACAAACCTCATTCCATAGCACTTTTGTAACACTACAAAGCTCTTTCTTTTAAAATATATTTCATTAATAGCTTTCATTTTTGACACCATTTGTATTTCCTGATCAACCCCTTCCACTTCCAATGCCCTAAAACAAAGAATTAAAAAGAGGGGAAAGTCAATTCAGCCAAATTAACAATCATTATTTAAAAGTCTAACATCATAGGTCATGTTCTATCGCCCAACCTTTAAAAAAAAAGGCTGGGAAAGGTGCCTTCCCATATCTCTTCTTTGGGGCCAATCTTGATCATTTTAATTTCACAGCATTCCATTTCAATTTTTTATTTCCATTGTTTCCACTCACATTCCTATAGTCATCATGTATATTAGTTCTAATAACTTTGCATCAGTTCATAACGGGTTTCCCATACTCCTCTGTATTCACAATATTAACCTCTTTTTACACCACAGTAATATCCATAATATTCTATAATACCATGTCTTGTTTAACCATTCCCAATTGATAGACAGCTGCTTTCTTTCCAGTTCTTTGCTGCTACAAAAAGGGTTGCAATGAATGTTTTGGTGTACATTGAGCCTTTCTTTTTTGCCATTGATTTCCTTAGAGTACATACCCATTTGATCTGGTAGACTCTCTGGGTCAAAGGGCATAGAGATTTTGTCATTTTCTGCACATAATTCCAAATTGCTTTCCAGAATGGCTGGACCAATTTATACCTCCCCCATTAGTGTATTAGTGTACCTGTCATTCCAAAACTCCCCTAACATAAACTATTCCCTTATTTTTTCTTATTTGCCATTTTTCTATATGGGAGGTAAAACCTAAAAGTTGTTTTGATGTGCATTTCTCTTATTTTTAATGATTTTCAGCATTCTTTCATATGGTCCTTAAGAGTTTGCAGTGGTGGGGCAGCTAAATGGCGCAGTGGTTAAAGCACCGGCCCTGGATTCAGTAGTACCTGAGTTCAAATCTGGCCTCAGACACTTGACACTTACTAAGCTGTGTGACCTTGGGCAAGTCACTTAACCCTCATTGCCCTGCCCCCCAAAAAAGAGTTTGAAATTATTTTGAGAATTGTTTGTTCATATCCTTTGATCACGTATCTATTAAGAAATTATTTTTATACTTAGGTATTTCTGTTCATTGTCTATACATTTGAGATATCAGGTCCTTAACAGAGATATTTGATGGAATTATTTTTGTTTCTCAGTAACTTCCCTTTTTATCCTAGTTGCATTAATTGGACTCATATTAAAGCTTTTCAATCTCAGGTAACCAAAATTATCCATTTTACCTTATTTAATCACCTCTATCCCTTAAGAATTCATCTCCTGGGGGCAGCTAGGTGGCACAGTGCATAAAGCACTGGACTTGGATTCAGGAGGACCTGAGTTCAAATCCAGGGCCAGACACTTGACACAGGCTGTGTGACCCTAGGCAAGTCACTTAACCCCCATTGCCCTACAAAAACAAATAGACAAACAAACAAAAAACAAAAAAACAAAAAAACAAAAAAAGAATTCATCTCCTGGCCATTGATATATAGATATATACACACATATATGTATATATGTGTCCTTATATATGCATCTGTATATATACATATATGAATATATATGGTTTTATTTGTTATCTTCTAACTTTATGGTATGATCTTTAATAATCAGGTTGTGTATCTATTTTGAATTTATTGTGGTATATAGTATAAGATGGGGCAGCTAAGTGACTCAGTAGATAGAGCCCCAGACCTAGAGTAGAAAAGACTCATTTTCCTCAGTTCAAATATGGTCTCAGATACTTATTAGCTATGTGATGGTGGGCAAATCACTTATCCCTGTTTGCCTCACTTTCCTCATCTGTAAAATGAGCTGGAGAAGGAAATGGCAAACCACTCCAGTATCTGTGCCAAGAAAATGAAAAGTCAGACAAGACTGAAAAATGACTGGACAAAATTCCCAGAACCAGTCAACCAAATCACTTCTCAGCTATTTCTAAGGTATGATGCCACGAGCCTGTAATCTGCCTCCGATCTCCCCTTTATACATTGTCTTCCTCCGTTAGAATGTAAGCACTTTGAGAGCAGGGACTGCCTTGCTTGCTTGTTGGCACACAGTAAGCACTTAATACATGCTTTATCATATTTTAATCATAGCATCTCAGAGTTAGAAAAGATGGCAAGAATTCAATTCTTTTCTGAATCAAAAATCTTCTCTACAACATCCCAGAAATTATCTTACTTCTCTGTTCAAACACCTGCATGGAATGGGAATTGACTACTTCCTGAGACAACCCATTCCATTTTGGACAGATTTGATTGCTACGCAGTGCATCCTTAGAGCAAGCTTGACTCTGCCTCCCTGTAATTTACCCCCCATTGCTCCTAGTTCTGCCTTACTGGGCCAAGCAGAACGTGCCTTCTAGCTCTTTCATACATCAGCCCTTTAATTGAATGAGCCCCTTCTCCAGGCTAAATATGTCCAGGTCTTTCAATCAAATCTTTATATGGAATAGTCTCTAGTACTCTCCCCATCATGATTGTTATTCCCTGAACATGCTCCAATTTATCAATCCTCTACCTAAAACGTGATACATGGAAATGAACACAAGACTATAGATGAAATCTAACCATGGCAGAGGAAGGCAGGCTTTTCATCAATCTCCTTATGTTTGTTTGCTTTTTTTTAGATTGTTATTTCACACTCTTGATTCACATGGATCTTTTAATACAATGGAACCCTCAGATCTTCTTCAGGTGAACTGTCTTCTAGTCATACCTCTTCCCATACCACACTTATGCAATTGATTTATTAATCCAAGTATAAGCATTTACATTTATACCCATGAAATTTCATATTGACACATACATAGGAAATACCCTTTTTGGAGCAGAGACTTTAAAGTTCATTTTTGTTCCACCAAGTAAAGTACCTTTTACAATCAAGAAAATAATAAATGCATCTAGATCTTGTATTCTCTCCCTCTTTTAACCATTTGTGTGCCTGTGAGGATGTGACCTACTGTAGAAAATCATCCGCAAATGTATGACTATTCCTTTCTCATATTTTCATCAAGAATGCCCTTAATACATGGATGATAGCTAACATTTAAGTAGCACTTTAAGGTTTGCAAAGCACTTTATATCTATTTTGTCACATGTGTACATCATTCTTAGAAAGATTTTTATCAAGACAAGAAGATAAATATATATGATTTTCAATAGCATATAGATGCTGGTATCCTGTTAGTTGCTTTTGGGGGAGGGAATAATATAATCTGTAATTTTTTTCTCTAATTTTAATTCTAATTTTCTCTAATTCTAATGCTGTCTTAACTTTGAGATAGCTTGAAAAGCAGTGCCTCAGTGTCACCAAAGATACCTTCTATGTGTATTAAGTGTAGTCAAGCCTCACCTCCTGATTTTCTGTTTTTATATTTCATTTATCCTTATTCATATAAAACATCAGATTAAGCTCTTACATTCCTAATGTAGTGATTCCCATGTCATCGATGATGAAAATATAATGCTATGTTAAGATCATGCAACATTTCTTGACAGATACAATCACAGAGGTAATTCAAGCCAATGATTCTGGAATTACCAATTGCAAGCAAAACTAAAACAAGAAGATATATGCTCAACAAAGGTGTTTGCCATTTATCATGGAAAATATCCTAAATAGAGTCCAAATGGGAAGGAGATCTTTCCATAGATGGTGAAGTCCTCCAGTAGCTCTTGTTTATGGATGATATTGTGTTGAAGACATCAAGTCCAAGAGTACTACAGGGTCACTCAAAAGAGATTTACCTCGCAACCCACATGGGAAAAACTAAATAGATTAAGAATGTCTATTGACCAGACTATATGTAGTTGCATGGGAAGTCCAATGAGATAATCAGTACATACACTTTTGACAAGAACAATGAACAATGGACAACAAGGATGGACAATGAGGGCAGGGATTGAATAGGAGGAAGAGAGAAGACTGGATTGCTTTGGGGATCTGTTATAACACTTTCAATGACTTCAAGTTGCTCCCTGATACAAAAATCTACCTTTTTAACACCAACATCTTCCTGGTGACACTGCATTACTGAGAATTACAAGATATTATGATCACCAAAGAATCAAAACTGCAAGTGACCCAAGAGAGCATAGGGAGAAGTGGGTGCAAGTAGGCTGCAGCAAATTGTCAACAATGACTCATAATCAGAAAAGGAGGTGGTGGGCCAGTCATTTATCAAAAGTAAGGGATGCAGATAGTTTGAATGTTGTGTTGGTTCTCATGAAACCTTAAAAAACATAGAAGAAGGAGGGGCAGCTAGATGGCGAAGTGGTTAAAGGGCTGGCCCTGGATTCAGGAGTACTTGAGTTCAAATCCAGCCTTAGACACTTGACACTTACTAGCTGTGTGACCCTGGGCAAGTCACTTAACCCCCATTGCCCCGCAAAAACTAAAAACAAACAAACAAAAGACATAGAAGAAGGCTTCTATGGTAGATAGATACTTTATAGAAGACCAATGGAAAGATAAAAACAAGAATCACAACATGAGAAGATAGGGATAGGTTTCAATCTACACTCTTGAAGGAAACATCCACATTGATTAAATAATTAATTCATTGGACTATTGGAATAGAGTTTCAGTCTTTTTATTTTGCTTTTTGTTTTGTTTTGTTTTTTTGGCGGGGCAATGAGGGTTAAGTGACTTGCCCAGGACCACACAACTAGTAAGTGTCAAGTGTCTGAGGCCAGATTTGAACTCAGGTCCTCCTGAATCCAGAGCCAGTGCTTTATCCACTACACCATCTAGCTGCCCCCTCAGTCTTTTTATATTTGGACCATCCTTCAAGACTGCTTAGATTATCTTTAGTCATCAGTGTATTAGTTATCCTTCCCATCTTTGAGACATCTGTAAATTTGATTACCATGCTATTTGTGACCTTATCCAAGTCATTGATAAACAATGTTAAATAGCACAGAATCAAGAAGATCTTCCTAAGGACACTACATAAAAGCAGAAGTCTTATTCCTTTTTCAATCTCCCTCTTACCCTCAATATTACTTTTTTAATGTATCATCTAGTCAGCATCTCCACCTTTTTAATCAGAATAATATATCAAATGTGTTGTTGAAATTTAGGTGTACTATGTCTGTGGCATTATCTGACCATACTAATAATCCTTTCAAGAAGAAGAATGAGAGGTTAGTTAGGCATAACCTGTTCTTTCATGAAGTCATGCTGACTCTGCTTGATCTCAGCTTCCCTTTTAAAATATTCACAAAGCATCTCTTTGGTTTCAAGTTATAGAATTTTGCCAGGAATTAATATCTACTTCATTGACCTATCTGCAGTTTTCATTCTTTACCCTTTTCCATATCCCCACCTTCTCTTGGGGTGTAGGGGGTTAAGAACATTTAGCCAAGTTGTAGGGTCATGGGCTGGGCTCTCAATGCCCTCTTCCAGCACTGGTGGGCTAGGGCTGGACTGACCAAATCTCACTGTTTATTCCCTCAAATCAGTTTTTCCCCAGGTTAAAGAAGTCCTTGTTGCAGTCCTTTTTTCAGAGCCCATTTCATACACCACAGAAAACAAAGTGGGCAGAGGAGGCAAATGATATAAAAAGCATCTGGCAGATTTTTCCTGACTTGACTGAAACGGGCTGGAGTATCTGGGCAAAATCTGGTCCTCCTCGGGATAGGAAGGAGAAGGACAGACAGACAGACAGACAACCCGCCTGCCTGGCTCCAATAGGATCTGGGCTCTGCTGAGCACAAGCACCATTGGTGAAGGTAGCATCTCTCTGAGAGACTGAGAGTAATAGAGGGACCCCAGTGACTAAGTCACTTGACAAGGCTTTTTCCCCTCTGATATCATAGCCTCAAAAAATCTATAGGGAGGGGGAAAAGTGGGAAGTGGAAGAGGGAAGCAAGATTAGCATCAGCAGTAGCTGCTGCAACCAGGGGTCCCTAGAGATTAGGAAAACTTCCCCCAGTCCTAAGAGACTTTAGCTTCTGGGCAGCCCCACCAAGGCAAGAAGGTTGCTGGCATATTGAGGTATGCCTGGGCACATTTGGCACATTCCATATATGTATCTTTGCCAGGGATCATTATGCTAGGAATACAAAGACAAGACTGAAACAATCTCCATTCTCTCTCTTTTTTAATTTTAATTTTCAGTTCCAAATTATTTTCCTCCCTCATCCATTGAGAAGGCAAGCAAAATGATGCCCATTATACATGCAAAACATATTTTCATATTAACCATATTGAAAAAAGCAAGAAAAACAAAGAAAGTGGGAAAATTCTTCAATCTGTACTCAGAGTTCATCAATTTCTCTCTCTGGCAGGGGATAGTATTTTTCATTATGAGTCCTTTGGAATTGTCGTGAATCATTTTATTGATCAGAATAGCTAAATCTTTCACAATTGGTAATTATTTTAATATTGCTGTTACTATGTGCAATATTGTCCTTGTTCTCACTTAACCACTTCACTTTGCATCAGTTCGTACAAGACTTCCCAGGTCTTTTTTTTTTTTTTTGCTGAAGCCACCCCCCCCTCCCGCCCCCGTCATTGTTTATAGCACAATAGTATTCCTTCATAATCAAATAACTCAACTTATTCAACTGTTCTCAAATTGATGAGCATCCTCTCAATTTCCATCTCTTTACCAACACAAAAAGAGCTGCCATAAATATTTTTGTGTGTACAGGATCTTTTCCTTTTTCTTTGATTTCTTTGGGATACAGGACTAGTAGATGCATTGCTAGGTCAAAGGGCAAAGGTTTTATAGCTTTTGGGGCATAGTTCCAAATTGTTCTCCAGAATGGTTGGACCAGTTCACAACTCCACCAGCCTATTTTTACACTTTTAGCATTGTTATTTTCCTTTTATATCATGTTAGCTAATCTAATGGGTATGAGGTGATACCTCAGAGTCATTTTAATTTATATTTCTCTAGTTATCAGTGATTTAGAGAAATTTTTCATACAACTATGGATAGATTGATTCCTGCTTCTGAAAACTGTCTATTCATATGTTTTGACCATTTACCAGTTGGAGAATAGCTCTTATTTTTATAAATTTGACTCAGTTCCTTATAAATTTGAGAAATAAGACTTTTTTTTTTTTTTGCGGGGCAGTGGGGGTTAAGTGACTTGCCCACGGTCACACAGCTAGTAAGTGTCAAGTGTCTGAGGCCGGATTTGAACTCAGGAACTCCTGAATCCAGGGCCGGTGCTTTATCCACTGCGCCACCTAGCCGCCCCCGAGAAATAAGACTTTTATCAGAGAAACTTGCTATAAATTTTTTCCCTTGGTTTCCTGCTTTCCTTCTAATTTTGGCAGCATTGGTTTTATTTGGACAAAAACTTAAATTTAATTAAAATTTTCCAGTTTATGTTCTATGATCCTCTGTTTCTCTTGTTTAATTATGAATTCTTTCTTCATCCAGAGATCTGACAGTTAATTTTTTCATGTTCCCATAATTTTCTTATGATATCACCCTTTATGTCTAAAGTATATATTCATTATTACTTTATCTTGGTATCCAGTGTGAGATGTTGGTCTACCCTAGCTTCTGACAGACTGCTTTCCAGCTTTCCCATTAGTTTTTTTTTGAATAGTGAGTCGTTGCCCCAAAAGCTTGAATCTTTGGGTTTAAATCCCCATTCTTGAGGAGCTTACTTTAGATTACAGTAGGCACTAATAATGTTTATTGGACTTAATGGAATTGCTTTGAATTGCACCATCCTGGACACTCTTCTAGATGTTCATCATGGGCTGTAGAGCTTCAAGGGATCATAGGATTAAGACCTGAATGGGATGGAAGCCATCTAGTCCAACTCCCTCACTGCACAGATGAGGAAAATGAGACTTAGAGAAATGGTTTTCTCAAGTTCCTAATGACCAGCAAGCATCAGAGATAGAATTTGAACCAGGGTTCTCCAACTCCAAATCTAGCACTATGCTGCATCACTGACTCCAAGCCACCATCCATGAAATTCTGCTCTCTAACCATAGAAAGAAGAAAATAACCCATGGAGCTACTGGTCCCCAGGTTAGATCCCAAGTTTCAAGAGGTTTCTTGCTTCATCTGGATATGTATGATCCATAGTCTATTGATATATCTCTTTTTTGAATAGCTCCCTGTCAGTTCTCTGTTTTTCCTCAGTCAACTAGTCAGTACTCACTCCCTCAGCTGCTCTAGAAGTAGGTTCTTTTCCAAACATTTTTCCGAATTAAATCTCTGATTTCTCTAATCTTTGTATGCATTCCCAGCTGCCCAGACACCTGGCTTCAAGAATTTAAACCACTGAGATCCATCTCCAAAGCTGGACTCTGGATCTGTTCTGTGCCCTGGTGGTTGCCAGACCTGTTAATAATTTGCATCTATAATCTACAGTAATTAATTAATAACAATTTTGTTTTGTAAACCCAGAGCCATCTGGTTTACCTGCAAGCAGGTCCCTGCAATAGTCACTGGCATAAAATAATAGCACAAGCAAAACTATCCTGATGCCCCATGAGGGTCTGTTGGTAACATAGGGTGCTCAAAGGCTATGCAAGTAGAACAAGGCCTCTAAGAGGACCAATCAAGCTAGAAAGGCTTCAATCACCAGCATGTCTTAAGAGGATAAATACTGCACCTATAGGGATGAAAAACCCAGGTTTTAATCCTGTATCTGGTATTTACTAGAGATAAATGGCCTTTACCACCTACCCCACAGGGTTGTTGTAAGAAAGTATTTACCAAGTGTTATAGGGGATGATGTTGTTTTCAATATTATTAAAGACCAGTCTAGCTAAGTATGGAGAGATTCACCAATAGACTATTGGCTCATATCTCTTAGAGCAGAGGTTCTTAACTGTTTTTGTGTCATAGACCCCTTTGGCAGTCTAGTGAAATCAATGGACCCTTTCTTAGGATAATGTTTTTAAATGCATGAGATTATGATCAAAACCAATTATATTAAAATACAATTATCAAAATATTAAAAAACATGTGTAGCCCCCAAAATCTACTCTAGAGCCCCCCTACTCTAGAATAGTATAGCTCTAGCTCCAGAAGGGACCTCAGAGGTCAGTTCCCTCATTTTACAGATGAGGAAACTGAGGCCCAAGGAGGTGAAGTGACTTGCCTAGGGTCACACAGGTAGTAATAGTAATCAGAGTTAGAATTTGATCACAAGTCCTCAGACTCCTGAGCCATTACTTTCAGGGGCTTATTTGTGTTGTCCATGATGAACCATGAACCAGATGTGACATATTTCAAAGTTTACAAAGTTTACAACAGCCCTGTGAAATAGGTAGGGTAAGTGCTCTTATCCCAATTGCACAGAAAAGTCAACTGAAGCTCAGAGAGCAAAGTGAGTTGACCAGGGTCTCCCAGCTGGAGATTAGACACAAAGCCCAAGCCTCATGGTCTAGTTATCATACCTTTTCCCTTTGGTAGGCTTTAAGCCAACTTGTCTCCTCTCCTATCATCTCTCCTACCTTCTCTTCCTACATGAACGATCATGACACTTGGTGCTGGATGGGCCCCTAGAAACCCTCTCATCTAACCCCCTCCTTTTACAGATGAGGAAACTGAGGTCCAGAGACATGAAGTAATTTGACCAAGGTCACATGAATTGTTATGGTGACAAGTACAGGATTAGAATCCAGGGCTTCTGATTGCAAATTCAGCCTATCTCTCCATTATATAACCCCCTCTTCTTGACTGTGAAATGGTAGAGTATGGATGGGTGTGTATGACTCCCCAACTGTGATGAAATCTTAAACAGTGAGCCATCACTTCTCTTGGTCTTGGCTCCATATGCCAATCAAGGTCTCTCCCAGCAGCAAGAACTGAGAGCAGTCAAGTCTGCACACCCTCCTCTTTGTTCTTCTCTTATTTTCTTGGACTCTCCCAGCTCTCTGGGCATGTTTCCCTCCTGCAATATCTCTCCATCTTTCTTGGTATGTGTCTAGCCTTTGAGGAAGCCCTGGGAATCATTTTTCTTTTCCCTGGATCCCTCTGGGCCCAAGGGTGACTGGGAGGAGGCTGGAACAGGGATCTACATGAAGCCTTAGGTAGTGGTGGTTGGGGGTGGGGGGCGGTAGTGACTGGACTGAGTATCTTCCATCTAACACTGTTGTAAGGTTACTATTTATCTAGTGCAACCGAAGTTGGCACACACATCTGGCGCCTGGTACTTAGTGCAATTATTTATGATTTCCACCAAGATTTAAAAGCTCATCGCCGGCCTTGTAATGCAGTAACTGATTGCGCTGCTAATGTAATTAAGAAAAGATTATGATGTCCACGTGGCATACCAGATGGTGGCATTCAGAGCAATCCGCCTGCACAACTGGCAGACAACTGCACAAGGGCAGCAAAGCAACGGCAGCTGGAGAGCTTCAATCTCCTCCATCCACTTGGAAATGAGGAAAGGTTTTATGCCCTAGTCATATGGGGAGGAGGGGGAGGGGGACAGAAGAGAGGAAGACAAGGAGCAAGAGGGAGGGGAGAAGGGGGTGGGGAAAGGGAGGGGGAAATGAAAAGAGAACAGAGACAGGAAATGTGAGGAGAGCAAAGGAAGAAGAGAAAGAGAAAGGGGAAGGGGCAAAGAAAGAAGGAAAAGATAAAGAGAAGGCGTAGAAGTAGGGAGAGGGAGAGAGAAGGAAGAAGGAATGAGAGAGAGAGAGATTTGAAGAAGTATAGGCCCTTTGCTGAATAAAGTTTAAACAACCCACCTACCACTCAGGACCCTCAAAGCTCCTTCTGATCTGATTTCAACTTGCCCACTACTCCCCAGCTGCATTAAGTTCCAGTTAATAGAACATATTTTGTGGATTATTTTTTGTTTTCTCTCCCACCGTTTCCTCCATCTGGGAAGGGAAACACTTTACCTCAAAATCTTTCCTATCTTTCAAAGAGTACCTTAAAATTCTTTCTCCTCTATGATGCATTCTCTGATGCCCCCAACGCCCTTTCAATGGATAGAGCACTGGCCCTGAAGTTGGGAGGACCTGATTCAAATCTCACCTCAGATACTTACTAGCTGTATGACCCTGAGCAAGTCACTTAACCCCAATTGCCTTAAAAATCTGGGGCCGGGGCAGCTAGGTGGTGCAGTGGATAAAGCACTGGCCTTGGATTCAGGAGTACCTGAGTTCAAATCCAGCCTCAGACACTTGACACTTACTAGCTGTGTGACCCTGGGCAAGTCACTTAACCCTCATTGCCCAGCAAAAAAAAAAAAAAAAATCTGGGGCCATCTCCAGTTGTCCTGTTGCATATCTGGCCACTGGACCCAACTCTGGAGGAGAGAATGAGGTTGGTGACCTTGTACAGCCCTCCCTCACTTAAATCCAATTCACTGCAAGTCGTGACATCACCTCAATGTCATGGTCCTCTTCAAGAACAAAGAGCAAACAACAACAACTTCCTTTATAGAATCATAGAATCTCAGTGTTGCAAAGGACCAGGTCAGACATCACCTAGTTCAACACTTACTCAACTGGAAGCATTAATTCTAGTCATCAGTGTCCCTAATAAGAAATTAACAAACCTCTTCTTGAAAAATTCAGTGAAAAGCAGTTCCCTACCTACCAATGCAGGCTATTCCACTTATGGAAGATTTCCCTTTACTGAGCCAAAATCTTTTCCTCTATAGTTTCTATTCATTAGTCTTGCTTCTCTCTTCCCAAGTTAAGCATTATTATTTCCATATTGGTCAATCAAGAATCACTAAGAATTAAAGTCCTTACTTAAAAGCACTGTGCAGGGGGAAGCTGGGGGGGACAGCTAGGTGGCGCAGTAGATAAAGCACCAGCCCAAGATTCAGGAGGACCTGAGTTCAAATCCAGCCTCAGACACTTGACACTTAATAGCTGTGTGACCCTGGGCAAGTCACTTAACCCTCACTGCCCCACAAAAAAAAAAAAAGATAGATAGATAGATGATAGATAAATGAATGAATAAATAGATAAATGAATGCATAGATAGATGAATGAATAAATAAATAAATGGATGAATGAATGAATGAACAAATAAATAAATAAAAGCTGCGTGATATTTCTAAGAATACAAAGAAAAAGCAAAGATAGTACCTAGCTTCAAGAAGCTTATTATATTCTAATGGGGGAAACAATGTGTACATAAAATACACATATAGAGTAGATGGAATAGATAGCCTTAAAGTGGAAGGCACTAGCAGCTTTGGGTAGCAAGGAAGGCCTCCTACAGAAGGGGCACTTGGCCTATATCTCTAAGGAAACCAGGAATCCTGCATACACAACAACCCTGTCCTCCTGAGTCTTCTTCTCTTGTCCTAGTTGCAAACCTCTTCTCTTAAAGGATGGTGGCCAGTAGCTGACTCATCCTATTCCCTGGTCTGGTCACATACCAGGTTGCCAATGTTCTTCCTAAAATGCAATGCCCAACACTGAATGCAATACTCCAAATGTGGTCTGAAAAGGACAGAACTGAGATTTAAACCTACATCTCTTGCCTCCCAATCCAGTGCTCTTTCCATTTTACCATGTTGCCTCTCTATGTTCTCTTTTAAAAAGTTTTGATTTAGGGGCAGCTAGGTGGTGCAGTGGATAGAGCACTGGCTCTGGAGTCAGGAGTACCTGAGTTCAAATCCAGCCTCAGACACTTAACACGTACTAGCTGTGTGACCCTGGGCAAGTCACTTAACCCCAATTGCCTCACTAAAAAAAAAAAAATTAAAAAAAAAAGTCAAAAAGTTTTGATTTATTTTATTTTTAATTTATGGAATAAAATAATTATTTCCAATAATATAATATAGTAAAAAGATGATTGCACATGAAACTGCAAATCTATTACAAACAACTTGCGAAAAGCATCACTTCTGTCAAATTGAGTGACTTCCTGCCTTGCTTCCTTCGGTCCTCTCGCCTCCTGATCGTCGCCATCATGGGTCGCATTCACGCTCCCTCGAAGGGCCTGTCCCAGTCACATACCACTGCAGCATGCCCAGGTGGCTGAAGCTCACCTCGGATGACATAAAGGAACAGATCTACAAGCTGGCCAAGAAGGGCCTGACACCCTCCCAGATCAATGTGATCCTGAGGGATTCTCATGGTGTGGCACGAGTGCTCTTTTGTAACTGGCAACAAAATTTTGAGAATTCTCAAGTCCAAGGGACTTGCCCCTGATCTTCCTGAAGATCTTTATCACTTGATCAAGAAAGCTGTTGGCAAGCATCTTGAGAGAAACAGAAAGGATAAGGATTCTAAATTCCGTTTGATTCTCAACGAGAGCTGAATTCACAGGCTGGCTCGTTACTACAAGACCAAGAGAGTGCTCCCACCCAATTGGAAATATGAATCATCCACAGCCTCTGCTCTAGTTGCATAAATTTTGGTTTATATACTAAAATAATAAAATCACATCTAGAAGAAAAAACAATTTGCTATTCCTTCTAAATATATAATAGTTATCATGTAAATTTCCTTTTTCCTTTTTGTTTCTTCCCTCACTCCCACCCTAGAAATGACTACCATTAGACACAAATATGTATGTGTGTGTGTGTGTATGTAAAATTATTCAACAGATAGTTCTATTTATCAGTCCTTTCTCTGGATGCAGATAGCATCTTCTTTCATAGGTCCTCTTAGCTAATATTCTGTAGTCTGAGGTCCCTGCTAGCTCTGAGGGTCTATGATTCTGTTTGTGGCTATGAATCATAATGGATGTATAGAGAGGCCAGTAACCTGAGTAAATTGAAATATTACTCTTCCTCCTCCCACTACTACAAGTAATAAAACAGCTTCTGAAGAATGTGCTTCCTCTGGCCACAGTGACACAGAGTACACGGGCCATGTGGGACCCTCACTGTGGTTTCATGCTTTATAGATTAGACACATGAATATTTGAACAAATTTGACATTTCAGAGGCTTCCTGTCACCCAGGTTTAGCAACAAATGTCTAGGTCGGAGTGGCTTGTCAATAATTAACGCTTAGCCCTTCTGAGTGCAGTGGAGGGGGCTAGTTGAGCACTGGGAGCAGCAGGAGGACAATATTTCTGAAGAAGGTTTCCTTGAGGCAACGATGAATGAAGAGTCGTTTTTGTGATGTGATTAGAGAGAAGCCAGAAAGGTCTCTCAGCCCTCAAATCTCTCCCCACTCTATACCTACCCATCCCCTGCTTCCCAATATTCCAACATTAGAGCTTCATTACTTTGGAGGTAAATAGTATTCCACATACAGCAAGGAGAGTCATACAGTGGCACTTCTGAGGCAGAGAGGAAGCAGGCAGGTTGAGAAAACCTACAAAGAGGCAGCTAGCAGCCGAAGCACTTCAGTGGGAGAAGCATTGAAGTCATCTGCTGATGCATTTGGAAACTGATTCTGCCACTATGTGACCATGAGTTACTCACTGGACCTCTTTTACTTTACTTATAAAAAAAGAAAGAAAAATGCCTCAAGCACCAAACTCCCAGAGTCACTTAGGATGCTGCAGATATGTAAGGAGATAGGTAAGAAAAGGAAAAGAGGGATCCAGGTAAAACACAGGTGTGTTGTGATGTAATGCGATTGTTGGAATTTTCCACAAATGTGGAAAATAATAACCTACATGTGTTTTATTTGTATTTTAGAGCTTATGAGATAAGTGGTACAAGTATTATTACCCTCATTTTACAAATGAGGAAACTAAGGCTGTGAGAGAGTTGAGTGACTTGCCTGTGGCCAAACAACTAATATATATATCAGAAACAGGATTCAAATCCAGCACTCTGACTCCAAGCTCAGCACACTTTTCACTAAACCACATTACAAACTTTTATTAATGACTTTTGCTTTTATATCATTCATTTCAAAAAATGTTCCTCTCCTCCCTCCCAAACCAGCAAACCTTTCCTTGAAACAAAAATTTTGTTTAAGTTCAGCAAAAGCAACATAGACAACCATTTCTAACAGTGTCTGCAACATTTCGCATCTGTTAAGTCCCTCACTTCTCAGAGGAAAGGAGGGAGGTATGTTTTCTTTAGGGACAAGATTGGTCACTATAACTGCACAAATTTTAGTTTTGTCTCCTTGTTCTTTCTCTTTAAATTGTGGTAAAGAGATAAGGAAGGAAACTACATCTTACTAAAAGGTACTATAGATAATGAAGTAATATCAACATTAAACATGTATGTGCCAAGTGGTATAGCATCCAAATTCTTAAAGGAGAAGTTAAATGAGTTACAAGAGGAAATACACAGTAATACTATACTAGTGGGGGATCTGAATCTTCCCCTCTCAGAATTAGATAAATCTAGCCACAAAATAAATAAATTGTGGTAAAGTAATTATGTGTGTTGTTTTCTTGTTCTGCTTACTTCACTTTTCATCAATTTATATCTTCTGATATTTCTCTGAATTCCTAATAGCGATTCTCCAATGAATGGATATCTACTTCCTACTTTATGTCCAGTTCTTTGCTACCATAGAAAGGGTTGCTATGGATAATTTCACATACTGGGAGCTCCCTTTCTGTTTTTTATCTCCTTGAGGTATATGCCTAGCAATGGTATCTCTAGGTTAAGGGGTATGGCCATAAGTTACTTTGGGGGGAGGCATAATTCTGAATTGTTTTCCGAAATTTTTGTCAATTTACAGCCCCACCAACAGTGTCTGTCTTTGCACATCCCTTTCAACATCAACCATTTTACATCTTTTTCCATTTTGCTAATTTGCTAGATGTGGGGTAAAACCTTGGAGTTTTTTATTTGCATTTCTCTTATTCTTAGTGGAACAGTCTTTCATGTGATTAGTACTTTGCAATTCTTTTTTTTAAACTGTCTGTTTATATCCTTTGAGCACTTATCTATTGGAAAATGACTTTAAGTTTCATATATTTACACTAATTCCCTTTATATCAGAGTTATTTGATGCGAAGATTTCACCTCAACTGATAGCTTCATTTCTTATGCTGACTGCATTGATTTTGTTTATGCAAAAGCTTTTCATTTTCATGTAACCAAAGTGTCTATTTTATATTTTATGATTATCTCTATTGCTTATTTATTTATGAATCTTCCCCTAGTCATAAATGTGAGAGGTAGCACCATCCATTTTCCTCCAATTTTCAAGTCTTGCAGCTAACTGCTATTATGGCAACATGAATTCAATCAAACCCTGACTTCACTTCTCACCTATTTCCCTGTAACATGACGTATAAGGGCATTAACTTTTAGAACATAGGCTGTTAGAGCAGATGTAGACCTTAGAGACTATGTTCAGCTCCTCATTTTACAAGGGAAAACAGGGACCCAATCAGAAGTCATTTGTGGGGCAGCTAGATGGCGCAGTGGTAAAGCACCGGCCCTGGATTCAGGAGTACCTGAGTTCAAATCCGGCCTCAGACACTTGACACTTACTAGCTGTGTGACCCTGGGCAAGTCACTTAACCCTCATTGCCCCCCCCCCAAAAAAAAAGCCATTTGCCCCATGTCACAAAACTAGAACTGGATTCAAGGGTCTTCTGACTCCCAAAACAGTATTCTCATTTTTAAACTACCATGTCACTCTCTAATTATTCAGTTCATTGTCTTGGTTTCAATGACTTAGACCATGCCTGATAATACTTAATACTCCTTGTCACTACTGGTGCTTTCCTTACAACTCTGTTAGGTAGTTAGTATAAGTGCTATCTCCATTTTACAGATGAGGAAATTGAGGTTAAGAAAAGTGAAGTGACTTTTCTAGAGTCATATAACATAGCTGGCACCTGGACCCAAGTTTCTGACTTGCCAAGTACAGTGCTCTACTATACAACTATGTCAGGTTGGCCAAGACACTCATCTCTCCCATTGCTTCTTTGATAGGTGATCATCTGGCTTTTGCCTAGAGACCTCAGTGGAGGGAAGGTGAGCAGCATGAGGAGGAGGAGAATAAATCCACAGACTAACTGTACTAAGGGCACTGTTTTGATGCTTACTGAGTCCTAGCTGGGCCCTGATATTTTCCAGCAGCCTTGCTACAGAACAAAGTCACTCCATACCACAAAAACACACACACACACACACACACACACACACACACACACCTCCTAGATGACCCTGACCTAAGTCCTCTCTATAGCGATTATGTTAAGTGGTCATTCAGCCTACCCTTGAAGGCCTCCAGGAACACAAGGAAGGAAGGAAGGAAGGAAGGAAGGAAGGAAGGAAGGAAGGAAGGAAGGAAGGAAGGAAGGAAGGAAGGAAGGAAGGAAGGAAGGAAGGAAGGAAGGAAGGAAGGAAGGAAGGAAGGAAGGAAGGAAGGAAGGAAGGAAGGAAGGAAGGAAGGAAGGAAGAAAGGAAAGAAGGAAGGAAAGAAGGAAGGAAGGGGGGAAGGAAGGGGGGAAGAAAGAAAGAAAAGGAAGGAGAGAAGAAAGAAGTATTTATTAAGTATCTACTATGTTCCAGACAGTGTATTAACTGCTTTTACAAATATCATATCATTTGGTCCTCATTTGATTTGATGTGAATCTCACTACCTACTTCATTCAATACAGCTAATATTAAAAGGGAAACAAAATCAGAAGAAAAAAATCTTTGTAGCAAGTTTCCCTTATACAGGTCTCATTTCCAGGATATACAGGGTGGGCCAAAAGTCATGAATATTCAATAACTCCTTTTTTTTGTTTTTAATTTACAATACTGTAGCATCATATACAGTATGTATAGGAAATGAATTTACGTTACATGTGAAAAATCAAATCTCATAAATGGCAAAAAAATAAAGAAAAATCATTTTCACAAAGTTATTAAAATACCAGACCCCTTTGGGATTTTTGGTCCAGCCTGTATAAGAAACTGATTCAGATTTATAAGAATGAAAGTCATTTTCCAATTGACAAATAGTCTAAGGATATAAATAAGCAGTTCTCAAATAGCCCATCATTTTTTTTATTTTTATATTAATTCTATTAAACAGAAATTGCCCTCTCTATATCTTCAACCCCTTGCTCCCAGTTCTACCAGACTTGGGTCAAGTAGAAGTCTAAGCCCTGTAATATAGTTTTGTGATACAGTCATTGACTCTTCATCCCATTCCCTTAGATGGTCCCCTTCCTGGCCCCTCCTTCCTCTGTCTAGAATCATCCAATCATCTCTTATCTGTAAATTGGAGCCAATAATGCTAGCTCTCCTCCCTATCTTACTTGAAAGCATCACAAAAATGGGAGCTATAATTAGTGCTCCCCATACCCTGGGGAGTTTATGCTCTACTGGCCTATCATCCACTAAGTCTCCTGCCTATCTTGGTTCCTGATAGAAGTTTCTGGAGTAGGGACAAGTGAATCACATCCTTGATTTCTTGAGTGTTGTTTTTCACCCACATTTTGCACTTGGACCTGGGAGGATGGGGAAAGAGATACCTTACGCTCTCCCTTGAGGCTATCACACCTTCTGCCCTTAATCTCCAGTCCAATGGGCAGTATCCCACATTTAGGCTTCTGCTGCTTCTTCTCTCCTGGGTGAGAATCAATAAAGCAGAGTCTGTCCTTGTTTTCCAGGATATATCATTGCCCATTGGCCTGGAATTGTGGGATATGCCCAGAACTTCCCCTGAGGATTCTCTAACACTGTTTACCAAGCTGGGTCACTTAGATAAAGTCAAGAGTTCTGGCCCCAGGCCCTCACATAAGAAATATACATGTTCTAAATTCCCTAGAAACACTTGGGATTATAGGAAGAAAAGTGGGAAAGGCCATAAAAACTCATTTAGGCAATCCCCTCAGTTTAAAGATGAAGAAAATGGGGCCCATAGAGGTCAAATGATTTACCCAAGGGTATCTGAATCATAAAGGGACAGAATCTCAGAAGGAGATTCTGGAAGGGACCACAGAGGGCACAAAATCCAACTGGGTCTAAACATAACTGTCTTCAACAACCTCCCAGACAAGTGGTTATCCAGATTCCATCTGAAGACTTCTAGGGAGGAGAAACCAACTCCCCCTGAGACAGCATTCCACATCTGGACGACTATGATTGTTAGAGGTTTTCTACTTACATTGGGTCAGAATCCATCTCCCTGTAACTTCCATCTAGTTTTGCTCTGTGGGGACCCTCTTCACTTCTAGATCTCCCTGTTTCTGTCAAAGGCACCCTGCTTAGTCTTCAAGATCTGCATCCTCAGCATTATCCTCCCTAACTTTACATATCGAATCAGGAGCCAAATCTTGCTGTTTCTAACTTCACAGCATCTTACATATTTGACTCCTTCTTTCTATTCTCACAGCCATCACCTTAGCTCAGGTCCTCATCACTCCTCACCTCCTCATTGGTCTCTTCCTCAGGTCTCTCCCTACTTCAGTACATCCTACTCATTGTCGCCAAAATAATTTTCCTTAAATACAAATCTGATCTTGTGACTGGCTCCCCTGGCTTCCTTCAAGACTCAGGTCAAACTTCACCTTTCTCAGGGAGCTTCCCCTACCTTTTGCTACACACCCTCTAGATTCTCTTCCATTTACCCTATATCTTTTTTGTGTGTTCAGTTTTTTAAAATTACAATGAGAACTCTTTGAGGGTAGACCATGGTCTTACCTTTTTCTGTATCCCCAAGCCCTTAGCACATAGGAAGAACTTAATATTACCCATTGATTGACTGATTTCCATACCCAGACAACTCTAATGGATTCCTAATGCCTTTAAGAAAAAATGTAAATTTCTCTGTTTGTCTTTTAAAGCCCTTTACAACCTGGTCACATCCAATTCTCTTTCCAGAATCTTTGGACATTACCAGAGCACCTAACACAGCACCTGGCACATAGATAATGCTTAACAAATTTGTTGATTGATTGATTGAAGCCTAATCCTAATCCTACCAACAACAAAAACATCTTAGAGGAAACAGCAAGAGGCTGAAATAGGAAACTGCATGTGCCAGGCAAGTCAGACCTCCACCACCACCTTGAACACCACCTCTCCTCAGACCCTGATGGAGATAAAGGGGAGCAACCCTTGTGAAGAAGGGTCCCACACTCACTGCTAGCACCACTGATGGGCAGGGAAGCCCAAGAGCCCCACAAATACCTGGTCCTCCAGACCACGAGCCTTCTTCTAGCCTGGCCCCCACAGCCATCATCCAGAGGAGGACTTCTTGTGGAGAAGAGACCCATCAATTGCTTCCACTGGTGCTGCAGCCCCTAACTCCTTAGCATCCACAGCTAAAGCCAAAATTCCATCAAACAGTTCAACATCAGACACAGATATGATTTCATCAATGAAAATGACATTAAAGAAAAAGCATTGCCACCTGCTTTGCCACCACTCCCTAAGGGTCACATGACCTTGCCATCTAACTTGTGTGTTCTCTCCCCATTAAGAACATGAGGGAGCAGCTAGGTGGTGCAGTGGATAGAGCACCGGCCCTGGAGTCAGGAGTACCTGAGTTCAAATCTGACCTCAGACACTTAACATTTACTAGCTGTGTGACTCTGGGCAAGTCACTTAACCCCAATTGCCTCACTAAAAAAAAGAAAAAATAAAGAACACGAGGACCTGGAAAGACTTAGATGAATTGATGCTTAGTGAAATGAGCAGAATCAAGAGAACATTGTACACAGTATCAACAGCATTGTGTGATGATCAACTGTGATAGACTTAACTCTTCTCAACAATACAATGATCCAAGAGAATGCCAAAAGTGTCATGGTAGAAAATGCTCTTCACATTCAGAAAAAGAACTATGGAGTCTGAATGCAGATGGAAGCATACTATTTTCACTTTGTTGCTTTTTTGTTGTTGTTGTTGATTCATTATTACATTTTGTCCTTTTGTTCTGATTCTTCTCTTACAAAATGATTAATGTGGAAATATTTTTAACATGATTGTAATGTATAACCTATATCAGATTGCTTGTTGGCTTCAGGAGGGGGGGAGGGAAGGAAGGGTGGGAAAAAAAATTGGAACTCAAAATTATCTTTACATGTCATTGGAAAAAATGTTTAAAATAAATGATGTAAAACACACACACACACACACACACACACACACAAAACCATGAGGACCTAGAAAGCAGGGACTGTCTGTTGCCTTTTGAGTGTATTGTGCCTAGCACTTAAGTGCCTTTTCATTCATTGTTATTCACTCCCTCTTCCGTGTAGCATCCCTTCAAATACTAAAGCTTCTTCTAGCTCTACCATTCTTTGTTCTAAGGTCCCTTGAAACATTTGGGATTATAAGAAGAAAAGTGGGAAAGGATGTTAGAGCTCATCCAGGCAGCCCCGTGAGTTTAAAGAAACTGGGTTCATAGAGTTGAAATGATTTACCTGAGGTCACACAGAAAGAAAGGAGGATTCAAAAACAAGTTTTCTGCCTCCCCCTCCAGTGCTTATGAGTACACACACTATAACTTATGGGTACACTATAACAGTGATTCTGCCCCATAGATGTCTTTTCTTTTCCAGGCCAATGATGCCAAAGACCTTCAACAAATCCTTATCTGTCACTGTCTCCAATCTCCTATTCCTTGTTAACACACTCTAGGTTGTCAACACCCATAATGCAGTCTCTAGAATGCAATACTCTAGATTTGGTCTGAAGGAGCCAAATGACAGGACTTCCATTGCCTTTACCCTTGATACCAATGCTGCTATTCATTGGTCTAAGTTCAGGTTAGATGGTGGGGTTTTTTTCTTTTTAGCTTTTTCTGTCACCTTTGGGTGTTTTCTTTCTTTTCTCTTTAATTTCTTTTAAGATTTATATATTTTGTTTATGCAACACATTTATTTATTCATTCATTCATTTATTCATCCATTTATTTATTTATTCATTCATTCATTCATTCATTTATTTATTTATTCATTTATTGGCATAGCAATAAGGGTTAAGTGACTTGCCCAGAGTCACACAGCTACTAAATGTCAATTGTCTGAGGCCAGATTTGAAATCAGGTCCTCCTGAATCCAGGGCCAGTGATTTATCCACTGCGCCACCTAGCTGCCCCCAACACATTTATTTCTGAATATGTCTGTCCCCTTTACCTACCCAGAGAGCCAGCTCTTATAACAAAACAAATAAAAAGAAAGAAAAAAATGGCTTTGTAAAACTGAAAAGAAAGAAGGAAAGAGAGAGGAGGGAAGAAAGAAAGAAAGGAAGGAAGGGAAGGAAGGAAGGAAGGAAGGAAGGAAGGAAGGAAGGAAGGAAGGAAGGAAGGAAGGAAGGAAGGAAGGAAGGGACAAGGGAGGGAGGGAGGAAGAGACAAGGGAGGGAGGGAAGAAGAGAGGAAGGAACAAAAGAACAAAGAAAGAAAAATACATCAAGTGAGTCTGGTAATGTAAACAACATTCCATACCTGTTGTCCCTCACCTCTCCAAGGAAAGTCTCCTGGCTACTTTCACATGAATTTTTGTCTAGTTGAGACCCAACATGTCTATAGATTTGCTTGGAGATGCCTATGGGAAAAAGAAAAGACTCTAGAACTCTCCCTTTCTGACTATTTCCTCAGCTATAGACCCGGAAGTGAAGAGCTGCCCAAAACCCTATGACAAAGACGTGAATGACATCCAGGTTGGGCTGCAAAAGCCCACTGTGCCTAAACCACCAGCAGGGAAGAAAAACACAGGTCTCTCTGCATCAAGTCTAGCCAAGAGCTGTTGGTGCTTCACTATAGCCCAGATTGAGAAGGGCAAGAGCCATTCATTTCCACTGGGGCCAGGAGGCAGAAGGGCCTGTAATCCCCAGAGACCCATCTTCCCAGGGAGGGAGAGAAAAGTGTCAAGGGCTGGAGTGTCCTAATTTATGACAATTACATGGAGCTACATAAAAACCACCAATGTCACTGGGGCCATTAGCTGTCTGGGCAACATCATAAAACACCCTTGCATCCAGGTTACCCTCTGCTCCTGCCAACCTTGCCTCTTGAGGTTAATCTCTCCAAGAGAAAGGCATGCATACCAAAAGAGAGAGAGAAACACAGAGCCAGATGCTGCTGTAATGTCCAATTATATCAAGAAACCCTGCCATTGAATGGGGAGGTCAGAGATGGGAATGAAGGGGAGCTTAGGATGATGACTGTTGTGAGGAACCCCCTCAAAATGTCCCTCCAGAAACCCCTCTTTATTGTGTGGTATCCATTCTTACTCCATGTGATGGGAATCCCCACGTATGTATGCTTAGCAAATGGAGATGTGAAAACACTCTGATATATAACAAATAGTAGCATTTATAGAGCACTTTAGGGCTTGTGCCAAGCGCTTTATGGGCATTATCTCACTTAATCCTCACAACAACCTGAGAGGTAGGTGCTATTATTATCCCAACTTTACAGATGTGGAATGTGAGGCTGAGCTAGGTTAAGTGTCTTCCCCAAGATCACCCAGCTAGTAAGCGCCAGAGATAGGATTTGAACTCTGGTCTTCCTGACTCCCAGGGGCGACACTGTGTAGCCACAGTGCCAAAAAGAGTCCCCTAAACTACTTAAAAATCCCTGTGGGCCACATAATGACTTAGAAAACCATACATTAACATTATCTATGTTCTGTCGTATTTCTATTTATTTTATTAAATGTTTTCCAATTACATTTTAATCTGATTTGGCTGGTGCTTGTAGAGGGTTGATCAGGAGCTTTATGTTTGGCACCTCTGACTTACACCACCTAACTAAGTGATTTATACAGAGGGAACAATTTACACCACTTCTCTGGAATGAGGAAGGTAGTTTCCACCCTTGGCTCAGTATCTCACTGAGAATAGAACTGGGGAGCTGCCCACGTAAGATTCACTTTCACCAGGCACAGAATCTTAAGTGGGCAGGTGTCCCATCTGCAGGTACCAAGGAGGTAAAGTGAAGGACTCAGAGAGGAAATCTTGGAATCACCAAACTAGGAAGCACCTTAGAAGACAAAATATGAGAATCTGAAGGCAATCAATAGATAATGTACTTCAGTGCCTTCATCTTAAAGAGGAGGAAACTGAGGTTCAGAGGAAAGGATTCAACTTGCTTGAGGTCACACAGGTAGAATGGAAGAGCTAAGATTCCAAATAATTCCTTCTTCCTCCAAGTCCATGGCTCTTTGATTCAATTCAATGAACATTTATTGTCACCCTACTCCATACAGAGCCTTTGGCTACTACTTGGGAAAGAAAGCAAGCTTAGATAACATAGGGCCACCTCCCTTCATGGAACTCATGGTCTAATAAGAAAACACAAATGATAAGTGCATTCAAAAGGTACAAAACAAAGTGATATGGGTGGTCCCATAAGGGAGGGAAAATATATTCTCAACTAAGGGATGGTAGATTTAGAGCTGGAAAGGACATTCGAGGTCATCTATCCAAACCCCACCTCCACTTTATAGAAGGGGAGGTGAGGCCCAGAGTGGTTAAATGTCTTATGGATGGGCACAAAGAAACACATAGGCTGTGCCAGAGCTGTGTGGAGGGAGGCTGAAACTAAATAATTACTTGTCAGGGATATATTGTAGAGGGGATTCATCTTCTCCACCATGACTTTCTACTTCTGATGAGATTTTGTGAAATGGGAACTAATATTCTCATTATAAAAGAGCCTGAGTCTTGTTGGCACAGAGAGATGACTGCCCCCCTGCCCCCCTTTTTTTAACTGGTTGAGCACCAAGCAGGTCAAGAAGCATCTCTTTGACCTTCTCTCTTCCTACTTTACTAACATGCCTTCCTTACAGCAACACACCCTCAGGCCAGCTGTCCTAGAATAGCAATAACTACTTTACTCTAGTCCCAAGAGTAAGATGCATGCCAACTACTTACAAATTAAGCAACACTTACTTAGAAGAGCGATGAGGTCCAGATGTGCAGTCCCATTCTTTGTGGTCTCTTGGTTTCTTAGGTCCGATCTTCCATATCTTCAATTAAGAGTTCTCCCTGTTTTTCTTCTTGGTTCCACTCCCTTTTTTCTACTCAGGAGACCTAGTTTCCCTCATGCTACTGAGTGCTGCCAACCATGTCAAGAAGGTTCCCCATTGACCTCTAAAGAAAGAGAGGTCTATCCTCAAATGAGAGGATGCCAGAGCTAGAGGGGGCTTCACAGAGCATCCAGTCTCAGACATCCATGAAGCATAAATCCCCTTTATAACGTCTCTGACAAGTGGCCATCCAACCACTTAAAGACCCCCAGCATAGAGGCAACCCATTCCATTCTCTAATTGTTAGTTCAGTTTTGCTTATATCAGATGGGAATATGTTTTTCTGAAACTTTCTGGTCTTACCTTCTGGGGCATAATGGAGCTTATCCCTCTTCCCTATACCATCTCTTCAAATACTTGAAAAGAGCTATTGGGTCCCCTTTTATTTTTCTCCTCTGGGCTAAAGGTTCTATGTTATAAACAATAGCTATGAGTAGAAATGTGTTTATAAATATTTAACAACCAGTTTTAGGGGGTAGAGGGAAGGGAATATACCTACCACACACTTTTAAGTTTTAATCTGCATTATTATTTCTTAAGTGTAGACAATCAACAAAACAATCAAGCCTTGATTTGTAGAATTTGCCAAATTTCAAGGTATAAACGCTCACACTAAAATTTTAACAGTTGACCCTTGGGAGTCAGCTCTATCTGGCTCTAACACATCCCTGGTGATGAGTTTCCTCCCTACCCATACCACTCCAACTTGTCTATGTCCTTCCTAAAATGTGGCACCAAAATTGAACACAATCCTCCAGCATTGTCTCCTCTGAGGAGAGGATGGTGGGATCATCACCTTCTCCTTTTCCTGGACTTCTACTTGCTATTCATCCAGTATAAGGTTACATCCCTCCTTAAAGAAGGTGAAAAATGAGGTGGCAATGGGATGCAGAGGTAAGAGCATCAAATTTAGGCTCAAAGGGTCTGGGTTTGAGTCCTGATGAACTGTGTGACCTTAGCCAAATCATTTCCTCTCTCTCCCTCTGTAAAATAAAGATATTGGATTAGATGAGCTTAGAGATCCCTTCTAATTCTAAATCCTCCAAATCCATAAACATATTGAGTTCTGGTCCCTTCTATGAGCTCTTGACATCTCCTTCCACTGGAAGTAAAACCAGTCAAACCAGGTCACCCCAAGATCCAAAGCAGTGACAGGGAGCTGACTTCCTTAGAGCCAGTTGGGCCCTCCAGCACTGAATTTTTCCTTCCTGACCTAGTAAAGAATCACTCACCTGTATAGGGAGGCATCTCTAGATGAGGGAGCTGCCAAATACTTGCTTGTTAAAGGACTAACCAATTCATCACCCATTCCAGAAGGTGCAAAGCCCAGGATAGAAAGAGCTTCAGGTGGAAAATCAAGAGATCTAGTCAAGTCCTTGCTTAGATACTGACTGTCCCAAGTGACTAGAGGCAAACCCCTCAACACCTTTGAGACTCAGTTTCCCTGACTGCAGAATGGGAATAAGTATCCTTGTACTACTTGCCTCACAGGGTGGTTGTGAAGAAAGTACTTTGTGAAACTGAAAACATTTGTACTGATAGGAGTTCTCATTAGGAGACAGGCTCTGGAATTAGTGGGACAGTACTGAGAACAGACAGAATAATGACTGTCTACAGACCCTGACTAGACCCCGCCACTCCATTCTGCTCCATGACAGACACCGCTAATAAAACGTCCCAGCCAGACAGTCACACGACATCACTCCAAGTTCAGATATTTATGAGGAAACTGTGGCGACTTCATCCAGACTTTAAAAAATATATCTGGATCCCATGAAGGTTTTACTTCCTCTCTCCCTCTCCACTTTGCCCCAACCCTTCTTCAGGCTTTAGCTCCTAGCCTCAGTAAGAGGCATTGTCAGGAGATATATGGGCAGGGCATGACCATTGTCTATAGGCAGCTGCTGCCCTACACTAAGCTGGTAGGGAGTGCGGGACCCTCTGTCTGGGAGGAAGATCCAATCACCAGGTTAGCCACCACCAGGCATCAGAGCCGTAGAGCAAACTGATGATGACATACAAAGGAAGCAATGGGGGGTTGTGAAAAGAGCAATGAGTGAGGTAAGCTAGGTTCAAATCCTGACCTTGCCACATGCTAGTCATAGGCAAGTTCCTTCCCATCTCTGAGCCTCAGTTTCCTCACCTTTAAAACTGAGGACAATCCTTTCACTCTCTACCTCACAGGGCTGTTGTGAGAAAAGTGCTTTGTAAACCTTAGAGAGCACTGTGGAAACAGGAGCCCTCCCTGCTGTCAGCATAGGCTGCTTACCCCCACATGCTGGCTGGACTGTGGCCAGACTGGAGACTGAATATCCTCCTCCTAGGATGTGCTAACATGCTGTCACCCATTTGTCCCTGGGGTCTCTGGGATGGAGGCCTACTCACTGTTTGCACCTGTCCACAGGGACCTTCTGTCTGGTGTTCACCAGAGCTGCTTCTCTAAGAGCCATATTTTTCAGGTAAAATATGACAGGCTCCATCCATTCCTGTTATATATTTCTCAGTAAATGGACAAGGTGAAAACTGTGTCAGTTCAAATCACTATCATGACACTTAATCCTGATTTAATGTGCCTTTTGCTGCAATCTTGAAAGTGCCTGAGTCTGTGCTGAGTTGGACAGACCAACCTCCATGGGGACCCAAGGCAGTATCACCTTCAGTAAAAGAATTTAGGGCAAAACAAAAACAAACAAAAATATCGGCTGGAACTGGGATGGTTGTATGTGTATGGGAGGGGTGATATGAAACCTCCCCACACACAAACACACACATAAAACTGTGGAAGAGCAAATGAAGGCCCAAAGGCCTTGGACTACCTCCCCTCCCTCCCCCCTCCTAAAGACCCCTCTCCCTGGAGCTGTTGTCCTAAGCCCTGTGTTTGCAACAGCTGGGAAATTTATGAAAGATTCATAAATGTGTGCTGAGCAAGGCTCGGCTGTCAGGGAGACCCAGTCACCAGCTTACAGCTGCGGTACTTAAATATTATGACCCCCCATATATAAAAAGTGTGCCACTCATTTCCGCAGCTTCCTTTCCCACCCCAAGAACAGCAGAGAATGGCGGAGAATAACCAAGCCAAGTCATGCCCAGCAGCCTGGGAGAGCCACATACAGAGACCTGGGCCCCTCGCCACCCTTTCTAATTCTTCCCAAAAGCCTCGAGTTGGCAAGATGGCCCCAGTCCTTGTCTCCAGCCCGGCTGGAACACAAAAACCTTCAGCAGTTCTCCAGGGCCTACTGAATAAAGTATAAACTCCTGATACTGGCATTCAAGGCACCCCACAGTCTGGTGCCAACTTCACTTTCCAGCCTTCGATCACATGATTGCCCTTCACACACATTCTCCATTCCTGCCAAAGTGGACTTCTCTCAATCCTCCAGTTTCATGCTTCTCGCTCCATTAGTCCCTATTCCTTTGTTCATATTGGCCCCCATGCCTTCAGTGGACTGCTTCTGCCCTTGTGACTTTACTCAAAGCTCAACTCAGGTCTCCCCTTCTTCATGAAATATATATATCTTCAACTCTAGGTGAGATCAATGTCTCCTTCCCCTAACTCTTCCTAATGTGTTTATCAACCTCCCCCTTTCACTTATCATACTTTCCATTGGTCACTTATCACACTCTCTATTGGAGCACAGTCACATATGACTTTCTCTTTTATTAGATTATAAACTCCTGAGGACAGTGGATATATTCCATCTGTTTTTGTGTAACTGGTGCCCATGCTGTGCCCTCTTATCTTCAGATGGTTATTTATTTGGGCTGCTGGTAACTTGGGAAGCAGAGCAATGGCTGTGAACCTCACCCTTCACTGAGTTTCAGGGCAATGCATATTTGTAGTTGGCAAGAAACTTGGAAGAGTACAGGGAGTTGGTATTGTCTCAAGGACTTTGATCAGGAAGCTCCAAGATTAAAAGGAGAGAAATCTTTTCATAAAATCATAGATCTTCTTGTTGTTGAGTCATATCCAACTCTTTATGACCACATTTGAAGGTTTTTTGGCAAAGATGCTGGAGCGGTTTGCCATTTCCTTTTCCAGATCAAGAAACAGAGGCAAACGGGGTTAAGTGCAAACTGGGTCACACAGCTAGTGTCTGAGGTCAAATTTGAACTCAGCTCCTCCTGACTTCAGGGCCCATACTCTATCTACTTTACCACCTAGGTGCCCTAAGATCATAAGTCAGATCTCAGTGCTGCCTAAAACAAGGGACTGTTGTCCTGAACCAGATTAAAATATAATTGGGAAATATTTAACAAAAAAAATAAAAATATAATACAACATAGAGTATTAATTTGTGGTTTCTCAAATTAATATGCAAACCATAGGAATGTTTCTATATGAGTTTGACACCACTGAACTTGATTGTAGATTTAGACTTGGAAAAGGCCTAGAGGTCATTAGGTCCAAAGCCTTTATTTTTAAAATGAAGAAGCTGAGATCCAGAGAGGTTCAGAGACTTCTACATTGTCACCCACTAAGAGTCTGAAACCAAAATAGAACTCAGGTCTTCCTGACACCAAGTTTAGCCTTTTATCCTCTAATGCCATTTTCTTGCTTATTTGGGCTTTTTTTTTTCATTCCTTTCCTTTGCCATTCTTGCAAGTAAATGTGAAATCCAAGAAGAAAGTTGATTCAGGTAGACTGATGGTCCCTGCCCAGCATAAGGGCAAGTGTCTGTTCACTGCCTTCTGAGGTCCAGTCCAAGTCTATCTGCCAACATTTGAGCCCACATAAGGAGAAACTAAACACAGACGAGAGATCACTGAATCTGCCATGCACTAGAACAAAAGAAGGGAACCAGCACAGAACAGGCAAATGAAAAAAAAAATCTTCCCATCAATGCCAGCTGCTCCCAAGCAGTCAGGGTTTGTTGTCTCTGACTCTGTGCTGACTTTTCTGGCTCCAGACCTCTGCTACAGGCCACTCCTCCCTCTCATCTGACTGATTTGGCCACTTTGTAAATTCTGGCTATGCTCTGCACCTTATGCAGCTCACTCTCTTGGCCCTTTCCCTAGGAGGAGCCTGCTATCCTTTGGCCTTCCTTTTCTCAGAGGACCAAGGACATCCCCGGTGATGTCTTGACTTGCTCATGAATTGGATTTAAGTGAGGCAGAGCTGAGCAAAGTCATCAGCCTGACTGTCTCTTCTGGAGCCATTGAAGTCCAGGGAAAAGACAAAAGTCAGGATGACTGACCAAGGCTTGAGATGAGCTGGATGACCTGGGCTTTTGTTTTTGATGTCTGACTATGCCGTAGCACCTGCTTCAACAGTCTTTGTGGTCATTGGAACAGCTTGTTCACCCATTCCACCAAGTGGAGTTTTCATATGCTTAAGGTATACATTTCCCTAATTCACCTATACAGGTTTGAGTCCTGTCAGTTACCATGAACCTGGTTTACCCTGTCTGCTGAAATGGTTTTACTGGGGTGTGGCCACTGCACATACTACAGCTTCTTGGAGCCACAGGTGAGAGTTGGGTGTCAGGCAGACACCAAAGGTGGTTGAGCAGCCTTAGAAAGGGCTCAATAAGCCTTCATACCAGAAGTACTAGTCCCCCCTGAATGCCCCATACAACTCTTCCTTCTGCCTAAGTCCCTATTAATAGTCCCCAGTCAATGGAATAAGTCGAGTTATTCCTCTCCCCTCTTCCCTAGGGGGAAGGATTTGAAGTGTCCATTTGATTGTTGGCAAATTTTTACCTAACTCAAGCTAAAAATTGTCTTCTGGTAACCTCTGCCCATCCTTCTTCTGGTTGGAGGGATCGAGGTCAGACAAAACAAGTCTACTCTCCCTTCAAATTCTTGGACACAGTGTTCATGGGCCCCCTAAATGTTTTATTCTTTAGGCCTGTGGTCTCCAAACTGGGAGACCAAATAGGAAGCTATGCCATCCATAGCTTGATGGTGTTCTTGAGGATCTGAAGGAAGGTGGAGATGTGATTAGAGAAAAAGGGGTAGATGGGAGAGAGGGATGGAGGTAAAATCCACATGACTTAGAAACTGATTGGATATGAGGAGTGTGGGAGAGTGAAGAGCCAAGGATACCACCAAAATTTCCAAGCTGGGTAACTCTAAATTGAAGGATGTTGGTGCTCTTAGAGGAAAAAAAGAAACTTAGGAACACTGATCAAACACAATGATCAACTATTATTCCAGAGGACTCATCAAGAAATATGGTGCCCACCTCCTGATAGGTGAGGGACTCAGAGTGCACACTGAGACTTTTTTTTTTTTTTTTTGCATATGGACAATGCAGGAGTGTGTTTTGCTTGACATGTTTATAGTGGCGGTTTTGTTTTTCTTGCTCTCTCAGTGAGGAAAGTGGTGGAAGGGAGAGAAGATAGACATGAAAATGAAATAAAATTGAATTTAAAAAAAAAGAAATAGATAAGTTCACAGGAGGGTTGGTTTTTGTGGGACAGATAATGTAATGAGATCTGCAATTCAAATTCCAATCTATCCATACCTGCTCATTCTGTGTGACTCTATTTGCTCCCCCCCAAACATTAAAAAGGAGTTTAGAGTGGCTTCTACCCCCCTTCCAGTCATTGCACTGGAACACAAAGCCTGACAAAGACTTCCTGCCACAGACACAAAGCAATCCAAGGGAATCCGATATGACTACACTGGGGACAGAAGGAATTTTGCTTGTTCAGATATAAATTATAACCACACTGCAGGGCCAAGAAAAGGGACAGGATGGGAGAGGTTGGGAGCCTCCACAGCCAGCAGTAAGTGGGTGTAGCATGAGGGAAGTGCTGGGTGATAATGGAAGGGAGGAAGCATGTTTGAGACAAGACTTACAAGTGGCTACTGTGGAGAGGATGGGGTAAAATCCAGCTTTCCAGCCTCTAATTGGTTACCCTTGGGGTCATGCCAAAGCCTTACTAAGAGCTCAGGGCCCCCAGTTTGGAAACTACTACTATAGGCTAAATTTAGGATTGTTGTTGTTGTTTGTCCTTGATACTCAAAGAGGACCATGACATCGAGGTGATGTCATGACTTGCACTGAACTGGATTTAAGTGAAGGCAGACTGTTCGAGATCACCAACCTCACTCCCTCCTCCAGAACCATCTGGGTCCAGTGGCAAGATATGTATCAGGATGATTGGAGATGGTCCCAGATGTTTAAAGCAATTGGGATTAAGTGACTTGCCCAGGGTCACACAGCTAGTAAGTTTCTGAGGTGAAATTTGAACTCAGGTCCTCTTGACTCCAGGGCCAGTGCTCTACTTACTGCTCCACTTTGCTGCCCCAGGCTGAATTTAGGATGATTGATGATAAAGATAGAAAGGATCTTTAAAAACATCTCCAAACCCATTATTTTACAAATAAAGAAACTGAGGCCCAGAAATGAGAAATTTGCCCAGGACACATACAAAGAAAATTGGTCAAGATAGGATTCTAATTCAGCTTCTTTGACTCCAAATCCAGTTCCTTTCCCACCATACCATGTCTGTAGTTCCTCCATCCCAGGCAGCAGGGTTTTGAGTACTCTCACCATCTTGTTCACTACCTCTGCAGGAGCTCATCAATGTGCTCCGTAAAACCCAGCTCTAAACACAGTGCTCTAGCTGAGCAGAGAACAACTGACTTCTTAAAATTCGGGTTTAATCCTGGGCACTTCATCCCTCAGGAAGGGTTCCTCTCCTTCTGTCTGCCTCCCTTGCCCTCAGCTCCCAATCCAGAGGTAATGTTTAATCACCTTTTGTCCTCTTGGTACTATTACAATGTTTGGTGAACCCAACCCTTCAATTCCTTGGAGAGCACACAGGAACCTCTAGTAACCTTCTTGTGGTGATCAGACTTCCTTATCCAGAAAGGAAGAGACACAAAGTGAGACACTTCCTCTTTTTCTTTCCTGATTTGTCGGGGCCCCTTTCCCATTTTGGGATATTGTTCAGGAAATGTAATGCCTCTTCTGCCTATTAGAGCCAGAGCTTGACTTCCTAAGCAATGCTGAAGATATACTCAGCTCATATTTATAGAGCACGTTAAGAACTACGAATTCACAACAACCTAGGGGATAGGTAGTAGAAGGAGTGTTTTCCCTGTTTTGCAGATGAGAAAACTGAGACTCAGATAAGTTCAATGATTGACTCAGCTGATAAGAATCAGTGCAGCCATTTGAACCCCAAATCTTCTGTTTGCAAATTTGGGGCTTCTTTCTCCCTCATATACTGAGGAGGTAGCTCTTTGCCCAGAAAAGGATCAGAGCTTAGAAAATCAGTGGGGAGGGGTGGGAGTGAGGATCAAATGACTTTGAGATTTGAAAGGAGACACTTTGTTTGCAGAAAGACAAAGAACAGCAGGTTAAGCATCTGTTGAAGACAATTTAAAGAGGCGGGAACCAGCTGAGGCTAAGACTGTACCAGTTCCAACTTGAAAGAGTGTGGGATGTTGACTTTTTTGAGACAGACACAATTTCAGACTTCAAAGCATGGGGTGGGGGGTGGGGAATAAGTCTGAGAGGCAGCACTGGAGTGGAATCTTCTGGTGTGGAAAATTAGTCCGCTGAGAGCGGAATAATAAAGACTCTTATTTTTATTAGCATCATTTAGCTACAATGTATCATTTACTCTTCTATTACTTGGAACAATGTCTTTTTTTGTTGTTCCCTTCCCTTTCTTTTAAATTGGCATGTATTCTCCAAAGACTGAACCTCGGCGCTTTGATGCCTTAGAAAAATGGGTTGAGGGGGCAGCTAGGTGGCACAGTGGATAAAGCACCGGCCCTGGATTCAGGAGGACCTGAGTTCAAATCTGGCCTCAGACACTTGACACTTACTAGCTGTGTGACCCTGGGCAAGTCACTTAACCCCCATTGCCCCACAAAAAAAAAATAAAGAAAGAAAGAAAAATGGGTTGAATGAACTGTTTAGCCTGAAGAAGGGAAGACTAAAGGGAACTTAGCAGTCTTCAAGTAAGGATTATCACAAAGAAAAAGGACCCATCTTGATCTATTTTACCACAGAATACATTTCAGTTCAGTTGTCTTTCAGCTGTATCTGGCTCTTTGTGACCCCCATTTGGATTCTGTATTGTTTTGCTTTGCTTTTTGGCAAAGATACTGGAGTGGTTTGCCATTTCCTTCTCCAACTCATTTTATAGATGAGAAAATTAAGGTAGACAGGGCTAAGTGATTTACCCAGGGTCAGGCAGCTAATAAGTGTCTGAGTCCACATTTGAACTCAAGAAGATGAGTCTTCCTGACTCCAGGTCTGGCACTCTATCCACTGCACCACCTACCTACGTACCACAGAATACAGAACTATGAGCAAATGGGGGTGGGGGTGGGGGAGGAGTCACAGGGAGGAAGATATCTACTCAACATAAGAAAAATTTCCCCAAAATAAGAGCTGAACAAAACTAAAATGAGTGCCTCTAAGTGGATTCCTCCTCACCGGCGGTCTTCAAGAGGTGTCTGGATGTCTACTCAGCACAGATCTAACTAGCCAGAAGTACACCTGGGGCAAATTCAGTTGAGACAGAACATTACAGAGGTGTGGCAGAAAGCCTCATTTTAATACAATCGGTATGGGAGAAGTTGGTTTTCCCCCAAAGAATGCAACACTGACCTCCCCTCCCCAAGAACAGTGAGACTCTAAAAATGGTAGGCAGGGGAATTTGCACAGTGAGGCTTTGAAATGAGATACAGGGACAGTGGTCACTGCTGGTAGGAAGCAGGTCACTCTGCCCCTGATTTGTCCTGTTGCAAATCCCTAGTCACCTCCATGCTAATTACATCTCTGCTTGTTGGCAAAGTCTTACAGGGAATTCCTGCTCACATATGGATGCTTCAGAGATTTTAGGATTCTCTCTGTGAGAGGGGAAATGTGTCTTAGTGGATAAAGGGCTAGACCTGAAGTGAGGAAAAGAGTTTTGAATCTTCTCAATGACACCAGCTTTATCATCATAGGCAAGTCACTTAAACTTTCCTCATCTGTTAAATGGGATTCATAATCCCTATAGGACTGATCTCAGGCTTCCTGTGGGGTTCAAATGAGATAATGAATGCAAAACCTCCCACAAACCTTAAAGCCCTCTCTACATGTGAGTTATGGATGTTGTGGTAGTTGTTGTTATCCTAGCATCATGGCTAAGGGACTGTTTGTCACATGGGGATTGACTGCAGTTCTGTTAAGAACCACGAAAGCGTCCCCAGGCTCCTGGGCAGGAACAGTCTGGACTCTCTGGTTATTAATCTGTGGGGAGTCACCACAATTTACCTTCCTCACAGCTGGGTTTTAAGCTCACTGTAGTGTAGAAAATGTTGAAGCCACGAATATATCTTGTTTATAATAAACAGGGTGAATTGTGGATGTATCCATTTTCAATCGGGGATAAATGGCAGCCATGTGCTGCTAGAGATCTTTTTTTTTTTTGGTTCTTTGTTTTAACCCATGAGTCATCCTCCTGTCCCCCAAAGAAAGAAGAGGTTTTGTCTCTTGAACATAAGTTAAATAGAACAGAGGAAGAAGGGACTGTTAGGAGATAAGTGCTTGTCATTCCAAGCTCCAGTCAAAGTCAGCTGATAATGGAGTATGTGAGTTTACCATAAGTTTCCGGAGAGGTGAAAATTTCAGCTTTCTCCAGAATCTGTATTACTTTGGACCATATGTTAAGCTCCTTTGAGCCTCAGGTCCCTCCCCTGTAAAAGGAAAGAGTTGAACTTGAAGTGAGATAGAAGTTAGAGAACTAGCCTTAAAGTGAGAAAGACCAGAATTCAAATCCTGCCTTAGGCATTTACTAGCTGTGTGACCCTGGGAAAGTGACTTAACTTCTCTTATCCTCAGTTTCCTAATCTGTAAAATGGGATTAATAATAGTACCTACATCACAAGTTTGTTGTGAGAGATAAATAAGATAATATAATATTTATGTAACAGTGACTACCTTGCCTCTTCTCTCTGGCTTGAAAGGCAATTTGCTATTTTTCATCCCTCCCATGGGGTTCTCCATTACCTTTAAAAGATTTTGGAGATGTCTAGTTTCTCTGCCATTGGCTCAAATCCCTACCAAATGTGTTGCCCCGATTTTAGATGCACCCCATCTCCTTTAACTACATAACTGTCAAGGTAGATTTTTCAAAAGCATATTTACTTCAGAGGAATAGCAAGAACAAGTATGCAAACATCATTTCCTTCCATCACCCAGAAGGGTATTATCTCCCCCTTCCATCGCCATAAATCTCTATGGAAGGGAAGGGGGATTAGGTTCACAGCTTAACTCAGTTCCTAAATAGCACAGTTCCACCAAGTTCTAAATCCAAAGACCCTCTTGACTAGATTCCTAGAACCCTAGTTAGGGCTTCCCTGCTGACTTGGCAGCAACGTCTGGCCTGGGATTCTGTCTCCAAGATCACCACGGCTTAAACTCCAAGAGACTCTGCTGCCTGTGCCTGGAACAGAAAAGGACAAACAAAATAGACCAAAACCCCAAGCTCATTTCTCAGGACTACAGGGCCTAGGGTTGGTGGTGGGGAGGTAGCTCTTCCATCCAGCTTAGCTCATGGTGCCCATGCTGCAGGTAGACAGAACCTTCTTCCCCTGGATGCAGCTGGAAAGAGAGGGAGACCCTGCCTACAGGGTAAAGGAATACGGGGTATTTGCCCCTCTCCCACAATGGTGCCTCTGTTTTAGGCAATCCATGCATGTGCAAAAGGACTTGTTACATATAAAAATTACAACACAAAGTGCTACACAAATGTTGGCTATAGATGCCAGGATTTGAACTAAAGTCTTCCTGACTCCAAGCTGAGTTCTCTAACCAGACGGTGTGGTTGGCATCTCCTTCTAAGAGTTGCTATGATGGAAGAGATCTGCAAACTGGAAAACACTAGAGAAATAATACTTCAGGGATTCATGAGTCTTTATGTGATCACTACTAATGATCCTTGCTGCTCCTCTGTGTATTTGATATACCGTGTTCTTGGAACATTTTGTCAAAAAAAAAACACACACAAAAATAAAAACAAAAACACAACCCATTTTACAGATTGGGAAAATGGTAAAGTGTCATTGTTTATTGCTGTCTTACACTCTTTGTGCATCCAATCTCTTCCCATTTTCCATGCTCAAAGATACCCTCCCCAACCTTTCTCTGGCCTAGTCAATTACCACCCACTTCCATTCAGAGTCTTCCTGGATTTATCAATGGCTAAATTTAAACAAAAGCCAGATTCTGACTTCTCACAAAATAACGTGGAAATAAAGGCAAAATATTGTTAAAAGAGTCAGGACTGGGAAAGGGCAAAAGATGCAAGTGTTTGCCTGAACAACAGGAAGGTATTTTGAAGGATAGAGTGCAGTCCTGGAATCAGGAAGACCTGAGTTCAAATCTGACCTAAGATACTTGCTAGCTGTGTGACCCTATGCTAGTCACTTAACTGTGTTTGTCTCAGTTTCCTTATCTGTAAAATTAGCTGGAGAAGCAAATGGAAAACCACTCCAGTATCTTTGTCAAGAAAACCCCAAATGGGATCACAGAGTAAGACACAACTGAAACAACTAAAGAACAATAGCAAAGTACTATATAAACACAATGTTAAATAAAAAACAAACAAACAAAAAACAAATAAAACCCTCCAAAATCAGGAACTCCGGTATTTCTACTCTATTTTTCCTATTTCATTCTTTGGCTCCTCAGATCCATCCCTGGATTCTGTTTTTCAACTCCCTTCCCCTCAGAATTGTCTCCAAACCCATCCTGAGGTTGGTTTGTTCTGGGGTTTCTTCCTCAATACATCCTCTAGGTGTTTCTTAAGTAGCTTCATAGGAAAATCCGCAGAGATGAAGTCTCATTCTGCAAGGGCTTAAACAGAAGAGGTGGGGGGCAGCTAGGTGGTGCAGTGGATAGAGCACCAGCCCTGGATTCAGGAGGACCTGAGTTCAAATCCAGCCTCAGACATTTAACAATTACTAGCTGTGTGACCCTGGGCAAGTCACTTAACCCCAATTGCCTCACCAAAAAAAAAAAAAAGAAGAGGTGGGTTTTACAGAGGAACTCATAGTGAGCATCAAATACCAAGCAAACTGGCGCCATGTATACTCCAGAAGAATAGTTCAGCAATGCAGCTACTGGGAGATGCGAGGAGCTGCCTAGTACATAAACCAATGTCTGACTATGTCCAACAAGAGCAAAGTGTCTGTGCACATGTTGCCAAGCTCCACATGGTAAATGAAATCTTGTCCCTTTAAGTCCAGGTGCAGTATGCTAATTCTCTCTTATTTCAATTAAATTCATTTCAACAAATATATATATATATGTATATATATATATATATATACACATATACATATACATATATACATGTATACATATACACATAGATTTTCAACAAATATATGTGTATATATACACACATGTATATGTATGTATATATATATATATATATATATATATACACACACATATAGATAGATAGATATTAGGTGCCCCCTATGTGCAAAGCCATGTTGGCACTAGGAATATACAAATAGATACTACATAGACTCTGCTCTTAAGGAACCAACAAGCTAATAGCAGTGAAAAACATGAATGTAAACAACTATGATGATATGAGTTAGCATGTTAGGAGTATAAAAGGAGACCCAGAAAAAGAACTAGGAGAAATTTGAGGCAGGAAAGATCACTTTTACCTGGAAAGGGAAGTTTTCATGGAGTAGGTAGTCCCTGAATTAGGGTTTAAGGAAGGAAAGCAAGGGAGCATGGTGTATTGAGAGAAGGATCTCCCATTCCTGCCATAGGAGATTATATGAACATGCATTTGGGATAGGACAGGATGAGTTCAAGGGCCAGAAAATAATCCAGCAAGGTTGAAACATAGTGGATGTGAAGAGAAATAATTTAAGAAGGCAGGATGAGTATGTTGGAGACATTGTAGAGGGTCACCAATGCCACAATTAGGAGTTCATAATTTATTCAGTACTCAGAGGAGAACCACTGAATGTTTACAAATTGAGTGACAAAGAATTACATTAAGACTACTTGGGGACTTCTCATTAAGGTGGCATACATTAAAGATCCCAGAAGAGCTGTTTCACAAACACCCCAGCAACAATTTAAAAGTGCCCCAAATAGAACAATGATAAAGAAGACCACAGAGAAGTATTGGTAAGTTCCTCCATCTAGTCCAGGATTGTGCAAGGAGATAGCGAAGAATCTAGAAGAGCTTGGAGAGGACATACTTGAGGGAAATAAAAGCCAGCATCAGTTCTAGTAAAAAGCTCTGAATACAGCAGAATCTAGGACCTAGCTTATTAGAGCAGCAATAAAGGACAAAGCCAAACAAGTATATTCTAATAAGTCTGAAACCAATGCTTCTCTCAGAGCCACAGCAGAAAATGGGTATCAGGAGTGAGCTAATCTCTGACATCTAACTGAGGGTCATGAGGGACACAGCAGGCAATGGAAGAAGAATATAATTTTGGGACTGTGGTCCATGTCCACACTGGACCATAAAGAAAGAGAGAATCAGGGGATTATAACAAAGGGTAGGAACTAATTCATAGGAATTATCTATACCTTAAAGGCACCATACCAACACACATATGTAGACATACATATGTGACATAGCATCAGATGACATAGCTTTTAAGAAATTAAAGGAAAAGTTCATTGAATTATAGGGACAAATAGAAGTAAAACCATAATAGTTGGGAACTTCAATGTGCCTCTTTCAGACCTATACAAATCCAAAAAAGAAAGTCAACAAGAAGTCAGAGAAATAAAAGAATTTTAGAAAATTTAGGTATGATTGATATATGGCTGTTACAAAATGGACATCAAGAGGAATATGCATATTTTCAGGTGAATAAATTAGCCATGTACTAGGACATAAAAACCCCATGAACAACTACAAAAAGGCAAAACTATAACATCATAGTAACCACAATGCAATAAAAGTTAGAATCCACAAAGGACATTTGAAGAAAAAAATTTCTACTTGAATAGAAACTAGATAATGTTATCCTAATGTATCATCAAAGAACAAAATCATAGAAATTATACATAAACTCATTAAAGAAAATTGCAAGAATAAAACAATATACCAAAAATTTGGGATGCAGCAAATCATTGCAAGAAAATATATATTTCTAAAGACTTTTATAAACAAAGGAGTAAGAATTGGGCATGGAACAAAAAAAAATAGATAGCAATAAATCAAAAACCCTTAGCTAAACACATACACACAAAATTCTGAAAATCAAACAACACTGAAAACAAAACAAAAGCCCAATGAATTGGTAAAATAAAACTAGAAACTACATGTTGTTTTTTTTTTAATGGACAAAACACTAATGTGATTTTAAAAGAATGGTAAAAATCAAAGCACAGGGGGTGGCTGGGTGGCACAGTGGATGAGGCACCAGCCCTGTATTCAGGAAGACCTGAGTTCGGGTCCGGCTTAAGACAATTTGACACTTACTGGCTGTGTGACCCTGGGTAAGTCACTTGTCCCCCATTGCCCCACAAAAAAAAATCAAAGCACAACACCTCAGTAAATTATAATTCACAACAAATGAAGAGAAAATAAATAAAATTATTAGGAACGGTGTTGCCCAATTATTTACTAATAAATACTGATGTTAAATGAAATGTATGAATATTTACCAAAAAAAAAGTTAAATGCCTAGATTAAGAGAAAAGAAATATGGCATTTAAATAACTCAATATATATTTTAAAATATATCATATAAGCCATAAAGGAAAAAAAAAGGAAGAAAAAAGTATTAGATGAATTTAAACTCCAAAATTGAATACAAAAACATTAAATAGGCATTCTACTATATTATTTCTGTGACAAAAATTATCCTGTGATCCATTGACTAGGCATTGCCAATTTCTAGTTACCAATGCAGAGAGAGATTAACTGCATTTCATCCACTCAGAGTGTGACACACCCCTTCAGAAGTCAAAACGTGTGTGCATCATTATTTGGTTAGTGAGATTTATACCATTCTACAAATAGAATAACCAGATGCTTTTAAAGATAAGCCATATAAAATATGCTTTCAAAAGATAAGTCATATAAAAGATGCTTATCAGTCATGTAGAGGATTCATCTCTCTAGTTAGGAAAGAAGGAATGTCTCCTTTTAGCATAGTCATTCCAATTAAACTAAGATAAGATAAAGAGAAGGAGCAAAAAAGAGAAGATAAGAGAATATAAAGAGAAGGAGCAGACTTCCTTGGGCTATAATAATCTTATTTTGCAATCATAAAGAAATTAGAGACAAAAGAGAAACTAGCCTGATACAAAAGGATCCTGCAGTAAGTATTGAGGCAACATATAACAAAAATGGTGAATATGGAGCAAAATGGAGTTAAATGCCAACTCTTATCAGACCATTCTTAGATCTTAAAAAATCCTCTTATTTAAAAAAAATGTATAAGACAAATACAGTCTTGACACATAAACCTGAGAATGATAAAGCTGAAAAAGGAAACTATATTTCTAATACATATGAATGAACATATTGTATAATATATTAGCAAAGAGACTATACAAATACATTAACACAATTATATATCAATGCAGGACTGATTCAATATTTGGAAAACTATAAATACAACAGTACACATTAACAACAACAAAAACAAGAACAAAATTTTTTTTGCATACTTATGTCTTTAGATGAAAAAGGTTTTTTAAAATAAACTATAACATATACTTAGGCAATGGCAATCTTTTATTTTCTCTTATATCCCCATCACTCAGCACAATACTTGGCACAGAGAGGACACTTAAGAATTGCTTGTTGACTGATTGACTTGCAATATTAAAAAAGAAACACTATCAATCAGAGGAATAAATGGAACTTTCCTTAATTTATTAAACAGCATCTATATAAAACAGTATCTATATCTATCTATATAAAAGATCTAGCATTAACTGTAATGGAGAAATTCTAGAGACCATTTGCTTAAATCAAGGATTTCCATTGCCAGTCACCACTATTGCTTGATTCAGTTTTTAACATGCTGGCTATAACAATAAAATGAGAAAAAGAAGCTGAGGGAATAAACAGTGACATAGATTATATGATAATTTACTTAGAGAACCATAGAGAGTTAACCAAAATTTTAATTAAAAAAATAATTGCAGTCAAGTAGCAAGATATGAAATAAACTCTCAGAGTAGAAGGAAGCAGAATAGACCATCTCCCCGCCACACCTACTTTCATAAAGATATAAGAAAAGTATCAGATTGTGTAGTAATCAGGAAAGCTAAGAAGAAACCAGAGTGGGACATTTTTTCCAGCATGAAATTACACATTTGGCCCACAGACAAATGACCATGGCAGAAACCGAGGAAATGGGATGGACTAGCAATGTGGTCCTTCCACTTCTAGAAAGAGATTGTAGAAAGCTGGGAAACAATTTTTGAGGCCAGTGCTTCTGATAAAGGCCTCATCTCTAAAATATATAGGGAATTAAATCAAATTTCTAAGAATCCAAGTCATTCCCCAATTGAGAAATGGTCAAAGGATATGAACAGGCAGTTTTCTGATGAAGAAACCAAAGCTATCTATTCCCATATGAAAAAATGCTCTAAATCTCTAATGATTAGAGAGATGCAAATTAGAAAGAGATTGTAGATTCAGCCACCAGCCTGAATTTATCACCAGACCAGAGGTAGACCAGTAATGCTCTCTCTGATCTCAAAGAGGGATCAAAGAATTAGTTCCTCAGGATCAGACCAGGGATAGACTGGCAATACTTTTTTTGATACCAGAGTAGGATTATGAATTTATTACCTGCTGCTCTCAGACAAGGAGTAGGTTCACAGTGCTGTCTCTCTGACTCTAAAGAAGGATCTCTGACTTAATTACCCAGTGTCAGATCAGGGGTAGTTTGGGATTATTTCTTTAAAATTAAGTTATTTAAACTCCAATTAATTTTAATACTTTTTAAGTGGGCTTTTAATTAATATTTTTATTACATTGTGTCCATAAAAATAAATATTCCTGCATTTGTTTGTTAGGTTTTTATGCCCTAATACATGGCCAATTTACAGCCAAGCATAAATAATAAATAAGTGTATTCCTTTCAATTCTCATTCAATAATTGTCAGAGCTATATCATATTTAACTTTTCTAAAATTCTATTCAGACATACAGATTTGTTAGATTTTTCTAACTCTAAAAGGGAAACATTGACATTTCCCACTCTAATAGTTTACTCTCTATTTCTTGATGTAAATATGGCTTTTCCTTTAAGCATTTAGATGCATTTAGTTCATATAACCTAAGCATTGAAATTCAATGATTATCCAGGATGCCCTTCAGCACAATGTAGTTTCCCTGTTTATCTCTTTTAATCAAGTTTATTTTTGCTATTGCCTAATCTGAGATTATGATTGCTAAACCTACTTTTTTGAGTTAGGTCCCTTATTTCAATTTTATGCAAGTCTTTATGTTTCCAGCATGCTTTACATTCTGCTTTCTAATACTTTCTATTACCCTTTCCCATTTTATGGGTGAATTCATCTCTTTCACATTGGTTTATGATAATTAATTGTGTATTTTCCTTCATCCTATTCTCTTACATATTTTTCCCTCTCCTTCTTGCCCATCCACTTTTTTTTTTTTTTTTTAGTGAGGCAGTTGGGGTTAAGTGACTTGCCCAGGGTCACACAGCTAGTAATTGTTAAGTGTCTGAGTCTGGATTTGAACTCAGGTACTCCTGACTCCAGGGCCGGTCCTCTATCCACTGAGCAATCTAGCTGCCCCTATCCCATCCACTTTTTACAAAGGCAAATACTTAATGCTGTTAGTTTCTGCCCTCTGCCTCTCATTTCTTCACCCCACCCAGATCTTAATCTTAGGCTGAAGTCTCTCCCAGATCACTTTCTTACCTTTTAATCCCTTCTTCATGATCTTTCCTTCTGAGTTTAAAATTTGTTTTGCTTATACCTAACCCCTATCTTCTTTCCCTTCTCTTCCTGTCCTCTCCCATTTCCCTGTTAATTTGAATATATTTCAACACCAAATTATTTACATGTGCTTTTATGTGTGTTCAATAGAGTAAAAAAGACAATACTACCTAAATTAAGTTTACTTATTCAATGTCAACTTCCAAAGAATTACCCTATAGAGCTAGGAAAAAATAAATAAAAATCATCTGCAGGAACAAAAGGTCCAGAATCTCAAGGGAAATAATGAACAAGTGGTAAAGAAGTTAGTGCAGATCTTAAATTATACCACAAAGCAGTGATCATCAAGACAATTGGTACTGGTCAAAAATTAGAGAGGTAGATGGTAGAACAGATTAAGTATACAACATACAGAAGAAACATAGTAGCATAGTATTTGATAAACCCAAAGACTAAGAACTCATTATTGTACAAAGACTGATAGGAAAACTGGAAAGCAGTCTGGCAGAAATTAGTTTTAGACCATCACCTTATCCCTTGTACCAAGATAAGCTCCAAATGGATAAGTGACTTAGATATAAAAAGCCATATAAACAAAGTACAAGAATAAGAAAGAAATTACATTTCAGATCCATGGATAGGAAGCCAATATATGACTAAACAAGGTATATGGATGATCACAGAGGATAAAATGGATAATTTTGATTATTTAAAATTAAAGTATTTTGTGCCCAAAACCCCAAACTCAACAACGCAGTTAAATTAGAAGGGAATATTTAACTGTGAAAAAGCAAGTTTCTCTGATCAAGCAAGATCTCTTCCCCACCCCACCCTCATATGCCCCCAAGTTAGGAGGTGGAGGGGAAGGAAGTAGAAGTGAGAGAAAAGAAATCCTTGATAGTTAACAAAAATAAAATTTAAGAAAACAAGAAAAAAAGCCACAAAATTGTCAGTTTTTTATTTTTACATATTATCAACAAAACCCAGCAAGAAGAGATCAAAAAAGAAATCCCATTCACAATGAGTATACAACATATGAAATATCTGGAACTCCACTTACCATAACAGACACAGGAATTGTATAAATACAAGTGCAAAACACTATAAAGAAAGACAAATAATTGGACAGACATTAATTGCTCATGGTAATAAATATGAGAATATTGCCAAAATTTATATATTCAATGCCATACCAATCAATCTACCAAAAAATTGCTTTATAGAACTAGAAAAAGTAATAAAATTCATCTGAAGGAACAAAAGGTCAAGAATTAGGCCTCCATGCCACTTCCTAGCTATTTCTACATATGCACATACCCCTTCCCTGTTCAGTCTCTTTCCCAACTCCCTAGTTTGTGTTATCTTCCTCCATTAGACTATAAGTTCCTTGAAAGTGTGGTGGTCATGCTTGCCTGTATTTGTTTTCCCTAACAAAGAATATAAAGAGGCAGGGTTTTTTTGTTTGGTTGCGTTTTTTTGTTGTTGTTGTTGTTGTTGTTGTTGTTGTTGTTTTGTGAGGCAATTGGGGTTAAGTGACTTGCCCAGGGTCACACAGATAGTGTCAAGGGTCTAAGGCCAGATTTGAATTCAGGTCCTCCTGAATCCATGGCCAGTGATCTATCCACTAAGAGGCAGTTTTAAGGAGAAGAAATGCAAAGTATAAATTTATGTAGTAAAAGGAACTCAAAATCACTAATAATAAGAGAAATACCCCATTGGCCTAAATCACTAGATTAAATGAGTTGCCAGAAACACAGAAATTAGTTGTGAAAGGCAGGTGTCTCCCTTCTAAAGCAAGTCTTCCTGGCTTCAAGGACAGCTCTCTATTTATGCTTCCTTTCTTATGAATAGAATAGAACGGAATGTGTGTGTGTGTGTGTGTGTGTGTGTGTGTGTGTGTGTGTGTGTGTGTGTGGTGTGTGTGTGTGTGTGTGTGTACTCATATATCTTATAGGATATATATTCCATAAGAAATGACAGGGGGGCAGCTAGGTGGCGCAGTGGATAAAGCACCGGCCCTGGATTCAGGAGGACCTGAGTTCAAATCCGGCCTCAGACACTTGATACTTACTAGCTGTGTGACCCTGGGCAAGTCACTTAACCCCTATTGCCCCGCAAAAAAAAAAAAGAAAAGAAAAGAAAAAGAAATGACAAAATGACAAATTTAAAGAAACCTGAGAAGACTTGAATGAACTGATACAGAGCAAAGTAAGCAGGACCAGGAAAATAATTTATGCAATAAGTGCAATGATGTAAAGGAAAATCACTATGAAAGACCTCAATACAATGACTAATCACAACTCCAGGAGGCTGAAATAGAAGTATGTTTTCCACTTCTTTGCAGAGGCAATGGACTACATGTGCAGAATGAGACATGCATTTTCAGACACAGTCAATATATAAGTTTGTTTTACTTGACTATACATATTTGTTATGAGGGAGTGGGTTTTTTTTTTTAAAGGAAAAACACAGAAGAAAGCAGAGAACAATTCAGAAAGGGACACAGAATAGTGAGGAAGTATTGACACTACTGTATTAAATGTAATTTGAACATAAAAAATTAACTATGTCTAGTAAGAGAGATTCTTGGTTTCATTCACAATCTTTTCCTTTTTGTTTTTTTTCCTTAATAGTATTTTATTTGTTTCCAGTTACATGGATAGCTTTCAACATTGATTTTTATAAGATTTTGAGTTTCAATTTTTTCTCCTTCCCTTCTTTTCCTCCCCCCTCCCCAAGACAGCAAGTAATCTGATATAGGTTTTATATATATATATATATATACACAATCACATTAAAAATATTTCCACATTAGTCATGTTGTGAAAGAAGAATCAGAACAAAAGGGGGAAACCTCAAGAAAGGAAAGAAAAGAAAAAGAAAATATGGTTCAATTTAGATCCCACAGTTCTTTTTTCTGGTTGTGGAGAGCAGTTTCCAATTCATTGCCACAACAAAAAGAACTACTATAAATATTTTTTTACGTGTGGGTCCTTTTCCCTTTTTTATGATCTCTTTGGGATACAGACCGAGCAGTGGCATTACTGAGTCAAAGGGTATGCACAGGGGCAGCTAGGTGGCACAGTGGATAGAGCACTGGCCCTGGATTCAGGAGGACCTGAGTTCAAATCCGACCTCAGATACTTGACACTTACTAGCTTGTGACCCTGGACAAGTCACTTAACCCTCATTGCCCCGCAATGAATAAATAAATAAATAGATAGATAGATAAATGAATAAATGAATAAATAAATAAATAAAATTTAAAAAGGGTATGGACAACCTCATAGCCCTTTGGGCATAGTCCCAAATTGCTCTCCAGAATAGTTGGATCAGTTCTCAACTCCAACAATGCATTAGTATTCCAATTTTTCCACATCTTCTCTAACATTTATTATTTTCCTTTTTTGTCATATTAGCGAATCTGCTAGGTGTGAAGTGATACCTCAGAGTTGTTTTAATTTGCATTTCTCTAATTAGTAGTGATTTAGAGCATTTTTTTCATATGGCAATAGATAGCTTTGATTTCTTCATCTGAAAACTGCCTGTTCATATCCTTTGACCATTTCTCAACTGGAGAATAACTTGTATTCTTATAAATTTGATTCAGTTCTCTATATCTTTTAGAAATGAGGCCTTTATCAGAAATTCTCGCTAAGGGGAAGCTAGGTGGCACAATAGATAAAGCCTTGGCCCTGGATTCAGGAGGACCTGAATTCAAATCCAGCCTCAGACACTTGACACTTACTAGCTGTGTGATGCTGGGCAAGTCACTTAACCCTCATTGTCAAAAGAAAGAAAGAACGATAGAAAGAAAGAGAGAAAAAAGAAAGAGAAAGAAAGAAAGGAAGGAAGCTTTGCCTTCCTTCTAATCTTGGCTGCATTGCCTCTGTTTGTAGAAAACCTTTTTAATTTAATATAATCAAAATTATCCATTTTGCATTTCATTATATTTTTTATCTCTTGTTTGATAATAAATTCTTCTCCTCTCCATATACCTGAGAGGTAAACTATTCCTTCCTCTCCTAATTTGCCTATGGTATCACCCTTTATGTCTAAATCATATACCCATTTTGACCGTATTTTGGTATCTGGTGTAATATGTTGATCTATGATTAGTTTCTGCCATGCTATCTTCCAATTTTCTCAGGAGCATTTGTCAAATAGTGAGTTCTTATCCCAGAAGCTGGGGCCTTAGGGTTTATCAAGCAGTAGATTACTATAGTCATTTACTACTGTGTCTCCTGTGCTTATCCTATTCCATGTTTTGTCTGTTCTTTGTAAATGAAGATGTTCACATTTGTTGATGCTTATTAAATTCATAATAAAAACATTTTAAACATGCTTAGGCAGTATGTGAAGGATAAACAGAAGAGTGAAGAGATGGAACAAGTTTCTGATCCATTCCAAATGTGACCTGGGAACAATCCTTTTACCTTTATGACCTCTAGTTTCCTCATCTGTACAATGAGGGGGTTGGAATAGATGATTTCTACAGTCCCTTCCCACTCCATATTTATAATCATATGATCCAACAAGCATTTATCAAGCACCTACTATGTGCAAGGTACTGATCTATGTGTTTGGAATGCAAACAACAACAACAAGTAGTCTCTAACCTAAAAGAGTTTCATCTGTTGACAATTCAGAGCTCCTGTCAGTATTTCCTACATGGGAAGTAACAGATACAGATGGGCACCTCATTTTTGTCTTCCCAGACCTGGATCCTGACACTGCTGCCTGCTTCATGTACTTATATTTTGTCTTTTGTGCTCTTGGCCCTGAAAGATTCCCAGACCCCAATTAAATCTATACAGACAGTAAGCCCTTTCCACACATATATAGATCATTGACACCCCCCCCATCCCCCCCCCCCGCCCCCCCCCACACACATTGTGCTGTAGATGAACCATCTCATGAACGTTCTGGGTTAACAGAAGGTCATTGTAACTATTGATTTGTAATGGGCTGAAGAACTGAAGAATAATTGAAACATAGCTTTGGATTCAGACATGTGGGGGAAGATAGAAAGGGAGGGGGAAGAAAGGGAGAAAACCATGAAAAAGCAAGTATTAGATAGTTTATCCTTATTTGTTAAGTTGCAAGTGACTAAAAGGCCAAGGAAGAATGTGTCCAAGAAAGAGATATATATATGAGTTACAATGAACACAGTCTCTGGAGAAACATTCTGAAATGGGAAAAATACATACTAACAATAGAAAAAGAGAAGACTAACAGATTAAGAAACACACATTATTTTAACTTAATTTTTAAAAAATTAATTTTTTAAGATAGGCCTTATTGATCTTATTCCCAGGCACCTGTGTTTCTTCTGAGGCTCCACCTGTACTGAGTCCTCATTTCAATACAATTCAACAACATTGACTACCTAAGTTTAGAGAACTGTGGTAGGTGCCAGGGAAGATAAAAAGTTGAAATAAGCCATGATCCCTGTTCTCGTGATGTATATAGTCTGGTAATGGCAACAAAGATAACAAAATACAAACTCACATGATAAGTCAGTACATGAGTCACAAAATAAAGTTATACAAGAGATCAGAGGGAATAAGTTCATCACAAACACTGGGAGACCAGGGAAGGCTTTCTGGAGGAAGTGACATTTGAGTTGGACTTTAAACTGATGGATAAGGGAAGAGAGGATAAAAGGACATCTAGGCACAGAGAATAGTGTAAGCAAAGGACTGGAGCGTGTGTTTGGGGGGCAGAAGAAAGGTACAGGAGTTTGTGGAAGAGGTGGTATCTGAGCTGTCCTTGGAAGGGATGGAGACTGTTAACCAATGGAAATGATGGTTGAGGGAGTATTTCATTCCAAGCATGGATGGCTGTTTGAGAAATGTCACAGGAATAGAAGAGCTCAGAGCAGAATGGAGGAGTGAGCAGCACAGTTGAACTGCAATGTAGAGTACATGAAAGAGTGTTATATGAAATTAAGACTGGGAAAAATAAGTTAGATACAGACAGAGAGAGTCTTGAATACATTATCTGGTAGCATTGGGGAAATACAGCATTATTTACATTTTCTCCATCACTTTATTGTCCAGACAATCAACATAACAACAAATCAAGCCCTGGTCTATAACATTGGCCAATTTGATCTATAGCATTTGCTAATTTCCTATGTGTAAATGTTTGTGCTGAAAATTTAACAATCAGCCCTCGTGAAAGTCAGTATGAGCTAGCTCCTGCATACTCCTACTTGGTGTGCACTCACAGTTAGTGAGCAATACATGGATGAAAAGCCAGCAAAGTAGACTGAGAAGGGGTGGTCAGATAGGCAGGAGACTTAAGAGAGAGCAGTGTCACAAAAATCCAGAGAAGAGAGATCATCCAGGGGGAATAGGTGGTCACAGTATCAAATATTGCAGAGATCAATAAAGATGAAGATTGGGAAATTAACAGATCATTGGTATCACTCAAATTTGGAGTAGAGTTCAGGTGAATGGAGTGGATTAGAATGATCCAGCCAAGTGCAACACAAAGGATACAGGAATTCACTCAAGAAGAGAGTGGCATGTGATCTCCTTTGTTCCCACTATCCCACAGGGCAACATATTGGGCAATGGTGAAGATAAGCGGTGGGATACACCCTGCAGTTGAGAGCCTAGAGCCCTTGTGAGCTCAGATTTACATAGGGTTTTCTGACAAAGGCTATGCTGTAGTGCACATCAGGAAGTGAGGTCAAGGAGCATGGATCAGTAATAAAAAGAGAGGGAAGCTGTTTCTAAAAATTAACCAGGAAAGCCTATTCAGGATGAGGAAAGTGGAATGCTAGTTATGCTGCATCAGCAAGCTTGCTGGAGACTTTTAGCAACCATCTCTAGCTAAAATTGGGTGCAGCTTAAACTTTAAGCATTCCAGAGCTGTAATAGGCCTAGGAGAATGGGATCATACATAGACTCCTCTCCTCTAGCTATTCAGTTGGTTTCTTTGTAGAGGCTTTTTTCAGTAGAATGATAAGACTAGAAACTAAATTGCATAAAGCTTAGAAGAGAGGGGGAACAAAGGAAGTGGAGGCATCAAATGTAATTTAGTCTAGAAGGGGAGGGGAAATATAGGACATTCACTGCAAGGGATGGTGGGATATAGGAATAGAATTAGAGCATTATCAAGGTCAAGGCAGGGCTATTTGCTGGAATTAAATGCCTATAGTGACAGAAAGGGAATCTTGGGTGTGAGTATTGTTTCATTTGCCAGGTAAGAGTTGAGAAACCATAAAAAAAAACACATTGAAACTGGTGGAGAGGCAGCAATGTAGAGACACTTCCTTTATTTGCTCAAGTACTTCTGGGAGCCCTATGATCTCCCTTGTTTATGCAGGGATGATGAACCTCTGTGATGACATAATGGACCTAGGGAATTCTGATTAACATTCTACATCTTGGGATCCCTTTCTGGTTTACCCACTTGTCTCTGAGTTCCAGATGGCTGAATATGGGCCCAGAACAGATTATTTTGTGATTGTGCATGTCTGTATCTATGTATGTCTGTGTGTCTGTGGAGGACAGATTCCTTAGGTCAAGGTTCTGTCAGAGTATGTATGTCTATGATTAAGGCTGATCACAGTAGAGTTCCAGGTAGGGTAGTAATGAAACTTACTATGTGCCACTAGTTGGCACATGTCCCATGGGATGCTTATGCCCTCTCCTCCCTCATTAACAATTCACAACTAACATTAACAATCTAGAGATCTAGATCTGGGAATGGGAACGGTCACCCTCTCATTGCATATTCCTGACTCAATTGCATATTCCTGAGTCTTCCTCAACTTTTATTAATGCAATCTCTTCAAATGGAACAATTGACTAAGTACCCTTTTTGTCCTTGACTGAGGAGAAATAAGGCAAGGATTCTAAAGGCTAAATCTGTCTGAGCCCACAATGAGCATGACATAGCAGAGAGGAAATAGCATGGCTGGCACACTGTGGCATAGAAGAATATTGTCTCAGGTAGAGACCTTGCACGAGACTTGCCACACAATGGTTGAGCAGAAAGGAGCATGGAATCTTAAGTCAGAGGGGCCTGGGAGGCAGCAGGATATCGTAGAAAGAGCTCTGATTGTGGAGTCAAATCCTGCTTCCATCTCTTACTAACCACGTTATCTTAGGCAAATCACTTCTCTTCCCTGGACCTCAGTTTCCTCATCTGTAAAATGAGGTGTTCAACTAAGTTACTTTTTTTTTTTTTTTTAGTGAGACAATTGGGGTTAAGTGACTTGCCCAGGGTCACGCAGCTAGTAAGTGTTAAGTGTCTGAGGCCGGATTTGAACTCAGGTCCTCCTGAATCCAGGGCTGGTGCTCTATCCACTGCGCCATCTAGCTGCCCCCTCAACTAAGTTACTTCTTACTCTTGAATCTATCATCCTATGAGCACTTTAATATTCTATGGTGTCTTTTTCCATGACCTGACATACCGATCATCATTTGTATTTTTACCATTATTTCACCTCCTTCCCATCTCTTCCCTAGCCCTTTGGACTTGATTATCCTATGAATTCTACCTTTCATAGCTCTCTGTTTACCTCTCAGGTTAGGACCTGAACCAGAACCTTTTCCTTTGAGAGGACTCTCTTCCTCAGGCCCTATTGATTGTCCCTTTTCATCAGTTTCCAAGGACTCCATCCAGTAGGGAACAAGGATCTGGTAATACCCTCGAGCAAAAAATGCCAAAGTTATTGGGTGGTGGAAGAAGTGATCAGTGGTCTCTGCAGGAAACATGTTGGTGGGGAGCTGGAGCTTGGTGTTTGGTTACATGTCCAGTGTGATTCCACTTTCCCTTATAGCATCAAAACCCACAGCTCTTCCCTTTCCTGCATAATGTAGAGCTATTACAATTGCAAATGATTCCAGAAGATACCAAGTGCTCCTCAGCACAGGTCTCCCCAAATGTTCCACAGCATGAGAGATAGTGGTTCTTGAAATACCAACAGCCAAAAATAAACTAATATCTTTAGATGCAGTATTTAACATCCTGATTCAGGGGAACATCTAGAAAGACAATGTAGAAAATGGATTTGGAGTCGGTAGGCTTGGGATACAATTGGAGTTCTATTTCTTCCTGGATCCTGTGCCCTCAGACAACCCTTACTGGGCCTTGGTTCTTACCTTTATAAAATTCAGGCACAGTGGAAAGAGCAATAGACCAGAGTTCAAAACTGGGTCTGCCACTTAATACCTATGCTGTCTTGGATGGGTCACTTAATCATTTTGGCCCTCAATTTCTTAATCTGTAAAATGGGGGAACTAAGATTGGACTGGATGACTTTTAAGGTCCCTTTGAGCTCTAAATCCTATTATTGCTAAAATTATTGTCATCTCTAATACTCTAGGATTCTCAAGATCAGCATCTGCTCCATTTGGAGTTTTCCAAAGGTCTGACCTCTCTCTGCATCTTTGGATCTCAGCTCCCTGAGCCTTTGGCTTCCATGTGTCTCAGTTCACTGACACCTCAGATGGCCAGAACTGCAGCCTTCTGTTTATCCTTCTGGATCTAACTCCCCCAAATCATGCTTATTCTTAGTCCCTCTTCCAGTGAGCCAGCAGGCTACCCAGTCCAAAACACTTGGTGCTCCTCCCCAGAAGAGGAAAGATGGCCAGTCACAGAGATGATGGTGCTTCATTGTCAGTAGTAGGCCACTAGGCTCAATAACAGAATTTCAACACCTGGTATTGCCATTCAGCTGGCCCAGTCACGTGCTTCAGGGCATGAATGCCAGGCATTAAACAATGAGATGAAAGATCAGCTGGCCCATGTCACCTGGCCAGCCGCCTTACAGGGTTTAATTACCCTAAATGCTGTAGTTAAATGAGCACGCTGGGAATGGTGGATGGAGTGTGAGCAAGGCATGAAGGGGAGGAAGGTTGGCCCATGGCCCCCCAGAGCAAAGTTCATAGGACTAAGGGTCTGTTTCTAAGCAGAGAGGGGCAACTCATTGCCCCCTTCATTGGCAAGGACATTAAAGATGATGCCTGCAACACCTGTGTTTTTATTACAGGGGAACCAAGCCACCACCTGGCCAGCTGCCCCTAGGAACCATTGAAGGGACATTACATGGTAAACAGAAGCCATCAGGATGCTTAGGGTGAACTGCCCTCCTGAGAGGCTGTCAGCATCAGCTGAGGCCTATTGTGCCTATATCAAAGCCAGTTAGAAAAGCGGCAGTTACCAGAAAACCTGGGTAGAAATAATGCTTCCTCAGCTGCTGCTACTGCTCACTATGACTCCTTCTCCCCCACCAAGTCTTCTGCATCTTCTGGTAATTTGGTTGATGTTCTTGGGTCTGATCCTCCTAACACACTGCACCTATATGTCCTTTCCTCTGGCACAAAATGAAAAGGACTCTGGCTTGGGTTTGGTAATTCCCTTACTCTGCTCCCTCCTTAATAATACTAATAACCCAGGGGCAGCTAGGTGGTGCAGAGGATAAAGCACTGGCCCTGGACTCAGGAGGACTTGACTTCAAATCTGGCCTCAGACACTTGACACTTACTAGCTGTGTGACCCTAGACAAGTCACTTAACCCTCATTGCCCCACCAAATAATAATAATAATAATAATAATAATAATAATAATAATAATAATAATAATAACAACTCACATTTCAATGGGGCTTTAAAATTTACAATGAAGGGAAACTCTCAAGATAACCAAGTCCACTTTGAGACAGCTTTCATTGTTAGGAAGTGGTTTTTTTTTCCTTATATTGAGCCTAATTTGCCTCTTAATTTTTCTAGTTTTGCCCTCTGGGACCAATCCATTAATAACTAAGTATTAGGGCAGGGCCAAGATGGCTGAATACAGACAGCAACCAAGCTGAATTCTATGAACATTCTCCTCGAGACAATTTTAGAATAACACCTTAAGTAAAATTTTGGAGTGGCAGAGCCAACAAAAGATCTAAGAAATTTTTTCCAGCCTAAAACAACTAAGGAAGTGGGCAGGAGAGCTCTGTGACATTGAGGTGGAAGCCAGCCCAGAATGCTGCAGCACCACCAGTAGTAGGCCTTGGAGGCACTTGCAACAGCAGGAACAGTGGTATCACTTTCCATAGCTCTCAGCCCAGAGACAGGAAAAGGTCAGACAACTGGTTAGAAAGAGATTACAGGATCCATTGTTGGTACTGGGTGTAGTTGGTGCTGATTGACAACTCTATTGCTCATGAGCTGTTCTGGGTTGTGGTTCCAGAGCATAGAGGAGCATTAGCATTTGTGGCTGAAGGATAGTAGGTGACCTGGTCATAGTTTCAGGGTAAGGAAAAGCATGAGTGTTAGCCTCTGTGGTTGAAAGGGGAGCAAGGGCCCTTTCTGGGTAAAGATCAGAGCACAAACCAGGAGAGCAGTGACCATACCTCTTCCCCCAGATCACATCACCTTGGAAGCATCAAAAACTGGCTGACCCCAGAAATAATTCTGAACATAGAAGCATGGAAAAAGACTGAAATTTGGGACAGTGTCTCCCCATCCCCAAATAAGCAGAGCTCCACTTTAACATAAAGTTCACAGTCAAGAATTGGGCTGGAAAAATGAGCAGACAACAATGAAAAAGAACTTGATCATAAAGACCTACAATGGTGGCAAAGGCAGACCAAGATATAAACTCAGAAGACAATAATGTGAAAACAGCTAAAAGCAAAGCCTCAAAGAAAAATGCTAACTGGACCCAAGGCCAACAAGAATTCCTTGAAGAGTTAAAGAAAGATAAGATTAGTAAAGAAAAAATTGGGAGAGAAATGAGAGTGATGCAAGAAAGTTATGAAAAGAGAATTAACATCTTGGTTAAAAGAGGCACAAAAAATACTGAAGAAAATACCTTAAAAAATAGGATTGGCCTAATTGCAAAAGAGGTACAAAAATTTACTAAAGGAAAGAACTCTTTAAAAAGAAGAATTAGTCAAATGGGGAAAATGGGTATAAAATATAATTAAAGAAAATAATTCCTTAAAAATTAGAATTGAGGGGGCAGCTAGGTGGCACAGTGGATAGAGCACCGGCCCTGGAGTCAGGAGTACCTGAGTTCAAATCCGGCCTCAGACATTTAACACTTACTAGTTGTGTGACCCTGGGCAAGTCACTTAACCCCAATTGCCTCACTAAAAAAAAAAATTAGAATTGAGCAAGTGGAAGTTAATGACTCCATGAGACATCACATAACAATAAAAATGAACAAGAACAATAAAAAAAAATAAAATGTGAAACATCTCATCAGAAAAAACAACTGACCTGTAAAATAGATTGATGAGAGATAATTTAAAAATTATTGGACTACCTTAAAGCCATGATCAAAAAGAAAAAAAGCCTAGACATCATATAAGAAATTATGAAGGAAAACAGGAACAATATCTTAGAACCAGAGGATAAAATAGAAATTGAAAGAATCCACTGATCATATCTTGAAAGAGATCCCAAAATGAAAAATTTTCAGAAATAGTATAGCCAAATTCCAGAACTCCCAGATCAGGGAGAAAATATTACAAGCAGCTAGAAGGAAATAATTCAAATATCATGGAGCCACAGTCAGATTCTTTTGTTTTGTTTTGTTGTTTGTTTTTTTGAGGCAATTGGGGTTAAGTGACTTGCCCAGGGTCACACAGCTAGTGTCAAGTGTCTGAGGCTGGATTTGAACTCAGGTCCTCCTGACTCCAGGGTCAGTGTTCTATCCACTGCACCACCTAGCTGCACCATGGAGCCAAAGTCAGGATCATGCAAGATTTATGTTTCCATATTAAAAGAATAGAGGGCTTAGAATATGATATTCCAGAAGGCAAAGGAGATAAGATTACTGTTTATATTCCTATAGAGGAAGATGATATATGTAAGTCCTTATAAATTTATCATTATTTGTGCAGTTATAAGGAGTCTACATAGACAGAGGGCATGATTGTGTGAGTCAATTATTTTGGGATTACTAAAAAATAAAGGGATGAGAAAAGGGATACATTGAAAGAAGGGGAAAGTAGAGGTGGAATGGGGAAAACTATCTCACTTAAAAGAGGTGTATAAGAAAGCTTTTATAGTGGAAGGTAAAATGGGGGAATGGAAAATACATGAACCTCTCTCTCATTGGAATTCGTTCAAAGATAGATATATATGTATATATACTCAGTTGAGTATAGAAATCTGTCTTACCCAATAGGGAAATAGAAAGGGAAGAGGATAAAGAATGGAGGGTGGGGAAGGATATGATAAAAGGGAGAGTGGATTAAGGGAGGCAATGGTCAGAAGCAAAACAGATTTTTGAAGAGGGACAAGACAAAAAAGTAAAAAGGATAAATAGAAGAAAGGATGGAGAGAAATACACAGTAATCATAACTGTGAACATGAATGGGATGAGCTCACTCATAAAACAGAAGCAGATAACAGAATGGATTAAAAACTAGAATCCAACAACATATTGTTTACAAGAGACAAACTTGAAACAGAGAGACATGCATAGAGTTAAAATGAAGGGCTGGAACAGAATCTGTTATGCTTCATTCAGCTGAAGTAAAAAAGGCAGGGGTAGTAGTCATCATCTCAGACAAAGCAAAAGTAAAAATAGATCTAATTAAAAGAGAGAATCATGGAAATGACATTTTGCTAAAAGGTACCATAGACAACAAAGTAATATAAAAAACTTTTACATAAGTTTCTCTGATAAAGGCCTCATTTCTCAAATATATAGAAAACTGAATCAAATTTATAAGACCATAAGTCATTTCCCAATTGATAAATGGCCAAAGGATATGAACAGGTAGTTTTCAGAAGAGGAAAAATGCTATCTATAGTGTGATGTTTAAAATCTAAATTGTGGCCGCCTTAAATTAGAGGCTTCAGCACCAGTCTTTGGGCATTAAACATTTATAAAAGCATACAGATATTTACAAAGAGTTCAGAAAGTTAAGAAAAAGAAGTCCTATCTAGCCTAGAGTTCCAGCCTGGTTGGGTTCTTCCTCAAGTCCTCCTCCACGAGCCTGCTTTAATCAGGAACTCTCTCCAGAAAACTGATTGTGGAAGCTTTTTATAGGTCTGGAACAGAGTCGGTCCTTACACACTGCTTCAAGCTGATTGGTTGACGTCATCCAAATCCATTGGTTCTGAAGGTGTTCTCAAGGTGTGATTACAATCCAGTTAACTTGAAGTAGGCTAATCAGCAGTTAATCACTCTCACTTGATTCAATCAGTCTAGATTAATCTTCAGGTGGGTCTTTGAGTATCTGCTAAATCTCATTATTTCATCACTATAGTCATATGAAAAAAATGTTCTAAATCACTATAGATTAGAGAAATGCAAATTAAAACAATTCTGAAAACAACCTCATACCTAGTAGAAATGACAAATGCTGGAGGGGATAAGGGAAAATAGATAGGATAATGAGCTATTAGTTCAATTGTGAACTGGTTTAAACATTCTGGAGAAGAATTTAGAACTACACATAAAGAGCTATAAAACTGTGCAAACCCATTGACCACTACCAGGTTTGTATCCCAAAGATCAAAGAAAAAGGAAAAGGACCTATATGTATAAAAATATTTATAGCAGCTCTTTCTATGGTGGCAGAGAATTAGAAATTGAGCGAATGCTCATCAATTGAGGAATGGCTGAACAAGTTATAATTGTGATGGAGTACTGTTGTGCTATATGAAATGATGACAGGACTGGTTTCAACAAACATGGCAAGACCTATATGAACTGATGCAAAGTAAAGTGAGAAGAACCAGAAGATCATTGTGCATAGTAACAGCAATGCCCATCTAAATTCTAAATTTCTCAATATTTTTTCTCTTTCCTTTGGCCAGTGCCATTAAAGATGTTCTGTGTAAAATCCAAATAAAGGGATTGCCTATTTATGGTATGGTTCTTCAAGTACTCATATATTCAAATGACAAAGCATAATAATAGTAATAGTAACAATAACAACATTTCTATAGCTCTCAAGGCTTATGGAACCCTTTTGTAAAAAACAAGGCTTGTTGGGGCAGCTAGGTGGCGCAGTGGATAGAGCATCACCCCTGGATTCAGGAGGACCTGAGTTCAAATCAGGCTCAGACGCTTAACACTTACTAGTTGTGTGACCCTAGGCAAGTCACTTAACCCCAATTGCCTCACCAAAAAACAAACAAACAAACACAAAAAACCAAGGCCGCTTGTAAGAATATGATTGTCTTCATTTTACAAATGAGGAAACTCAGGATCAGAAGAGAGTGATTTGTCATAGTCATATAATGTCCAAGCTGGAACTGGAACCCAGATCTGTTATTTCAAGTCCCAGTGTGCAGTGTAGCTTGAATGATATAACGAATGTTATAATTTGTAAAATCCCATAAATAAAAGAATTGGTTTAAGCATCCACACTGGAAAAAACAAAATGGCTAAAAAAATGCAAATAGCCCTAACTGAGGCATGATGTTATACAAGCAGGCTGTCAAGTTTGTGCCTTGACCAAATTCTGTTGGTAGAAAATAAGTTGTGGCCAGAATTGAATAGGAAGAGGAGGTTGAACTAAATTACATATTGCAAACTGCATAGTACTTTCAGTTATCACAAGTTACTCATTGCTGCAAACACCCATTAAAATGTCCCCCTCCACACACACACACACACACACACACAGAAGTTGCCCTCAGGAGCAGGAATGTTGTGGCCTCCCAATGTTGTGGCTGAGGGACTGCAGAGAACCACATGGAGATTAATCTAGTGCTGAGAACTGGAAGTGGCTTTACCATTGCCTATGCTGTACAAGAAAATCTGAACATTCCCTATAATTCTACATTCTTTCAGACCCTACAGTCAGATCTTCACAACCTTAAGGGACATGAACCAACATCCTGATCTTGATCTTGCTATTGATGGGGCTGGTGGCAGTGGAGGTTATCTGATCCAAGAGAAGAATGGAAGCAGCTCTTCTAAATGTTTCATCTTTACTGCTGATTACAGGAAGGATTCAAAGAATCTGAGGGTCCAGGGGATGAAGGTGAATTCCAATTGAAGGCATCCCAATGGCATATGGCCCCATGACCAGAATGGGCCCAGATGCCTGACAGAGTCCCTCCATTCGCAAAGCAGGGCTGGGGAGAAGGACAATGGAAACTTCTTGCTGGACTGGAAGTTTGATTGGGTTCATAAATAGAATGAAGTGAACATAGCCATCACAAATGGTGCTTGGAGTCATGGACTCAAGTCTATTTATTAAGATGTCTGATAGCCTCCTTTGGCATGGAAGGTGGCTCAGTGAATGTGAAGAAGTTCTCTCACTGACACAGGCGAGGTGCAGCTCAGAGCTATGGCAAGGAAATTTATCTATTGGAAGAGAGCCTTTGCCTTAATGCATTGTCCTGGAATGACCAGCAGGAATACAGTAGGGTCTGTCAGAGTCTCCTGAAATGTTACTGAATTTCTCTGTTCTTTAAAAAAAAGGAAATATGTATTTTCATCTATAAAATACTATTTTTCTTGAAGAAAAAAAGAATCTGACTTCATGTTTTATATGAAATGCTACCCAAAAATGGATCGTTATTTTGAACCCTTGATTCAAGGCTGCCAACTTTTCATTAAGTTTTAAGTGTTTGGTTTGCTGAGAATCCTAAAATGACAGTCATTCTAACAACACAGTCTATGAAAGGCCAAACCAGCAGCACACTGATGCCTTACCGGAACCAGTGAAGTTTTTCTATTGCTATATTTGGGGTGTTTGGTTTTGTTGAGTTCCCATTTTAATATCACATAATATTTAGTTATGTTTTAGATCAGGTTTACAAGTATGGAATCTAGTGATAACTTTGACAGTGACTTTTCATTGACATGACTTTTTTTTTTTTTTTTTTTGCGGGGCAATGGGGGTTAAGTGACTTGCCCAGGGTCACACAGCTGTTAAGTGTCAAGTGTCTGAGGCCAGATTTGAACTCAGGTACTCCTGAATCTAGGGCTGGTCTTTATCCACTGCACCACCTAGCCGTCCTGACATGCCATTTTGATCTCAATCATGTCACCCCTCTGAGGTCACAAAAACTGGAAAACACATGAACCCTTGGCCTCTCTGCCATCAAAGATTTGCCCAATACAGTCCAACTACTGTTGTAAGATACCGCTCTTACAAATGTGATATTTTAAAATTGTCATCCTCTTTTCGATTATTCGTCTGTTTCCTCTGCTCATCCTCTAACTAGTTGTTTGTACAGTTGGGCATCTGATTTCTTCTCTTTGCATTCTTTATACTCATACATACATACATACACACACACACACACACACACACACACACACACACTATCCTTTCAGTGACACCTCTTGGGGAATGGGGAAATGCACCTACAAGTATTGATCTGATGATATGAGGCCAAACTAAAAGCAAAGAATTTTATTTAACATACTAAGGAAGAAGGCTGGCTGATAGGAACTTTAGCTTCCTAGGGTACAGATTTGTTTTTTATGACTTTTTACTCCTGCTTAGAGTATATAAGAAGCAGCATTCTATGGCAACTTAGGATACATAAGTAAAATATTTCACAGGATAACGATAGAGAAAGAAGGAATCAGCAAAGGGGAAAGGGAGGATATGGTTTCTAGGAGAATGTTTGCCACAGAGAAGGCAGGATCTGTTACTGAATGTGAGAAAACATTCCTGGTTCAAAGAAGTTCATTTAGGGAAAAAAAATGCCACAGATTTTAAAGGTTGCCAAAAATCAACCTAAAAACAAGAAGTTGATTGAAACCAACTCTAGGCAGAAAGAAATATAGTTATCCCTTCCACACTGGGACTTTCCCCATTGTGGTTTCGACATATCTCTGGTCTGTATAAGAAATTAAATGGGAATTTTGGGGTAGTTTTGCAGAAGTAAGTGAAGGTCAGCAGATGACAGAGAAAAGGTTTAGAAATTCAGAAGTGCATACAATACATGTATAGTATTGTATAATGTCAACATATTTTATCTTTTAATACCATAACAATTCAGATTTCTCTGGTATGAAGGTAGGGACAAAACATTTACTCTGATTTTCCAGAGCTAGTGGGAGCTACGTCTCTAATCCCTGTAATGTGGAAGGGATAACTGTACTTGGAATGAGCAGCCTCCAGGAGGTAATGAAGCCAGAGAGCTCACTGGGTGCAAGAAAGAGAAGGCTCCTCCCCCCCTCCGAAAGAAAGAAAGAAAGAAAGAAAGAAAGAAAGAAAGAAAGAAAGAAAGAAAGAAAGAAAGAAAGAAAGAAAGAAAGAAAGAACTTGTTTTGATTAGCTCCCCCAAAGGGAGAAGGAGCAAAGGGTAGGAGTTGGTAAGAGGCAGATTTTAGTGACTATAAGTGGCTTTCTAAACAATCGAACTGCCTATGAAAGATAATCACCACCATCAAAGATGTAGTAAGAAATGCTACAATTCTGTTCCCCTACCCAGCACTGTCTTTGAACCTGGGAATGCTCAAGGGGGCTGGACTCACCATACTCTAGATATCACCAGAAACAGTGCTGGGAAATTTAAATAATGCTACCACAAGTGGCTCCCAGAGAGATTTGTGGGCTAGAGAGACACCTGGTGTGGGGGGTGTGGGGGGTGGGATTGGAGTGTTCTGCCTTTGGACCTATGCTCTGCTGCTTATTAGCTACGTGCTAATAAGCAAGTCATTTTACCTATGAGTCTCAGTTTCCTCTTCAGTCAATTAGTCTTATAAAGGTACCTACTATGTGCCAGACACTTTGCTTAAACAATGAGGATAAAAAGAAAAGGCAAGGGGCAGCTAGGTGGCGCAGAGTCAGAGTACCTGAGTTCAAATTCGGCCGCAGACACTTAACACTTACTAGCTGTGTGACCCTTGGCAAATCACTTAACCCCAATTGCCTCACTTTAAAAAAAAAAGAAAAGAAAAGGCAAAAACCATTTCCTGTTCTCAAAGAACTCATAATCTAAAGGTGGAGAGACAAGAGGCAAACAACTATTTACAAAGTAGATATACAAGATAAAATGGGGGCAATCTCAGAGGGAAGGCAGGATCATAAAGAGGGATCTGGAGATTTAAGGTGAGACTTAAAGGGGGGAGGAAGAGGAGGAGGGGAAGAAGTGGAAGGAGGAGGGGGAAAGAAGGAGGGGGAGGAGGAAAGGGGAAGAGTGGAAAGGGAGATAATTTCTGGAGCTGAGAGATGGAAGGAATAATAACAGCTGCACCACCTACCTCATAGTGTCCTTGTGGGGACCAAATGAGAGATGGAAGTAAAGTACTTCGTTAACCATAAATATCAGCTATAAATAACTTAATCCAAAATAGAACAAGTGCATGAGAGCTAAAAAGTATTATGAGTTGTGACTGAGGAGACAACAAATTGCAGCAGAAAGAGTGGTAGATTTGGAGTCAGAAAATCTGGGTTCGGGTCTTAGCTCTTCTATTTATCTGTGCAAGTTTGGACAAGTCCCTTCTCCTCTCTGGGCCTGCTTCCTTATCTGTAGAATGAGGGTGTTTCTGAGATCCTTTACAATTCTCATATCCTATTAGCCTGTTTCTGACTGTGGGAATCAGGGAAAGCTTTCTAGATTAAGTGCCAGTTGAGTGGGCATAGTAGGATTTCAAAATCCAGAGATAAGGGGTGGGACTCTTCCAGGTGTAGGGAATTTATGACCAGAAAATTTCCTTGTTGTCAGTTGTGAATATACCTTCTAGTAATTTTTTTTAAAAAATTATCATTTGGAAATTCACTGGTGCATTCTTTAAAAAATAAAATTTATTGAAATCTTATTTTTAACATCATAAATCATTTCTGACCCCCCTCCTTGACTTCTTTTTTTCCCTTTTTTTTAGGGCAATGAGGGTTAAGTGACTTGCCCAGGGTCACATAGCTAGTAAGTGGCAAGTGTCTAAGGTCAGATTTGAACTCAGGTCCTCCTGAATCCAGGGCCGGTGCTTTATCCACTGTGCCACCTAGCTGCCCCCTCCTTGACTTCTCTATAACTGAAAACCTACCCCTTATAACAAAGAAAAACAATCAAGCAAAAAGAATATATGTGTAACACAGATCACCCTGGTCCCTGTGGCTGGTAGGTTAGATTTTACTATTTCACCCCTCCCTCTGGGTTCTCTGGGACCCTTAACAGGGTTTGTTGGTTCTTAGACTCTTTGAATGGCTCCAGCCCCAACCAACAATGTCACCTCGCACTCAAGTTCCATTTAGCCACCAACAATCACACTAACTTTTACACAGAAATATTTACTTCACAAGATAAAAATCACAAATATACAAACTCACTCCCCTAACACCTAGAAGGCACATTTTCCTTTGTACCGTTTCAGTCCCTGGGGAGAGGAAGGGATTGGGTTCATAGTTTAGCTTGGTTCCCATAGAATCCAATCCCTGTTCAAAGTCCAAAACCTTCCTTGGGCTTGAGTCCCAGGTATCCTGGCTTCTCAGAGTTTTCATGTGGCCTGGTTGACTGGCCCACTCTGCCTGAAATCCAGGCTCTAAGGTCTCCCTGGCTCCAACTCTTGGTCCCTTGGAGTTCCCACGAAGTCCAGTGAGGATCACTTCAGGCACCTGAAATCGAAGACAACACAGAACAAAAACAAACACCCCTAGGCCCATTCCTCTGACCTGAGACAAAAGAGGGAAAGCAAGGGAAAGAAGGGCCTTTCCCTCTCTGGTACCCAGGTATAGATGAACTTGGATCTTTGCCCTCTGGACAGAGCAGATAAGAGTCGCCTGAAGGAAAAGGGTAGAGGAAAAGAGTGGCAAAAAAAGAACCGACTGATTCAGTCTTGCCAGTTTAAAAGATACAGGCAGCCAATCAAAGGAGGCTATCCCCACCCATGTAGTAGGGGATGTAGAGGACTCCATGTTAGACAATCTAAAAGTGCTCCAAAAGTCCTTCAAGGTACCTCCAAGTTAGGAGAATTGGGTATGCTTAGAGAGGTCTCGGTGTGCATGTATGTATATGGATATATGTATATGTTTGTATGCATATATACATGCCACATACATGTATATATTTAAATATGTATTATATTTATGCATGTATTCAACATATAAATATAGAATACACACACCTATATATTTGTACATATGCATATGTATTACGTTTATATATTGAATATATCACCAGATGCAGTATATAAACACATATCTATTATGTTATATATATATATAACCCAGATGTATATATACTTGATGTGTGTGTATACTGTATCTGATGATATATTCAACATTCTGTCCCTGTAGTTCCCCACCTATTTTCCAAGAAGAGGGAGTTAATGTTTCATTATCTGTTATGGATGAGAAAACCAAACTCTAGTGGGATACAGAAACTTACCCAAGATGCCACAGTTGGTTAATGCCCCAACCAGGACTCAAACCCAGGCGTCTTGACTCCAAGTTTGGTTTACTTTCCATTATGTTGTTCCATAACAGTTTGTGGTATAGTATAACAAGTTCTGAACTTGGAGTGAAAGCTGTGTTCCCATCCTGACTCAGACACTTGCTGTGTCACCATGGCCAGTCACTTAATTTCTCCAAGCTTCCTATGCCTGATCTGCTAAATGGGAATCACAGAATACTTATACATTACTCACCTCATGGGGCTGTTGTGAGACAAACACTTTGAAACATGAAAGTACTATATGAATGTGAGTTCTTACAGGAGGAAATGAGAGGCATATACAAATAATTAACACAGAGAATAAAATAACATGTTCAATGCATTGAGAGGTATATTCAAAGTCCTAAGAGAATGTCAATGGCAGAAAAAATATTTCCACCCAGAAGGCTGAGAAAAGGCTTCACACAGAGGAGGTAGCATTGAACTGAAGAACAGGTTGGATTTCAGGTGAGGAAGGGAGGCCACTCTAAGCAGAGGGGATGGCTTGAGCCAAGGCCAGAACATGTTCAGAGGATGGCAAATTGTTCAGTTTGGCTGGAGTTCAGAGAATGTGGGTAGAGGAAGAAATGTGAGATAAGACTGCTCAGGTGTTTTTGGTGCCAGCTGTCACAACCTACCAGGAACAGAGATGATGCGTAGCAGTCATTGCGCAATCCCCTGGGAAGAAGGGAAATCCTTGCCTGGGCCTGAGGAGGTGGTTGTGTAGAAGGAGGGCAGATATAAATTGAAAAGCTAAGTTGTGTACACAGCAGGATTTCTTTGGAGCACCTCGATGCTAAGGCAGACAGTGAGATTCATTATTAGGCCCAGATTTAGAGCATCAGGAATCCATATGAGATTCAGAAACCAAAATGCAGGGAGCACCAGAGAGTCAACCATTTTGTTAAAGGCATCACTCACTTTAAGGTACTGTGTCTTCCTTTTTCACTACACTTGTTAAAGGTGCCATGCTGAAACGAATTTAAGGGGTCCTACTGTCCCCCCCAGACAGTTAACTCTCAGGACCTTTAAGAAGTGGACAGTAGAACATATTACAAGCTGTACCCCACTAGATAGGGAGATGATTCTACTTGAGAGAAATTTTTTTTTGAGAGGTTTTTTTTTTTTTGGTGAGGCAATTGGGGTTAAGTGACTTGCCCAGGGTCACACAGCTAGTAAGTGTCAAATGTCTAAGGCCAGATTTGAACTCAGGTCCTCCTGAATCAAGGACCAGTGCTCTATCCACTGTGCCACCTAGCTGCCCCTGAGAGAAATTTAATGAGGATTCATGACCCCTACCCAGGACTGTAATTTTAGAATGAATTGGTACCATTCTAAAATTTTCTAACCCCTGTGTTCCATCTTAATATGAAAGACCTGAGTATATACACTCTGGGAGATTTTCTCATTTCTCTGGCTTATTCCCTCAACCCAAATGATTGGTAAAGTTCAGTATCTGATGTCTCCCAACCCAATGGCAGTAGTTCCCTTCTCCCAGGGTTCCAGCTCTTTAAAAACTGGTTTGAAGAGGAAGAATATTCCAGGTAACTGTATAATTCAAGAATGTACTCTGAAGGTGACTACATTTTCCTGAAGACTTTACTGTTCCCTATGGCCACAGCCTGTGTACACAAGGGGTTTCTCAGAGGATTGAAGAACTGTCTTCACTTAATATCTTACAAATAAAGTCTTCCTCACCAAATCTGTAAATGGGTCCAGATGGTGTTTGTGTTTCTCTGCCTCAGCACTGCTCACATCATCACTTCCTGGTAGGTCTAGGAACTCAGGGGGAACATCCCTACTCTCTTTCCAATTGTCCCTCTTTTCCTCATGTTTTCTCTTGGACAGCTGGCTAGAGTTATTCAAATCATCCAGGGCTGCCTTCTAAAACATCTAGTAAAGGGAAGGGGGATGAATTGAATACTGGTGGGGAGGCAGAGTGGAGAAAGGGGAAATCTGCAAAAATGATAATCCAGGGGGCAGCTAGGTGGTGCAGTGAATAAAGTACTGATCCTAGATTCGGGAGAACCTGAGTTCAAATCTGGCCTTAGGCATTTGACACTTACTAGCTGTGTGACCCTAGGCAAGTTACTTAACCCTCATTGTCCTCCCCCCAAAAAAATAATCCATTCTACACTCAAGTGGAAGAATTTTCCACAGGCAAAATGGCTATCTTATTCTTCAGAGCCCCAAATTCTCAAATTTGTGCTCTAAAGTCCACTCTTGTCATTCCACCAGCTCTGTCCTGGACATAACCATTTGTTTACGATTTATTAGCACATTCCAGCTTTGGATAGACTGCTGGACCCTTCAAGTATATCACCCAGTATGATGTAAACTCCTCAAGAGCAGGTACTGTTTTGTCATTGTATTCCCCAGACCGAGCACAGTTCCCTGGCAAATAGTAAAAACTTTATGTGAATTAAATGAATGAGTTAGTTTAGTCCAAACTTCTCATTTTACAGATGAAAAAACTGAATCCTAGAGATGGGCAGAAACTTGTCTAAGGTAATATCAGAGAATGGATTTGAACCCAAATCATTTGATTCCAAATTCAGTATTCTTTCCACTGTACCACGCATGTTTATAACTCACATAAATATAATGGATAAAACTATAAAGGAATTAGATATCTGTTGATAATTATGTTATTGCCAGGAATGATTGAGCATGAGGCAGGTTCTTAACATATTGTCTGACCAGATCTAGTCTTTTATTTTGTACCTCCTCTGGGTTATTTGGTAAACTTGTACTTGTACTCATGAGTTAGGTCCTCAGAGGCCTGCTACTATTTCAGGTTTTAGGGACAACCCTGTGGTTTCCCCTCCTAACACTATTGCATATGAGCCCCCGCTATTGTGCTTCCAATGATCAATCAGGCAGTAGGGGTGCTGATTGAAGGTGTCTACTTAAATGATATAGCAAGAAGGTAGTTGCAAAACATTCTCTTTATAAACTTGGGGTGCATTCTTCCATAAAAATACATAGTCACCATGGGAAGCATATGTTTAAACTCAGAGTATACTGGTAGTGAGGCTTATGTTAGACAATTCACAACCCATGGTACTGCAAGTCCTGAAAATCCCCTCTCTCTTCCTAAATTCTTTGGGTGCAGTCTCTCTGCTGGGCAGAACCTTCATCTCAGTCTTTTCTTCTCTATAGTCTTTCTTCTTTGGTTCCAGTGATCTCACCCCCTTGAAGTTGCTTCCTCTCTCAGGGAACTGTCTCTCTGTAACTATATCTATCTGATTTATTTGTCTTTTCTCCCTATTAGATGAAGGGTCTCTGACTAGTTCAGTAGTTCCCTTTCAAAACTACATGACTGATAACTAAGTGGAAGGGAGGAGAGAGAAATTTCCTTCTATACCAAAGGTAGCTCCTGGCTTGCAATCTCTTCCATTTTTAAGATACTGAAATTTGTCTAGAGCTTAGCTATTTAAAGTCCCTGGGGCCTGGCTAATTTGACCAGCCAATCAAGTTGTTCTCTTCTTCACTCAATCAGAAAAGTCATAGAGAGATCACAGGGTGCTAAACATTTTTAATCCATCAAAACCTCATCATGTGTGATTATACCAACTGGAAAAATCACACCCACTCTCCTTTACATTTTTTTAATTAAAAAAAATGGGGGGGGGGGCAGCTAGGTGGCACAGTGGATAAAGCACCGGCCCTGGATTCAGGAGTACCTGAGTTCAAATCCGGCCTCAGAAACTTAACACTTACTAGCTGTGTGACCCTGGGCAAGTCACTTAACCCCAACTGCCTCACTTAAAAAAAAATGGGGGGGGGCAATGAGGGTTAAGTGACTTGCCCAGGGTCACACAGCTAATAAGTGTTAAGTGTCTGAGGACGGATTTGAACTCAGGTCCTTCTGAATCCTGGGCCGGTGCTCTATCCACTGCACCACCTAGCTGCCCCCCTCCTTTACATTTAATTGTGGTAAGCTGAAGTCCCCTTCCCACCAATATGTTGTTCTGACTTTGGGCAAGTGTCCACAAAGCCTATTTTTGATTCAGCAGCAGCACGTCAGGCCGTGGGCACACACACCAGATTGTAGAAGGCCTTGAATTCCAGGTCAAAGAGTTTGGATATCATCCTGTAAGGCAAACTATGGTTCCTCATTTCTCTTGATTTCCACTGGGCAAAAAGTGGGCAACGACAAACAAGTTCACAGAACAAATATGCTACTTTTCCATGTGTTGATTTCACATGCTTCAAGTTTAGCTAAAGATGACAACCAATGAGATAGGTCAGAATGGATCACAACAGAAAGTTGACCTTTAATTTTGAGTTTCAATGATTGAATGTGTCTAATGCTATATAACCCTTCTGTAGTAGAAAGGGTGCTGGAACTTGGGATCAGAAGAGCTAGGTTTGAGTGTTGGTACTAGGTATATAACCTTAGGCCAAGTTCTTACCCCTCTCTGGGCTCCCATTTCTTCATCTGTAAAACAAGATCATTGGCCTAAATAATTACTAAGTTCCTTTCTGCCTCTACTGACCTTTAAGTAACAACTGGTTGTTGTTTTAGGCATGTAAAATAATGGGCATCTATTAGGGTCTTAAGTTGTGAGCTGGAAGGTTAGCTTGGAGGTTATCTACTCCAACCTCCTCATTTTACTAATGTTTATATATCACTTGAAGGTTTGCAAAGAATTTTACTCACAGTATCTCATTAGCTCTTCACAATCCCATGAGGTGAGTGCCAGAGTAACTATTCTTCCTATTTTATAGATGAAGAAACTGAGGACAAGTGACTTGCCAGTTACACAGAAATTAAGTGTCTGAGGTGGAACTTCAACACACATTTTCCTGATTCTAAGTCTAAAATTCTATTTACTAAAAAACAGACCCAGAGAGATTGTTACATGACTCAAAGTCATGCAGGTAGGCAACTGGGTGGCACAACTAAGCCCTGGATCTGTAGTCAGGAAGACCTGAGTTCAAATTTGGCTTTAGATACTCACTAGATGTGTGATGCTGGGCAAGTCACTTAACCTCTGTTTGCCTCAGTTTCCTCATATCTAAAATGGGAATAATAAAGAATAATACCTACCTCAAAGGGTTGTGAGAATCGAGGTATTTGTAATATGCTTAGCACATTAGCCTGGCACACAGTAGGGATTATTTAATAAATAACACAGGTAGTAAATATCAGAGCCAAGAACTGAACCCTGGGTCTTCTGATTCCAAACCCAGCAATCCTTTCCCTATGCCCATTGTGTCTATTTACATTCCTAGTTTTAAAAAAATCTATTTTTACATGAAACTATTTTTTATGCTTTTTATGACTGATTGAGTCATTTGTAAATCTGACGTTATAAGAATATAAAGGTGTTCCCAAACAAGAATCTGATGACAAAAATAAATATCCATGGTTTCATTCCCAAATTCCCCAAACACAAGAAACACAAATTGGTTTTGTTTGTTTTTAAATGTGCTTTTGTATTTTTGCCAGAACCATAGAACTGTTTTAAAAAAAATGGAGAACACAGCACACATGGTGCAATCTGGGCTCACTTCTAGGGGTCTTAACGCACTGTGTGTGCCTTGTTACCAAGATATTAAAAACAGTTCCCTGGCCTTGGCAAAATTACAAAGGCACATTTAAAAAAACAACAACAACAAAAAACCATGGTGACTTTAAAAACAAAATGCTCAGATCCTAAAAGCGAAAATATGATGAACTGAAACAATTCCCTCAAATATTGGCTTATGTAAGCCAAGGGGAAAATGAAAACTGCTGTGAAGCAGCTCAGAAGGTGAGCTTTCACATGCAATATTGCTCCCAAAGATACATTATTTGTAAAATTGTTATACTAAGAGTAAAACTGATCTGAAAATAAGATTTAAAAATCAGCCAGATGTTATGTTTGCCATCACTTTAATACAAGATTTTTAACAGTTTAGGGCCATCTAGTCAGATCACGACCTCTTCATGCTGGAGTGCTGGTATCCATTCATTCCACATTTATTGAGTGCCTACCATGTGCTGGAAACTGTGCTAAGCACTGGGGATAAAAAGATTTAAAAACCTGAAAGTTTCTGTTCTCAGGGAGCTTTCAAGTGGCCAGGGGAGGGAGGGACAAACAGACAAATAAGACCAGGATATAAAAAAAGGAAATACAACATAATTTTCCAGGAGGTAGGGAGGACATTGACAACTGTGTGGAAAGAAAGGCTGGAATTTACCAAAAGAGGGGAGTGTTACTTGGTGACCACCTTTCTGGTGGTAGCATCTCTGAACTTGGTTAGGCTGAGTAGGAACTTTCATATTTTGTCTTTGTATGCCTAGTGCCTAGCACAGTGCCTGGTTTGTAATAGGAATGGAATAAAAGTTAGTTGTTTAGTTCTTGAACAACAGTCTACCGTCTGTCTTCAAAGCCTCTTACCAATCGATGGTGGTAGGTCATTGCTTTAAGCAGCAAGGTTATTCTCATTTTATGGAATCTCAGAGTAGTTAGGTGACTTGCTCAATTTACTTTGAGGAATCAGGACCCCAAGAGGGGAAGTGGTCATATAGGTAGAGCCAGGATTTGAATCTAGGTTTCTTGACTTTGAAACCAATGAATGTTTTCCTCATTACACCATGCTCTTGTCCTGATTAAGCCCGAGGTATGATTAGAGCCTACACTAGGCAATGGAAAAGAAAACAAATAGTCTAAATTACTGCACCAGCATCCCAACTGGTCTCTTTCCAGCCTTTCCCCTCTCTAATCCATCAGGCCCAGGCTGCCAGAGCTATCTTCCTAAAGTACAGGCATGAGTAGGTCGTTTTCAGATACTATATATTGTTCCCCTCTGCCAACAGCAGTGGTTCTCAAGGTCTTTTAGTTTCAACCTATTATGTTGGAGAGTGCAGTGAATTTAGAGTTGTTTCCAAATCTCGTCTCTGCCATTTCATAGTTGTGTGAATGTTGGTTGAAGGAATTGAGGATGTTGAACTCACAGAAAAGATTTCACTGTGATCAACTTATTCTTCTTGATCCTAGAGGACAGAACTGGGAGCAATTGGGTAAAATTTACAAAGTAGTCACATTTAGGCTTGATGTAAAGGAAAAAAAAATTCCTAAAAACTAAGTTATCCAAAAATGAAATTAACTTCCTGGGGGAAGTATAGGGTGAGGCATTTATTTCAAGTCTTTAAGAAAAGGCTTCTCAGGGATGTTGTTGAAAGGATTCTTCTTCAGACAGGAGTTGGACTAGTTGGCCATGGAAATCCCTCTCAACCTGGAAAAAAAAATTCAGTGGTAGAATCAGACTTTCATCTTCCACCTCACAGGGCCGTTGTGAGCAAAGCACTTTTTTAAACCTTAACAGACTGGAGAAATAATCGCGCTGCTGATTCACAGCCTTAAGAAGTCAGGTTAAGTAACAGCTCCTACAGGGGAGGGAGAAGGAAGGTTCCTTTTAACTGCTCACAATTAATGGTGAACAATAATGTTTCAGTCACAGTGTAATTAAGGTATGGGCTGTGATGCTTCCGGCTTCTTATTTTCTATGGCCCTCTTCTGCTTCTAAAAGCATGTATTTTGAACTTTTACCAAAAGAAACTGCTTTAGAAAGGAAACCACATTTCCTCTCGAAGACACATCTCACAAGTTTATTTACATTCAAAGACATATCGGGCACACCTATTAATCCAATCTGTTTTCTATAGTCACAGCATTGCCAGTGTAACCTGGATTCACAGAATAAAATCATCTCCAAATTTCGGATTTGGGAAGTCATACCTAGTGACATTCTTACTGGTGTTCACTGAAGATGGACTTAATTTAGTCTCATAGCATGTTGAAAAGACCTTACAACTAAATAGTGTTAAAATATACACTGGAAAGGACGTCAGGGATTATCGAATTCAACCCCCTCTTTTTACAGATGTGGAAATTTAATCTCAGAGAGGCACAGTATTATACCCAGTAGCAGAGTTAGAGGTGGAATCTAATTGTTTGACTCAATTCAATTCAATAAGCATTTAACCACCTATTATATGTAAGGCACTTTCTAGTTTCTGGGGAGATAAAAACAAAATGGAAAACTTTCTTTTTCCTATTGGGGCATCTCTCCCTCTCTCCCCCAGAAATAAAAGCTATTTGAGGGAAGGGCAAGATAACTAAAGATTGGGAAAGTTTATCTTATTTATTTTTTTTTTTACACATCACATTTTTCTGTAAACCCAGATCTTGACTCTAATCTGGCATCTTTTCCATTACACCATACTTGCTAAAGGAGATAATATTTTCACGAATAAGAATGTATTTAATCAATCAAGAGAGTCATTAATATTCGGCAGTAAGAGCAAAGGAAGCACATTTAGAAAATGAAGGGATCTGGGAGTTTGGGCCCCACTTCACAAAACCAGGGGGTTTGTGATTAAAGGTATGGGAAGTGTACCAAGCTTCATAAGGCTCTGTGGGAGAGGTTACTAGAGAACAGTGAGCCCAGCCCTCCCCACTGGCCTCTCCCCCGCCACTTCACTCTTACTTGTCTAAGAGAACAAATGAAAGTTTGTAGGATTGGTCTCCCAGCTCCTCACCATGGGTTTGCTTGAAGTGCATTCTTGAATACATACAATTGTGTGAATTCACACACACAGAGCACATTCCCCGCGGTTGTGCCAATTCTGCCTGGTACCCCCTTTCCTTGGGAATAGACCCAATGTTTCCAAAGAGGCTGGAGTGGATGCAAATGTGACCCCACTTCCTCCCCTGCAGTTGGCTCTCATTGTAGCCCGGTTAACTCCTGGATTGCCCACAGCTGGAGTCCCCCCCCCCCCCATCCTCTGGCACGGCCCACTCCCGCTTTCACTGTGGCTGGGCTCAAGGTGGGTATAGATGGTGAAGGCACAGGTTCAAGTGCAAATGGAAATTTGGCCCGGGGGGGGGGCGTGCCCATGGCCAGGCCTCAGGGGGTGGAGGATGGGGGAGGGGGAGCCGCGGCCTCTGGGCTGCGCCTCCTCCTCCACGCAGCCCTTCTGTCCTGTCCGGGGCCACAGGCCGAGCAGGCTCCCCGGTTGGCCCCAACCTTGATTTCTTGGACCCCAGGGTGAGCATGGGCGCCTCGCGCGGTCCGGGCCCGAATCGGTCTCAGGCCTCGCGGCTTCCCTGACCCCAGTCCCGGCCTCCCCCCGGTCGTCGCCCCCGCTCCCGTCCCTCCCGGGGTTGGGCGGGATCGCGGGCGGGCGGAGGCCGCCGCCGGCCGGGCCTGGGCCGTCGCTACTGCCGGGCTGCAGCGGGCCCCGGCCCGGCGGCGGCAGCGCGGGGGCGGCGGGGCGGGCGCCGGACGCAGGGGGCTCCCGCTCCCCGCCTCGGTCCCTCCTCCCGCCCGCTCCAGACCCGGCGCCGGCGCCTCCCCCGGAGCATGTGTCAGAGCCGGGGCGGCCGGGAGCCCGCCGAGCCTCCGCCGCCGCCTCCGCCGGGGCCAGGCCCCCGCCGCCGCCGCCGCCGCCGCCGCTGCTCCTCCTCCTCCTGCGGCCGCCGCAACCGCTGCGCCCCGCGGTGAGCAGGCTCCGCCGCCCCGGCCCGGCCCGGCCCCGCCCGGGCGATGAGAAGCTGCTTCTGCGTGAGACGGAGCCGAGACTCGCCGCCACCGCCGCCGCCGCCTCCTTCGCAACCGCCGCCACCTCAGCGGGGAACAGTTAAGTGCGGGCCCGGGGTGCGCGGGTTCCGAGGCCCGGCCAGCAGGCGGGGGAGGCAGGGAGGGCCGGGCCGCAGGAGCGGAGGCGGCGGCGGGGGCCTGCGGACCGGGCTGCGGGCGAGGCCTGGCCCGGGGGAGGCGCTTCGTGGCCCGCACTACCCGGCTCCTGGGGCTGGGGGCCGGCACCCCCCCTCCCCCGCCCCGCCTGACTCGGGCGGGGAACCTCATCCCCCCCCCCCTCCCGCCCTTTCCCTGCCAGTCCCCGCTCCCTAGGCCTGTTGGGCGGGGGGGGAATGTGGTTAACGCCAAGGTGCCCCAAAGAGCCGTGCTTGGGGTGCATATGTGAGAGGGTGGGGGTTGGCGCTGGGGCAGAAAGGACCACAGCTGAGCTTGGTATCCGGGATCCACGGAGATGGGGCGGACTGCCAGGCCATGGACCAGGGAGCCAGGGTCCAAGGAGAGACTGGGCATGTCTTGTGGTTGGTCTTTTTGAGAGGAGCATCTGTACAGCGGTCATTTAGTCTCTTCCCTTGTATGACAGACACACGTGCTTTTTAAGAACAATAACCTTCCCCCCCCCCCCCTCATTAAAGTACATCTCCACCCTTGAATTTTGCATTTCATTTAGAATAGAGTAAATGGCTAAGCAAATATAATGGCCATAGTTCGAAGTTCCATTCGGATGATTTCTGCCAATATAGGCAGACTGCAGGACAGCTCCCTCTCTGGGGCCTTTGTCTCTGGTGGCTTCTTCTAAAGATAATCTTGCTGTGTGTTTCTAGACAGCTGGCTGGATCTCATCTCATTTTAACTGTGCTAGAAAATCTTATCAGCAGCACCAGAAACCCGTTAGAAATGTTAAGAGATAAGCTCTGTAGAAATCTACAGTAACTGAAAAACTCAATGTGCTTGGAAGGTTAGTTAAAGTAGACTAGTGACATCTTCTCTTAGGGTAACCAGAAATCATGGAGTGTATTTCTTGGTGTTTTGCCAAGGCCCAAATTACTTCACCTTTTATTTCACTTTTCTTCTGTGCAGGGATATCCTCTTTAGCTCTTATGAACTCCAAGATAACTTCTCTAGCAATGCTCATTTTGCATCTGTCATCTAGCTTTTAGTCTTTCTTTCCAATAGTAGTAATTTATTAAATTCTGGGTAGCTGGGTGGTGTAGTGGATAGAGTAATGGACCAGAGTGAGGATGTGAATTCAAACGTGGCCTCAAATACTAGTTGTTGAAGCCTGTACAAGTCATGGAAAAACCTCTAAGTGCCTCAGTTTCCTCATGTATAAAATGAAGTTAATAACAGCACCTATCATGCTGATATTTGTACAGTGTCTTGCAAACCTTAAGATGCTATATAGAAATGTGAGCTATTATTACTGTGTGCAGAAGCACTGTGTTCAGTGCTAAGAGAGATTCAAAGACAGGAAATGAGCCCTGCCTTTATGGAAAATCCAGCCCAGTGGAGGGTTTATATCAACCATCATTTAATGAACATCTACTATGTATTAGGCACAGTGGCAATGGGGATACAAATGCAAAAGTAAGAAAGTTCCTGACCTCAGGGATCTTGCCTCTCTCTTATACATGAGTAAATATAGAATGGGATGATCAGCATCTGAGATTTTAAATACCTTGACAACAGGGACTTGGGATGATTTTCCATTTTATCCCCAGGTCTAAGCAGAGCACACAGGTGCCTGGTTGAATCTAAACAGACACCCCCAAAATCCACTCTGCTGTGTCTGCTTCTGGGCTTGACTTGAAAGGAAGCACCACCTGTGGTACTGAGTGGAAAGATCACTGCTTTTGAAGTCAGAAGATCTGGGTTGACATTCCAGCACTGCCACTCACCATTTGTGGGTAGCTTTATCTTTCCTCAATTGAAAACTTAGGAAATTAGACTAGATAATTTGTAACATCCTTTCCATGTCTAAAACCTGCGATCATAAACTATTCAAGGTTTGTGAAAGGAAAGAGTTTCCTAGAGGAGGGGAGAGGAGAGGGAGAGTCAGGAAGGCTTTGTGGAAGAGGTGGTATTTGTGTAGGGCATTGAAGGATGGGCAGGATTTCAACCATCGGAAGGAGAACATTCCAAGGATACGGAATGATGTGTTCAAAGACACCACTGTTGCTGCTTCTCCTCTTGTCTCCAGTTTTCTGCTTTTTAGCCCTTCTTTTATGCCACTGTTAAAGCAGTCTTAATTCAGAAGTCTGATCTTGTCACTTTCCTGTTCAAAAACTTTTCCATGACTAGATGATAAAATATACATTTCTTTCTCTGGCATTCAAGGCCCTGAAGGGACTGCCTTTCTAGCTGTTTCTCACACAATTTGTCTCCATACAGAGGTGTGCAGGGGGGGCTTGCTGGTCTCCTTTTTAGGGCTGCTCCATCTTTGGTGTTCACTTTTCATCCAGCTCTCACTTGTGGCTCCAAGAAGCTGTGGCATGCACAGTGACCACACCCCAGTAAAGCCATCTTGGCAGATGGGCTAAATCAGGTTGAGGTTAATTGATAGGCCTTAAATCCATTGGTGAATTAGGGAGATGTCTAACCCAAGCATGTGAAGACTTCCCCGGGTGGAATGGGCAGATGAGAATAATTTGTTCCAAGGGCCATGAAGGCAGCCAACGAAGGTGCTGTGGGTGGTTTAGAGCTTGGTCAGACATCAGAGAGGCCAAGGTCATCCAGTGCATTCTGGGCCATCGTCAGTCATCCTGACTTTGGTCTGACCACTTGATTTTGCTGACTCTGGAGGAGAGTGAGGCTGATGAATTTGTGCAACTCTGCCTCACTTCAATCCAATTCATGAGCAAGTCAAGACATTACCCTAAGCATAAACAGTGATATTCTATCCAGTCTGTCCAATTTTCTGATCTTTTTCTTGCCCCCTCTTATCCTTGTACTTTTGTATAAAAATGTTTATCTTCCTCATATCCAGAACTGATGCCATCTGCTGTTGCAGTTTTCACAATCCTTCTCTACTGTGAAGGCCGAACTCATTTACCACCTCCTTTCTGGGGCCTTCCCTGACAGCTTCCTCAGCACCCCTTAGAGTTGACTTTTGCCTCCCTCTCTGAATCTCTCTTGCTTCTGACTTTATGTGATTATCTGATTCTCACCTACTACATTCTGTGCTCCTTAGGAGCAGGATATATTGTGTTTTTCAGCCTTTCTTGTATTTAACTTTACTTCCCCTTCCACTCTCCATCCCATCCAATTTCCCCCATATTGGACATTCCATCATTCCATCTCTGGTATTTGTGCTTTCAAAGATTCCTTCGTGTCTGGGGTGCTCTCCCTTCTTGCCTTCACCTCTTGGAATTCCCATTGCCTTTAAGTGTCAAACCAGGCCTTTCTGGATTTCTACCCCAGAAGTTACTTTGTCTTTACTTTGTATATGTGTTATATTTACTTATCTAGGTATGTAAATGTAAATTCCTTGATGGCAGAGACTGTTTCATTTTTGTAGTGTCAAGTACAGTGCCTGACATGTAGTAGGCATCTAAGAAATACTTGTTGCATTTAACCTTTTAATTAAATTCATCTTGGTATTTTTGGTGTCTTGTATCTAATGTCTTTAGATTTGGGGAAATAGGCAGATAATTTTGGTAGCAGTGTGGAGCATGGAGTAGAGAGGGAAGACCAAATAATCAATGCAGTAGTTCAGGCAAGAGATGATCAGTGGCTTGAACTAGAGTGGTAGCTGTGTGAATGGAGAGAAGAGGACAAATGGGAAATTTGATGTAGAGGAAGACTCAACAGCTGATTATAGTGATTGAAGGAAGGGTCAAGGACGATTTCACGGTTTTGAACCTGGATGACTGGAAGGATGGTGGTACCTTCAACGAAAAGTGAAATTTGGAGGAGGAGGTTTAGGGGTGAATTTGTGGTACATCCAGCATTTTCAGAAGATTTGTAAACCAGAAGTTATCTGGAGGACAGAAAACATGGTGCTGAGAGGACTTAAAACTGGCACGGAAAGGTCAATTTAGTTTGGAGAACAGCAGACTTAGGGATTCCTTTTACTACTTAAAGGTTGCAATGTAAAAGACTTGGCTCAAAGGAAGAGAAGAAGGAGCAATGGGTGGAAGTCATAGTGTTGGCTGGTCATAACAAAAGACTTCCTAATAATTAGAGCTGACTCAAAGTAGAATAGCCTGCTTTGAAGGCAAGAGTGCCCTGCCATCCATCACTTCTATTCTTTCTATGTAGGCTGGTTGTCAGTTTATAAGAGATGTTGTCACTGGGATTACTGATTAGAAATTTCTGTAGTCCCTTCCCACTGGAAGCTTCTATAACTTATCACCAATAGTTTACTATAGCTTTGTCTATGTTCTTTCACTTAAAGGACACTCAGACTTGAAGTATATGAATGGAACTAATAAATACTGGTCTAGGGTTGAGGACCTAGGAATATTGGGGATCAGAAAATTTGGAGCAAAAGAGAAGGCATTAATTTAAAAATATCCTCAGTAATAAGTTTTTTATATTTAATTTCACACAATATTTAAGAGGGGGAAGATACCATTAGCACTGGCATTTTTCTTATGAAGCTGCTATTCACATTGTGTAAAATTCACGGTGCTTTGGAAGCCAGCTTAGGAAATGGGAATCATGTGCCTAAGTTTCTGCAGGACCTTTGCATACAGTTCTAGCCACCTGAAATTGATACTTCAGGAACTAAGCTATGGCTTCCTTCTTACACAAGGGAAGCTAACCATGGAGCTGGAACTAAGCATGGGAAATTTTGCAGGTGCGATTATGATGATTAAGATAATGAATGAGTGACTACATGGAATGCAGGTGGTTAGAGTGGGTTGTATTTTATTTAAATGGCTATTATTGTGGCTGCAGTTCAGTGAGCAAACTCTCCTTTGCTTTTTGGTTGTTGACAGCCTTTGTGGTGAGAGGTGTTTGCAGAAGATTTAGATCCAGACTCTTAGATGTCTGATTAACAGAGATCAGTTGAAGGAAGTGGATATATGTTTAACCTGAAAAAAGAAAATTTAAAGAGGTCATACCTTAAGGTATGACCTCTTTAAGTGGGATCTAAGGGTTTAAAGCTGGAGGACACCATTGAGATCATCTAGTTCAACCTCCTCATTTTATAGAGGGGGAAATAGATGCAGTGAAGGAAAGAGTTCAGTGAAGCCTATAGTCCCATAGCTAGTAAGTGATGGATTTGATACTCCACTTCCTGAGCCTAAGTACAGGACTCTTTTCGTTATACCCTGCTGAAGGAAGTTTTGACTTGATTCTTTTAACCTGAACTAGATTAAAATGTAATTGAGAAACGTTTAACAAAATAATTAAAAATATAATACTACATAGATAATCTTATTTTGTGGTTTTCTAAGTCACTATATAGCCATATATACACACACACACACACACACACATACACATACATATATACATACACGTACATACACATATATACAGCCATAAGTTTCTATTTGGGTTTGACACCCCTGGTATAAAAGACAAAACTAGAAGCAATGGATAAAATTACTGAGGGACAGACAATATTGGGCTCAATGTAAGAAAGAATTTTCTCACAATTATTGCTGTCCCAAATTGGAAAAATCTGTTATGGGAGGTAGAAGTTCCATGTTATTAGAGGTGTTTCAACAGTAACTGAATGAACATTTCTTGGAGATGCTTCAGAGCAGCCTTAGATACTAGCTATAGAACCTTGGGCAAGCCATTTAAATGCTCTTTGCCTCGGTTTCCACATGTGTAAAAGGTAAATAACAAGAGCATCTACCTCCCGGTATAGTTGTGAAGATAAAATGAGGTGTCCACAAAGATCATTGCAAACAATAAGCTATAATTATTGGAAGCAATAATTATTGTAACCTTTTTTGTGTGTGCAATCTGGTGAAACCAGTGGACCTCTTCTCTAAATAATGCTTTTAAATGCATAAAATCAAATAATTAGGATTACAAAGGAAACCAATTACATTGAAATACAGTCATCAAACTACAAAACAGAACAAAATCCCCCTCAAATTTACAGACCTCAACCTAACAACCCTTGCTCTAGAGGGAATTTTTGAACAGGTACAGGTTGGACTAAATGGTCTCTGAGTCCCGTTGCAGTTTTGTGATCCTGGCATTCTCTATGAGTTGAGTAAACTTTAGCTATTAGGTCAGGCTGACTTTCTGTTTGTTTGCCTAGACTCTGTTTGTTGTTCCTCTGAGGGTAAGAGATAGTTGCAAAACTGGGCATTTCCTATAAGACCTGTCCCTCCTTTAGGCTGTATTATCTCAGGAGTTATTAAGGCCAAGATTTTTCAGGCTCCACTGGTATCCCTTAGCCTCCAGGAAGCAGTATTTACAACAGGGATTGCTCATTTCCTCTGGTCCGTTTACAGCAGGTTAAAGCATCTGATCATTTTCTCAGCTGTCTGAGAAGCAGAGCCACTGCCAGGTGTCAGTGACATGGCATCCTTTGTTGGTGGCATTCACTGGGCATCTGTTTGGCTTGCTCGACACACTTCTGCCTAGATGCTGAGATATGAGAAGCCAATGGGCATTGAGCCCAGCACTTTACAGATGAACTCCACTTATCAGACTTTTGTGAGGAACATAGTTCCAACTTACAGTAAGGAATTAACACTACCTGATAAATTCCCAAACATGTTCTTGTTCTCTCCTATCTGAACTGTCTCTGAAGGCCACCACAGTAATGCATTTATACTTCCTAGAACCCCACCCTTTATCTCTTACTTTACCTGAACCCTCTTGAGATTAATCAGGGACATTTGTTTATAGTCCCTTTGACTTCCTCCCCTGTTGCTTCCCTGTAACATAGAAACAATTCCTTGGGCTCTCAAATGCTGGGTGCCCTTGGAGGACACACTTTGGCAAGTACTGCCAAGCTGAAAAGCTGGTGACAAAGTACGTGTGAAAGTTATCCCAGGGCCTTGTCTGGCTAGATGTCAAGAGACTCACTGGGTTTTTTGGCCGCAGCATTTCCTGAAGACTGGCTTCTTAGTAGCCAGATCTTGTTTCTACCTTCACAACATCCCTCATCTGACTCCTCTCTACTCAAAGCCACCATCTTGCTTTGCACCTGGACTATTCCAATGGCCTCCTGATTGGTCTCCCTGCTTCAAGTCTCTCCCCATTTCTATATCTCCCCCACACAATTGCCAGTGATTTGCCTTGAGTGCAGTCGGCTGCCCCACTTTCCTGTTCAATAATCTCTAGGGCCTCCTATTTCCTCTAGGATAAAATTGAAGTTCCTCCTTTGGGCTTTTAAAGCCTATAACAGCTTGGTTTCAGTGTAGCTTGCCTGGAATACTCTTCCTCTTCACTTCCACCATTTAGAAGCCTTAGTTTCCTTTAAGACTCAACTCAAGTACTGCCTTCTGTGTGAAGCCTTTCCTAACCACCCCTCCCCAAATTATCTTGTGTCTATTTTGGATATACCCATATGTGTACATATTGTTTCCCTTGATGGATCCTCAAGTTCCTTGTAGAAAAGAATTGTTTCATTTTTGCCTTTGTATTTCCCCGTGCCTAGCACACTACCTAATAAATGGTTGTTCATTGATTGAATCTAGGTCCTCTGACTTTAGATTTGATATTATTTCCACTATACCTTAGCACCTCTACTTGGCGCATCTAACTAAGAGTTCTCCCAGGCTGAATTCTCTGCCCCACAGTCATCCTTTTGGACCCTAAAATCTCTGAACCCCATGCTCAGACATTCTTCCTTTTGACTTGTCTCTACCAAACTTTATTCTAAAAATGTTCCAGGTAGGTTTCTAACTCCTCTCTCCTCCTGGTAATGACTAGTCCAGTCTATTTCACCCATACTTCTCAGACTCATCCCCACATGTTCCATTCTTCTCTTCAATGGGACTTTTTAAGTTCAAAGGACATTCATTTCACCCTCCAGATCAGAAAGAACAAGTCTTTGAAATCAGTTTCTTACTAAATTACCAGCTTGCTCAATAACAGCTCAGTTTCTTGCTCAGTAACCACATCATAGAAAAAGGGACATGATAATCAGGGAAATATAGATAAGGGAAGATAATCTTAGACTCATAGACCATCAGAACCAGAAGGCATCTTACCTATCAATTAACCCAGCATTTTTGTTTGATACAGGAGGTTGTAGAGATCCAGATAAAAGGAAAATGGTTTGCCCAAAGTCATACATACAGCACGCTAGTAGCACAATAGGTCCTGAACCACCAGGTCTTCTGGGGTCCTCTCTAATGCTATAATACCCTATTTCAATACCAAACACCCCCCTCACCTTTACCCCTAGAAATTTTTTTCTTTAGTTTTCCTGGATAGAAGGTGGAGGGTTGCTTAAGGGGGTATGAAGTTATCACTATCCCTTAGTGTTGTGGTGATGTTGCTGTTATTAAAAGCTGTAGCCCAGTGACCTTTGGCAGAGCAGAATATACAAAAACCATTTTCCTTGCCCTTGAGGACCTTACATTGTAAAAAGGCCAGGCCCCAGGCTTGGAAAGAAATTAAGTTGTGCTATGAACAAATAAATATTTTAATAATTGAAATAATGAGCTCCAAGCTTGGTAATGTCCCTTTCCAAAGGACTACTACACCCTGCCATTAAATGCATCATCATTGTGGCACTAGTAATGAACAGGTTGTGTGAGATGATTGCTAAAGTCTTCCCCTCAGCTCCTGTAGTGTCTAACCTAAGTTTCCTTGCAGTGTAAACATTCTGTGTTCTATAGTCTCTGCTCCAAGGTCCTTTTTAGCTCCAACGTTTTTGTGCCTATAATGCATTATGCCTTTCTTGACATTGTTACTTAATTCTGTCAAAGTAAACATTAGGCTCAAGAATCTTGGGAATGGAGGCTGCAGTTCTATAGGAACAACCTTCTAAATGGGTGTGTAGCCCCATGGCATTAAAAGTGTTATGGACTGAGACAAGGGATCTGTAACTTGCATATGGGTTGCATTATTTTTTGTTTTTTTGGTGGGAAGAGCTGCCCAAAATGTTTATGGCCTTCTGTGATTTTTGGTTTAGATTTCATGGGCCTCTCTAAGGAGGCTGTGTTAATCTGTGCCTGCTGTCTCATTTTCTGGGATCATTACAAATGCTCTTTCAAGGCTTCTTAGACTCATCTTCACTTGTGGAAAATTGGTGATCAAAATTTAGAACTTTTCAGTAAAAGACACAGTTTCAGAAATCGAGAAAGCACTAACAGAGTTACTGAGTGGATGTTAACTCATAATGTCATGTCACACCATTATGATGCTTTGAGGCATAGTATTTTCCTCACAGATGACCCTGTGATGTAGGGAGGGCAGATAGTAGTATCCCTGTTTTATAAATCATTATATCCAAATAAAGAGGTAGTTAATTGGCATAATGGATAGAGTTCAGGACTTGGAATTAGGAAGACCTAAGTTGGACTCCTGTCTCAGACACTTAATTACTGTGTGATCCTGGGCAAGTCACTTAACCGCTATGTGACTCAGGTTTTTCATCTGTAAAATGGGGATAATAATAGCATCTAAATTACAGGGTTTTGATGTGGATCAAATTAGCTAATGTGTACTATATAAAATAATCCTTAAAGCGCTATATAAATGCTAGCTATCATTATCGTACACTTATGGGTCTCTTTATGATATGGCATGGTGGCATGGCAGGGACCTTGGGATCATGAAGGCTTGGTTAAGCAGAGTACAAATTCTTTTAGGTCCTTCTAGGCTGGAAAGTTTGGGCCTGTGACTTGCCATGTGTTTGTTAACAATGAAGACCTACAGAGTTGTGCGTGGAGATGGTCATCAGTAGAAGGATAGCCACTGGATGGTGATTGTTTTTTTTTCCTACATAACTCATAATCAACAGAATAGAAGATAGTGATCTGTACTGATGGTGGAAAATAAAGACCCACAGTGACAATCCCAGAATTTGAATCTCAAACTAGACTTAGTCTAGTCTAACATCTTCACAGAACCTGTAGCCACCATGCTCACAGTTAATGAGGTTTGTGGTGCTAAAATCATCTTCGACTCTTCTCTTTCCCTCCAGCCTCCCCTCCAACCAATCAGTTGTCAGATCCTGTAAGTTCTATTTGTACTGCATCTCTCATGTCTGTCTCCTTATTCCTTCCACTGCTACCAGCCAAGTTGAGGCCCATATCAACTCTCACCAGGATTTGTGTAATGGCCTCCTGGCTGGTCTTCCTGTTTCCAATCTTTCCTTCTCAAAGTCATCCATTACCTTCTGGGTCAGCAATCTTCCTCACATGCTGCTCTGACCACAGCACTGAATTCATCATGTCACTTCCTCCACTCAGAAACCTACAATGATTTCCCCATTGCCTGCTAAATAAAATATAAACTTGTGATGTGGCATCCCAGACCCCTTATAATCTGCCTTTAACCTGCTTTTCCATACATTGCTGCTAAATTGGATTACTCCCTTCTGTTGTCAGCTCTCCCTTCTGAAACAATATGGACTCATATAGGTATATATTATACTCTCCTATTAGCTGTAAGTTCTTTGAGGGCAGGGATTACTTGAGTTTTACTTTTCATCTCCAGGACCCAGTCTTCTTACATGGAGAAGGCATTAAGTAAATGTTTCTTTCCTATCCTTTCCATCTTGTTAGGCCCCATCACTGTTCCTTTACTCTTAAGTGTCCCTGTGCTGTGGTGGAAAAAAAAAACACTGGATGGGGTCAGAGGATCAGGATTCAAATCCTAGTTCTGCTTTTGTATAACCTACCTTATTGAGGTGTTCGGTTTGTAAAGTGCTATATACATATGAGCTACTATTTATGCCTAGGATATCTTTGACATTCACATATTCTTGTCTCTTTCCATAGTCCCCATTCTACTATAGGCCTTCATTGCCTGGGTCTTGGCTGGAATATTATAATGGCTTTCTGACAGATCTTTCTGCCTCTCTTCTTCCTTCCTCTGATCCAATTTCCATATACTACCAGGCTTAATTTCCCCATACAGAGATATGGTCAGATTGCTTCTCTGCTCAAAATCCTTTACCCTATTTTCCTTTCATAGACGGGAAACTGTGACCTAAGGTCATACAATAAATTGCCCAGCAGGCACACCAGTCCAGGTCTTCTGAATTTCAAATCATTGGTTCCTGTCACTCCCAACTTCTACCCCAACCTCCACTACACTGTGCAGCACAGTATAGAATAAAACTGGCACTTTGTGCACCTACCTAATATGCTTATTACATAATATTATTCTGTAGTTCTATCTGTAATGATTGGAATGATGCCACCTACTGGAGACTTGCTGTGGGAAAGCTCCACCATGAGGAAAATGCCTCAGAGACATTGTGGCTTTTCCTTGGCATCAGGAAATGACATTTGCTCATGGGTGCTGTCTATCAAGGCTACCAGCCAATCAACTTGAGGAGCCTTCTATTTTCTGGGAGGAGACAGGAAGGAGGAAAGGGAGCCTGCGCGGAGAGCTCTTGGGCCTTTTGGGTTCCTGACTTGATGGTGGTGGCGGCAGAGGACTTCACAGGAAATTTGAGGAAAGATAGGAATGCCAGGCTGTTGGAATCTGTTTCTCAATCTTTTTCTTTCTATTTTCCAATAAACCCTTAAAAACCTAAACTCGTTTTATCAGTGATTTTAGTCAGTTTCCCCCAAAACTGGGGGAACAGATTAGAATCCACATTTAGAATCTTAAATTACACATATCCCTATAGTATGGTCCATCCCTACCATGCTATAAGTTCCTTGAGGGCTAGGACTGTATCTCATCTAAACTTTGCATGTTCCTTCAGTGCCTAGCACGGAGCTCCCAATAAGTGAATGACTCCGTAAATATTGCTTGGGAGGTAAAAGGTATGATCGACTTTTTGTTTGTCATCTAGGAAACTCTTTGGGACCGAAGAGAAGTTTAGAAAAAATATCAGATATGACTTCCCAGTTGCTGGGAGGAACAAGCAGACATTACTGTCCCCTAAGGAGGAATCATATATATCAAAGAATGTTAGAATGTGGATTGAAGAATGCCAACAAACTTTTATGAAGTGTGCATGATGTGTCAGGCATTATGCTAGATGTTAGATGCTAGAACTAGAAGGAACATTAATAATAGAATGTGGAACCCTTGAATAGAAATGTTAGACCATAGGATCATAAAGCTGGGAAAGAATTTAGAGATTGTTTAATCTGGGGGTGGGGTTGTGGATTTGTTTTAAATTATTTTAACAATTGTATTTCAATATAATTGTAATTTTAAGTATTCTATGCATTTAAAAACATTCTGAAAAAAGGGTCCACAGGAAGGTGCCGGACTTCCATATCACAGAAAACCTTAAGAACCTTTGTTCTAGTTCAACCTCCACCCCTATTCTCCCGCCTCATTTTATATAAGAGGCTGTAGCTGCACTTTTGTGGTAGCAGCAGAATTAGAACTAGGACCAAGGACTCTGGTCTCTAGACCAGAATTGTTTCTTCTACACCCCATTGACTGTTGTATACCTTAGCTATTGGACTATAAACAAGCTGATTGCATGCTTGTTCTTCTCTAGGGAATTAATTAAATAATGTTTTTATCATAAAAATTGAAGTGGTGTAACTGAATCTTCCTCTCTTAGGCTTTGAAATTTGATTCCTCACACATTCTGTGCAGGACATATTAACTTGGAGCTCTGGGCCTGATCTCTGCTTCCCATTGCAGCAAAAGTGGAAACTAGTTTCTCCCCAGCTGTGTTCTCTCTAGTGATGCTTTCTTCGAGGGAGGGATCTTGGCCTCCTGCAATGATTTTCCCTAGAAAATACTGTAAACTCTGACACTGTCTGGCTACCTTCTGCCAGCAAGAAGGCTAAGCTTTGTTGGCTGGGTGTAGCAATTGATAAGATAAACCTGAGCCTCACTGGTGCATTAGAAATTAAACAGAGACGGTATCAGAGCTCCCTGGGGTTTTAGACTGTGATACAATAGTTTAGCCATCCCTAAGGCTGGCTCTGGGAGGCAGTCCTTTGAGTCTGAAACAATGTTTAGCATCAGTTAAACCAAGCTACTGATAGAAAGATTAAAAACCTTAAGTAGTTAGGCTTTGATCAGCAACAATGAACACTGTATTCCCCACCTCTAAGGGTGGTTTCTAGTTTTAAATTCATTTCAGAAGGAACCAAGCGAAGTAGAGTCTAGTGCAGAGAAGGTTGTAAAATGAGGGTGGCTGGGTTTGATTTGTTACCAAAGCCCTTTCTTAGCTGTAACAGAGCTTTGTGTGTAATAATTAGAGGCCAGAGCCTCCTTGCAGTTTCCCCTCACAGTTTCAGGAAGAAGCTTCAAGAGTTCTCTATGTTCTGTTGTTTCCTACTAATCCAAGCCAGCAGGGTGTCCTGGAAAAATCTTCCCAGATTCCAAGAAGTGACCTGCGTCTAAGCCTCTAGCTCTCACACCCATGTCTTCCTGAGTAGTATCCTTTGGAGTGGATATATATGAATGCAGGGCTTTGTTGTAATGCAAAGGTCACTGGCTTTGAATTTTCTGACTTATTTGTATGTGAAACAGAGGATCATAGAATATTCGAGTTGAAAGGGGCTTTAGAGATCCTCAAATCCAACACAGAAGCATTTTCCCCAACTGTTCCATACAGGGTAGATGCAGATTCCATAAGAGAATTCGGATGTGATATTTCCCCCTTTTAAAATGTTAAATATAAAATTATTACTTTAATATGTCAAAACAGCTAGGGTTACATTGGTGATGCACGTAGCAGATTGCTGCATCCAGTAAATGGTTTTAAAAGTTGCTGCAGCTAGGAATGATTTATCATTTGGTTGCCAGCCTACTAATGATAAACCTCTCCACACTTAACCAGGCTTGCTGTCCTATGACAGACTTAGGGTCCAATGACTGGACTGGAAACCTTTCTAGCTTGCTGAAACTTGCCAATGCTTTTTCTCTGCTTGAATAACCTTCAGGAATCAAGGGTCATCTGTCATGGCTTACATTGTCAATGCTATGGTCAAGGATTGAAAGGGAATCAAATAAAATATGTATCAATAACACTTTATAGATAGAGTTTTTCCAGTGTGAAAATAGGACTAATTTCCTCTATTTTGGCCCAATATTTCCTTGGGATTTCTTTATTTTTTTAAATTAGCAAATTAGCAATATTTTTTTTCTTTTTACCATCCTCCCCAAGGGTGAATGGGGGGGGGGGCAGCAGGAGAAAAAAGTCCTTCTAAAATACCTGTAGTCGGGGCAGCTGGGTGGTGCAGTGGATAGAGCACCGGCCCTGGAGTCAGGAGTACCTGAGTTCAAATCTGGCCTCAGACACTTAAAATTTACTGGCTGTGTGACCCTGGACAAGTCACTTAACCCCAGTTGCCTCATTCCCCCCCCCCAAAATACCTGTAGTCAAACAAAATAAATTCCCATATTGGTCATATCCAAAAACGCACGCCACATTCTGCCTGTTTAATTGCCTTTGTCAGGAAATGGTTATATTTTTCATTATGATCCCCTGGAATGCTGGTTAGTCATTATGCTGATCTCTCAGAGTTCTCTTGTAGGTCTTTCATAATTGTTAGTTTGTACAGTGTTGTTGAAGTATAAATTATTCTCTTGGTTCTGCTCATTTCAGTTTGAATTAGTTCATACAGATCTTCACAGAGATGAAACCATCTCTAATCATTTTATAGTATAATAGAATTCCATTATATTCATATGGCATAATTTGTTCAGTTTTTCCCCAATTGATAGGCACCCCCTTATTTTTTTCAGCTCCATGTCATTACAAAAAGAGCTACTATAAATATTTTTGTACGTCGAGGACTCTAGGGTATAGACCTAGAAGTGGTATCACTGTATCTCTGGAGTATTTCATAGGCTCTTGGAACTGGCATTCATGAGTTTCCTTACTATATTTCTAGAAAAAAGGGGGGAGTTCTCATCTTCCAGATGGAAAAACTGATAAAGGACAAGGGACTTGGCCAAAGCCTGCACTGTTAACTTGTTAGTGGCATAAGCAGTTCTAGAACCTAGGTCTTCTGGTTTCCCTTCCAGTGTTCTTTCCACTGTTATTTATTCAGTCTTTTGTGTTTAGGTTTCCTTAGGTCTATATACCTAAACTAAGGGTTCTCAACTTGGGTCCTGGACCCGCAATGGGTTTGTGAATAGATTTCAGGGGGTCTGTGAACTCAGATGGGGAAAAAAATTCTACCTTTATTTTCAAGAACCTCTAACTGAAATGTGGCATTTTCTTCAATTATATGAGAAAAGAATTCCTAGTCTCCACCAGACTGCCAGAGGAGAGAGGTCCCTGATACAAACAAGTTAAGAACCTGCAGTAGAAATTTTTGTGTTCGAAGTAACTGCAAGCAGGGCAGTGTGGGCTCAGTCTTAGAGTGTGTGAGGAGGATAAAGGGACAAGAAGACTGAGGAGTGAGGAAGGGGTCAGGTGTTGAAGAGCTTTGAATGCCAAACAGGTGGTTTAATATTGGATCCTGGGGGTAACAGGAAACCACTGGTGCCCACTGGTGGTGGGGAGAAGGGGGAACGTCATCAGACCGAATAGAAAAATCATCTTGGCAAATGAGTACAGCTGAGGGTCAGATACACAGTCCACAACCCTCCCCAGTGGCCTGAATCATATTAAAATGTAATCGGGAAATATTTAGCAAAACAAATACAAATACAATAAAACATAAATAATGTTAATATGTGGGGTTTTTTGTATGGCTTAGTGGGTCCCATTTCTATTGGCGTTTGATACCACTGGACCAGAGGATCTATCTGATCCAGACTAGAGATGGGGAGGACCTTAACTAGGATCATGGTTGAGAGAAGGACATGTATGGATGTGAGATGTCATGAAGGCAGAAACAAGATTTCCAGTGGATTGAATAAATGAGGTAACAGAGAGCTAGAAGCCTGGGTGATGGGGAGGATGACTTTAACAGCGATGAGGAAGTTTGGGGTGGGGGAGAAGATTTAGAGGAAAAGAGAACGAGTCTCTCTTTGGATATGTTGAGTTTTGAGCTCCCTGAAGAATCCTGCATCTGGAAACAGATGATGTTGGTTGTAAATTTGCCTGTGCTCCTTCCTGTTCCTTGGATCATTTGACCTCTCAGAGCCTCAGTCCTCTCATCTATCAGGTGGGGGTATTGAACTAAATAATCTCTCAAGGCCCTTCCAGTTCTAAATTCTGTTATCCCGTGAGCCAGCTGTCTCTTTTCACCACGCTTGTTTTTGATAGTAAGTTGGGTTTTCCTGTGGAGAATCTCAAGAAGAGATATTGACCCAGCTGGTACGCCTCTGGGAACTCTGCAGTTTTCTACAGAGCCCCAGCCAGGATGCCCTTCATTGTTCCAGCCTCTCTCTGTTGGGGAGGAGGAAGGCATTGTTCTCTTTGGGTAGGATCCATATGTTTAGATTTGGAAAGGAATTGAGAGATTATTTCTCAAACTTCTTCATTTCACAGGTGAGAAAATTGAAAGCAAAAGAAGTTACGGTCACACAAGTGGTAAGAAGTGACAGGATAATAAGGAGACATTTTTGCTTCTGGGGCAAGGTAGGGAAGATAGGATGGAAAGTTTAGGTCCTGGAGCTGCCTGAGAGTGGCCCTGGCTGGAGGGGGGGAAACCCCCTGGGGCAGTTCCGGCTGTCTGTGTTGTGGCTGCTGAGGGTGGGGTGGGGTGTGTGTGGCCTGTGGTCAGAGGGAGCATTTCCACACATGAAGCCATTATTGCCTGCCAAGCCCATGTAGCAATGGGGTGCCACACCAGGAATTTCCTCTTGCAAACATTTATCCTCTCCATTTACAGAAACACACACCCATTGCTACAACAACTTTTCTTGTGACAGCTCTGTAGGGAAAACATTATTCCCATTCTATAGATGAGGAAACTGAGACATAGGTCTCAGGGAAATGACTTGTCTGTGATCACATAGCTAGGAAAATCAGAGTTTGAACTCTTCAACTCAGACTTTGTAATACCTTCTGCCACACATGATCCCCATTGTGTCCATTAGCTTATAAGCAACTTGTGAGCCTAATCAGGACTGTCTTTTGTTTCTTTTTGAATCTCCAGCACTTAGTGCTTGGCACAGTGCTTAATAAATACTTATTGAGTTGAATCTGGAGTTCCACTTTAGAGACCAGTTTTTAGCCTCCACAGGTGCACAGAGATGGCAGTACAGGCGTGGGCAGTATCTGTGGCACAGACTCCATTTTCAGATAAGGTAATAAACCTCTTCCAAATTCTGTCTTAAACTATTCATCCAGGGACTGAAAAGGAATCTCATTTGTTCTACTGTTAATGAATGAATGAATGAATGAATAGCATATATTATGCAGTTACTTATGTACCAAGCATTGTGCTGTGTTGGAGATACAAATTGAAAGAGGCAATGTCTGTTTTCAAGGAGCCAGACTTGGAGGAGATGGTGGAAAGGTCCAGAAATCCCAAGGGTCCGGCTTTGGGGAAGATGTCAAGGCCAAGGATTCTTAGATAACATGAGGATGTATAATCAGGGCAGATAGTATGCCCCCACCCCCAGTTCTTTAGTATCCAGGTGAAATTACTTAAATAACTTAAGGCTGTCACCATCCTATGCTCAGTGCCCTGTACCACTCTAGGTAGACAAGGAATACATCTGACTGACAGTTTTTTAAGGCGTTTAGGCCTCCTGATCTCTTGCAAGCATCTTGGGGAGGAAGGGAAAGTATCATTTGCTCGTTTGTGTGGTCTGGATGAGTAATTTTATTGTTGTAGGAAACTCTTTTCCTTAATATAAATTAGCATCTGTCTTGCAATGTATTGTATTAGAGTTGACTGAATCACCGAGAGGGTAGGAAAGGGAATGAATAAGCATTTATATATCACCTACTTTGTGCCAGGCACTGTACCAATTGTGTTTCACAATTATTTTCTCATTTGATCCTCAAACCCCTGCTCCAAAGAGCTCTAATGGGGGAGAGAACACATGGAAGGTTTCAGCTGTCAGATGCAAAGGTTCTGTAGTCCTTAGAGTCCAGCAGCAAAGTAGAAGGCAATGCCTCTTCTTTGATACCATTTCCAATAATAAGATCATATCAGTTTCTGATGTTGAGCTATTTCCCAGTGATGAGAACTTGGGTAGCAAGAACTTTCTTTTTGGGGTTTTCAGTAGGGGTGCCTCTAGCACCTTGAGGAGTGGTTACCAGGCTGCATCTCCCTGGGTTACTTCCCAGGATGATGGCACTGGGCTTAGAAGCAGGCTCTTGGGCTTAGTTTCTTGGCCTGTCTCCATTAGAATTTGAGGGGAGATGGTGGTAAAGGTAGTGGCAGGGGTTGTGACTTGCTTATCTGTCCTTTGGAATGCCTTGCTGCCTCAGCTAGCATGGTCATCGGCAGTAATTTGGGAGTTGGTGGGGATGGCTGGCCTCTTCTCCACAGGAGTCACACCTCTGGATGATGGCTTTGAGGAATAGTCCAGAAACAGTGCCACTCTTCTGAGGGGTTGGGAATGGGGTAGGGAGGATGTGCTACCATTCTCAAGGCTCTTGTACCCATCTGCCTGTTGTTTAGCAATTGTTGCTTGTGGTGGTGGTGATGATGATGATAATAATAAATGTCTGCCCTTTTCCACAATGACCTCAGTGATGGCTATGATAACTGAACTGGAAGCAGGTCTCGGGGCAATGCTATTCCTAAGACTCGTGTGTTCATGGTCCTAGGCTGTCTCCATTGGGGTCAATGATGGATTTAATGATATAGAATTGTCATGAGGGAAGTATTTTGCAAACTGTGAAACACTATATAAATATGAGTTATTACCCTAAATAATAGTGTGAACTTTTAACTCATATCAATAAGATTCTTTTTAGCAACAGGAAAGTTTGAAGGAAATTTCTTCCTTGAACTGTCCTCACTTTGCTGGTTGGCATTAGGATTTCCAGTTCATAATGCATCCCTTGTGTGTTATCAATTCTGCTAATACTGGGCTGTACATTAGCCTATTCCCTCCTGGGCAGTGCCCACATTTCGCTCATTAGGACTAAATTTACCTCTGCCCTATACAACCATGGACTTAAATCATTTTTATTGTCAATTATTTATGAGGGAAATGTTGAATCCTAAAACAGAGATGGGGAAAATTAGTCCTGTGTTATTTTCAGCTTCACACACTTATTCTGATATTGCTGGGCAATATTCAGTTTTTAAAATATGTTGAAATTGGCTAAGTAGGAGAATACCAAGTGTGTTAGTTCAGGCTATGAAAGAAGGGCATCGGGTGAACTAACATTATAAAGAGGCAGTGGGTTCTGTAGTAATGGTGGTTATACACATACAGTAAATAATATGGTAATGGTCTCTATGCCTAATGCCATCCTTCCTTTTCATCTGATGAATTCTTTAAACCCAACTCAATACTACAAAATAGTGCTTTTATATACTGCTTTATTTTATAAAGCACTCTAGTATGCTTCCAACGATCCTTCCATGAAAATACTTTAACCTCCATTACCTCTTCCATGAAGTCATTCCTGATTCTTCTTAGTTACTAATGATGCTTCCTCTTCCACCCCATCCCAAACGTATTTACTATATCTTAGATATTAGAGTTATCAGTGAATATGTCAGTTACCCCTAATAAACTAAGCACTGCGAGGGCAGGGATCAGGTCATTTCTAAATTTTGTATTTATCTCAGTTTTAAGTACAATGCCCTGTTAAGAGCAAGTACTTTTAATAAAGGTTGATACATTTCATGGTAAGCAGACTTTTGCCTAGGGGAGTTAAGGCAGAAATTATTATGAACTAACCATCTGATTTGTGCCTCGGAAGAATGGCCGAACAAGATTGCAGCCAGTTTTTTTTTTAACAAAAGTACTCATTTAAAATGAATTTATGGTATTCTTTGCAAAAAAAGAATGTTGGTTGGGACGTTTGGTCAGAGTTCACTTTCACTGGCCTCTCCCCACAATATCCTTTGGGCAAAAGTTACAGTATTTGTGGGGAAAGTTGATACTAGATCAATTAGTCTAGCTTAGTTTAGCTTGGTGTGGGGATAATAATGCACATTTCTACAGTTCTTTTCACAATTTATTCATGATAAACCCATGAAGCAGAGAATGCAAAGATCGATTTATAAAGAGGAAAATAGACTCTGAGGAGCTTTGACTTCTCCCATCGTCATACAGCTGCTAAGTGTTGAAGCTGGCATTTGAGCCCAGGCCACCTTACTCCAAGCCCAGCTTTTTTTTTTTTCTGAATCAGAATGATTCCCAGTGACCAGTGGAAAGGACATGAGATTGGAGGGAAGGAATCCAGTACTCTGCCACACATTGTACGACTTTAGGTGAAGCCTTTGACTTTGGAGCTCATTTTCCTCATCTGTAAAACTGGGGAGATTGAAGTACATAGCTAAATCCTAAGATTCATTGCAGTGAGAAATTTTTGTTCTTCCAAGTCTTAGATACTCTGGAATTTTTACACATATCTTCTCTTACTAGGACTAACATTAATCTTAAATACTTTAATTGTTTGCCCACCACCCATTTCCCTCTCCATTTCTCCATTTTGCTCTAGAAAGCTCTTATTGAAATGTTATACAGTGTGGGACGAACCTCTTTAGTCTTCTCCTCCAAGACAAAGTATCTACAGGACCTGACTGTGACGGGGTTGTCAGCGAGCCTCTTTCTTCTACTTGCTGGTTCATCCACAGTCTGTACAGTGAAGAGTGCTGGTTAATAAATGGCCTTTTGTTCAGAAGGTCAAGTGGAGCTACTATGGTGATGCTGCTAAAAGTAATTTGCAGTTAGAAAATATGTAATTCAGGGCAAGTTTTCTTATGAGATACCCTCTGACACAAGGTACCTTGTTGGGCATTTCTTATGAAAAGCTCCCTATGCCATTCCACACACTGAAGCCAGAGCTACAGCACAGGGAAGAATCATTTGTCTATATTTCACAAAGACTGCCTTGATCCCGAGGGGCGGCTGGTGGAGGGGGAGGGAGACTAAAAAAGAAAAAGGGCATTAATCCTGAAAAGTTCGCTGCTAATTGTCTTCCATTTCAGCACAGCCCCTTCAGTGCTATCACACATGCCCCATCTCCTTTGTCTGGTGCAGCTTTGCTGCCGGCTGTAGCCATCTTGAAATGTGCTGAGTGTGCTTTCTTTTGTAATGCATTCTGGGAATAGCATCATTTCTCTAACCCTGCATTTGCCCACCAGCAGTTGATACTAGTGATTCACAGCAAATGGAACTGATTGTCATCAATACCTCATGGGAGATGGTAGAAATAGTGGATGCTGATCTATTGAAAAATAACGTTTTCCCATCCATAGTTGTGTGTGTTTGAGAGAGATGAGAGGAGTAGTTAGAAGTTAATTTTAATTTCCTGGGGGGTGATGGTGGAGGTGGAGGTGGGGAGAAACTCAGTAGATTCATAGACTGTTAAAGCAGGAAGAAACCTGAGAATGTAGTCACATACTTATAGATTAAGTTGGAAGAGGCCTTAGAATGGAGAACATACAATATTGGCACTATAGAAGGAACCTTGGAACATAGTAAATAGACTTGCAGACAGTGCTGAAAGGGATTGTAGACCATAAAATGTTGGGACTAGAATGGACCTTAGAGAAGATGTAGAATAACCTCCTCATTTTACGGATAAGAAAGCTGAGACCCATAGAGGTTAAGTGGCTTACATCCCACAGTTAATAATAATGAGAATAATAATAAAATTTATATAGCACTTTAAGGTTTCTATTTTCTTCCTAACAGTGGTTATAGATTATACAAGTTATAGATTGTACAAGTATCTTTCTTTTACACTAGAGGAAACTGAGACACAAAGAAATGAAATAACCTGCCCAAGGTCACCAGCTAATAAATAGCACAGGATTTTAATCCAGACATTCTCATACCAAATCCAGGGTTTTTTGCTGATTAGAGACATAGCTATTTTCCATTCAACTCACAGCATGATATTTTAGTGCTTACTGAATTTGGCTCCACTGGTGAGTTGTTAGCAGTGAAAGTCAGGGTGGACTTGGGATCAGGAAGAACTGGGTTCAAGACCTGCCCCTAACAAATACTGAGTATGTAATCTTGGGCAAGTCACTTAACTTTCCAGTGCCCCAGAGGCAATTCTCTCAAACCCAGAGTTGCAGAGATCAAAGTAACAGAGGAAATAATTCGTCACTGAAGAAATTCCTAAACTGAGGAAATCACAGTTGGGGGAGGGAGAGAAGAGAGGAGAGTTATTGGTTAAATAGCATTTTAGTGACCAAGAGATTTGGCTGAGCACAGTAAGATTCTTTTCCACCCTCCAAGAGTACATGGTTTTCCGAGCATAAGCATCTTTGGTTGGGTGTATATTTTTTTTTTTGCAGGTGAAACGCAAGAGGCCATGCAGACTGGAAATACTTTCATGTCCTTCTGGGTCTATTCTCTTATCAATTTGCGTACATATTTCTATTGGTACAGATTGCAGCCCTTCTTTGCCTTAGCTGTGTGCTTCTTGGTTATATCTTCCTAGAAATTCTCCATGGTGTATTTGACCAATGAGCTAAGAGCCTTTTTTGATTCTGTTAATATTTTGGGAGTATCAGTTATTTTCTCTTGTCTCTTATTCTTGCCCCTTTCCTCCTTTCTAATCATAGCTGTCCTTGAGGATATGTTTTATGCCTTTTTTCCACACAAATCCTCCCTAGTAACATGGTGTAGTCTACTTAAGCATGTCTCTTGCCATTTGGGTCTCCTGCATTTGCCATTCTTCTAAGAGTGTTGTATTACACTGACATTTGGTATCACTAGGAGACTATTTTTGTTAAAAGGGGAATTTGGGGGGGACAGTGCGTGCTTTGGGATGTTTGAAAGAACCAAATGTGATCCCATTTGACTTCTTCCTTCTCTTTAGCTCTGGACCCATGCTACTGCATATCTGTAGTCCCTATAGTTCCTAGTTTACTTACAGATGATGCAATTTGAAATTGAGTGCCACACTTTAGGAAGGAAATTGGTAAGCTGGAGAGCCTCCAGAGACAGTCAACTAGGATGCTAGACCAGGAAATTGTGACCTATGAGGTTCAGTTGAAGGATCTGGGTTTTATAGCTTGGAGAAGAGAAAACCAAATGACTCAGTCAATAAGTATTTATTATATACCTGCTAACTGCCTAGGATACAAAGAAAGGAAAAAGACAGCTCCCGCTGTCAGGGAGCTCACCGTCTAATGTGGGAGGCAATAATTCAGGCAACTTTGTACAAACAAGGTATATACAGAGTAAATTGGAGATAATCTACAGAGGGAAGGCACTAGCATTATGGGGGACCAGGAACTATTTATTACAGAAGGTGAGATTTTAGCTGGAACCTGAAGGAATTCAATGAAAAAACATTCATCGAGGACCTCCTTTGTACCAGGCACTAAGGTGTTAAGGGGTGGGGATACAAATAAAAAAGAGAGAACTTCTTCCCTCAAGTTGCCTCAAATATAATGGGGAAGATGACATAAAAAAGGAAGATTAAAAGCTGAAAGGGGTATGAAGTTCTGTGGAGTTGAAGCCAAGCAGAACTGCTGATGGAAAGTGGAGACTTACCTGGACAGTTCATATCCCAGTCCTGTATAAAGAAAGGCTTTGGGAGGACTGTAGTGCTCAGTCTGTTGCAATAGTGCAGGCAAGAGGCAAAGAGGGCCTGCACTAGGATGGTGGCAATATCAGGGGAGACAAGGGGGCTTATTGGAAAGATGTTGTGAAGGCAGAATTGAACAGTCCTTGGCAACAGATTGGCTGTGGGGTATATGTGTAAGAGAGTGAGGAGTTGAGGATGATAGCTAGATTGTAAGCCTGGGTAACTGGGACAGTGGTGGTACCCTAGACTGTAATAGAAAACTTAGGAAGAGGGAAGGGCTTGGGAGAAAGATAATGAGCTCATTTTTTTGGACATTTTAAGTTTAAGATGTCTCTAGGGGATCCAGTTTGAGACTTCTAATAGGTAGTTAGAGAATTAAGAGAGTGAGAGAAAAGGACCCCACAGCCAAGGAGGTCAGGAGAGAGATTTTAGGGCTGGCAAAGTAGATTTGGAAATCATGGATGATCATTGAATCCTTGGAAGCTGATGAAATCACCAAGTGAAGTAGTACAGAAAGAAGAGGAGAAGGTACAGGACAGAGTACTGGGGACCTCCACCACTAACAGGTTTGACTTGGACAAAGATCCAGCCACAGAGATGGAAAAGGAGTGATCAGATAAGGTGGAAGCCAGGAGAGAGCAGTATCCCAGAATGCAAGGGAAAAAGAATCAAGGAAAAGCTGGTTATCAGTGTCAGAGGTATCAGAGGTCAAGAAGGATAAGGATTGAAAAAAGGTCATTAGATTTGGAAATTAAGAGATCACTGACAGCTTTGGAGAGAGCAGTTTCAGTGGAATGATGAGGTTGGAAGTCAGACTGAGAGAATTAAGAGAGTGAGAGAAAAGGAAGTGTAGGGATCCACAAAACATCCACGGATGATTTTCTTAAGGAATTTGGGTGACATGGGCATGTTTGTAGGCAAAAGGAAAGCAGTTAGTAGACTGGGAGAGACTGAAGTAACAGTGGAAGTGACAGAAGGGAGGAGACAGGATGGGATGGGATCACATATGCACGTAGAGGGGTTTGCTTTGACAAGGAAAAAGGCCCCCTCTTCAAATGAGATCGGGGTGAAGATAGCAGAAGAAGGCATCTGAATAATGGGACATGAGGAAAGAGAAGGCCCTCTTGGTGAGGGACCTCAATTTTTTTTTTCAGTGAAATAGGAGACAAAGTTCTCAGCTGAGAAAGTGGGGAAGGATGGCCATAGGAGGTCTGAGGAGGGATGAAAGTTTTGGAAAAGCCTCTGGTGAGTGGGATAGTGTGTCAGTGATCATATAAAAGAATTCCTTTTCTACATAAGGGGCCAGTTGAGATTATGTAACATAATTCTGTAGGGTATCTAGTAAGCCCAGTTCTGTGATTTCCCTCCCACCCCCAACTTCTTTTAGTAGCATGCAAATATGAACAAATGCAGCAGACGCAGGAGGAAGGCAAGATCAGTAGTAGGCTAAGGAGCAAAGTAATTTAAGAGGAGAATTTAGAGTTGTATTGGCTTAATCAAGGGGTCAAGATGGGGAGGGGAGGAAAGTCTCACTAGTACAAGGGTGATGGCCTGGAAGAGAACTGGAAGGTAGAGGGATTGGAGATCACATGGTGAGGATAAAGAACAGGGTTTGGGGTTAAAAGGCAGAAGGAGAGATGAAATGACAACAGATTGTGATCAGATAAAGGAATTTCACAGTTCAGGAACATGGAGGTGGTGCATTTGTGGGTGATGGCAAGATCAAAGTTATGACCATCTTTGTGGGATGGAGGAGCAGGTCATGGGAAATGAGTAAGTTGAGGAACTGGGAGGTTGGGGTGTTTAAGGGAGTATCATTATGTCTCATCATGAGGGCAGGAGTTGGGGAGGAGTGAAAGACTGTGAGGAGACAATGAACTCACTGAGGAAAGAAGGGGAGGGTCCTGGAGGTCCACTGACAAATTCGACCAGAATTTTAATTGGGTGGTAGGTATGGATTGAGTGAACCTCAAAGGAGAAGGTGCTACTGAGTAAAGGAGGTAGAAGGAGAACTTGTAAGTGGGGAGTAGTATTCTGACTCCTTCACTTTGACCAGTGAGCTGGAGGGAATGAATGTAAGTGAAATCAGTTCTGTGAAGGGTGAACATTAGGCTGTCAGGAGAAGGGAACCAGGTCTCAGTGAGAGCCAGAAAGTAGAAGGAATGGGAAAGAAAGTGATTTAGGATGAAAGGATGAATGTTACCTATGGAGCAGGCATTTCAGGGATTGCAGGTGACTGGGAATAAGGGGGACTGAGAACAGGATTTGAAAAATGAGAGCTAAAGGTTCTGAATCACTGGAACAAGGAAGATGTGAAAGGGTGGAATTTTGTTAATCAGTGAGGAATCAGTTCAGGTAGATATATGAAAGACAACTGTGTTCAGGTATTTGAAAGGCTGTCACACTGATGAAGAATTAGACTTGTTCTGGCCTTTCCTCTGTCCCTGAGACACAGCTCTTCATATCCTATCTCCTTAACTTGCATCGACCATTCCACATGCTTAGAGTCCATTGCCTTTCTTTAAGATGTTCTGCAGGAAGCCTTTCCTCTCTGCCTTCCCTTCCCTCACCTGCTAATGCCGTCCTTCTTTAATGATCTTTTATTTAACTGTCTTGTATATATTTATATTTATTTATTTTGTGCTGCATATACATATGTACATATGTAACTGTATATTGTACAGTCTCTACCATTAGAACGTAACATTTTAAAAATTAAATATTGCTTTGTCTTTGTACTTTTATGTCCAGCATCTCGAACATAGTTGGTACTTAATAGATACTTGCTGGTTGATTTCTGCCTAGCCACTGAAGGCAGAACTGGCCAGAAGTTGCAAAGAGGCAAATTCTACCTCTTAAATTATGCCTTCTAAGGAAAATCTTCATCATAGTTAGACCTATCCAGAAATAGAATAGATTGCCTAGGGAGGTCTTCAGTAATATTATTAAGAATAAAAAGCATTTATAAAGCATTTTAAAGTTGGACAAGTGCTTTACATATATTATCTCATTTGATCCTCACAACATCCTGGGAGGTAGGTGCTATTATTATCCCCATTTTAGAGATGAGAAAACTTTACAAATAAGATTTAGAGAGGAGTGACTTGCCCAGGGTCACATATCCAGGAAGAGTTTGAGATAGAATTTGAATTTAGATTTTCCTAACTCTAGGTCCAGTGCTTAACCCTTTGTATCACCTAGCAACTTTCTGCTCTTCAAAAAAATCTGAATAGTCAATTCTTAGGAATATTATCGAAGGGATTTTTGTTTAGGTGTGGGTTAAACCAAGTGGCTTCTGAAGTCTTTCCCAACTCTGAGATCCTATGATTTTCTCCCCATCACTCCCTCAAATGGAAATAAAATAGAAAGTGATGCCCTTCTGTATGTGTTAACTTCAGTTTCTAGACAATTACCTTGACTACCATTTATTCAGCCAATTTGAATTGTACAAAAGTGAAGGGGGCCACCTCATGAGGATCTTCAGGGCCCTATGAATGGAATAATGCAAGAGGGGCCATATGACCATGAGTTGGGGACCTCACACTGGGAATTCCTAGTCTCATATGGATTAGAGTGCACTACACTATGAGGTTCTCCCAAATTTTGAGATCTTTGTGATGTGGGATGGAATTAATTTATTAGATTGATCATGAGTCATCCCAAAAGAATTACAAGACTCAGTGACTCAGTTTCCCAAGTCTTATTGCAATACTGTGGGTGACCACAGGGAGAGAACCAGAAAAGTAGAAAGATCTCTCGAATAGGGAAAGGAAAGATAGTTATAGTATGGACAAACTGATTATCAGTCTCATTATAATAATATCCACCTTAGGGAGGTACATGGGAGGATTTATCTTAATTTGGAGTTCCTAGGGGCTTAAGCCAATCCCTGAGGTGGGTACCTTTTTCCATGGAGGTGTGTTTTGGGGGGTTACATGTCATAAGGTGAATCTGGGGACAAATTTGGCCTTTTCTGCTCTGTTAACTCAACTTGCCAAGGTCAGAATGTTTCATTCCCTGGCCTATCTTCAAAATATTTTTATTCATAGGTTATAATTTCTATATCCTAACTGTGTCATTGTTATAGTTAAAGTCTCTTTGACCTGCCACTTTATGTTCTTGTTATGAGTGCTGATTAATGTGGGTAACAAGAACCTAGGCTCTGACTTGTATTAATGAAGACACAAGTCTTAAGTTATCCATTAACTGGGGTCTGACTCCTTCTTAGAGCTCAGGTCTAAATTAGAGCTTGGGTCTTAGGTTTTTCTGTTAACCCCTTTTAGGTACTATTGATAGGTTATCTGTCAATCCTTTTAGCCTCCTCTATTACTTGGATTCCATTATAAGTTTTTCTTTAGCAGAAGGCATGTACTGACAAGTAATATAAAACAAGTTTGGAAAGGCAAGGTAGTGCCAGACCCTGGAAAGCCTTCCGTCCGGAGTAGAGAAATTTGAACTTGATAGGCAAGCCAGAGTCACTGAAGTGTAGCAGAGCAACATCTACTAATAAGCATTTGTTAAACAAGTAGCAGACACTGTGCTAGGTGCTGGGAATCCAAAGACAGAAGTAAAACACTCCTTGTTCTCAGTGAGCTTGATTCTAATAGAGGAGAGAGTCAGTCAATAAGCATTTACTAAGCTTCTGCCATTTACCCAGCACTGTGCTAACCACTGGGGATACAAAAAGAGGCAAAAGATAGTCCCTGCCTTCAAGGAGTACACAATCTAATGGGGATGAAGACAAGTAAACAATATGTACAAATAAGCTATATACAGGATAAATAGGAAGTAATTAAGAAGGAAGGCAACAGAATTAAGAGGAGCTTTGGGGATGGGGGGTGGTGGTACTTTCAGTAGAAGATGGGATTTTAGTTGGGACTTAAAGGAAGCCAGGGGAAGCAGTAGGTGGAGATAAATAGTGAGAGCTTTATAGGCATGAGAGACAAGTTAGAAAAAAATGCCTGGAGCTAAGAGTTGGAGTATTTTTTTTGTAGAATAGCCAGGAGGCCGGTGTCCCTGGATCACAGAGGGTGTAAGAAGATGGAAAGGTAGGAGGGAGGAGGGTTTTGAAGGGCTTTGAATGCCAATCAGTAACTTGTATTTGATCCTGGAGGCAACAGGGAGCCACTGGAGTTTATTGAATAGAGGTGGTGACATGATCAGGCCCGAACTTTAGAAAAAATCATTTTAGTCACTGAATGGAGGATAGATTGTGTAGGGGCCAAATCTAATATGGAGAGAGTTAATTGGGTAGCTCACCAAATATTGGGGTTCAGAAAATAATGAGGGACATCTAGGTACAAAGCTTCCTCTTCTCTGAACTGCCTTTTTTAGTTATTTCTCCCAGGCCAATGAGAAAGGAGCTTAACAGCCTCTTTTCCACAAACAACTCAGGTTTTATTGAATGGGAATAAAATACACAGCAAAGGTGAAATTAATAAAATCAAGGATAAGGGAATAGAGAAAAAGGAAAACGGATAATCTCCCTGGCTCTAACAAGGGCTGTCTCAAAACCCAAACTCGTTTTAAGCTCAGCTAATTCAAAGGGCTGGATTTAACTCACCACCAGGGGTCTGTAATTTCTATGGGAGTCAGTAGCCAGTCTATAGTTCGCTCCCAATGCTCTTCTAAGGCCAGAGAGAGACCAAGAGTGAGCTACTTCCTGTTGAGGTCCCTTTTTCTACCTTTTTCTCCCTCCCCTAAAGGGGAGGTCCTTCAAGTAGTGTGGCTGAGACTGGTTCCTTGTTCATGATGCAGTCCACAGCCTCTGAGGACAATCCTTCTCACGGTTGGCCAAGTTAGACTAGGTCTGACAGGGTGGGCCAGGTATGGCTCAAATCTAATCATCTTTAAGTGGGTACTTAGTAGTTTCTCATTCATACCCAATTCAAACACTACTAAATCAATCAAGTCGGACCCTAGGGCGTCTGCCAAATTCCATTATTTTACCACAATTGGAATGAGGAGAGACTAAAGGCTGGCAGACCCACCAGTAGACTGTTACAGTAGTGCAGGCATAAGGTGATGAAAGCCTATACCTGTAGTAGGCCTCCACCAGTCTTGGACGACCATGGATCAGCGCCTTGAAGAGCCACAGGCTTCAGTGTGGCTGTGCAGTCTGATACAGGAGCCGCAGCTCCTGAGTGACATAACTGGTAACTGCCACATCCTGTGTTGTATCTACCCCATGAGGAGTAGCTGGAGTGTCCTCTCCAGAGTGCTGGCCTGGGCAGATCAATATGGAAAACAAGCTGTTGCCCATGCAGCAGGTTTCCCCTCTCCCCGACATTGGTGGATCCAAAAGAGAGGCAGAGCCAATACAGTTTGGCACCAGTGCCACTGCAGGAGTTGCCAGAGGGATGTGATGTCCAACATCCAACTGCCTAAGGGACTCCAACTCCTGATTTTTCCTCAGGGTTAACTCCTGAAGCCTTTCCCATATATGGGTATAGCCTCAAGGCAGCAGAGGTTTAAAATCAGGGTTTCCTTCCCCTAGGCGGGCTGTCTGCCAAGGCTAAGGAGCCCCACCTGCCCTAAGCGACTGGTTTTAAGGTGCCAGTGACTTGCCTTCACCCCTTCTCCTGTTAGTGGAAACAGTTCCACCAGGAGTTGGGCTTCGGTTGTCAGAGGCTATTTGAGACACATGCTATTGGAGCATTTTATAGAGAGTGGGAGCTTATCCCCACTCCCACTCCAGCATGACAAACCTTTGGAACCAACAGCCTACACCTGTATGGTAGTAGTATCAGAGGAAAGCATGTACATAGGAATACACAAAATAGATACAATGTGATTTGTAGGGGAGGCACTAGAAGCTGGGGGCTTCAGGAAAGACTTTCTGGAGAAAAGTTGGCAGGACTGAGTCTTGGAGGAAACTAGAAGTAATAAAAGCTACAGATGAGGAGAGAGGGCCTACAGACATAAGGAAGATCAGTGCAGAGTCATAGAGATGGAAAATGAGGGGCCATATTTGAGAAATGTTACCTTGTGAAGCTGGGGGTTGGGAGATAATGAATTCTGCAGGAAAGCAAGTTTGATAGGACTGAAGAAAGCATGAAGGGAGATTGGAAAATTGTACCTTGGGGTTAGGTTGTGAAAAGCTTTCAGTGCCTAAGAAAGGGGTTTACATTTACTGTTTAAGGTAAGAGGAGCCACTGATGTTTATGAACAGGGAGAGACATGCTTAGACTTACATCTTGGTAGCTGTGTGGAGGATGGATTGGAATGGAGTCGGTTTTGAAGCAAGGAGGCTGCTTTGAAAGCTGTTATCATAGCTCAGGTGAGAGCTGATGAGAGCCTAAACCAGTGGTGGCTGTGTGAGCTAAGAGAAGGGAATGGATGTGGGATGGATAGGAGAGATATTGTAATGATTGGGATGATGCCACCTGCTAGAGACTTACTGTAGGAAAGCTCCAACATGAGGAGAGGACCGCTGAGGGCAGGACCATGCATTTTTTTCTTTGGTGTCAGGAAGTGACGTTTGCTGGTAGGAGGAAGAAGGGGGAGGCTGGTGCGCTGGCTCACTCTCTTTTGTGTGGACTCTGGCGAAGAGCAGAGCTGGGAATGCTCTCTCCCTTTAATAGATAGATGAATCAGGCCTTTCTCTCTCTCTTTACCAAATTCTTATTCTCCTTAATAAATGCTTAAAAGTCTAACTCTTGCAAAAGCTTATAATTTATTGGTGACCACTCATTAGATATTTTAGACAGTTTAGCTAGAATTTTAGCCCTTTACAATATGAAGGATGAAAGGAAAAAATGAATGAGTTGACACCAAGCTTGCAAACCAAGGGTATTGGTGGGATGGTGGAGTCATTGACAATAAATTGGGAAATTTGTGGGAAGTTTGGAAGAGGATTGAATTATTTAGAGGAAAAATAAGGAGTTTGAGATGCCTACAGGACAACCAATTCAAAATGTCCACTGGGTAGACTGGATCTTGAGAAAGAGACTAGGGTTGGCCATATACACCTAGTAGTTATCTGCACAGAGATGATTAAACCCATGGGAGCTGATGAAGCCACTGAGATAGTACATGATAGCCATGATCAGGTCTGTACTTTAGGAAGGTCAATCAGTCTGGCAGCTTTTGAAGGGTAGATTAGAATGGAGACAGGAGAACCTGTTAGGAGGCCATAGTCAGATATATGGTTATGGCAGCCTCTTCTATGGTGGTGACAGTGGATTTAGAGAGGAAAGGATACAAGTTTTCTTGATAACCAGAAACCACTAGTGGTGCTGGAAGGAGTACCTGATTGACTGACACTCCACTGAGTATGGCTAGGCTTTCTTTGATGGCATGGCTCTGAGAAACTTATTTCAGGGAATGCTGGACAAATGGACAATTATTGCAGGCATTTTTATTGTTCTAATTTATGAGACTGTGATTCTCCCCGCACCCCCCCCCCCCCCATGGCAGTAAGCAGCCTGGGAAAGCTCTCAACTAAAGGTGTTGAAATTTAATTGTTATGAGGAGGAGGTAGGATTTAGCCAATTCTTTCTCAGGTTGTCTCTTTAAGGGCAGTTACAAGTCCTTTTGTTTCCAAGATACCGCTGTGGAAAGTACCTGCTTGTTTATTGCACCCCATATCCTGTAGAGGATTCCTAGGAGGCTAGAATTGGAAGAGTCCTTAGAATGCTAGCACATGGATTGTGGATCTGGGAGGTATCTTAAGACGTGGACTATTAGACCACAGAATGTTAAACCTGAAGGAATCATCTAGTCTCCAGCTCATTGGCCCAGAGGGCTTGCCCATTGGTACACAGCAATGTGTATCAGTCCTGAGAGCTGAACCCAGGTCTTTTGACTACACATCTGTTTCCACTGATTTTTCTTAAAGAACTAGGCTGGAATAATTCCACTTTTCCTTTCTTCTCTGAGTACCCACTAAAAATTTCCATTGTTATGGTTTAGCTTTTAGTTCATTGCCATTATGAAAGGATGGTTGTGGAACTTGACAAAATAGTTTGCCTTCGTTCTTGGTTACACCTTAGCTTTCTGTGCCAGCATAGGAGAGTGGTCAGTGGGCTGGACTTGGATTTAAGAAGATCTGGTTTGAATCCTTCCTCCTGCTTGGTCATAGTGTGCCTCCAGGCCTTTTCAGATCCCTTCCATTGCTAAATCTGTGGTCCCATGATCTTCTTTGAAAAAGATTGTCCACAAAGAATTTTAGCTGTTCTTTAGCTGTTCAAAGATGTGGCACCAGCATGGCCTAGTGAGAATAGCACTAGACTTCATTCAGGAGACCTGGGTTCAGGTCTTGCCATCGGCACTTTCTAACTATGGGACAGTGGGCAGATCACTTTCTCTCAACTTCAGTTTCCTCTTCTGTCAAATGAGGAGGTTAGGTTCAATGATTTCCAGCTCTGGCATTCTTTTCTCAACTGAGTTATGGAGAGTCGGAGTGGTATGTGAGAGAGGAATTCAGGAGAGCTGTAGATGTGGACTTTTTTTCAAGATAAATAAAGAACTGCCCTCTGTTCTGAAGTTAGCCAGTTTGAGTGTAGGGTTGTGGTTTGCTTTTGGGGGTGGAGATTAGACATATCTCTTCTGGGTGGAAACAAGTCTCCATTAATTGTTATCTCAGTTCTTTGAGCAAACTCCCTGGAGGTCTGGCCCCATACTTCTGATCTGTGGATAGAAAGGCAGAACTCCTTCAGTCAGACCAGAAGTGAGAAGGGTGGGCTCTGCCACACCTTGCTCAGAATATTTGTCCTCAGGCTTAAGATGGGTTCTCATGTGGTTCATGTTAAAAGTCAGGTAGATCCTGTGTAAATGTCCTTTCTGTTCCCTGTTTCAGGACCAGTCCATCATGCCTGAAGTCAAAGACCTCTCAGAAGCCTTGCCTGAAATGCCAATGGATCCCATTACAGGAGTTGGAGTGGTTGCTTCTCGGAACCGGGCTCCCACAGGCTATGATGTAGTAAGTAAAGGCTATCAATTGTACATTCCACAGGTATTTATTACACATATCTTTCTCTTCCACATTACCTATTCCTTGGAGATTCCCATTATCCTTACAGCTGAAAATGTTAATTCCTCTTTCCTTAGTTTTTTCTCCTAGATTTATCCTTTTTCACTATCATGCTTTTGGGTCCAACTGATTGTGAGTTGTCCCAAAATAATTACAAGACTCAGTGACTCAGTTTACCAAGTTTTATTGAAATGCTGTGAGTGATCACAGGGAGAGAACCAGAAAAGTGGAAAGGCATCTCTCAAATAAGGAAAGGAAAGACAGTTATATTTATAGTATGGATAAATTGATTATCAGTCTCATTATAGTAATCTCCACCTTGGGGAAGTACAGGGGAGGACCTGTCCTTCTCATTATAATATTCTCCACCTAGGGATGTTTCAGGGGAGGGTTTATCCTAATTTGGAGTTCCTGGGAGTCCTAAACCAACCCTGAGGCAGGTACCTTTTTCAGGGGAGGTGTGTTTTGGGGGTTTACATGTCATAAGGTGAATCTGGGGACAAACTTGGCTTTTTCTGTGCATGTCTCTTTCTGATTCCTCTGGCTAGTTTCAAAACATCTCCATTTTTCATTAGAATTTCTATAGGTTTTCTTTTTCCTTTATTGTTATTTTGACCTGACCCATTCTGGTCCGTTCTAGATGTTGATCACTGTGGTTATGAGAACCTAACGTAAATTATCCATTAACTGGGATCTGACTCCCTTTTAGAGCTAGTATCTGTATTAGAGCTTGGGTCTTAGGTTTTTCTATTAACCCTTTTTTTTGCTTCCTACATCACTTTCTCCTATATAATAATTATTTGTGTACATATCACATTCTCCCTTCCCCTCATTAGATCTTGGCATGACCAGTTGTTATATAGGGGAGATTAGTCTGATAGTGGGGTGTGTGTGTGTGTGTGTGTGTGTGTGTGTGTATGTGTGTGTATTTATCAAGGATGGGTTGGAGTTGGGAGAAAATGGAAGTGGGAAGACACACTATGGTGGCCATTGCTAGAGGCATCCTGGTTAATGTATAACAACTGGCCATCTGGGGAAAAGAAAGGATTCATGACAGACTTTTAACAAAATAATAAATAAAACCCTGATATATAGTATTTCCTGATTTCTGAGATTTAAATGATCATGCTATAAATTTAACAATCAACTCTCACTAGCTGAGCTGGCTTCCACCCCCCCCCACCCTCCCCCACCCCCCAGCCTTGTCCAAGTCATGGGATTACTGAACACCTATACCACCATGATGACAGCGGGAGGAGAGGGGAAGGGGAGCAGATGTGAGAGATTTTAAAATATAACCACTAATCATCATGTCAATAGTGGGGGGATTTACCCCCAGCTTTACTTATTTTGGTGTGTTAGAGTTGGTTGTGCTGTTAGATTATTAAGTAAAACTTGACAATAGTTTAGATAAGTACTAGCTTATTTTAAGAGGGAGTTCATTTTTAGTAAAAATCGAACAGCAAAGCATCTGAGGTCATCTTATTTTTTGCATCCTTTTTCCTCTTTATAATTAGTTATACTCCAGTGTACTGCAGATGTGCAGCAGAAATACATGTACCAAACTCCAGATCTAACAGTAAAGACCAGCCGTCCTGGGTAGAAAAGAGTATTTCTGGGAGAAGAATTCAGGTACCATCACAGTCCCATTGTAGTATATGTTTTTTGATAAGAAGGTAAAATATTTGGGTAGAAGTGTCAGTGCTGTCTTTTGTCAGAAACTGGCTAAATGTTTTATGTCCATTATTTTCTTCAATTGGTTGAGAACCAATAATAAATTTTAAAGGAAATTCAGTTCAAGAAATATTAAATGCCAGCTATGTGTCAGGCAGGTACTTTGCTGGGCACAGGGAATACAAAAATAATAATAATACTAGCATTGCATAGGTTTGTAAAGTGCTTTACAAATGTTATCTCATTTGATCCTTGCAACAGCCCTGGGAGGCAGGTGCTATCATCTGTGCTTTACAGATGAGGAAACAGACAGACAGGGATTGAGTGCCTTGCCTAAGATCACTGGGTAGGCCCAGTAAGTGTCTGGGGCTGGATTAGAACTCGGGCTTTCTGACTCCATGTCTAGAACGCTATCCACTTTGACAACAAACTACTGCCTAAGAGGAAGTAAGACACAGTATTTTCCCTCCTTACAGTGTAATGAAGAGAAGGATAGGAGAGAGGAAGGGAAATGAAATACATCCACATACATATTATTTAAGGTAGCATATAACAGGCTAAAGGTGAAACCTGGACTAAATACCCTAAAAATACTTTAGGAGGGAGAGTTAACTTACAACTCAGTGGAAGAGATAAGGCTTTTGGAGGAGTTGACACCTGAGTAGGGCATGAAGTGAAGTAATACATAAAAGGACAGGCCATGGGAGAAGCTAGTTTTACAGTTTTGAATCTTAGCTACTTTCTGATTTCAAAGCACTAATTGAATGTATAACTTATTAGTAAACTCTTGGAGGAACAACAGAAATGTTACTTATTTACAGAGAGAATATCCAGGCAGTGTGGTTTAGTGAGTAGAGAGCTGGTTTTGAAGCCAGGAGGACCTGGGTTCAGGTCCTGCTTCTGATACATACTGGCTGTGTGACCTTGTACAAGTTGTCTGTTCTTTCAGTGCCCCAGATGATTCTAAAACTGTGAGTTGAATAGAAGGCACTGATCTGCTTTGGCAGGAGGAATTTCCTCACTCGGGGAGTTTCTTTTGCCAGTGAAAGCACAGGTCGTCTCCTCATATCTATCCATTTGCTTGAAAGGGTCCATGTGGAGGGTGTGTTCACCCTGCTGAAATAATGATCTCTCTGACCCTTAGTTTCATCATCCTGCCCTTTTGAACAAGTGGATATAAAGAAGCAAGACACGAATCAAGTGGAAAAATGTGAGGTCAAGAAGGTTATCTGTGAGACACTGGACTGACACTTGAGCCTCGAGAGGGCTCCCACCTATTGTATCAAGTACCTTTGGGAATGGGGCTGGATAAGTAACCTGACTGGCTCATTTCTTGATATTATGCTTTGACAACTATATAGTTTGTTTACATAATCTTTTCCCCAAAAACCTGCCCCTCCCCTCAACTTCTCTATTTCTCTGGTTGGCCCCACTATATCCCAGCCATTAGGCTTGAAATCTTGAGGTTTTCTTTGGCTCCTCCCCAGTCATATCAAATCAAATCTTATTGATTCTATCCTGACAATGTTCCTTGTGTTTATACAGGTTTTTTCCATTCTCACTGGCATTGTGTCTGCTCTAATTCAGACTCTCTATCTTCTCTTGCCCGGACCAATGTAGCATCCTTTTAGCTGGTCTCCTTGCCTCCAATCTCTCACCTTCCCAGTTCATTCTTCATACTACTGACAGAATAATGGCACAGTCTGACGGAGTCATTCCTCTACTTACCCGCCTTCATGCTGCATGACTCCCTGTTGTCCACTGGAAATGATACAAGGCCCTTTGCTGGGCATTTCACATTCTCTGCAGTAAGCAGTTCCAGGTGATTTTTGTAGCCTTCTTTCATATTACCCTCTCTCTGATCCCCAATTCCAACCAAACTATGCTATTTACTGCTCCTCAGTCGTATGTAGATGGCTTTTGCCTTGTGAGTATTCTGTTCACCACACCTGAAAGAGACTTGTCCCACATCTCCATCTCTTGATTCCCTTCCCTTCCTTCAAAACCCAGCTGGAGTGCCACCTCCCTGATAACCAGTCCTTCTCTATGTAATTTCTCTCTAAGTTTTCCTATGCACTTGTCACATACTAATCTGTTTTTATAGTTATTTGTGGATCTGGCTTATCTCCCTACTGGATCATAAGCTCTTTGAGGGCAAGGACTAGGCCATTTTTCATATTTGCACTACCAGCATGCCTTAGAGATGAGCTTATAATACATGTTTTGTTGAATTGAACTTTGGGAATCCTGGTTGCTTTTTATCTTTTATTTTAATTGGTTGGTTTAGGGTTTGTGGGCAATAAATTAACTTTTAAGTTTTCATCTGCAGGAATTATTGGTAAATCTGAGTAACAGAATTTAACCTTGCCACTTATCTCTTAACTCTCTGTTAAGTACCAATGAATTTATATTAATGATGACTGATTTTTACAAAGAACTTTATATACATTATATCACTTATGTCTCACAACAACTCCAAGATAGGTAATATAACAATGATCACCCCCATTTTACAGATTAGAAAACTGAGGCTCAGAGAGGTTAAGTGACTTGCCCTAGTTCACATAGAGACAAACAGCACATTTATTACAAATACAGGAAAATAACAAAAAAATCTTTCTCTCACTGTAATGTAAGGGGATAGGGTAGAGGGGCATTGTTTGGGTTGGGGTTTTTTGTACTTTTTTGCTGTCCAAAATATTGTACAAAATCCAAGATGTTTTGCTTTTGATAGATATGCATAATAAAGGCTCAAAAGTGAGCCAAATGGGTGGAGAAAAATAAAAATAAGCTTATTTCTTAGACTTACCATTTGCTCTGCCTCAAATTCATGTGCATGATGATTCAAAAAGAATCTTGGGAATTTCTAAGCCTAAGTTAGATAGTTTTATGGGACAAAGGACTACAATCTTATTGCTAAATAAAAGAATAAAGAGAAAGGACTGAAACTTAGCCATAGAGGAACTCTGCTTGGCTTTTGTTAGCTGTGCCCTTACTAGGGAGAAGCCTCTAGTTACTATACCATAGGAGAATGGAGCTGAGATGGCTAAAGAAATGAAGCCCAGCAAAGGGCATGAAATCAGTGGAGACCATAGCCAGCTGAGAGCCAAGAGATAGATAGCAACAGACACACCAGTGACATACTTGCCTGGTCAGGACCAGTCCCAAGGAGGGAAGTACAATGGTTATCACCAGAAAATATTGGGTGATGCAGCATAGGCAGCATGAGTTGCTCCTCTGTATGTGTGTCCTGGCCACATGTAGTTCCTATCCATGTCTTTGCTTTGAACCAATTTGTGTCCTTTGACTGGAGGGGGGAAGGACATTTGTTAGGGGTAGTAAATTAGGCATAGTTAGTGGATTGAACATATTCTACTTTGAACCTGGAGTAGCTATTCTGGGGCAGTGGGTGGAAGTGGGAAGAGAAGGGTGTCACCAAAAAAAAAAAAAAGAGAAGGGTGTCACAAGTGGGAAAGGAAGTTCTAGGTGATATTCATATGTATGTTGCAAATATACTTATTACACAGCTAATATATGGCAGAACTACTAGGTATAACTAAGTCTTCTAGTCAGTGGAAAGTATTTCTTAAGCATCTGCTCTTTGCTGGGGATACAATGAAAGGCAAAAGACAGTCCTTGCTCTCAAAGATCTCCCATAGCAGGAGACAACATGCAAACAACTATATACAAACAGATGTATACAAGATAAATTTGATGTAATCAATAGAAGGAAGGCACTAGCATTAAGGGGGATCAGGAAAGACATTTCAGAAGGTGGGATTCTTAGCTGGAACTTGAAGGATACCAGGGACGCCAGGTAATGGAGATGAGGGGGAGCATTGTAGGCATGTAGCACAGCCAGCCAGTGAAAATACCAGGAGTTGGGGATAGAGAGTATTGTTTGAAGAGCAGCAAGGCCAATGTCACTGGGTCACAGAGTATGTGTTGAGGAGTAAGGTATAAGAAGACTAGATAGGGGAGCATGAAGGGCTTTGAATGTCAAACAAAGCATTTTGTAATTGATCCTAGAGTTAATAGTGATTTACTCAAGTTTGTTGCATGGGGACATGACATGGGAACATGTATACTTATTGGAAGATCAATCTGAGAGCCAAAGAGAGTAGGGGGAGACTTGATAGAGGGAGACCAATGAGAAAGGTGTGAGATAATGAGAGCCTTACTAGGGTGGTGGCAGAGCCAAGAGAGAAAGGGGCATTTTAGAAAAATGTTACAAAAGCAGAATCCAAAGACTTGGATACAGATTGGATGGGGGTGGGGTGGCAGAGAGTGAGGAATCCAGGATGATACCTAGGTTGCTAAGCCTGAATAACAGGGAGGATGGTGGTGCCCTCAATGGCCATAGTAAAGATAGAAAGGGAGGAGGTCTTGGGGAGGTGTGTGGTAAGGAGGAGGTAATGAGTTCAGTTTTGGACATGCTGAGTTTGAGATGTCCATGGAACATCCAATTTGAGATGTCCCATAGGCAGTTAGAGTTGGGAGCCCTGGGGATGCCTATGCTTAGTATACATTCTAGTTAAAATTCCAACGTACCTTCCTCTGTCTAATGAGTAAAATGAACAAGAATATTTCATTGTTTTCCTGTCTAGATTGTATCTGTATTTGTGAAAGTATGACACAGGTTTTTTGGGGGGTAATGTTATATTGTTACTTTTCTTACTATACTATTTCATAGTATTATATCTGTGGCCATAGTTGTTCATTGTAAAATGTCTTTGCTTTCAATTAATTTGTGTCCTTTGGATGACTGAGGACTAATACAGAAAAACTTGAAAATAAATAAAATAAAAGTTTCCACACAGATATCCTTGTATTTACCCAACTTCTTCCTAGTCTAAGTTGGAACATTTCTTTTTGGTTTTAAACACAAAATAATCTTTCAGAAAATAATCCATGAGTCATCTGATTCCTGATGGGCTTCATCCTGCTTTGGGTGGCAGATGAGAAGGGAGAAAGTTTTTCATCTTTTTATTGTGATATCCTAGGATTGCAAGGGGCAAGAATGTAGTCTGATAGCTGAACAGGAATTCCCTCTACAACATTTCTAAGGTAGTCATCCAGCCCCTATTGGATGACCTCCAGTGATAGGGAACTCACTACCTCCTGAGGCAAACCATTCCATTGTTGGATTACTTTCATTTTAATAAATTCTTTGTCACTTCAAACTCAAATCTACCTCTTTGCAACTTATACTTGTTCCTAGTTCTGCCTTCTGGGGCAAAGCAGAGGACATGTAATCTTTTTTTCCCCTCTGAATAGCCCTCCAAATCTTGGAAATACTTGTCATCTTTTACCCCCCTTCCCACTTGTCAAAATATTAGATCATAAACTCCTGGAGGGCAAGAGTTAATGTACCTTGAATTACATATTGTACCAAAACCACAGGTAGATAGACAGGTGTTTAATAAAAATGAAATCAAAGCATCTGGGACCCTTTCCAAGTGGTGTAAGCATTATAGTAATGTGAATGGAATAGACCACTATAGAGAGATGAGCAGATGGGACAATGTATATGTTTTTATTATATATACATATATATATACACACACATACATACATACATATATATACACACATACACATATACATATATATACACACACATATATATACATATATACACATATATACATACACACATATATGTGATGTACATATATGCATTTATATACTTATATCTGTGTATGTGTGTGTATATATATATGCATTTATATGTATATATTCAGAAATCAAAATGCTATAGAAATGTCAACTTTATTCAGGTGCTCCATGGTAACTTAATACCTAAGGCAAAGTACTAGGGGTTTATGGTGGCAAGGAAGAAGAAGCATTTAGACAGATAGAAATAGATTGGAAGAGGGATACCTGCTAGGGACTTTAGTGGGACATCTATCTGCCTGTCACATTTGTCTGTGGGAGTATTCCCTGCACAGTGTAAAGGGTGTTGTGATTAGTCAGTATGCTCTGATAAAGGTACAGAAAGTATTTTAAGTGCTGTGATAGCAGAAATGAGCTCCCAGTGAGTTAGCCACCAGATGGACTGCTGACCCTAGATAGATAGGGTATCTAGGTTTAAAAATGAACAAAGGTTTGAATTCTACTCAAGGTAAAAGATCTCAAATGCCCATTTATAAAGGTTAATTTAATTGCTTTGTTTTTCTCTAGGTCAAAGAGAATTTCCTTGGGGGTAGGGCCTGGAGAATACTTGTTCAACTTTTGAATTTATTGACCCTACTGTATAGCCTTCTATGAAACAGAATATGGCTGTGGAGGACAGATGCTAAAATCACTTTCCCTGTCAACCCAGCAGGCATGGGATTATATCTAAGAGCAGTACAATTCCTGTTTTCCTTCATTGTTGGGGTCAGGGGAGGGAGGAGGGATTTTAAAAATAATTTTTATATCTTCCAGTGCTTACTAAAGGTCCTTTGCACCACAGTAGGCTCTTAACAAATGTTTGTTTATTTAATTTTAGAGTAGACAAGTTTAGCATGCGTGCTCTGGAGATGACAGAGGTTAAAAAAATGACAGTTCCTGTTCTAAAGGAAAATACTGTGTATGGGGGAGGGGCAGAATAAGAAATACACCACTAACTTTAAGTATAGTAGAAAAAGCACTGGATTTGAACCTTACTTTATAGTCACTGAATCTCTCTGGGCTTCATCTGTGAAATATAGAGGGAGAGGCTGGTCTGGATGGTCTTTAAACTCTCTCTCAGGTATAAACTCTATGACCCTATCTATGATGCTAAATTATTATAGGTTAAGTTAGCATGTGATAAATGCATAGGAAAGAGCAAAGAGGTGTGAGATTCAAGGACAGGGGATTTCAGTAGGTTCAAATAGAAGGGCAGGAGAGGATACGTGTGGGTGTGGGTTTGTTGAAGGAAGGGATGAGTTCCCTTATTCATAGATGACAAGTTTTCATGGAATCACAATACAATAAAAAGTAACAATAACAACAACAACAATGCAGTATCTCTGGGTTGTCGTGATCATAATGAGTTTCTGTTCTCTTCATAAAGTCCTGTAGGTGGAGGGAGTGTTGACTCTTGGCTTTTATTCTACATTAATTTGCTCTTCTGAATGATCACACCCAGAATCCAGAAACTGAGGCTGCAGCCTTTTTTGTAGGAAATAACTCTACTAACCAGCAAATTATTTGGATTTTTTCATAGCCATATTTTTATATGCTTTTCAGTATATTCCTTTCCTAACAAAGTTGTATGTGTGTGTGTGTGTGTGTGTGAGTGAGTGTGTGATGTTGGGAGGGGAGGAGAATGTTTGGCAGTGAGGAATCATGGGACTGAACTCCCATTGTAATGCTACCTATATGATTATCATTGCCTGTATGCCTCAGTTTCCTTATTTGTAACATTTAAATTATAATTTTTGGACTCTTTACCCCATAGATTTGTTCTTAGGAAAGTACTTTGTAAACCTTTAGCATAAGTTGTTTGTCCATGGAGGCAAGGTCAGGTCATAGAGCACTGGATCTGGTTTGGAGTCCTGACTGCTACTTATTAGCCATGAGACTGGGCAAATCACTTTGCATCTCTGAGCCTTAGTTTCTTCTAATGTAAAATGTACTTGTACTGCCTACCTTGCAGAGATGTTGTGAAGAAAATGTTTTATAACCCCCCAAAATTATAGAGAAATTAGAATTATTTATTTTGTATTAGGGAGTGAGATCTTCTAGAGGCTTTTATCTATGACTATGACCTCAAGGTACTGAGAGGCATATTATTTAAGATGCATTAAGCCTCTCTTGTAGGCTCCCCAGGTACAGGGTATAGATATGATTTCTGCCTTTCAAACTTATTTATCCTGTAATAAATGTCAGAGGAGCTATGGAAAAATTGGAACACTAATGCATTGTTGGTGGAGCTGTGGACTGATGCAACCATTCTGGAGAGCAATTTGGAATTATGCTCAAAGGGCTATAAAGTTCTCCATACCCTTTGACTCAGCAATACCACTATTAGGTCTTTTCCCCAAAGAGAGCATTAAAAAGGGAAAAGGACCAACATGTACAAAAGTATTTATAGCTGCTCTTTTTGTGGTGGCAAGGAATTGGAAATTGAGGGAATGCTCATTAATTGGGGAATGGCTGAACAAGTTGTGGTATATGAATGTAATGGAATACTATTGTGCCATAAGAAATTATGAGAAGGCAGGTTTCAGAAAAACTTGGAAAGACTTACATGAATTGATGCTGAGTGAAGTGACCAGGACCAAGAGAACATTGTACACAGTAACAGCAACATTGTGTGATGATCAACTGTGATAGACTTAACTCTTCTTGGCAATACAATGATCTAAGACAATTCCAAAAGACGTGATGGAAAATGCTCTCCAAAACCAGAAAAAAAAAGAACTATGGAATCTAGATGTAGATTGAACCATACTATTTCTTTTTTTTGTTTTTCTTTTTTCCATTTTGCTCTGAATCTTCTTTCACAGCATGACTAATGCAGAAATACGTTTAATGTGATTGTACATGTATAACCTATATCAGATTGCTTGCTGTCTTGGGGAGGGAGAAAACTATCTCTACATGTAACTGGAAAATAATAAAATACTTTTATGAAAAAAAACCTTATTTATCCTGTTCAATAGTAAGTTATAGTTTGGTTTCACATGATACTTTTTTCTTTTTTGTTTTTAATAATAAACATTTTTATTTAAAGTTTTGAGTTCCAGGGGGGAGTTAGTTGGCACAGTGGATAAAGCACAGGCCCTGGATTCAGGAGGGCCTGAGTTCAAATTCAGCCTCAGACACTTGACACTAGCTGTGTGACCTTGGGCAAGTCACTTAACCCTCATTGCCCCACAGACCCCAAAGTTTTGAGTTCCAGTTTCTATCTCTTCCTCCCTCTCTCCCTTCCCCCCTTCCTGAGGTAGTAAGCAATCAGATATAGGTTATATATGTGCAATTATGTAAAACATTTTTACATTAATTATTTTGCATAAGAAAATTTGAATAAAATAAAGCATAAGAAGGTGAAAATAGCATGCTTCAGTTTATGTTCAATCAATATCAGTTCTTTCTTTGGCGGTGGATAGTATGCTTCGTGATTAGTCCTTTGGGATTGTCCTGGATCATTGTATTGCTGAGATTACTTAAGTCATTCACAGTTTTTCATCAAACAATATTGCTGTCACTGCACAATGTTCTCCTAGTTCTGCTTACTTCACTATACATCAGTTCATATAAGTTTTTCCAGGCCTTTCTGAAATCATCCTGCTTATCATTTCTTATAGCACAATAACATTCCATCACAGTCATATACCACATCTTCACAGGGTACTTTTTACCAGAACTCAGAGCATTCTCATACACATTTTATCCTCCATGAGGAGGCAAAGAGAAGGTTGTTAGGGTATCCTTATTTTCCAAATAGGAGTAGAGGCATAGAGAGTCTTTGTAGTTTAGAATCATAGAATCTCAGATTTGGAAAGGACGTTGTATTTTGTAATAGACCTAGATTACTGGAGTTAGAAGGAATTTTAGAACATAGAATTTTAGAACATAGCATCAGAGGGGCCTTAAATTACTTGTTGGAACGTGAGATGTTAGAGCTGGAAGAGATCTTAGAGGTCAGTGGGACCAATCTTTGCCCAGAGGTATTAAGGCTGTATTGTCCCAACCAGAGTTCCGATTAGAACCCAGATTTCTAGTGGTCTTTACTGGGCTCACCTGAGATTTTTTTGGACATCCCAAGCTATTTATTTGTTTACTTTTGGTATTGAGCCTAGAAATCCCCCTTATGGTTGTAGTGGCCACCTACCAAATGGTATGGGCTACAGCCATCAGTTAGGCCATGTTGGGCCAGTCGTGGCTTTATCCAAATGACATGTTTAGGGGCATGAAAACCAGAGTAAATCAGTCCAAAAGAAATCCTTCAGGAAAAGAGTCCAGTGAAATGTAAACAAATGCTGGTTTTCTATCATCGTAGATTTGTCTCATGTCACTGAGTATGTCAAGAATTTGGAATGAGTTGGATGACTCATCCCTTCTGTGCTATGGGAAACCACTGCTTGTTTTGGGGGGAGGGGGTGAAGCCCACGAAACTATTTCAGATTTCGTTTTTATTCCTGCCTATGTGTGTTTATGAAGCAGAGCTGCTTACTGTTTCAAACATTTATCTCTGTTTATCCTAGACAGTCCTTTGTGGACTCCTGCATGCACTAGCTCTACACCACGGTGCCCTGCAATCTATTCATCATGACAGCAGGAGCTTATTGTAGCTTGCTCTTTTCCTCTTGCTCTCTCTTTTTCTATGTTTTTCGCACTCCTTTTCTATTTCACATGTCTTTTTTGCTGTTCCCTTTTTTTTGGCTCTTCTTGCTGTATTTTGCTTGTTTTTGAAGATAAACAAACCGATATAACATGTACCCTAATTACTACAGAAACTGCATTTCCTGAACAGTCTGTCTAAGATAATTGGAGGTTTTGAAAGCTCCACTTACCCTACTTGAGGGTCTTTGTGGATACCAGCAAAGGATAGACCCTGATGCAAGAGGGTGAATGAGTCAGCTTTGCATAAAGTCAACTATCAATTTTAGTGGGATAGATTTCCAGTAGGAAACTATTCATTAATACTATAAAATGAATTGGCATGAAACTGGGGAAAGAAGGCCAGGTTTGGAGTCAGGACTTACTAGCTGTATCATCCTTAGGGCAAGACACATCCTTTGTCTGAGTCTCATTTTTTCCTATGTAAATGGGTACATGATTATATAGATATGTATATTAATATTAATATATTATATAAATTTACTGCATACCTTACACTGTTGTTTTGGGGAAAGCAGTTTAAAGTTTATAATATGCCCTACAATGAGAGTTACCACTGTGGGTAGGACCCCTGTGGGAGGAGGTAGTGAGTTTCTCACTGGAGGTCTTAAATCAGAAGTGACAATCACTTCAGGGGTGGGGATGTTGTGAGAATTCCTGCTTATGTACAATCTAATGTCACAGACACCTGAGATTCTATGACCCTTTGATTTAAGAGCTCTCCAAAAACAACCTGTTTACTTTTTTCATGACAATCCTATTCACCCACTTTGCTAGAGGTCCACAAAAGAGTGGGTTCTCCTCTTTTAGGTGCCTCACTCAGGAACCACTGCCATTTCTACTTCCCTAGTGTTATTTCTCTCCAAGCCATCCAGCCCACATATGTCCTTTAGATCAAAACTTCTTAAACTATGGGCCATGATCCCCTATGGGGCCATGAAAAATTTGGCAACAGTAAAAGGTTAATGTATGCCTGGGTCTTGCAAAATTTTCTCAGGCAAAAATGGGTCACGAGTGGAAAAAGTTTAAGAAGCCCTCACTTAGATGGCCAAATGCACATCATTATGATGGCAAAGTATATTTGTGGGTTTGTCCAGGTCTTTTGCTATTTACTAAATCTGAACTCAGATAAATCACTTCTTACTGGGTCTTAGTTTTCTAAACTGTAAAATGATTTAACTAAATTGAACTAATCATCTAAACTAAATAATCTCTGAGGTCCATTTTGAACTTTGAGATCAAAGATCATAAAACATTCAGGCCTCTTGTTACATGAAGCTCTCCCCAGTTTCATCTGTGTGTTTATGTTTTGAAGTCAGAAGACCTGGGTTGCGCTGTCACTTACTAGCTATATAACCTCAGGCAAAACCATTTCCTCTCTCTGGGCTGAGGTTTCTTCCTCCTATAAAATGGAGGTGTAGGGGAGAGTCCCCTTAGAGGATGCCCTTAGGGTTCCTATCAGCTCCTAGCCCAATGATCCTGTGACCTGGAGAGAGCATGGGAATAAGACCCCTGAGATTGTTGCTCCAGCTTTCTTGAGGCTATTCGGATCCCTGTACGTGAAAGACCCATGCCTACCCTGCAGCCTCATCCCGGAATAACCACCAACTGATTCATGCTTCACAGACTGGTTTATTTTCAGAGCCAGAGTGCCTTTTGATGGAAGGCACCAGGTGTTCCTTCTCTTTTTGTTTGGTTAGAAAATGCTTGGAATGGAGAATGACTGGAAACCAGAGAGAAATGGAGTGGTCGGAAAGCCCCCCCCACCCCCGATTTTCGTTTGTTTGCGGCCAAGGAAGCGCAGTGCAGCCAAATCTCCTTTCCCTCCCACCCCAGGTCCCCTTTGGCCCACTGAGTCCCAGGCAAGGCTCGGGGGAGTAGAGATGGGCTTCTATCAGAAGTGCTGAATGAAAACACCTGGCCCTGGTGGGGATGCAGCCAGTCTGGTCTCATTTCCAGCCCTTTTTTTTGTGCCACTCAGAAAGTTGAGGGCTTTTGTGCATGGTGCTCATTGGCAGCATCCTCCTCCCGTTCAGTTATTTGGAAAGTTGGAGAGGACTCGGAATAACACAGTGCTTCCGGTGGCACTGATGTCCTCAGCTTCTTTGTCATTTCCCAAGAGGTTTCTCTGCCCAGGAGGCTTTAAATGTTCAGCAGTTTACTCAGAAGGATTCTTTATCTTCCCTGGTGCAGATCTCAACTTCTCAGCTCCACCTATATCCTCCTGGGAAGGCAGCATTGTCTCAGAGCACTAGACTTGGAGTCATGTCCCCCTGATTCTGTCATTTTAGCTCTGTGACTTTGGGCCCTTCACCTCTCTGGGGTTTTATTTTTCTTCTCTGTAAAATGAGTGGGCTGGATCAAATGATCCAAAAGCTCTCTTCAATTTTCCAGGAGTCAATCGATCATTGAACACTTACTAAGTGCCTGCTATGTGCCAGGCACTGTGCTAAGTGCTGGGGATACAACTAGAGGCAAAAGGCAGCCTAGGGCAGGGGCAATACTTAGTGGAGGATCCACCCAGAGGGACTAGAGGTTCTCTTGCTGTTCAGGAGCCACTATTAAGTGAAGGAAGCTCTTGTGCTTCCTTTTGATAGCCTTCACTCATGCCACTGTGTTTCCAACCAGACTTGTCTTTAAGGTTGCAGTATTTGGAACAGAAGGATCCTTTATTGATCCTTTAATCTAGTTACCCCTGATAAAGAGGAAAAAACTGGGGTCCAAAGAGTGGCAGGGTTTGAACCCAATTCTTCAAACTCCAAACACCAGCACCATTCCAAAAAGGTTAAGTGACTTGTCCAGGATCATAGTGTGTAAACAACAGAGCTAGATTCAGGGGGCATGCTGCAGCCACCTCATACTCATTTGTTAAATTTTCAGTGTGAGCATTTATACTTTAGAAATCTACAAGTGCTATGAATTAATCAGGGCTTGATGTATTTTCTTGTTGATTTTCTAGACTTAAGAAAGTGATGAAGAAAAGGTTAATGATGCAGATTATGTATTTATCTGTCTACTACTTAAAAGTATGTAGTACATGCATACATTCTGCCCTCCCCCCTCCCAAAAGCTGCTTGTTAAACATTTATCAGCACACCCTTGGCTAGATTTCAAAACCAGGTCCTCTGATCCCAAATCTATGTAAGACTAAGCTTAACTCTAAGTATCTTCTGCAAGGGGCCTTTCCTGGTCTCCCTTTCCTCAAAGGTGGCTTTTCATCTGATTTGTATGTATCATGTATGTACATAGATTATACATGTTGTCTCCCCTACTGGAACATGAGCTCCTAGAAGGCAGTGACAGTGTTTTTGCTTTTCTCTCTATGCCCAGTCCCAAACACAAAGTCAGCTTTGTTGTCGTTTAGTTGTGTCTGACTCTTTCATTTGGGGGCTTTCTTAACACAGATAACAGGAGTGGTTTGCCATTTCCTTCTCCAGCTCGTTTTACAGATGAGGAAACTGAGGCACAGAGGATTAAGTGACTTGTCCAGGGTCACACCTAGGAAGTGTCTGAGGCCAGATTTGCACTCATGAAGATAGATGTCTTCCTGATTCCAAGCCCAGTGCTCAATCCACTGAGACACCTTACTATGCCAGTGGGAAGTATTTGATAAAGACTTTTGACTTTATTGAAAGCTCACCTTCTGGATCAAGCCTTTCCTGATCCCTCCAGCTGCTGGCAGCCCTTTCCAAATGCCTTTATTTTGCATGTTTTCATACTGCATATTATCTCCTCCAGTAGAATGTAAGCTCTTTGAAGGTAGGGACTGATGGTTGCTGTATCCCCTGTGCCTCGGTACAGCGACTGGTATGGAGTAAATGTTTAACGGATGCTTGTTGGATGATTTGTTCCTAAAAACTCAGTTACTTTATTTGAGAAATGGGCCAGATCACACTTGTATCATAGGCCTTATAGGGTTGTTGTGAAGTCCTTTGTGTAGCTAAAGCACTCTAGACAATTGAGCCATTTATGGTAATCTACTTATGGGCCTCTCTGTACTTAGGTAGGTTAGTCCTCAGATGATAAACACAGTCTTTTACTGGGTCCATACTTAACATCTTTCTAGCTTGTGAGAGACTCTTCAGTACTTTTACTCTGCTGGCATTGCCTTAGAGACCCATACAAGATAGAAATACCTGAGGAGGTCTTCTATGTAGGAGATATAGAATAATATTCATAACAAAAGGTGCTCAATAAATATTTGTTTTTTCCTAAATAATCAAAGTCATATTAATGCTTTGGGATCATTATTCTGATTATCCTTGTTCAGTATTGTAGATACAGACATTACAGGTGTAGTAATTGAGAATGGGGTTGAGGTACGTTAATTGAATAGGATCATAGATTAAAGGCAGGAAGAAACCTAAGAAATCATCTAGTCCAACCTCTTTGTTTTACACATGGGGAAAATGGGATCCATAGAGGTTAAGTGATTTGCCTGTGGTCACACAACTAGGCAGCTTTGCCACAGAGTGGATAGAGCAGCAAACCAGCCTCAGACACTTAATAGCTCTGGGCAAATCACTTAACCCTTCTGTTTCAGTTTCCTCAAATGGAAAATGGGGATAATAATAGCTCCTGCCTCCCAGGGTTATTGTGAGGATCAAATGAGATATTTGCAAACCGTAAAACAATATAGAAATACCATTATTGTTATTATCATTAATAATTATTTTAGTGTCCAAGGTGAAATTTGAACTTAGGTTTTCATGACTGCTAGTCTGGTGTTATACCTACTGTACTGTGCTGTCTTAACTAAGTTTACTTTTTAAAAAACCCCCGAGTGTGACTATTTTCTTTTGGTTTGCTTCTCTCCCCTGAGCATGGCCTACACAAAATTTCTTGCAAATTGAGCAGAGAAACTTATTCTAGGTGCTTGGCTGTAGTTAGTTGATATTTTGCTATTTCCAGTTAGTTTTATTCCTGATTTTAGCATCCATTTGTGTCTGGGGGGAGGGGGGACTACTCTTAAGATTATACAATATTAAACACCTTTTATTCATATGAGAATGTTAAAACAATAAAATACCTTCCACTCCCTTTCCTGGAAGTTGGTTTGTCTTAGAGTATTACCAGCCATTTACAGGGTATGGATGAAAATACAAGGCTAAGTAAATCATGATAAATGCCACAGGCAGGGTCTGAGGAAATCCTTTGGAAGTCGTGTTAGATTTGGATAGGACCAATCCTCTTATTTTATGAATGAGGAAAATGAGGCCCAGATGACGCAAGTGACCAGCCCAAAGTCTCCTAGGAAGAGCAAATGGCAAGATCAGGATTTAAACTCTGGTCGTTTGGCGCTAGACTTGGGGCTCTTTATTTACAAGTGCTGCTGCACCAAGAGTTTCTTTGTGCTAGAGTACACGGAGGTATGAGCTATAGGAAACATAGCCAGAACTGGGACTCTAAGACAATGAAAATTCAGGGATTTTAGGAGCTTTAATGCTTTGGGATCATTTGGTACATGAGAACTCCAATGAATCACAGGATTTGAGAGTTGGAAGAGACCTCAGTGGCCATCTAATACCAGCCTTGCACAAAAGGAATACCAGCTCATGATAGGCTTTACACGTGGGCTTTGTTTTGTTTTGTTTTTACTGGAGAGAAACAGTAATAGCTCACATTTCTATAGGACTTTAATGTTTAATAATAATAACTATAATGATAATACTTAACATTTATGTATCACTTCACATATATTATTCCATTTGATCTCTCACATTGCAATATACCAGGCTCTTTGCAAAGTGGCAGAGATTTGAAGAAAAGCAAAAACAGCCTTGCCTTTGAGGAGTTCACATTATAACGGAGGAGACAAGTAAATAGGTCTGTACAAGAGACACACACACACACACACACACACACACAAGAAAGAGGCAGGTGGGGGCAGCTAGGTGGCGCAGTGGATAGAGCACCGGCCGTGGAGTCAGGAGTACCTGAGTTCAAATCCGGCCTCAGACACTTAACACTTACTAGCTGTGTGACCCTGGGCAAGTCACTTAACCCCAATTGCCTCACTAAAAAAAAAAAAAAAAAAAAAAAAAAAAGAGGCAGGTGGTGGGAATAATCCAGGGTTGGTGTTTGGCAAGGTGGCAGAGATAAGAGGAGGCAAAGGATTAAGAGTAGAGATAATAAAGAATTAATCCAGGTCAACAAAGGTTTGAGATTGGGAAGGGAAGAGAGTTTAGGTAGTGCAGAGAGGTTAACATGAAGTATCAGTTGGTGGAAGGATTTGATATAATAATACAATCTGATGATCGCACAAAGGAATTTTGGATTTTGTGACCACGAAGTCAGAATTTGTAGTTAATGACAAGATTAGGGGCAGGTAGGTGGGAGGTAGAATGGAAGAAGGTAGGTCATGGGAATAGAGTAGGTTAAGGAACTGGGAAATTGTTTTTTTTTTTTTTTAAGAGAACATTAGTATGTATTTAGGAGTCCTCTAGTAGAGTAGAAGTTGGGGTAGAGTTGGATGCTATATACCAGGCCATTTAACTCATTGAAGAAGAAAGGAGAATATCCTGGAAGTGCGGGTGAGTCTGAAGATAATGGCTTCCAGGATCTGGATTAATCAAGAAAAATGGATAGTGAACTTCAGAAGAGGAGAGGCTGCTGAGCAGTGCTGATAGAGGCAAAGTTTGTGTGTCAGGCAGGAGGAGGTTACCAGGAGAGGTGGGAGAAGCTAGGAGTTGGCAGATACAGAGAAATGGAGACAGTCCTTGAGGTCAGGATCCATACATTCTATTAGAAGAAAGCTTTTTTTATTATTTTATTTTTATGTCTTTATTTTTATTTATTTGTTATTCATTCATTCATTTATTCATTTATTGATTGATTGATTGATTGATTGCATGGGGCAGTGAGGGTTAAGTGACTTGCCCAGGGTCACACAGTTAGTAAGTGTCAAGTGTCTGAGGCCAGATTTGAACTCAGGTCCTCCAGAATCCAGGGCTGGTGCTCTACCCACTGCGCCACCTAGCTGCCCCGTCTTATTCTTTTAAATTTTTTTCAACTTAATAGTATTTTATTTTTTTCTAGTTACATGTAAAGATAGTTTCAACATTCGTTTTTATAAGATTTTGAGTTCCAAATTTTTCTCCCTCCTTCCCTTCCTTCCTTTCTCCCCAAGACAGAAAACAATCTGATAGAGGTTATATATGTACAATCACATTAGACATATATCTGCATTAGTTGTGTGAAAAAAGAATCAGAACAAAAGGGGAAAACCTCAAAAACAAAACAAAACAAAAAGAAGTAGAAATGGTATGGTTCAATCTGCATTCAGATTCCACAGTTCTTTTTTGTGGATGTGGAGAGCATTTTCCATCATGAGTCCATTGGAATTGTCTTGGATCATTGTATTGCTGAGAAGAGCTAAGTCTGTCACAGATGATCATAACACGATGTTGCTGTTATTATGTACAGTGTTCTGGTTCTGCTCATTTCACTCAGCATCAGTCCACTTAAGTCTTTCCAGGTTTTGTTGAAATCTGCCTGCTCATCATTTTGTAGAGCACAATAGTATTCCATTACATTCATATACCACAACTTGTTCAGCCATTCCCCAATTGATGGGCATGCCCTCAATTTCCAATTCTTTGCCACCCCAAAGAGAGTAGCTATAAATATTTTTGTACATGTGGGTCCTTTCCCCTTTTTTATGATCTCTTTGGGATACAGACCTAGTAGTGGTATTACTGGGTCAAAAGATATGCACAGTTTTATAACCCTTTGGGCATAGTTCCAAATTGAAGAACAAAGCTTCTTAAACTGTGGGTTGTGACCCCATTATGGGGTTACATAAGTGAATGTGGGGGAGGGTCACAAAAATTTGGCAACAGGAAAAGGTTATGTATGCCTATTTTATATACCTAGATACCTGGGGTCACGTAAAAATTTCTTGGGTGGAAAGGGCTCGCCAGTGGAAAAAGTTTAAAAAGCCCTGTCTTAGAGGATGGGATACTACAAATACACAGCTTATATACCTCAAGAAAGGGAGCCATCAGACCAAAGCCCTAGGAAAACTGGAGAAGTGAAAGAACACTAATGCCTGGGGCAATTAAAGAAGGCTTCCTTAGAGAATAGACACCTGAGTGGAGCCTTTCAGGAAGATAAGCATCCTGGCCTGCTGGCTCTGTGAGAATCTGCCCTGTGATGGAGCTGCCAAGAATGTTAATGAGGTCGCTGGCTACCTTATGAGAAGCTTTGCTTCCAGGAACAAGGGGTTGATAGTCCTGCTGAGTGCTGTAATTGTCAGATCCTGGTCTGGAGAGCTAGGGTCAGTTCTGGGTGCCACAGTTTAAGAAGGACATGAATAAAGCTGAGGAATGGCCAGAGGAGGTCCTCACCTTCATGCCATATGAAGTTCAGTTGAAGGACCTGGAGATATTTAGCCTGGAGAAGAGAAGACTCAGGAGGGACACAACACAGTAACTGTATTCAAAGATTTGAAGCATTTTCTCATGACCCCACTGGGCATGCATTATCTTGGCAAGAATACTGGAGTGGTTTGCCGTTTCCTTCCAAAGCTTATTTTACAGATCAGGAGACTGAGGCAAACAGTTAAGTAATTTGCCCAGGGTCACACAGGTAGTAAATATCTGAGGCTGGATTTGAATTCTGGTCTTCTTGACTCTGGGCCTGGCGCTCTACCCACCGTGCCACCTCACTTTTCATCAGGAAAACCTTTTGGAATTATAGCTGTCCTACAGTAGCATTGGTTGTCTTGACCAAGGTGGGTTTCCCTTCCTAGGGCTCTTCAGGTTGAGGCTAGACAAGCACTTATTAAGTATGTGAGAGTTGAGATTCTTTCTGGCTATATGGATTGGAATACTTGAACACTGAAGACCCTTCCTCCAACTCTGACATTCGATAATTCATTGAATCAAGAGTTTTGACAAGGAGAAGGGCTACCTTTTCCTTTGAGACGATAGCAAGGGGGAAAAGAATAGGCAAAAAATGTAGATATTTCTGATATGGAATAGATGAAATTTGGGGACTAATAGCTTCAATCAGGGTATCTGCTAAAAGAGGAAATACTTCTTCTGAGAATAGCATTGGTGGATTTAGGAGAGGAAAAAAAATCTAACCACCTGTTGAAGAGTGTTATAGAGAGTCAGGTGGGAAATTAATAACAATAATAATAATTATTATTATTAAGGAGGAGGAGGAGGAAGAGGAGGACCACAAGGACTAGAGCTCATGTTGACATAGGGCATTGTGCTAAGTGATTTGCAATTATTATCTCATTTAACAGTCCTGGGAGATAAGTAGTGTCATCTCCATTTTACAGAAAACTAAAGCAAACAGAAGTTAAATGACTTTCCCCAGGATGACACAGCTAGTAAGTATCTGAGGCTGGATTTGAACTTGGGTCTTCCTGACTCCAGGCCTGCCACCCTTATCTGCTAGGTCACCTAGCTGTTTAGAATTCTTCATAGCTGAAAAAATTCAGAGATTGCCTTAGAGCAGTGAGGACCTGGTTGAGATTAGAGAACATGGATTTGTAGTGTACCCCGTTGGGAAGCTTGTATCACTTAGACTAGCAGTGTTCAGCAGCTTAGAAGTAGCAGTGGAGAAGGGGATGGTGGGTGTGATTTAGGGTTTAGATTTGGCAAGATGTGAACTGGGAAGGACGCTAGAACAAGGGATTTGAGGGTGAGGGATGATGTGGTTTTCATCTAGTTAGTTAAAGAGTCAAAAGTGTGAGGGGAGGAAAGGGAGGCTAGAACAGGAGTGATAGCCTGGGTGAACAGGGAAGGATGGGGGAGGTCAGAGAGGGGGTGAGTGGAGTTGAGTCAGAGTTAGTCAGAGGGAGGGATGGAAGAGCAGTAGATTTGGATAAAAAGGATAATTTTGGAATTCAGGATCTTGGAAACGAAGGGCCCAGAGAGATTTACCCATGATGGTACAGCTATTAATTGACTAACTGAGCCATCCCAATGATTGGACTAGGACCCAGAAACAGGCATATTGGTGTAAGCACAGGGATGAGTTAAGTCCTTTCTGAGGCTCCTCACTACCCCTCAGGTCACATATGAATTCTTCAGCTTCATGCTCGAGGTACTTTGTCTGCTGCCAGGTTCCTTTTCCAGGCCATGCCACAAGTGCAGCCTGATGTGGAGGAACAATCCTCAGCTTTAGGCAGCTCTGTTCTGGTCTTTGTCCTTAAATAATTCTTGTCTTTTCTCATCTCAACCTCCCCACCTGTTCCCTTACCCCTTGCCCATTCATACCCATTTATTTTCATTCAGGACCCAACTACAAACTGACCTCTTCTAAGAGGTTCTCTACAACTACCTTGCCATGGAGAGACAGTGTGGTGGGCAGTGTGGAGAGACAGTGTGGCCCCCCTCGGACAGCATTGGCTGTGGAATCAGGGAGCCTGGGATTGCATCCTCTGCTACTTGATAGGTGTGCTGTAACCTTAGGCACTGAATTTCCCCTATCTGGGTCTCAGTTTCCTCATTTATAAAATGGTGGAGTTGGAAGACAAAGGAAGGGGTCAGAGAACATGGTCTCTGTTCCTTCCTGTTCTAAATCCTATGGTCCCATGACTTGGCTTCATGCCTTGGTAAAAGGAATGTTCTTTGTAAACCTTGAAGTGCTATATAGTGGTGAGTTATTGACATTATTGGTCCATAACATCAAGGTCATTCACTTAATGAGGAAGCCAGAGTAACAGCGCCTCTGTGCCAGTGGAATAAGGAAAGAGGGTCAGCCAGACCCCACTATTCTTTTCAGCCCTCCAGCCTTCTCCCCTAGGAGAGAGGTTAATGTCTTGAAGAACCTTCCCCTCTGTGAAACAGTTGGGTTGGATGGTGATTTGGAATGACAGCTTTGTGTGGCTTCTCTAAGTTAGGTAGGGTGTGTGTGTGTGTGTGTGTGTGTGTGTGTGTGTGTGTGTGTGTGTGTGTGTGAGAGAGAGAGAGAGAGAGAGAGAGAGAGAGAGAGAGAGAGAGAGAGAGAGAGAGGCAAGCAAGCAAGCACGCACGCACGCACAAAGGGCTGTTCTATATACAGTGAGTGACCTATCAGCACCCATTGCAACATATCACTGAGAAGAGGTCCTAGGGTCATACCCACCTGTCTTTTCTCTGTCCCTATTCCTGACAGCCTCCCAAAGGCAGAAGTGGACCTTAGCTGGGTCCCTTCTGAATTGCAACGTAATGACAAGCGGCATTTCAGTTGGAGAGCTGAGGGATCGAGTAAATAAGGCTGGCTCAGCCAGGACTGGGGTTCTCCTCCCTTGCTTTCCTGCTGACTTCACTGAGGTTAAGCCACTCCAGTGAAACTTGTCTTCTCTTCACTCTAGCCCTTTAGTTCTTCCTGGGCTCTGGAAAGGTATCAGGTCTCTGCAAATCTCCCTTCTAATAAAAACAAGCCAGAAGCGTAGAATTAAATTCTTGAAGTTTCTGTTGGCCACCCTTAGGAACAGCAGCCTCCCCACTCCAAACAGTGGCACTTCCCTGTCACCCCCTCACCCCCAAGCAGGGGTACCCCCCTTCCCCAAGTAGAGGCATCCTTTTACTGCAAAACTTTAAGATGTTCAGTGGCCTTTCCTTACAGCTACAGAGGCAATTTGGCATAATTAGCTACGGTTCAAGTCCCACTTTGACTTATACTAATTGTGTGACTCTAATGCATATCACTTCTAGGTAGATCTTTGAGCCTCAAGTTGCAAAGAAGGCATGGACCTGCACTGGTACAGGGGTGTCTTCTTACCTGAGAGTTCTTGAATTTGTTGTTTACTATGTGCAAAGAATATTGATTCTTGGTGTGGTCCAGGGACCTCTGTAGGTCCTGAAGGTCAAAACTAATTTTTTCATAATACTAAGATAATTGAATTGTTAATATGGTAAATATTGATAGATATAACCCCACAAACAAAAGCACTTCAGGAGGGGGTTCTCAGTAATTCTTAAGAGTGTGAAGGGGTCCTGAAATCAAAATAATCTGAGAACTCTTGAACTGAAGGAATGAATTAGCAGATCCAGCCCCTAATTCTGTTTCCTCAGGACTATCTGGTAAGATGGGTAAAGCCAAGAGTGTCCTCTGCTTTACAGATGAGGACAATGAGGTTACCTGTGTAACCTTGGAAAATCAATTCCCCTTTCTGGTCCTTAGTTTTCTCATCTTTAAAACGAAGGGTTTAATTAAACCAGAAGAACTCTTTTTTTTTTTTTTTAGGAATAAAAGAACAGGTTTATTGGGGTATAAGAGAAACTGGCCGGGAGGAAGGTTTTGCATGAACAAAACACTCCCCGCCCCCATTAGCTCGGGGAGTGACATTTTATAGGGTTTAGATGGGCTGGGTAAAAGTCTCTTATTGGGTGAGGGGCTGGGGCCCTCCCGAATTGTGTTGGGGTAGGAGGAATCCCTCGTCAGCGATCTGGTGGTGGGTGTCAACTTTGTCCTGATGGGTCTAAGCAGTCTGCTGATGGGCGGTTCCAGGTGGTCTCCTGGATTACCTCATCCAGGTGCTCAGGACTGGAATGTAGGGTGGTGGTCCTGGAGCATGCTCAGTTCGATCTGGTGCTGCTTATCTCTTTTGGGGGTGTGTGTGTGTGTGTGTCCTTGATTGAGTTCAAGGAGAGGCCTGCTTGATTTCAAGGGCAAACCCCTGAGGTTTCAAGGAAAAAGTTCCTTGAACTCCCCAGAGAACTGTTGGGGGTAACCGGGCCCATAATCCTCCCGTGACATTCCTCCCTTCTTATATCTAGGGGAAAAGGGCGGTGATCTCATCTTCTGTAACTGCTTCCTGCTGATAATGGATGTAGAGATGTCCCTGAATCATTGCGGGTACAGTAGAAGTCATTATGGGCCTGGTCCAGGGAGTGAAGAGGCATGTAGGCTGGGGTAGTGGCTGCCATGAGGTTGAAAGCTTTGAGTCAGACCAGTCTCAGACTGTCTCTGGATCAGCTCTTTCTTTTAAAAAGGTACTTCAGGTCCTCGACTGGTTCACATGAATACTCAGCTGTGTCTTCTGTATCAGGCACTCCTCTGGGTGCTGTATGGCGAGCAGAGGGAGATCCAGTACCCAGTCACAATATGGGGGGAAAAACCGAGAAGAGAAAGCACTTGGGTCCTTAGGATTCCTCTGTAAAGAATTACACTCTCACACAAGACTTAATTAGGAATAAAAGAACAGGTTTATTGGGGTACAAGAGAAACTGGCCGGAGGAAGGTTTTGCATGAACAAAATGCTTTCCCCCACCAGAAGAACTCTTGAGCCTCCTCCAACCCCAAATCCTGATTTGCCCAACATCATGTGGCTAGGAAATGACAGGCCTGGGAGTCTCAATGAGGCCCACTCTCCTTCCTCTTACATCCTAGCTGGTGAGGTTCTTGGGGAAAGCAGCTTGTGTTTAAGGTTTACAAATCACTTTCTTTACAACTACTCTCTAAATTAGAGTGCAAAAGTGCAGAGAAGGAATTTGTGGTTTAGAGAGAAGTGAAGCTCAGACCAGAGTTAGAATTTACATGTCCCGACTCCAAATCCAAGGTTCTTTCCATCATTGCATAACAGACTGATAAAGTATGATACTTAGGGGGCAGCTAGGTGGCAAAGCGGGTAAAGGACCAGCCCTGGATTCTGGAGGACTTGAGTTAAAATCCGGCCTTAGACACTTGACACTTACTAACTGTGTGACCCTGAGCAAGTAACTTAACCCTCATTGCCCACCCCCAAAAGTATACTTAGTTATCCTTTATTTTGAAAGGTTTCCCCAAAAGGATCAGAGTTACAGTTTCCCAGTCTCTAAGTTGTTCCAAACATGAGTTGTTGGTATAACAGTATGGGAGCATTTCCTAAAATTAGCACTATCTGAAAGTGGACTGGATTGATTGCCTTGTGTGGTAGTGATTTCTCTGCCACTAGAGGTATTCAAATAAAGACTGGATGACTATTTGTCAGGGGAGTTAAAGTGCTTTTTCTTAAATCACTCTTTACACGTAAGCCTTAAATGTAAATTACTAAGGCAGCTTGTTGTAGTAGAAAGTGGTGGACTGGAAGCTATGAGACCCAGGTTCAAATCCCCTCTAAGACATTTATTAGCTCTGGGACCATGGGCAGATTGCTTAATCTTAGGAACTTCAGTTTCCTCATCCAAAAAACAGGCAGCTAGGTGGGGCAGTGTGTAAGAGTAATAGACTTAGAGTCAACAAGACTTGAATTCAAATTTAGCCACAGACACTTAGCAGTTATGGGACCCTGGCAAATTTAACCTCGCTTTGTCTCCATTTCTTAATCTGTAAAATGGGGATATAATAGCATCTACATCCCAGGGTTGTTGTGATGAATGTAGTCTATAAACCTGAGAGTGGTATATGAACGTGGACTTTGATTATTATGGTCCGGTTATATTGAGTGACCTCTAAGAGCTTGTCCTGCGCTGTCATCACTAGTTTTCTCCTTTTTCCTGTAATTCCTCCTGCCAGAGCCTTTGTTAAAGCCTAGTTGATGTTTTCTCTATGTCATTCAGCAAGCACTTATTAAGTACCTACTATGTTCTGGGCACTGTGCTACAGCCTGGAGATACAAAGATACAAATGAAGCCGTCCCTGCCCTCACAGAACTTGCATTCTAGGAAAGGAGACAGCACTTACACACACACACACACACACACACACACACACACACACACACACACACACACGACAAAATAAATACACAGTAATTGGGAAGGAGACATTGGCCAATGGGGCGATCATGAAAGACTCTATATGGGAAGGGCATTAAGCTGAGCTTTGAGAGGATGCTGCGGAAGGTGTGAGAGTGTAAAGAACTCACTGAGTGCCACTGTTATTGTATCAGTCAGACTATTTGCCTCTGAGGCCCCATCCAATTCAGAGATTAGGAAAGACTCCTCAGGTTCAAAACTAGAGAAGACAGTCTGGTACGAGCAATCCTGCTGTAAGTGCATGAGGACCCAGGCTAAGGGAGCAGGAGAAACTTCCTGAGAGAACATGAAGTGTCCTGGTACAAGGAGAGAAAGGACCCCTGTAGCAGTGAAGGGGGAAGCAGGTACCCCTTGTTCTAAGATGAAAGGCAACTTTCATCTCTTTTCCCCTGAGGAAATGGGTGTGACTTCTGGGTAGGCTATAGTAGCCTACCCAGATATAGTCTCACCCTCTACTTAAACAGGCGTGTTGTTAGTATCAAATTAGGTAATAATAATAGTGATGATAAATAGCTAACATTTATACAAAGCTTCCTCTGTGCCAGGCACTGTGCTAAGTGCTTTATAATGATTATCTCATTTGATCCTCAGAACTCTGGGAGGCATGTGCTATTATTATCCCCATTTTGCAAATGAGAAAACTGAGGCAAAAAGAGGTTTGATGACTTGCCTGGGGTCACTTAGATATTAAGTGTTTGATGCCAGATTTCAATTCAAGGCTTCAGGACTCCAGGTCCAGAGCTCTAGCCACAATATCACCAGCCTAGCCAGAAGGGGTAGAAAGAGCATCATAAAGTGGAAGGCATCGAACTGGTCCTCAGGAGACCTGGGTTCTAGTTCTGGCCTTATTACTAATTAGTGAAGGGACACCAAGTCTCTTCTGAAGTCCTTTCTGAACCATCTAAGTGGCACACGCTCGGTACATGCATAAATGTACTTTGTGTATATTGACGAACTGCTGGATGGTCAGCTCTTGAAATGCCTACTGATGGAGGGGAAGAACAAACAGCTCAGATCATATAAAACAGCGAAAAAGCCCGTTTTGGAAGGGTATGTGTAATACAATTGCTTCCATCCCAGCAAGTTTGTCTTGCTAATTCTGATTTCTCAGGCCATAGTAAAATGAGACTTATCTCCTCAGAGCAAGTGCTGATTCACATAGGGAGTGTTGACTGCATACATTCTTGGGAGCTAGTCAGACTGGCTTGGGATGACACAAGCTTACTGTATGATCTTGGACGAGTCATTTCATCTCTGCTGGAAACCAGGAGATTGTATTAGATGATCTCTAAGGTCTCCCCTGCCAAAACATTTTCTAACTTGTGTTCTAACATTACGCCACAGCTAAAATCTCTTTTACTGGAAGCTTTCCCCAACTCCTCTTAATTCTAGTGCCTTCCCACTGTTAATGACTTCTAACTTATCCTGTTTTTGGCCTGCTTTGTCTAAGGTACACCCCCACCGCCCCACCCCCACCCCAGCCTCCAATGTAAATTCCTTGGGGGCAGGAACTGCCTTTTGCCTCTTTTTGTATCTTAAGCGCCTAGGCACTGTGCCTGGCATGTGGTAGGTGCTTAGTAAATGTTGATTGATTGATTCTAAGGTTTTTTCTAGCTCTGATGTTCTGTGTTCTAACATATATTGTTCTAGAGGTCCCTTTCAGTTCTAACATTACATGAATATATGGAACAGTTACTCTATGGTTAACAGGTACAATCCTTGGGAGTCGGGATTCTTTCATTTTATGTACTTATATTGCAAATGCCTAGTACGGTGCCTGGCACTTAGTAGGCACTTAATAAAACTTTGTTGATTGATTGACAGGAAAGAGAAAGAAGTTTCTGCTCCATTTTCGGTTTCTCAGTGTCTTGTCTACATTTACAATTCAACTCTTCAGCTTTTAGGCTTCCCTAAAGACAGATTTTGAAAGGTTTTTCTGCTTCTGCATAAGTAGACTCACCCAAATACCTTCCCCACCCCCATCCACCTCTGACTAGCTCTGGGATGGCACAAGTCCAGATCAGAGCATTCTGTTTACATCTAATGAAGCATCTGAAAGCATTTCCTATTGGGTCATTTGGCCAATATCAGTTTGTTTTCATATCTTAAGAGTCACATGATGCGTCATCTTTTGAGCATCTAAGAAATGACTGGAGAAGGGGAGGAGTTGGGCCTGAATGGGTACCCTTTGAAGAACTGAGACTATGAAACATAAGTCAAGGCTCAAAGGAATTATTATTTTTTCAAATACTAATGGGCTTGGTCTTTCAGGATGGGCTTCCGTTTCCTCCCACCCCTCCCCTTCCTCTGGGACCTGTTCTCTCTGTTGCTTTTTTGGCGAATTGTAGCAATTGTGTGGCCGTAGAGCCCTTTGACCTGGAATTATACAGGACTATTATTTTCAGTTTCCCTGTGGCATTTGTGTTACTGGTCTTTTTAGAGTCACCTTCAGGCTTTGTTTCCCTGTATTCATTCATTGATTTAACCAACAATTCAGTTCAATGCTTCATGCTGTACCTACTCTGGGTAAAATACAGTGTTGGACTCTAGATATACAAGTATGAAAATTGATATAATCCCCGCCTTTAAGGAGTTTTCAGTTTAATTGGAAGGGATCTGGGGGCAGCTAGGTGGTGCAGTGGATAAAGCATCAGCCCTGGATTCAGGAGGACCTGAGTTCAAATTCTGCCTCAGACACTTGACACTTATTAGCTGTGTGACCCTGGGCAAGTTACTTAACCCTCATTGCCCCAGAAAAAAAAAATGGAGGGGATGTGTTGAGTACTGTGGAGTAAATGTATAAAACCTGTGTGCTGTGAGTTTGGGGCAGGTCATCTTACCAGAATTAGTCTCAGAGGTCAGAGAAATATAGCCTGCATGGTTGTGTAAATAAAAAGACTCAGTCTGATTCCATCTCAAAGGGAGACCTCCACTATCTTAGACTTCCATTCCCATCCAGACATCTGATGAAGTAAACTAGAGACCTTGTACTCTACTAAGAGAGCGGCTAGGTGATGAAGTGGAGAGACACTAGGCTTGAGATCAGAAAGACTCGAGTTCAGATCTGGCCTCAGACACTCCCTACCTGTGTGACCCTGGGCAAGTCACTTAACACTGTTTGCCTTGGTTCCTCATCTGCAAAATGAACTGGAGAAGGAAGTGGCAAACCACTCCAGTATTTTTGCCAAGAAACCAATGATTCGGGTCACAGAGCCAGACATAACTGAAATGACTAAACAACAACAAAACCCCATCGAGACAATCTAATGAGATTTTACAGAACAGACCTGAGCTAGAGCATCACCACCTTTATTCTAATGTTAAGACATTCTCTCCCCTGCCATTCCCCAAATCACCTGACAGCCTGTTCCTATTACTCAACCTCCAAAATGAGGAAAGTGACTGAGCAGCCACACATAGAGGCTTCTTTTGTTACCTGTCCTGAAGCTGTGTAAAACTCTCTATTTGTCTGTCTCTCTGTTCTAGCCACTTGGCAACTGTCCATCAGCTGATGCTAATTAAACATTTCTTCTCCATCCCAGGCCTCTTCATTTATTAACCTAGAGTCCACAGACTTAATAGGGAGGAATTATTCTCCTGGAGATCTTAGGATCTCTGGCCTGAGGAATTCCCCCAAGGTACATAAATAAGCAGGAGTCAAGGCAGAATGTGATCAGGGCAAAGGAGAGAGTTCTATACAAAGTGCTCCAGGAAAATTTGATAAGGAAGCGATTGAACTTACATCTTGGGGGCCCTTGTGGAGGAGTTGGCCCTTAAAGGAAGAGAAATACCTCAACATGTGGAAATATGGGACCCGGACTGTGTAAAGCTGCAGAAGCAGGGCAAGGCAGGTTAAGATCAGAAAACAGATAGCAGTGTAGTTTGAATAGAATATAGAGTGTATAAAAGAGAATTGTGTGAAGGGAGATTGGAAAGGTAGGCTGGAGCTGAATTGTAGAGGCTCTTAAATGCCAGGCTAAGCAGTTTATATTTTATCCTCCAGGCAGCAAAGGCACTGATGGGCTTTGATCAGAGGAGTAACACGGTCAGGCCTGTGCATTAGCAAAGTTATCATAGCACTCTTGTGAAGGATACCAAGGAGAGCAAAGAGGCTAAGATTCAAGGAGACCAGTCGGGAGGATGGTGAGGAGCCAAGTGGAGAGGTGATAAGGACCTGATTTAGCAGAAGGTAGTGGACAAGTATTGTGAGGAAGAGGAAGATAGATGATGACAGTGAGAGAGGCAGGGAACAAGTTACCCACTCTGGTGTTTGTTCTAGGACTTATTCAAATGAACCTTTGATCTCATCGATTTTGATGTTCCCCTCTTTGATTCAGTACCATACCCCATCCAGGTCTTCCCATCTTTGGAACTGTGTCCATATGTTTCCACAGATCACCCAACATGATGGAAGCTTTGCTTATTTTCCCCCCGACATTGCAAAGTTGCCAGTGGAGCACTCTGGGCTGTCTGCTGTCATCTCTTGACTCATAAGAGCCCATCTTTTTTTTTCCTATCATGCATTTCCTTACTGATCTCTTTTATTCTTTTTTCTCTTTGAAGTTTCACCTTGGTCTTCTGTTTCAGACTGCCTACCCTTGCCATGTCCCTCTCCACTTTCCAATAAGTGATATTCATTTTTAGTTATTGGAGACTGTTATGTTCCATGTCTCACAAAATGTTGGTAATAAAAAGATGCATCTTTGTTTCTGGGAGGAGTTTGGGTTCATTAAAGGTGCATATCAACTTTCTGAAAGCAATCCAGCCCACTCTTGTTTAATTCTAGGCTCAAGTCCATTTGTTCTGATCACACATACTGATAGTCATACGTACATACACATGGACAAGCTCTACAGTTTGTCCATCCAACCACATGTCTTAATCTGGGCAATTCAGTCCAGTTTTCATTCTGCTGCTGTTTCTTCATAGTACTGAAACAGGTTCATATGGATAATAGGAGTCCAGATTTGAACAAAAATGTTTGATTCTATATCTACTCTGCTCTGTAACATTCACGTGTTTTTCTAGTGGTATTGGCATTGCCCTAAGTGTTTTTGAAATCTTGATAGTGTATTTTTTTGATTATTGGCAATGGAGGGATATCTTTGTCCTTTTTAGCGTATATAAAGTCTTGGAAACAGCCAAGCCACATGGGACCAAGCCTGATAAATTAGATTGGTTATCATCTGAGCATTATCATTTTATGGCTAAAGTGAAGTGTGAGTAATGTGATAAACTGGTTTTGTATGGGTTTTAAATTGACACAAGAAGGAATTTTCTCAAGAAAAGTTCAGAAATGGTTTAAACAATGATAGTTTGGAAATAACTGTCTACCATTATAGTCACCTCATATTTCAGTTTGGTTCAGTAAACATTTACTGAGTTCCTACTACATACAAAACACTGTGCTAGATGTCCAGGTTGGTGGAACTATAGGCTGTGTGAAGGAGAGGAACGTATAATAAGTCTGGAAAGGTAGGTTGGATCCAGGTTGTGAAAGACTTTAAGGACCAGACAGAGAAGTTTGTGTTTGATGCTTGAGGCATTAGAGAGCCATCGTATAATGTGCATAGATAATTAGGCTTCAGATATGCTATTTTTCTTCCTTGGTTTCCATTCTGCATTGAGTAGAGAGAAAGGGTCTGATGTGAGAGAGATTGTGGTGGTGAAACAGCAAGACTTGACAACTGGTTGGATATATGGAGTGGGGAAGAATGAGGAGTCAAGGATCATGCCAAGGTGATGAATCTGGGAGATTGGAAGAATAGTATTATCTTTGACAGAAATGGGAGAGATTAGAAGAGGGGTGGATTTGGGGGGGAAAATAAATGATTTCAGTTGAGTTTGAGCTTTGTATTGTACATTCACTTTGAAATGTCTAATAGATAATTGGTGACACAAGACTGGAAGAGAAGAACAGTCTGGGGCTGCATATACAGATCAGTGACTAGTTATCCTAGAGATGATGATTAAACCAGTGGGAGCTGATTAGGTTACACACACACACACACACACACACACACACACAGAATGAATGAATGAATGAATGAATGAATGTAGAGGGAGAAGGACAGAGTCTTGGGGAATACTTACAGTTAGGAGTTATGATATAGATGATGAGCTAGCAAAGATCCTGAGGAGTCAGACACATAGGAGATAGTATTTGAGCTGGACCTTGAAGGAAGGGAAAGATATCAACAGGCCAAGATGTGAGGAAGACTATTTCAGGTATGGGGTATGTACATGGCACCTGTACAAGGGCATATAAGTATGAAAAGCCAGGTCATAATCAGTGAGCAAACAGCAAGTAGTCTTCTTTTTTTGGCAAAAGCATAAAGTCCTTGAAAGGGAATAATATACTATGAGGCTAGAAACGTAGTTTGAAGCTAGAAAATAGTGGGCCTTTGAAGGTCAGGAATTGGTCTTTGATCCTGTAGACAGTGGAGTGAGAGTGTGTGTGTGTGTGTGTGTGTGTGTGTGTGTGTGTGTGTGTGTATTACCAGAACATAATAGAAAATTGGTATTAGGACAATTATTCAGACAGTAAATCCTATAGGATAGATTGGAGAGGAGAGAGACTAAATGTAGGAAGACCAATTTGGAGTTTTGACAGTTGTCCATGGAGGTAGTTAATGAGGGTCTAAACTTAGGTGCCATTGATGGTAGAAAAGAGGAAGCTTGCAGTAAAAGAACAGCTCTACCAGTTGTCTGGGAAAGCATGGGATGTAGAGGTTACTTAAAAAGCAGACTGGGAGGTCATAGGAGGGGCAGCCCAAATAGTTTTGACCACTCCCCGGCTGATAAAGGAAGATCATCAGTGGCAAACAAAACAAAACAAAAAGGCAAAATTCAGTATTCCTGTTGGGCTCCCACCCACCTCTCTGGTCTTAACACATAAAATTGTGTCTATTAAACAATCAAAGTTTTTTGCGAGTCATACAGATAGTTATACATAGTAGACGATAAATGTTTATTGAATTCAATTAAATTGATTATTTTTGCCTGAAAAATTGTAGGCACTCTGGTCAAGTGTTTCATTTCATTTCCTGTCACTTTCTCTAGACCTAGTATCTGTTTCTTTCTTTGAATGTAACTTGTAGCAAATTTTTTCCCTAAAAATTTCCCAGAATAAATATTTTTGATCGAGTTTTTGGAATGTCTCATAGACTTTGAATCCCGGATTTGTAGAACCATAAGTGACCTTTGAGGTTATTTTTGTACACTCCCTCATTGTAAGCATGAGAAAGTAGTAACAGGGCATTAATCTTCCTAAGCTAACACAAGCTAGAAAGTAGTGGAGTTGGTATCCTAACTCCAAATCCAGTGTACTTTTTTACCATGCCATTTTGCTTCTTTTCATTCTTCTGTCTTTCTGAGGCATTTTCATTGCTCAGTACTTCTGTTATTTTGTATTTCCTGAGTGCTCACACATGACTTGCATGCTGTTGAGGTTTGGACACTGACCTTCTGGGACTCTGTTTGCTTTGCATGGTTTGCTGAGAGCTTGTGCAGAGCTTCTCAGCTCCTAGAATAGATGCTACTGGGTCAAGGCAGATTTCATGATGATGAAAAGCGGAGGAGAGTTCAGTCATTTGTCAAAAAGAGAAGGTAGCTTGTCAACGGAAGAATTGGAGCTGGGAGACCAAACCTGCAAAACTCCACTTAAGGACATCTACTGGTATGTTATCTGAATGCCACCTTCAGAGTCTGGCCCCAAACAGTGGAACCAAACTAGAGTCCCTGAGGTCTTGCAGCATGGGGTAAGCTGTGGAATTGATGGCCAAATTCTGGAACACTGACCATCTTTACATTTACTGTTCTTATGATAGTGGCAGACCAGCAACAAGGCAAGGCCCTTTTAAAGAGTTAGATTTGGAATAACTCTCCTTGCTCCAGTGGATCTTTGATCTCCCTGGCATGGGTACTCTCTTCACCAACCCAGTTAGTCAGCAAGTATTTATTAAGTACTTACTGTGTGCCAGGTGCTATGCTTAGCAATAGGCATACAAAAAAAGGCAGAAAGCACAGTCTCTTCTCTGAAGGAGGTTACATTCTAATAGGGGAGATAACATGCAAATAACTAAGGAACCTCCACTCATCTGTCCAAGTGACCTTCTGAAAGTGCAGGCAGCTCTGACCATGTCACTCCTGCCTCTGCTCAGTAAGCTCCAACAGTTTCCTGTCACCTCCAGGATCAAATAGAAAATCTTCTCTTTGGTGTTCAAAGCTCTTCATAACCTGCCTCCTACCTTTCCAGCCTAATTCACCTCATCCCAATGAACTCTGTGATCCAGTAATGCTGGTCTCCTGTCTGTCCCTTGAACCAGACACTTCATCTCCCCATTCTGGGCATTTTCACTGCCTTGAATACTCTCCTTCCTCTCTTCCACCTTCTAGTGCTCCTGGCTTCCGTTAAGTCCCAGCTAAACCTCCACCTTCTATAGAAAGCCTTTCCTGATTCCCTTCAATTCCAGTGTCTTCCCTTTTGACCTTTTCCAGCATGTCCTCTTTATAGCTTGTTTGTACCTAGTCATTTGTATTTTGTCTCCCCGTTAGACTGTGAGCACCTCGAGATCATGGACTAATTGCCTTACCCCTTTCTTGGTATCACTAGCACTTGCTCTTAGCATATGGTAGATGCTTAATAAATATTTATTGACCAATAGGCTATATAGCCAGGTCCTGATTAGTGCAAATAGTGAATCCTCTGAAGTGGTTGCAGGTATCTGAATTTACACTATTTGAAGTGATAATTTTATAAAATTCCAGCCCAGTGGGAATATGGAATGTAAATTCAAACAACATGACCAATTCAGGCGATTCATTATTTGTACTAATTGGGACCTCATTGTACAAAGTATAATGGAAGGTAATTTAGGGAGGTGGGGTAGAGAATGGAACAAGAAAGGCCTTCTGCAGAAGGTAAGGATTGAGCTGAGTTTGGCAAGAAGCTGGGAAACTACAAATCAGAGGTAAGGAGAGAGAGCATTCCAGGCCTGGGGAGATGAAGTAAGTCGGGGGCGGGGGAGGGGTGGTGGATCATAGAATTCATGGAAGAGACTAATGTAAAGATAGGAAGTGGCCAGGTTTTAAAAGGTTTGAAAGTACCAAACTGAGCATTTTATATTCAATTATGGGGGTAATAAAGAGCCACCACTGGAATTTATTGAGTGCGTGTGGTCTGGTGATGATATGGTTGGACTTGTGCTCTAGGAAAATTACTTTAGCAGCTGAGTGGAGAATGGATTGACATGGAGAGAGACTTGAAGCAAAGAGATCCATTAGAAGGATATTGTAATTATTCAAGCAAGAGATGATGAGGGCCTGAGCTAAGGTGGTGACTTTGTGAATAGACAAATGGGGACATACCCAGTGGATATTGTGAAGGTAGAAATGACAAGTTTTGACAGCCAATTGGATACATAGGTGAGTGTGAGTAGTGAGCTGAGAATGATCATGAAGTTGCAAACCTTTGTGACCCAGAAGATGGTGATGTGCTTGACAATAATAGGAAAGTTTAAAAGAGGAAAGAGTTTGGAGGGAAAAATAATGGATTCTGTTCCCCTTCACATCTTCTCATCTTTTCTGATTCTTATTAATATTATTCATATCTTTCTTTCTTTTTTGGGGGGGGTGGGGGGGTGGGGCAATGAGGGTTAAGTGACTTGCCCAGGGTCACACAGCTAGTAAGTGTCAAGTGTCTGAGGTTGGATTTGAACTCAGGTCCTCCTGAATCCAGGGCTGGTGCTTTATCCAGTGCACCACCTCGCTGCTCCCATGTCTTTCTTTAAGGACCCACCCAGTGCACTAGAGACCTTCCTATGGTTCTTTTCAGATTCTTGTAGCTAGCTGTGCATTACTTTCATTGTCCATCCATTATTCCTCCATCTAACTACATGTGTGGCCCACCTCCCTTTTTAATTGTACATCTTTTTGATATTTTTTATATCCTTTCTTTTATATGAGCCATTTGGGGAAAATAGGAAAATCATAGACAATCACTCCCTTCTTACATAGATTTTCTGGCCTAACCAACCATTTCTTACTCCTTCCCAGTACAGACTTGCTACCCTTTGCATATACCATGCTGATACCAGAGAATTACATTATGGGGCAAGGAAGTGAGCTTAGAAGCCATCAAATTCAATATTATCTGAGAATGATCGCCCTCTTCAGCATGTCTAAAAAGTAGCCCTCTAGCCTTTACTTGAAGACCTATAGTAAGAGGGAACTCACTGTCTCCTGAGGGAGTCCATTCCATTTTGGTATAAATAAAATTATCAGGAAATGTTCCTTTATATTCACCATAAATCTTCTCTCCTTGCTTCTATCCATTGCTCCTTCTTTTGCTCTCAAGGGCCAAGTAAAACAAGTCTGAACTATCTTTCACATGATAGTCCTTCAAGTTCTTAAAGACAGCTGTTACCTCTCTCAGCCCAAACCCACTTGCACACACACATGCACACATGCACACACTCTTAGACTCACACACACAGAGCAATCTCTTCCTAAAGCTAAACCATAGCATAATCTCAGGGATTTACTGTTCTGGACACTCTCTTCTGGATGCTTTCTAGTTTATTGGTTTCCAGAATTGAACAAAATACTCCAGTTGTGGTCTCAGTAGGGTCATCACCCTCCCCCTTCCAGCTGCCACGCCCCTCTTATTGTAGCTGAGGTTCATGTTAGCTTTAGGGCTGCTGTGTTAGACTGTTGACTTATACTGAGTTTGTGGTCCATCAAAACCCTCAGATACTTTTTACACCGACTCTTGTCTAGTAATGCCTCACCCATCTTATACTTGTGAAACTGATTAAAACATACACATAGGACATTAGAGTGATCTCTATTAAATTCCATCTGATTAAGAGTTAACCCATTTTAGCCTATTGTTGTTTTAGTCTATGGATATCTATTTGTACTCTTAATTTTTACATGCCTTCCAGTGTATCAGTTATTCATCTTGGTTTTGCATCAGCTGCAAATTTCCTGAGTATACCATACGTGCCTTCATACAGCTTATTGATAAAAACATGAACTAGTGGAGCCATGGGCAGATCCTTGGAGAACTCTATTGAAGACTTGCCTTCAAGTTGATATTAAACTAGTAATGAGAGCTCTTCTTGTCCATGCATTCAGATGACGTTAAGTCCAAGTACCTTTGATTAGTCTAGTAACGTTATCAAAAGAGTTTGGCATTATTTACTCTTCTTAAAACCATGCTAGCGTTTAGTGATTACTGCTTTTCTTTCTTGTTGTGCAGAAGCCATGTCTTTAATAATAAGTTCTAGAATTTTGTCAGAAATCACTCAAGCTCACTGACATAGTTTATAGAGTTCACTCTTTTTATTACAATTAAGGCAATGTTTATTCTTTTCCAGTCCTATGACACCTCTCTTATTCTAAATGATCTTAATAATAATAAAAACTTTGCATTTTAAAACCACAGTAATTTCCTGATATGTATATCTATATACACACACATATATCCAAAGCTATCCATCTTATCCTTTCCTCCCATACACATTGACACTTTCATTGTAATGAAGAAATTTAAAAAAATTGATACAGTATTAGTGTCTGATAGCATATGCAAAATTTGATCATTCTTTTTGATCATGATTGATTGATCATTGCAATGAATAAAAGTTCAGCTGCCTTTCAGTATACACAAAACCCCAGAAGTGAGGGATGGAATCTGAGTGTGGATAACAACAAATAGGCCTGTTTTACTACAACATTGTGTGCAGGGGAGTAGTGGGCAGTAAACCTAGAACAGTAGGTTAGAGCCAGATTGTGGAGGGTTTTGAATACTAAGCCAAGGTGTCTGAATGTTATAAAGAAGATTGGCGTGTCAAATTTGTGCTTTCAAAGGATTATGTTGGCCACTGGGTCAAAAGCATTTTGGAAAAAGGAAAGATTGGGAGGCCAATTAGAAGGCTGTTTTATTAATCCAGATGAGAGGTTATGAGGGTTTTATGGCTGAATATGTGGAGAGAAGGGGACAAAAGTAGCAAATGCTGTAAAGGTAGAATCAATAAGATCTGGCAACTAAGTGGCAGGTGAGGGAGAGGGAAAAGCCATTGATGATTCTGACTAGAAACATGGTGATGCCCATAATAGAAAAAGGAAAGTTCAGAAAATGGTTTGGTTTAGTGGGGGTGATGGTGGTGGAAAGAGAATGAGTTCCATTTTGGAAAAGTTTAGTTTATGATGGTTATTGGACCTCCAATTGGAGATGTCTAATAGAGGGTTGAAGATTTGTCAGTGGAGTTCAGGCAGAGATTAGTGCTAGATATGTAAATCTGAGAGTCATCTGCAAAGAGATGAAAATGGAAACCATGAGTGCTAATGACTGCAGTGTCACAAAAACAGAGAGAAAAGAGTATCTAAGAGTGAAGAGAGTGGTCAGCAGTGTCAAAAGCTGAAGGGAAGTCAAGAAGAATGAGAAGTGAGAAAAGAGCACTGGATTTAGGAGTTGAGTAATCTGGGAGAGCAGTTTCAGTTTAGAGATGTGGTTGTAAGTTAGATTGGAAGGGATGGAAGTGTGGGAGGAGAGGAAGTAGAGGTGATAAGTTTAGAAAGCTTTCCCCCCATGGTAGTTTAGTTGTGAAAGGGAAGATAACTTCGGATTTTATTTTATTTTATTTTTTCCAAATTACATGCAAAAACAAACTTTGACATAATTTTTTTTAAACTTTGTGTTCTAACCTCTCCCCTCCTCCCTTCTTCCCCACACCCCCCCCCCCCAAGAACTAAAGCAATTCAATACAAGTTACACATGAACAGTCATGCAAAGCAACCCCACACCAGCCAGGTTGTGAAAGAAAACAGACAAAAATAAAACATCAAATTAAGGAACTATCAAAAAAAATTATGCTTCAATCTGTTTTCAGATACCATGAGTTCTTTCTCTGTAGATGGATTGTGATAACTTCTGATTTTGTTATTCTTGTTAACTAGGTACTAGTTGGGCATGTTTAGAATGGCAGGTCAGGAGGGAAGTTTGATTTCCTTCTCTACCCACAGACCTTTCCCCTCCACCACTACTTTCTCTGTCAGAATACAGATCTGACATCTGCCTGGGCACCTATGTAACTATTAATGCTTATTGTGGGTGAGATTGACTTCTAGGCAGAGGATGCTAAAGGGCCAGCACCTGTGCCAGGAAGCAAAGATCATGAGAGTGGGAGCTTAATAGCCTAGTATAGCAGAAGGGCACACATGGTAATGGGCCATGTTCCCCTAGTGTCTGTACTGGCTTTGACATCTGTCTTCTCTAGCTTTTTTAAAGACAGTGCCAGGAGAAAAGATCCTCTGTCCTCCAAGGTGGGAGGGTGGGAGCTTGTGACTACAGTGTCACTGATGCCTCTAGAGTAGGGGTTCTTAACTTTTTTGGTGTCACATCTTATTGATGTGTATAAGTCATCCCTTTAATAATAAATTCTAGAACTTTGTCAGAAATCATTCAAGCTCACTGACTTATAGTTTACAGAATTTGCTCTTCTAAAAAAATTAAAATTAAGGCAATATTTATTCTTTTCCAGTCCTGTGGAATCTCTCTCATTCTAAATAATACTAATACTACTTCTACTACTAATAGTAATAATAATAATAACCATAATAACTTTTCTTTTTTAAACCAAAGTAATTTCCTGATTTATATATATATGTATAAATATTCACACACATATATCTATTGCTATATATCTTATTCCTTCCTCTCATATACATTGAAACCTTCCATGTAATGAAGAAAATGGTTTAAAAAAAACCTCGATACAGCATTAGTGTCTGATAGCATATGCAAAATTTGACACTTTTCTTTGAACATCCCTTTGTCCATGTGGTAAAGGCTACGGGCTCCTCAGAGTAGTGTTTTTAGATGCATAAAATAAAACCCATGGTATGTCAGTTATATTGAGGTAGTTTTCAGATTCTTTTTTATGAAAGAGGTTGCCAGAGCCCAGATTAAAAGCTCCTGCTTTGAATATCCTTTCTGGTCCAGCTGTGCCCTTTTGGACTTCTCAGGTCTTCCTTTCTTGGCCCCTGCCCTGTCCGTAGGCTTTCATCCACCTTTAAGGGGGAGCATCCTCGATGGGGCTGAAATCCTGATGAAACTTGCGTGGTTTTGAGGCAGGGCACCTGTGCTCTCTCCTTGCCTCTCGTATAAGTAAGGAGGTTTAAAGTTGAGTGTTAGTGAGTGTTCACTTTTCAGCGTTGTCTTGGGTGGAAGGCACCCTGTGGATTGTAGCTAAAGCAGTAAGAGTTTGAAACAAGAGATGCCTGACTTCTCGGCTCTTCACTTGATTCTAAGGTTTTACAGGGAAGGAAGACTATGTCTTCAATCTGCCTGCATGACCCTCCCCCCACCCCAGGTTCTCTTTCCAAATCTCCCTAGATGCTGCAGTCTAGAATTCCTATTGATTTAGCCACCCAGGTTCTAAGAGCTGAAGGGATGTATCCTGTCATTCTCTCCACAAGCTGTGGTTCTCTTTGGTAACATTTCAGATGAGTGTGGTATAGTAGAAGGAGCCTGGATCCTGGGGGTAAAGGACATGGGTTCAAATCCCTGTCCTGCCACTTGCCATCTGGATGACCTTGTATAGGCTGTTCTTTTTGTAGCTCTGGTTCCTCTTCTATAAAATGGGAGGGTTGAACTAGATGATCTTTAAGGCTCCTTCCAACCCTAAATTCTCTGACCCCGTTGGACATTTCCTACTGCCGGACTGTCCCCCTGAGTGAGCAGTAATGAGCATCTTAATGTGCTGAATTGTCAGATCCTTTCTTGGTACATTAGAACAAAAGTTGCTCCTTTCTCATTAGAACCCTCTTTGTGCGGGTGTCTTTAATCAATTGCTTCCCCAGGGACAATATTTTTAGAAGTTGTATTTTTCACACTCTCGCTCGCCTTCCCCTTTTGGAAATTCTTTTCCGTGTGCCGAATGAAATGAACTAATGAGATGCCATGAGAGTTCGGGCCAGTGTTAATTGGAATCGGCATACAAGAGCCGCTGTGCACATGTACTCGCTTTTACCCTGGCTTCCCTAAGTTCCTTCTCTCTGTCTCTTTGGCACAGGTTGCACAGACAGCAGATGGTGTGGATGCTGACCTCTGGAAAGACGGCTTATTTAAATCCAAGGTTACTAGATACCTGTGTTTCACAAGATCATTTTCTAAAGAAAATGTAAGTCCAATAGTGCCTTTCATTGATGGGCTAAATACCAGATGTTGACAGTGGTCTTGGACATTTCTTTATTCCTTTTGTGACTGTTTTTATTCTCTAAAGATAATCACATTTTTAATAAATTGAGTGGAACTAGTTAGCCTGATACAGAGTCCTAGCACACAGTATTTATTAGGTACCTACTGTGTACACAGCATAGGTGGTGGAATAGGCAAAAAGGTCAGCTGAAACATGGTCCCTGCCCTCAAGGAGTCCATAGTCTAGTAGAGACAGGAGGATGCAGTGGATTTGAATATTTGAGACTTGGCTTTAACACTTATTTAGCTTTAGAGCCCTGTACAAGTCACTTAATCAACTTTGCACTCTGTGAAATAAGAATTATAATGTTTATGTTACCTTTATATATTTTATATTGCCTATGAATTATATTATGTATATATTGATGAATAGTAAGAAAAGCACTTTTAAACCTTAATAACCTAGAGGAATTAGTTGTTATTGTTAGCACTTTTACTATTAGTAGTAGTATTATTATGTTAGTGAGAGGGACACTAGAAATCATCATGTCCAGCCTTTTCATTTTTCAGAAGAGGAAACTGCTCCTCAGATAAGTAAGAAAAGAGCATTGCATTTGGAGTCAGAAAACATGACTTTGAATCCCTGCTCTGTTCCTTAATACCCATTTAATCTTGTGTAAGAGATTTCACCTCTCAGGGTTTCAGTCCTCTCCACTGTATAGGAAGATTGTTAGAGAAGGTCATCGCCAAGCTCCCTTCCTCTTTTCGGTGGTGAAGGCCAGCTAGGACCCAGGTCTCTTAAACCCATTCCTGTGCTCCTACTAAGGTGTTCCTTTGAAGGTGGATGTGGGTGGCAAAGTGTGACTATACACTTGTTTTGAAAAATAAACTCTTTGTAAAAATGTTCTCAGTTTCATAGACAATACCCTACCCCCTTTTTTGTTCTTTGTATATTGGAATGTTTGTGGTTGATAATGATGGTTAAGTTCAAAATTAAAAAAAGAAAATTTAATAAGAAAAATTGGTTGTGAAGCCAGAGGACCTGTTTCAAATAATGACTCTATGTAAGTTACTAGCTGAGTGACCTTGGTCAGTTCAATTAATTTCCCCTTCCTGGACCCCAGTGTCATCAACTGTAAAATGAGGGGCTTGGAGCAGAAGCCTCTAAGGTGCGTTGTAGAACCAGTCAAACCCTGTGATGCCTTATGATCTCTCTCTCTTTTTAATTCTTAAAAGTATTTTACTTTTTTCCAGTTATATGTAAAGATAGTTTTCACCATTTCATTTTTTATAAGATTTCTAGTTCCAAACTTTTCTCCTTCCCTTCCTTCCGTCCCCTCTCCCCAAGACAGTAAGTAAACTGATATAGGTTGTATATGTACAATCACAGTAAACATATTTCTGCGTTAATCATGTTGTGAAAGAAGAATCAGAACAAGAGGGGAAAACCTCAAAAAAGAAAAAAAAAGTAGAAACAGTATGGTTCAGTCTGCTTTCAGATTCCACAGTTCTTTTTTCTGGATGTAGAGAGCATTTTCCACTTATGATCTCTTAATATGCTGTTTTCCCACATAGAAGTAAATAGAGTAAATTTTATGAAAATTCCTTCTCTATAGGAAACTGAGAATCTTCCCTTACTGCAAGACCTTAGCAAATCACAAAATAGTCCAAATGTAGGGATTTCCTAATGTATTATGACTTAAAGCTGATCTCTGAGTAAAAGCATAACTAAAAAGATGGCTTAAATGATTGACTTGTTTCACAAACCTAGCTCTTTCAGTGTTTCCAATGATGCATATTCTTCCTATGGGATTTTCATGATAGGACTTTTTTTTTTTGTACTTCTTGAGAACTAGAAATAGCCCTGTGCCTTTTGAGGGATAGGAGGAAGAAGGAAGCTCTATTGCCCTTTTCCACATAGCTATTAAAATACAGCTATCATCAGATCACATAGCTTTATAGCTGGAAGGGCCTTATCTCATAGACGAGGAAACTGAGGCCTACAGAGAGGGGTTAAATGGCTTGTCTAGGATCACACAAATAATAAGCAATAGAGCTGAGTTGAATTCAGAAGTCCTCAGATTCCTATGCCAACGATCTCTCCATTCATGAGACCACACTTTGTTTAGCCTGGGAGCTTTCAGTGGTTGTAGATATGAATCTAATGAGGTTTCTCCATCCTTATTTCTGCTGTTAAGATTACTCTTCAACTTTGGAGACTTATTCATATGGAGAGTAATGGAGGGGCTGGAGTAACCTAATGGGCGTTGTTCATTTAGTTTTTGTTTATTTATTTCAATCAATCAAGCAATAAGCACAAATTCAGCGTTTATTCTATGCCAGGCAGGGGATATATAGAGAAGAACATAGGAAGTCCCTGCCCTCAGGAAGCACATATTCTAAAGGGGGAGGGAAACAACATGCAAATCATGTCTGTTTATGTGTTTAAAATGGGCAATAATCATATTTACATAAAGAGGTTTTGGGAGGATTCATAGGTGGAAATGAACTTCAGGGTAACTTAGTTAAACCCTTTCACTTTTACAGAGGAGGCAAAAGAACTCTGGAGAAAGATTGCTTCTTACACAGTCATATAGGTCTAGCATAAAACTAGAATTTCAACTCGGGTCTTTCAAGGATTGTCTATGAAACTGAGAGTATTTTAAAATATAGTTTGTTTTTCAAAACAAGTGTATATTTCCTAGCTGTGTGACCCTGGGCAAGTCACTTAAACCTCATTGCCCTGAAAAAATTAAATTAAATTAAAAAAAAAAGATAATGATTTCCATTTTCCAAAACAAAACAAAACAAGTGTGTAGTAACATTGTGCCCCCCACACTCACTTTCAACACAACACTGGTAGAAAGAGCACAGGACTGGATTTAAGAGGCCTAGGTTCTAGCCAGTTTAGTCACTAGAAACAGGGAGCTTAGAGATCATCTGCTGCCACCCTTTCATTATAGATGACAGAACTGAGGGAACTGTGATAGCTAAAGTGTCTTGCATGATGTCAAACAGATATTAAGGAACAAACCCAGATTTTCAGACTCCAAAACACATTGCCAGGCCCTTCATTTAAATTCAGTGCCCTTTCCACGCAAGCATTTCTTTTGGGGGAAAATATTTCATTTTTAGTTGGAAAATAATTGATTACATTGATTTAATATTATCACATTTATTCTGAATGTAGGTTTTCTTAAAATATCAAGGTACTGCCATAAAATGGGGTTTTTAAAAGGGAAAAATTACACACACACACTTAAAATTACACAAAATTGTGACATAAATGTGTGTATATTTACTGTAAAGAGATAGGGATTGGGACTGAACATGTAATTTCCTGGGAGCTTCCAGAAGAGGATGATCGCTCTCCTAATACAGTTGGTATCTTTTTAGCATATAATTGTTGGTGCTTTGGATCACTGACAGGTTAAGTGATTTGCCCAGGGTCACAGCTAATATCCATCAGAGTCAGGACTTGAACCCAGATCTTCTTGGCTTTGAAGGCAGCTCTCTCTCTATTATGCCATATTGTCTCTATCTTTTTATTACAGAAGTTTTTTTTTTAACATTGCCTTTAATTTCAATAAAAATGTTTTATTCATTCTAATCATCCCTGCTTTCTCTATCTCTGGCACTTTGATTGTGTTGTTCTCTTCTTCTCATTCCTACAACATGTACTAAGTAGAATGCAGGCATAGGATGCTCTTGAGTTTTCTGAAGGCTAGATTTGGGAGAATAGCACAGTCTGTGTTAGAACCATTTGGCAAATCTCTCTTTTGAGTAAAAATATTTGTGCAGTTATAGGGAGAGCATGAAGTCCTTTTTTGATGCCTCGTTGTAGCTTTTGATGGAGGATTCTGCCAAACAGACGGCTAGTATATCCTTCCAAACTAGAAAAAAGCTTTCAGAAGTAGCTTGATTCTGTGTTGATGTCTTTGCAGGATCAGACTTGGAGAGGCTCATCTCTAGAAGGTTTGCCAGCAGAGAATGCTTTTTTTTCTCCCCTGGCTACATAAACTGATAAAACATTCAAATGAGCTGGGAGAAGTTTTTCAATTTTCAACTGAGAATGAACTTTGCTAACAATAGGAGGGAAGCTCTTCCATAAACATTCCCCACCCCCTTCCCCAAGTTTGGTATAATTTTTTTGGTCACAGCAATAGGAGAAACCCAGGCTGAGGCCAGATGAGTGTGTACAGTTGTGACCTGCCTCTGATTGGTGGAAGGAAGCCCTTTGTAAATGAAGTCATATATCCTTGGTGTTTTAAAGTGAATGAATAGGTTGCAGATGGTGGTGGTTTTCATAGAAAATACGATGAGAAATGATAAGAACATCATCCTGACATAACAGGCAGCTAGCTAGGGGGCACTATGGATAAGAAGTCTGGTCCTGAAGTCAGGATGATCTGAGTTCAAATCCAGCCTTAGACATTTACTAGCTCTGTATCCCTGTGTAAGTCACTTCTGTCTGCTTCAATTTCCTCATCTATGAAAGAAAGATAATAATAGCTCTTACTTTTCAGAGTTGTTGTGAGGATAAAATGAGAAAATATTTGTAACCTCTTTACAAACTGTAACATGCTATACAAATGCTAGTTATTATTCTATAGATAATTATTTTATTATATAGATAGAAGGTAAAAGCCACCGACATATTTGTGTCCAATTCTTTTTATGTTTTATTGGTTTTTTAAAAAATATGGTCACTAGTGAATAAGCTCTTCTGTCCCATAGAACCCTCTTTTATAATAAATGCAAGGCTGAGCAGACACTGCAGTTGATAGCCTATGCAGTGGTCCCCAACTATAGTCTACTGCTTCTTCTTCTTTTTCTTTTTTTTAAGTGAGGCAATTGGGGTTAAGGGACTTGCCCAGGGTCACACAGCTAGTAAGTGCTAAGTGTCTGAGGCCGGATTTGAACTCAGGTGCTCTATCCACTGCACCACCTAGCCGCCCCTACTGCTTCTTTACTGACAGGATGGGAATATCTTTTGTCCCCTTAAATTTTGAGCAATGTGGTGGTGAAGGAAGATGGGACCTTGGACTCTAATGTGCCAAGCTGATCAGCTCTTTATTTACTTCAAAATTGGAGTGATTTCAGGCATGTCCCTTCTCAGTGTCTATAAAATGAGATCATATATTAGTAGTGAAAAGAACACTAGATTCAGAATCGGAAAAGACCTGGATTCAAGCCAAGCTCTGCTTCTTGTTGGACAAGAGCATCTCTGAGGTACCTTCCAGTCCGAGGACTCCCATGATTCTAGGGTTTTCAGATTCATATAGCACATTTTCGCTAGGGTACTGGTGTGTTGGAGCATGTCTGAAGAGAGATGCTGGGGCTTGTTGGGGAAATGCAGAACCTCATCATGTGATAGTGGTTTTGGTGAGGAAACAGGCCCAGAAAGAATCAATAATTTACCAGAATTATCCAGGTGACTAAGTAGCTGAGCTGGATTCACATCCAAGTCTTTGGATTCCATATTCAGCACTCCCTTGATTGTACCATGCTATGACTCATTCGTCAAACACATTCAAAGTGCTAGTTTTATGCAGGGCATTCACTATGCTAGGCCCTAGATCTTAGAGTGGGGTCGAGTTTGGTTATTCTAACTCAGCTCTCATCCACCCAGAGCACCCTGTCTGCTGGGAGGATAAAGAGATGATACAAAACAGTGATAATACACAGTAATACGTAAGTTTACTTGGAAATACAAAGTACATTGTGAGCTAAGGGGTGGGAGCAGGAAGGATTATGGTCTTAGTATTAGGTTAAAAGAGCGCCTTCTCTTCTCTGAAAAAATACCAACTTTGCATTTATTGTGAGGTCTTATGTTCATGACAACAGATATTTCTACAATATATTCTAGAGCTTGAGATGATCTTGGATCTTAATTAGGTGAGTAGCTAGCAGCCCCATCTCAGGAGTTTGGGGAGACCCGTCTGGAATCTAAGCAGCTGCAGCCCCCCTCCCCCTCATCATTTTTATTAATACAGAATCCTGGGGTTGGAGCGACACTGCTTGCTGTGGAAAGATCGAGATTAATTGTACTTTTCATGCACTGTACTTTCTGCATTACCTGTAATAATAATGTACATAGATTAGGTAGGGAGGATATTAAACAGAAGGATTTATGAACATTTGAATATTAAGTTGGTTATCTGTGGCCACCTTAAATGCAAGGTTGTCAAAAATAATTACAGTATACTAGCAAATACCGGCTACCAGAGACAATATAAATACCCTGAGTCAGTGCATATTGGGCTTTTGGCATGAATCATTTGCTCAACAAGGATTGGGAATATGTTTCTCATATTTATGAGGAGGAAATGAAAGAGAGCACGAGATGGGGGAGGGGAGAGGAACAAGCAAAATTAATGGTGTCGCAGACCTAATGTATGAAGCCCATTACAGTGGTTGCTTGGTGTAAGAAGGGACCACACTTTTAACTGTATGAAGCCCAGACAATACAGACCTGCATTTTACCTCCTGTGGAGGCTTTTTAGGTATTTCTTTGAATGGTCACCATTATGGACGATCCTCTTGTATAGTTGTGAATGTTCTTGAATGATTCAAGGATGCACAAACAGCCCCTCTACTGATGCAGATTATGGCTTCTCCTTGCTGAGCTGGTGGTGTCCTTGATTTCTGTGACCCAAACAACCCTTAGTGTCCAGCCCTCCAGTTAAGAGCCTTTCTACAGTTAGGTAGGCTGGTCCTTGAACGATAGCCATAAACTCCACTAGTTGTCCAGCTTTGTTGGATTTGACAGAATTTGGGCCTTGGAGCCCCCAGGGCTTTATGATACAGGCAAGAGTTCATGTTGTACCACCCCTAATCCCCTTCCCACTAGAACATACATTCCTTGAGTACATTCTTGTCTTTGTCTCCCCAGCACACAGTGTGAATCTCGATTTCCTATTCTGTAGAAGGAAGATAATAATACTTACATTAAGCTTTCAGAGAGTTGGAGTGGGCAAAACTCTCCTTGTGCAGCTGAAGGTACTATAGAAAGGAGAATTATGAGAAGTCCTAGTAGAAGTGACAGTAAGAAGGCAGAGTGAACATCAGGAGATCTGATTTGAAATTCCAGCTTGGCTTTTTATTTCTTATGTTACCTCTGGATGGATGGATGGATGGATGGATGGACCTCAAATTTCTCTTTTCTTAAATGATGTGGTTGGACTGGATAGTTTCTTACACTCATTCTAGTTCTGAATCTTATGTTTTCATAAGCCAGGCTCCAAACATTTTGAGTGAATATACTTTGATTTGCTTGTCAGAGCAGATCCAATTTAAACTCCTGACTTCGAGTGGCTGTCCCAGCCAGAGAGTGTACCAAGTATAGTCAGGACTCCCTGTTTGTATTTCAAAGACGAAATCTTGGCAGGATCAACTGTTAAGTCGAATTCTCTGCAGACTGGAATTTTTCTCTCATTTCATAGATGCAGAGGTATGCTGCCTATCCTCAATCATACCATTGTATAGAGAGAAATGTTTATTTCTCCCATTCGCTAGTAAAGAAATATTCTAGCCATTGCTTGGTGTTGATGATAGAGTGATTAGCTGAATAGTCATGTACTTATTGAAGGTAGGGACCTCCCATTTTAGGGTTGAAGGGCTTCTATGCTGTGATGGAGATAGGATAATATCATGTAATGTGAAAATTGCTTTAACTGGTTATATAATAGGAGAAAGAAAAAACAAATTGGAAATTACATTGAAGATTTTATGAAAGATGCAAAGTGGTTAAGTATTTTGAGGTGTGCCTGACTGTGCTTAACACTCAGTCTCAGACTTCAAAGATTGCATGTGAGTGCCAGCTGGTTTAAGACATAATTGTCCCTTATAACAAAAACAATTAAGAGAATTAAGATTAAGAGAAATTAATTAAGAGAAAGGGAAAATTAAGACATTAATTAATTAAGAGAAAGAGGGAAAAGGCAGTTTAGCAAAACTAATCTTTACTTCAGGTCTGATAATATATGCAGTGTTCTGATCTGTAGTCTTCTACCTCTGTCAAGAAGGAAGGGAGACATGTTCTCATTTCTCTTTAAGAGTAAGTCTGGTTTTATATATATATATATGTATGTATATATGTATATATATGTATGTATATATGTATATATATATATACACACACACACATATATATACATATACATACACACATATGATTTAATTTCAGGTTTTCCCCCCTTTCCATTTCCATTGTTGTAAACATTATAGAAAAATGTATACACACACACACATACACACACACACACACACATTTTCCTGGCTCTGCTTACTTCACTTCATGTTAGGCTTTTTATGTTTCTCTATAGAATAAGGTCTTCAAAAAAAGATTTGTACCTTGTTTATTAGGGAAACTCGGCACTGTAGAATCCATATAAGAAGCCCTTGACTTGACTTGGGTGTCAGAAGGCCTGGGATCAAATCCTATCTCTGACATTTACTAATTGAAAGAGCCCAGGCTCAAATGAGTACTTTGTGCTGGGAATACTGAGAAAGATTGGGCATGGTGCTTGCTCTAAAGCTTACAGGCTAAGAGATATACAGAATATTTGAGCTTAGAGATCATCTTGTCCAATACTCACCTTGGCAAAATGAAAAGAATATCAGACATGGAGTCAGAAAACCTAGATTCTAGTCCTGGTTCATACTACCTTACTGTGAGACCTTGGACAAGTCACTTCACCTATTTAAGCCTCAGTTTCCTTATCTGTAAAATGTTTTTAAGGAAAGTAATTTGTAAACTTTTGTTGTAGCAATATTTTTCAGTGATAGAAAGGAAGATTCAGAGAGAAGTGACAGAAGCAAAACTAAAACTCAGATTTCCTGACTCTTAGCTCAGTTGTCTCCTCCTCCTCCTCCTCCTCCTCCTCCTTCTCCTTCTGCAATTGGGGTTAAGTGACTTGCCCAGGGTCACATAGCTAGTAAGTGTTAAGTGTCTGAAGCTGAATTTGAACTCAGGTCCTCCTGAATCCAGGGCCAGTGCTCTATCCACTGCACCACCTAGCTGTCCCTTAACAAGCATTTTTTTAACAAACTTTTTTTTTTCCCTCAGTATTCTTACTGTCTTCGATTATTTCTTCTTTTCAATCTCAGTTTCCTCATTTGTAAAATGATGATAATAATCCATATGCTCCCTCCTTCCTCCTTACCTCAAGGTTGTTCAGAAGGTGATTAATTGTTTTTCTTCTGGTCATAACAATCCATGAAGACCTTCTAAGGCACAGAGGGGGGTTGCAAGGTGCATTGATGAAGCCGAGGATACTTTAAGAAGCACTATCCATATAAGAGGACTGTTTTGTTCTGAGGAAAACATAATGGCAATCTGTCAAGTGCTACACACATATACATACACAGAGAGACATGCTGATCTTATTACTAATCCCTTCTATTTATATGTTGGGCATATGAGGTTCTGATGGTATATGTGGGGCAGTAGATAGATTGTTAGGCCTGGAGGCTGGAAGACTTATCTTCCTGAGTTCAAATCCAGCCTTAGACACTTACCAGTTGTGGATCCTGGGCAAGTCACTTAACCCTGTTTGCCTCAGTTTCTTCGTCTGTAAAATGAGTTGGAGAAAGAAATGGCAAACTATTCTAGTATCTTTGTCAAGAAAACCCCAAATGGGGGTCACAAAGAGTCAGACATGACTGAACAACAATGGTGTAGGTACTCTCTCCATGATGATTTCTGCCTTTCCTAGCTCTTATTAGAGAATTTCATAAGTTACTGTGGCCAAAAAATGACCTTACCTGCTAACCAGTCTTTTAGTGATGAAGCTTTTCACATAACTTAAGAGGTCATGGTCCTCAGATAACAATCCATTTTTGGGGCCCAAACTTATGGCATTCATAGGAAAGTAGAAGTGGAGAAGACCTTATAAAACATCCATTCCAACTCTCTCATTTTGCAATGGAGGAAACTGAGGCACCTACAAGGGAGTGACTTGCCCAAGGTCATGCAGTTGCCTCTCAAACTCTTTATGGCTTGCTGCAACTTGCCAGACTTTAACCTTTCTTGGCATAGCTTCTGAGAACCTCTACAGAACAGTGTTGCTTCATACAAATACTTGAGTGCAAGTTTACTATAGAATCATGGGATTAATGAGTTGAAGGAGACCCTTCAACTGGTTTTTATGGTCAGGTTTATGCTTTGAATGCTACATTCAGTTCTGAGCACCACATTGTGGGAAGGCTATTGACAAGGTAGAAGGCACGGAGGGCAGGTAGTAAAGGGCTTCAAGCTCATTTCCTATGAGGAGCACTCGAAAGAATTGGGGAAGGTTAGCCTTTAGAGAAGACCTAGTAGTAGGAAATCACACTGACATCTTCACGTATATGCAGGACTGTTGTGTGCAAAGAGGATTAGATTAGAATGGGAGAACCCCTTACCTAACAAGGTAGTACCCTCATCATTACATCATTTGCCTAGGCAAAGGAAAACCTTTGTAATGATAGCTTTGCAAAAGTGGAATGGACTGCCTTGGTAGGTAGGGGTTTCTTCCTCATCAGAGAACTTCAAGCAGAGCCTGGATGACCATTTCCACGAGTCTTGTTGAGGAGACTCTTGTTTGGGGATGGGTTGGACTATGTGGCCATTGAGGTCTTAACTTTCGAGTCTATGATTCTGTAATAGTTCAACTTATTTTATAGAAGGAGAACCAGAGGCCCAGGTATAGATAGTTCAGGTATATTAAGTATCTGTCAGTCATGGAAACTGGAAGGGCCCTGAGAACACAGAATGTTAGAACATAGCAGGCCACAGCTCAAAGGGTCCTTAGAGATAACTATAGGAACTCAAGAGCCAGTTTTCAAACTTTTATATCTTGTATGCGCATTGTTGTTTTCTTGTTGTCTCCCGTATTAGAATGTGAGCTCCTGGAAGGCGGGAACTGTGTTTTTGCCCTTCTTTCTTTCCCCTGCGTTTAGTATAGTTCCTTGTTAATAGTAAGTCAACAGCATTTATTAGCCCCCACTATAATAAATGCATGTTGACTAACTGACTTTGACTCCAAATCTACCACTCTCTAACGCTGCCTTTTTAATAGACTTTTGATTCAAATAGAAATATAGAAAAGACAATTTTCAAGTGTATAATTTGGAGGACGTGAAATAGCCAAACAAAGATGGCTTCACTCTGTATATGATACGTGGGATTTTGCAAAAATTATACCATAATTTAAAAAAATTGTGCAAATGTGCCTTGCGTTTATGTTGTCTTTTAGATTGATTTTGGAGCAGTGACATTTTAGCCTGGTAATTGGTTCTGCATTATGTTCAAACGTGCGTGTGCTCAAACAGTGACTGCCACAGGAATTTGCCCTTTCTAAAATATACATGTGCCTAATGCAGACTGTCAGGAGCATGTAGCCAAGCTGGCAGAACTCTGGGGCTGTGTGTGCACAGCTGCCCTCTGCTGGGTAGAACACCAGCTTGCCGGAAAGCTTGCCTCCCTCCTGCACCAAACAGCTTCTTTGGGTGACCAAGAAAAGGTCTGGCATCTTAAAAGATGCTCCAGCTGATGCTCTGGCCAGAGAGCCATGTGCAGCCTGTGCCTAAGATGGCCACCTGCTGTAATTAACTCCCTGTCAGGAAGCTGGCATTAGACATAGAAAGAGAAACTATTCAAGCTGGAAGGAAGAACCCAGAGCGTCATAGTTCAAAGGGACCTTAGGGATTCCCCTCTTCCCTTTCCTTTATTTTACAGGTGAGGAAACCTGCCAATGGCAATGGCCTGTGGTAGAAAGAACTTTGGGTTAGGGTACTTAGCTTTTGAGTGATGACTCCATTGCTTTACTAGCTGAGTTACTAGAGGCAAATCACTTTACTTTCTGTATCAGGTTCCTCATATATAAAATAGGGATGATAAGACTTCCCTTCCCTACCTCTTGGGGATACTATAAAGGGAAGTATAAATTGTTTCTATAAAGGGCAAAGCACTAAAGAAATTTGAACTATTATTATTATTATTACTGTTCTATCCAGTACTCAAGCCTAGTTTGCTAGACTACTAATCCAGTGCTTTAGTCCTCCAGGCCTCATTGTGTAAAGCATGCATCATGAAGCTAAAATTTGAAAGAGGAAGGTCTAGGAACTCAGGCTAATAGTCTGCTTTTCCCCCTCTCTCTTCTTTCTGAAGAGCCATTTAGGAAATGTACTGGTGGATATGAAGCTCATCGACATAAAAGACACGCTACCTGTAGGCTTCATCCCAATTCAGGAGACTGTGGACACACGTAAGTCATCCTTTAGTACTGCTTGTCACAATTAAAGTTTTTTTTCCTCCAGGAATGATTTTAACTGTTTTCCATTTGCGCTTTCTTTTGAAAATATTTTAGGAGCTTTATTGTATGCCCAAGAACATACCTTTTTTATCATAAAAGTATTTTATTATTTTCTAGTTACATGTAGAGATAGTTTTCAACATTTGTTTTCAAAAATTTCTAGTTTCAAATTTTTCTCCCTCCCTCCCCCCTCCCCAAGACAGCAAGCAATCTGATTTGGTTATATATGTACAATCACATTAAACATATTTCTGCATTTGTCATGCTGTGAAAGAAGAATTGGAGCAAAAGGGAAAACCCTTAAAAAAGAAAAACAAAAAACAAAATAGAAATAGTATGGTTCAATCTGCATCTAGATGCCACAGTTCTTTTTTTTTTGTGGATTTGGAGAGCATTTTCCAGCATGAGTCCTTTGCAACTCTCTTGGACCATTGTATTTCTGAGAAGAGTCAAGTCTATCACAGTTGATCAACACACAATGTTGTTGATACTATGTACAGTGTTCTCCTGGTTCTGCTCATCTCAGTCAGTTCATGTGAGTCCTTCCAGGCTTCTCTGAACTCCTCCTGCTCATTGTTTCTTACAGCACAATAGTATTCCATTACATTCACATGCCACAACTTGTTCAACCATTCCCCAATTGATGGGCAGCCCCTCAATTTCCAATTCCTTGCCACCACAAAAAGAGCAGCTATAAATATTTTTGTACATGTGGGTCCTTTTCCTTTTTTTATGATCTCTTTGGGAAAAAGACCTAATAGTGATATTGCTGGGTCAAAGGGTATGCACAGCTTTATAGCCCTTTGGGCGTAATTCCAAATAGCTTTCCAGAATGGTTGGATCAGTTCACAGCTCTACCAACAATGCATTAGTGTTCCAATCTTTCCACAGCTTCTCCAACATTTATTAGTTTCCTTTTTTGTTATATTAGCCAATCTGATAGGTGTCACGTGGTGCCTCAGAGTTGTTTTAATTTGCATTTCTCTAATCAATAGTGATTTAGGGCATTTTTTCATATGGCAATTGATAGCTTTGATTTCATCAGAAAACTGCCTGTTCATGTCCTTTGACCATTTCTCAATTGGGGAATGACTTAGAGTCTTATAAATTTGATTTAGTTCCCGATATATTTTAGAAATGAGGCCTTTATCAGAAATACTGGCTATAAAAATTATTTCCCAGCTTTTTGCCTCCCTTCTAATTTTGGATTCATTGCTTCTGTTTGTACAAAAATATTTTAATTTAATGTAATCAAAATCATCCATTTTGTATTTCATAATATTCTCTATCTCTTGTGTTTGGTCATAAACTGTTCTCCTTTCCATAAATCTGAGAGGTAAACTATTCCTTCCTCTCCTAATTTACCTATGGTATCACCTTTTATGTCTAAATCATGTACCCATTTTGACCTTATTTTAGTATAAGGTGTAAATGTTTGTCTATGCCTTGTTTCTGCCATACTGTCTTCCAGTTTTCCCAGCAGCCAAGAACACACCTCCTTATTTGTGACAGAGAATCATAGAATTTTAGGGTTGAAAGGAACCTTAGAATATAGAATGTTTCACTTAGAAGGGACTTCAGAATATGGGTGCTAGAAGGAATCTTAGAACATGGCATATTAGAATGTAGAATGATAGAGCTGGGCAAGACTTAGAGATTTAATTTAATCTATTCGTTTTACAAATGAGGAAACTTGGGCCTATAGAGCTGAAGGGTCTTGCCCTGCAGCAGAAATTTACCTAGTGACTGAGCTAGGATTCAAGCCATTGAGTCTTATGAATTAAAGGTCACTATTCTCTTTTATACTATACTTTCTTCCATTCTTGCAAGAGATAAGGAGTCAACTCGGTGGCTCAAACTCTGGGGTCAGGAAGACCTGAGGTCAAATATTGCCGTAGATTCCTACTTAGTAGCTGTGTGACCCTGGGTGAGTCACTTAACCTCTTTTTGCCTTAGTCCACTGGAGAAGTAAATGGCAAACCACTCCAGTATCTTTGCCAAGAAAACCCCACGGACAGCATTGATGTGCTGTGATCCCTGGGGTCACAAAGAGTCAGACATGACTGAACAACGATTCTCTTTTATAGCATACTTTTTCCATTCTTGCCTCTAAGGAGTATGTAGGGTATTTTGGCTCATACTGTGTAAAAAGGAAAAGTATATTTCTGTCTTAGAAGGGTGCTCCCCCAAATATGACCATTGGGTTAATTTGTGTGGAAGAAGTGGTTTAAAAAGTTTTATCTTCAGGAAGTGTCTTCCTGATCAAGTTTTCCTTATGGCAAAATTTGGTACAGAATTCAGATGCAAAAGGAAAAAAAATCAGAATATTGGAAACAAATAGCTTCCTGCTTTTTGACTTCCAATGCAAGAACAGTTTCTTTCATTAAATTCCCCCTTCCTCTAGGAGTCTAGTTGACTTAACCGGGGCTGCCTCAGACCGTAGCATGGGAAAAGCAGTGTTGCTGACTCCAGAGTAACTTGGACAGAGAAGGGCTTAGAACCCTTTGCCTTCTGAAAACAACAGGGGAATCTCCATCCCAGCGGCAACATAGAAAAAACAAGAACGGAATTTTCATAGCAGTCTAGGGAGACATGGAATAGCCACATGGAACAGCTATGGGTTAGGTAGGAATAAGTTTCCTTAGCCATTTGGGCAAAGCTGTATAGAAGAAAAATAGGGACACATTATCTTGAGTGAGAATCAACCTCTCATCTTTGGCACAGGGATTGGCTATAAGGTTCCATCGAAATTGGGCCTTTGTTGGAATCCAAAGGACATAGAATTACATAGAATTAGAATCCAGTAAAATAAACTGAACACAAAAGCTGGGATAACCATACTTAATCTTTGATTATGTAAAAAGGACCTTCAGGAATAGCATTATAAATGCCAATTCTCACACAGTCCTGCAGCATGTTCTGAAACCATAAGATGTCATAGATCCTAGGTACCATCATTTTGTCCAGGGGTTCTCTTAACCTAGGGTTTACATTTGCCCTCCCCTGCCGTGGATGCATTCAGAGAATGTGTACTGGATGGGAAAGATTACATCTTTGTTTCAAAGCTTCTTTCGTAATCTTGGGCATTTGACAATATTATTCTGGGAAGGGGTCCCTGGTGTAGGCAAGCTCCCTCATTTTGAAGGTGAGGAAACCAAGGCTTAGAGAAGGGAAATAACTTGCCCAAGGGTACCTGGTTAGTGGTAGAAGTGAGACTGCATAGAACCTGTGTCTCCTGAATCCCAGCCCAGTGTTCTTTCTATTCCATCCTTCTAGTTGCCACTTGCCAGCTAGGTGGCACAGTAGAGTCAGGAAGACCTGAATTCAAATCCCATATCAGACACTTACCAGGTGTGTGACCCTGGGCAAATCGCTTAGCCTTTGTTTACCTCAGTTCTCTCATTTGTAAAATGGGGATAATAATAGCACCTACCTCCTAAGGTTGTTGTGAGGATCAGATGACATAGTATTGTTAACATGCTTAGCAGCATAGTGCCGGGCACATAGTAGGCACTTAATTCGGTCCCCTTATCCACCTGCCTAAATTTGATTTGACCTAAATTTAAATGTATTGTGATTTGTTTTGAATATTTACTTATTTCAAAGACATTTCCTTGGCGTGGGTCCTTTCTCCCCAGACACAGACTGTAACCTGATCTATGCTTTAATGTTTGCTGTTAAAAAAAAAAAAGTCAAACTAGCAAATCCCTTCTGGGGATGAGCCTCTATGCATGTAGCTGTTTTAATCCCCTGATGACAGACACACAGTCTATTACTGAGCCCATCCTTAAAGACTTCCCAGTTTGGTTCCACCTGCCACACCTTGTGCTTTATTGTCATTACTTTCAAGACCCAAAGTCTCTTTCCTGCCATTTCTACCTATCAGAAAAGGTTTGGATATTTCCCTTAGACTCAATTTGGTTCAAGACACACTTATTAGCATGCATAATGGGCAAGACACTGTGCTTAGCAATGGAGATAGAGCTAAAAATGGCATAGTTCCTTTCTGCAAGGAGCTTGAAGAAAATATGTCAATATATGTCTCTACAAATGTCTGTGCATAGATGTGAAAAGTATAGGTAAAAATCAAGTTGAATTCCTGATTCAAGGAGTCAAATTTGACATCATAGTTATCACTGAGACTTGGTGGGAAAGGACCAATGGCTGGAATATATGGCTCTGTTACCTCTGGAATAGAATATGTAAATATCTACTCTTTTCTCCTCCCTTTCCCTCCTCTCCTTCTGATCCTTCTACCCCCATTAACCCCCCCAAAATTGAATACCTCATAATTTCTTGACTGGAAAGGAGGGATCCATGATCTATTCTGGATCTGGTTTGGGCCAACAAGGAAGAATTGGTTGTGAGGTTGGAAGTGATGGGAATCTTGTGGGGGGGGGGGTTAGGGATGACTACTCTGCCTTAGAATTTGTGATAGAGGAGAGAAAAGCTGGTAATACTATTACATGTGTTTTAGATTTGGGGGAAGCATATTTCAAAGGACCCAAGGAAGTAAAGGTAGGATCACATGGACTAAAATTCTATAAGGGAGGTCATCTAAGGAGGGTTGGGAGGCTTTTAAGAATGAAATTCTGAAAGCACAAAGAGAAATATTTCTATTAATGAGAAAAAAAGGGGGAGAAGTTGTCTAAAAGAGACTGATGTGAATGCACAGGGAATTCATTAACCAACATGCTCAGAAGATGAAAACAAGGGCAGGAAATGGAGGTTGTATATAAAAGTACGGCATGGTTATATAAGAAGAATGTTAAGGATGCTTAATGTTAAGTGCAAAATGAACTAAAGTTGGAAAGACATTCCAAGGACAATAAAAACACCTTTTTAACCTACACTGGTCAAAATAGGAGGATACAGGAAAGTACAGAATCACTGCTCTGGGTATATCAAACAATGATGGTGGACAAGAAAAAGAAATGAGATGCTCAGTTCCTAATTTGTTTCTGTTTTCTCCACAAAGGAAAAACTAAAGGAGAACTAAAGATTCTTAATTTGGAGGGGGTGAAGTAACAATGGCTAATAGAGGTGATACTCAGGATAAATAAGAATATTGTAAGAGAACAAGTAGATAACCTTCATGACCTCAACCATTGCTGAGATGGCAGGGTTAAGAAGTCTTTCAAGGACATGGGAGACATTGGCATGTTTGCTAGTCTCAGAAAAAAATAGTAGAAAGGGAGAAGTAGATGTTTAGAGAGAAAGGGTCATGATTACTAGAGCAGTATGATAGATAATCAGTAATGGAGAGTAAAAGGATTTCTAGGTAGCACTGAATATTCTGTTGCTTTTAAATAATGTGTATTTGTAGTGGATCCAGTCTTAATGGTTGTGTGACTTATTCAGCAGTGTCTAGCAGCACAGGAGTAGGAACAGAGAAGATGGTTAATGAGGTGACCCAGGGTTGAGGGACTGGAAATGGATTTATGGTGGTGGTAAATTGTATATAGTTGAATTAGCTACCCCTAGTATCAAGACGATGAAGAGAGGAAAGTGAGACCAGGAAAGGGGTGATAGATTGGGAGAACACAGAGGGATGGAAAGACTGAAGGTCATATGGAGAATGAAAAATAGGGTTAGAATGAGTAAGTTATAGGAAGAGAACACAGGAAAGGGAAGATAGAGAAATATATGGATTTTGCAAAGCAGGGTTAGGTTGGCTATGGATAAAGTTATGGGGAGAGGTAGTCAGGGCAAAAAATTTCACTTCCAAAGGCAGAGACTGGATTGTAGAGGTAGAAGAAAAAGGAAGTAGGAATTTGCCAGCCATTGTATGGAGAAAGAACCAGTTGATCATAGCCAACCTCTAGGGTCCTGTAATAAATGAGCATGTTGTGGGTGTAGATATGATTGCATTAATTTCCATGGCTTGTCAATCCAAACATTGGGAAGCTGGGGCTTTAAACAATGGGAGAAGCATCTGTTTAATAAGTACCTGGCGATTAGGTTTCTCAGAGCTGGGCTGATTTAAGCTCAGCACCAACCTTTTAGCCTTATCCAAAGATTATGGTATTCCTAGTAACAATAATAGCATATATCTGTGTTATGCTCTAAGTTTTGCAAATCACTTTCAACGTGACATTTCATTTGATTCTCACAACCCTGTGAAGTTGGTGCTATTATTTTTCCCCCATTGTACAGAGGTGGAAACTGAAGTTGATAAAAGTTAAATTACTTGCCTAGCATCACAAAGGGTCTGGGGCAGAAATTGAAATCAAGTTCTCCTGACTCCAAGTCCAGTGCTCTACCTACCATACCACCTGGCTGCCTGGAGATGAAGCATATCCAGTAGATGCTTTGCAAGAAGAGTGACCATACATTCTCTAAGTTCTCCAAAGCACAGGCCCTCTAGCACCCTTGGCTGTTTGAGGCTCCAAGTCACTGAAGGAAGAGCTCAGGACCATCCAGAAAATCACATGGGCCTAGGCCCATGACTTACCTAATCTCAGTTGGACCCTTATTATTATGTGGAAATCTTATTCTGTCCAGACAGATTGTACTACAATCCCCACTGTGGTCATTCCAGACCTCGTCTCTCCTCATGCACTCTCTGCCAGCAGATAACATGGCCTCCTCTTCTGTACAGAAAAAGTAGCCATCTATTATGAGCTTCTTCCTGCCCCTGTTTTGTACCCCAGTATCCTGCCTACTTCACCTCTTACTCCCTTCTCTCTCTTTTTTTTACATATACAGTATTTTATTTTTCCATTACATGTAAAGATAGTTCTCAACTTTTGTTTACACAAGCTTTACAATTTCAGATTTTTCTCCCTCCCTCCCCTCCCTCCCCCCTCCCCTAGACAGCAGGTAATCTGATATAGGTTATATCTATATATCTCTATACATATACATATAGATATATATCTATACACACACATATATATATATATATATCCATAATAACATTAATCCTATTTCTGCATTAATCCTGTTATAAGAGAAAAAATCAGAGCAGTGATGCAAAACCTCAAAATAGAAAAAAAAAAAAACAACAGCACCCAAAACAGAAGAAATAATATGGTTCAATCAGCATCTATACTCCACAGTTCTTTCTTTCTTTTTTTTTCTTGGATTTGGAGATCCTCTTCCATCATGAGTTCCCTGGAACTCTTCTGTACCGTTGCATTGGTGAGAAGAATATAGTCCATCACAGTAGGTCAACACTCAATGTTGATGATACTGTGTACAATGTTCTTCTGGTTCTGCTCATCTCACTCATCATCAGCTCACGTAAGACCCTCCAGGTTTCTCTAAACTCCTCCTGCTCATCATTTCTTACAGCACAATAGTATTCCATTGTATTCATATACCACAACTTGTCCAGCCATTCCCCAATTGATGGGCACCCCCTCAACTTCCAATTCCTTGCTACCACGTACAGAGCAGCTATAAATATTTTTGTACATGTGGGTCCCTTTCCCCTTTCCATGATTTCTTTGGGAAAAAGACCTAAAAGTGGAATTGCTGGGTCAAAGGGTATGCACAGCTTTATCGCCCTTTGGGCATAATTCCAAATTGCTCTCCAGAATGGTTGGATCAGTTCACAGCTCCACCAAAAATGAATTAGTGTTCCAATTTTCCCACAGCTTCTCCAACATTTATTATCTTCCTTTTTTGTCATTTTAGCCAATCTGATAGGTGTCAGGTGGTACCTCAGAGTTGTTTTAATTTGCATCTCTCTAATCATTAGAGATTTAGAGCATTTTTTCATATGGGAATAGATAGCTTTGTTTTCTTCATCAGAAAACTGCCTGTTCATATCCTTTGACTATTTCTCAATTGGGGAATGACTTGGATTCTTATAAATTTGATTTAGTTCCCTATATATTTTAGAGATGAGGCCTTTATCAGAAGTACTGGCCTCAAAAATTGTTTCCCAGCTTTCTGCCTCCCTTCTAATTTTGGATGCATTTCTTCTGTTTGTACAGAAATTTTTTAATTTAATATAATCAAAATCATCCATTTTGCATTTTATAATATACTCTATCTCTTGTTTGGTCAAAAACTGTTCTCCTTTCCAAAGATCTGATAGGTAGACTATTTCTTTCTCTCCTAATTTACCTATGATATCACCTCTTATGTCTAAATCGTGTATCCATTTTGACCTTATTTTAGTATAAGGTGTAAGATGTTGGTCTATGCCTAATTTCTGCCATACTATCTTCCAGTTTTCCCAGCAGTTTTTGTCAAATACTGAGTTCCTATCCCAGAAGCTGGAGTCTTTGGGTTTATCAAACACTACATTACTAGTGTCATTTACTACTGCATTTCCTGAGCCTAGCCTATTCCATTGATCTACCACTCTATCTTTTAGCCAGTACCAGATAGTTTTGATGACTGCCGCTTTATAGTAAAGCTCCAGGTTTGGTACCGCTAACCCACCTTCCTGTGAATTTTTTTTCATTATTTCCCTGGATATTCTTGATTTTTTGTTTTTCCAGATGAATTTTGTTATTATTTTTTCTAGCTGTATAAAATAATTTTTAGGTAATCTGATTGGTATGGCACTGAATAAGTAAATTAATTTAGGCAGTATTGTCATTTTTACTATATTAGCTCTGCCTATCCATGAGCAATTGATATCTTTCCAATTATTTAGATCTGATTTGATTTGTGTGAAGAGTGTTTGGTAGTTGTGTTCATAGAGTTCCTGGGTTTGTCTTGGCAAGTAGACTCCCAAGTATTTTATATTATCTACCATTACTTTAAATGGAATTTCTCTTTCTATCTCTCGCTGCTGGACTTTGTTGGTCATGTATAGAAATGCTGATGATTTATGTGGATTTATTTTATATCCTGCTACTTTGCTAAAGTTGTTAATTGTTTCAAGTAATTTTTGAGTTGATTCTCTAGGATTCTTCAAGTATACCATCATATCATCTGCAAAGAGTGATAGTTTTGTTTCCTCCTTGCCTATTCTAATTCCTTTAATTCCTTTCTCTTCTCTGATTGCTAAAGCTAACATTTCTAGGACAATATTAAATAATAGGGGTGATAATGGACATCCCTGTTTCACCCCTGATCTTATTGGAAAGGCCTCTAATTTATCTCCATTGCATATAATACTTGCTGATGGCTTTAGGTAGATACTGTTTATTATTCTAAGGAAAGCTCCACCTATTCCTAAACTCTCTAGTGTTTTTATTAGGAATGGGTGTTGTACTTTGTCAAAAGCTTTCTCTGCATCTATTGAGATAATCATATGATTTTGGTTGGTTTTCTTATTGATGTGGTTGATTATGTTAATAGTTTTCCTAATGTTGAACCAGCCCTGCATTCCTGGTATAAATCCCACCTGGTCATAGTGTATTATCCTGGTGATCACTTGCTGTAATCTCCTTGCTAATATCTTATTTAAGATTTTAGCATCAATATTCATTAGGGAAATTGGTCTATAATTTTCTTTCTCTGTTTTTTGCTTTGCCTGGTTTTGGTATCACCACCATATTTGTGTCATAAAACGAATTTGGTAGAACTCCTTCTTCACCTATTTTTCCAAATAATTTGTATAATATTGGAATTAATTGTTCTTTAAATGTTTGGTAAAATTCACCCGTAAACCCATCTGGCCCTGGGGATTTTTTCTTAGGGAGTTCATTAATGGCTTGTTCAATTTCTTTTTCTAATATGGGTTTATTTAAGGATTTTATTTCTTCTTCAGTTAACCTGGGCAGTTTGTATTTTTGTAAATATTCATCCATTTCATTTAGATGGTCAAATTTATTGGCATACAGTTGGGCAAAATAATTCCTAATTATTGATTTAATTTCCACTTCATTGGTGGTAACATCACCCTTTTCATTTTTGATACTGGTAATTTGGTTTTCTTCTTTCTTTTTTTTAATCAAATTAACCATTATTTTATCTATTTTATTGGTTTTTTCATAAAACCAGCTCTTAGTTTTATTGATTAATTCTATAGTTTTTTTGCTTTCAATCTTATTAATTTCTCCTTTAATTTTCAGGATCTCTAATTTAGTGTCTAATTGGGGATTTCTAATTTGTTCTTTTTCTAGCTTTTTAAGTTGCATGCCCAATTCATTAATCTCCTCTTTCTCTTTTTTATTCATGTAAGCATTTAGAGCTATAAATTTTCCCCTAAGCACTGCTTTGGCTGCATCCCATAGATTTTGGTATGTTGTCTCATTATTGTCATTCTCTTGGATAAAGTTATTGATTGTTTCTATGATTTCTTGTTTGGCCCATTCATTCTTTAGAATGAAATTATTTAGTTTCCAAATGATTTTCATTCTACTTTTCCCTGGCTCTTTCTTACATGTAATTTTTATTGCATCATGATCTGAGAAGGATGCATTTACTATTTCTGCCTTTCTACATTTGACTATGATGTTTTTGTGCCCTAATACATGGTCAGTTTTTGAAAATGTGCCATGTACTGCTGAGAAAAAAGGTATATTCCTTTCTATCCCCATTCAATTTTCTCCAGACATCTATCATGTCTAACTTTTCTAGTAATCTATTCACCTCTTTCACTTCTTTCTTATTTATTTTTTGGCTAGATTTATCTAATTCTGAGAGGGGGAGATTCAGATCCCCCACTAGTATAGTATTACTGTCTAATTCCTCTTGTAACTCATTTAACTTCTCCTCTAAGAACTTGGATGCTATACCACTTGGCGCATACATATTTAATATTGATATTACTTCATTATCTATAGTACCTTTAAGTAAGATGTAATTTCCTTCCTTATCTCTTTTAATGAGATCTATTTTTGCCTGCACTTTGTCTGAGATAAGGATTGCTACCCCTGCCTTTTTACTTTATCTGAGGCATAATATATTCTGCTCCAGCCTTTTACCTTTACTCTGTGTGTATGTCTCTGCTTCAAATGTGTTTCTTGTAAACAGCATATTGTAGGATTCTGGTTTTTAATCCACTCTGCAATTCGCTTCCGTTTTATAGCAGAGTTCATCCCATTCACATTCACAGTTATTATTACTGACTGTCTATTCCCCTCCATTCTATTTACCCCCTTTGTACCTTTCCCCCCTTCTTTCACCCTATTCCTCCTCACCGACATTTTACTTCTTACCCCTGCCTCCCCCAATCTGCCCTCCCTTTTTATCACACCCCTCTCTTTTCTTTACCCTTTTCTCCCTTGCTTTTGTCCTCCCTTCTATCAGTCCCCCCTTTCCCTTCCCCTTTTGTTTCCCTAAAGAATGAGTTAAGTTTCTTTATCCCAATGAACGTATATGTTATTCCCTCTTTGAGTCAAATCTAATGAGAATATGGTTGAAACAATGTTCCCCCCTCATTTCTTTCCCTCTATTGTAATAGGTTTTTTTCCACCTCTTCATATGATATAATTCATCCCATTCCACCTCCCCTTTCCTCTCCTCTCCATAGACTCCCTTTTTAACCCCTTAATTCTTTTGTATCATCACATCAAAGACAATTTATATTTATACCTTCTATATAAAGTCCTTCTCTCTGCCCAAATACATTTACAGTTCTTAAGAGTTATGAGTATTATTTTCCTGTGTAGGGATATAAACAGTTTAACCTAATAGGGTAACCTTTTTTTTTTTCCCCCTCTGTTTACCTTTTTAAACTTCTCTTGAATCTTGTATGTTGAGATCGAATTTTCTATTCAGTTCTGGTCTTTTCACCAGGAAAGATTGAAAGTCCCCAATGTCATTAAATGTCCATCTTTTCCCCTGAAAGAAAATGCACATTTTTGCTGGGTAATAGATTCTCGGCTGCAATCCAAGCTCCTTTGCCTTCTGGAATATCATATTCCAAGCCTTGCGGTCCTTAAATGTTGAAGCTGCCAGGTCCTGAGCAATCCTGACTGTTGCTCCATGATATTTAAATTGCTTCTTTCTGGCTGCTTGGAGTATTTTCTTCACCTGATAATTCTGGAATTTGGCTACAATATTCCGTGGAGTTTTCCTTTTGGGGTCTCTTTCAGGAGGTGATCGGTGGATTCTTTCAATGATGATTTTATCCTCTGATTCTATGATATCATGGCAGTTCTCCTTAATAATTTCCTGGAATATGGTGTCTAGATTCTTTTTCTGGTCATGGCTTTCAGGCAGTCCAATGATTCTCAAGTTGTCTCTCCTTGATCTGTTTTCCAGATCAGTTGTCTTTCCAATGAGGTATTTCACATTTTCTTCTATTTTTTCATTTTTTAAATTCTGCTTGACTGATTCCTGGTGTCTCATGGATTCCTTATCTTCCAACTGTCCCACTTTAATTTTTAAGGCATTGTTTTCTTCAGTGAGATTATGCACCTTTTTTTCCATTTGGCCAAATGAATTTTTTAAGGCTTTGTTTTCTTCAGTGAAATTATGTGCTTCCTTTCCCAAGCTTCTGATTCTTTTTTCATAGTTTTCTTGTTTTGCTTTCATTTCTCTCCCCATTTTTTCTTCTACCTCTTGCAATTGATTTTTAAAATCCTTTTTGAGCTCTTCCAGGAAGGCTTTTTGTTCTTGCGACCAATTCACCTTCCCTTGTGAGGCTTCAGATGTAGGCAATTTGAGGCTATTGTCCTCATCTGAGTTTGTGTTGGCTTCTTCCCTATTGATATAGAAACTCTCAATGGAGAGAGCTCTTTTTTGCTTCTTACTCATTATTGCAGCCTATTTATTTATTCTTTAAGTTGAGGTCTGCTCTGGGGGCACCAGGGTCCCTGTTTTGGGCTTCTTGTGCAGGGGTATAGGTGCTGTGTGACCGGGTTTTTACTCTGAGGCCTTTATGGTGTGTGGAGATCTCCCACCCTGCACTTCCTGTCTGATTGTGCTTGGCCAGCCAGGCTCTGGACCCCGGCGTCTGATCCTCCCTGACCGGTTCGTGGCTCTCTCGGCTGGTGCAGGTAGGTTTTTCCACTGTCCTTCTTGGCCACCAGATTTTTGAACCAGGTTCCAGGGCCTCAGTTGTTCTGCTGTGGCCCGCAGCTCCTGCTGACTTGCCCGACCCCCTTGGCGCTGGGTTGCTGCCCTGCGCTGGGCCTCCCTTTTGCCCGAGTCAGACCGACCTTTTCCTAAATCAGAATCCGTCCAGAGGCTTGATTTAATGTTCGTTTTGAGGGAACAGAAGGAGGGCTCAGGCAGCTTGCTGCTTCCTCTTCACCATCTTGGCTCCGCCCCAATATCACTCCCTTCTCTTTTGCTCCATTCTCTGAGGAAATGGTGATCTTTCTCTTTGTCACGACCGATCTCTCTATGTTCTTGATCCCATCCATTTTGTCTCCTCAAGAGTCTGGGTCCTTCAGTCTTCCCCTCTTCTCATCTTTAATCTCTCCTGATCTACTGGTTCCTTGTCAGTTTCCTATAGACTTGCACAAGTATTAACTAGGTTTAGTTGTGAAGAAACTTGACTTCTTCTTTTTTTTTTAGTGAGGCAATTGGGGCCAAGTGACTTGCCCAGGGTCACACAGCTAGTAAGTGTTAAGTGTCTGAGGCCGGATTTGAACTCAGGTACTCCTCACTCCGGGGCCAGTGCTCTATCCACTGCGCCACCTAGCTGCCCCGAAACTTGACTTCTAAAGAGAGGGTTTAGGCTTTCTCGAACTGTGTCTCTTTATTTCTCTACCTCAGCACTCTGGAGAGAACCAGCTAAAACTTATTTCTAGGATTCTCCCCAAAAGGAGTGAGATAAAATCAAGTCTAGGATAGATATTGACTTCCTTTGCACAAAAGAAATGCTTAACACAAAAGACTCCCAAGCATACATTAACAAAGACTTAAACAAACAGCAGTAATAATTTATGACTACTGTTATTCCCTCCCAGGAGGTTGATACTTAAAACATCAAAAACATGATGCATTTTGTTGGACTGCTGAATCAGCATTTCACCATCACATCCTCTCTTCATTGTCTGAACAGTTCCTTCCAGTTCCTTGTTTTATGGGAAGTCAGTCTGTGGGTTGGGTTCATCTTTTTTGCCTATGGCCATCTTTTCAAAGAAGTGCAATCATAGTTACTGGATGCCTCTCTTAAAGTACAGCTGGCAGTGACTGAGGAAACAGGAGCTCCCAGCCTCTCAATATCATGGGATGACCTCTAAGGCTATACATGTCCTTCTCTGCATCATTGATCAGTCATTGGTACTCAGGAAGAAGCACAAGGCAGAAGCAGCAGCTAGGGCTTTGAGATCCAGTCTCAGCTTTTCCTAAGTCCACACATGCCTTTTCTGCCATGTACCAGAAGCCATCATGTTGCTAGTGTGGGAAGAGGGTGGGCCTTCCTACCATCATCAGCAGATAGGAAGACAGAAAGGTCTAGAGGATGAGGTAATTTCCTTTAAGGTCTATGGAGTGAGCCGTTTGTCCTGGCTTAGTGGTCAGGCTTCCTCTTTGACACCATCCCCTTACCCAGATGTCCCTGTCTTCCTTTTCACAGCCAGATTCCTAGGAAAGACTCCTTAGTCCCTTACAGCATGACTTCCAGCTGCTCCACCAGTTGACTGAAACTGCTCCCTCCAAGAACACTAATGCTATTCTAGCTCCTAAATCCAGTGGCCTTTCCTTCCTCCTTCCACTTATCTGTGACTTCCACATACTGTGGGTTTATTTTCTCCTACTGTCCATTCCTCAGTCTCCTACACTGGATCCACCTGCCACTCCCCAACTATGAGTGTCTCAAGGTTGGGTCTTCTTTATTCTGTATACCCTCAATTTTGGTGATCTCATTAGCTCCCATGGCTTTGATTATTATTTGGTCTCCTGGCTTCCAGTCTAAATAATTTAGAGTTGGAGGGGATTGTAGAGGTCGTCTGACACAATTCCTCATTGCTGCTGCTGCTGCTTCTGCTTCTCCTCCTCTTCTTCTTCTACCTCTTTCCTCCTCTTCTTCTTCTTCTTCCTCTTCCTCCTCCTCCTCCTCCTCTACCACCACCACCGCCGCCACTTTAAGATTTGCAAAGTTTTTTTAGATATATTATCACATATTTGGCCTTCACAGAAACCCTGTGATATAAGTGCTCTTCTTAGCCTCATTTTGCAGACGAGGAAACTGAAGCTGAGAAAGGTTATTTGTCTAGCAAAACACCTCTAGTTAGTGAATGAGGCAAGATTTAACTTAAGACTTCTTGGATTCATTTAGCACTCTACCCACTATTGTACCTAGCTGTCTCAGAATGAGAATACTGAGGCCCAAAGAGGTTAAGAAAATTATTCAATTTCATAATGGTATTATGTAGCCAAGCCAGGATTTGAACTTGGGTCCTCTGACTTCTAATCTAGTGCCCTTCCCACTGTACGTACATGGGTATTTTAATGGATTTTAGAGCTCATTTAATTCAGAAGCTGAAGGCCAGATTTGGCCTGCTGCCTGTTTTTGTAAGAACGATTTCAAATGTAAAAAACATTTTTAGCTTGTGCCCATACAAAAACAGGTAGTGAGTCATATAGGCCATAGTTTGCCAATTTCTGATGTAGTCCAACTTTTTTATTTTGTAGATGGAGAAACTGATGCCCAGGGAAAGGAAGTGACGATAATAGTTTGCATTTTCATGATATTTTAGGGTTTATACTACATATTCCTCACCCCAGCCCTCACAACTTTAAACTGTTAAAGCTTAAAACTGTCCTAAGACTTTTGGGACACCCTGTATATTGCAAGTGCTATCAATGACCGAAGTAGACATGGAGAACAGTGCGATTAAATATCTTCTCCATGATCACAGAGCTAAGAAGATTTAAAGACTTTACTTTGCTCTTAATATCTTTGTAAGGTAGGCAGGTACTTGTATGATCTAATCAATGTGGGTACATCTTTTAGTGATCCAAATCACAGTCCATGCACGTCTGCTCATGTTTTGTAATTTTTCATCTATATCCTCCCACAGATCTGCCACAAAGGGTCCATCTATTGTGCTGGCCCTTCTTACATTTTTTGGATACTGCGTGGATACCATTGAAGTATGAGAGCTGTCCATTGATTATACCTGGCTCCCACAGCATGTGTCACCTATATTTTTTTCTTCAGGCATATGTTTTGCATATAACATCCTTTGCTTCATTTCTACAACTTAATTTTTCATTTGTAAGATCTACTTATGCTCAACAGGAGCCTCTCCATTGCCCTTTTGGGGATCCTCAGTTTTATGGGATTGATGAAATATTCCATCTCTATTACCAGAAGAATATTTGTAATATAATAACAAGTGTGAGGATTATTATTTTGTTTTACAGATGAGGAAACCGAGGGACAGAAAACAAAAGTGAATTTCCTTTGACCTTGACAGTTATTAAATGTCAGAGCTGAGATTTGAACTCAAGTCTCTAATACCTTTGTACTATATCACTTTGCCTATTGTAGGAAGTTAGAAAAAGGGAAGATCAGTGTGGACCAGAGCAATCTGGAAAGGTTCATCAAGCCTGTGGAACTTGGAAATATAGATAGAATTGTGGAAGGCCATTCTTGGTTTAAGGGTCTACATTAAGTAGAGGTAAGAATGAATACAGCTTGTTCAGGAGGCATTTAGAAGATAGAAATGTCAGGATGAAAAAGTTTAGAGCCAGATTACTTAGGATCTTTTTTTTTTTTTTTTGGTCAAATCTTTATTAAGTAATTTATTGGGTACCCGGGGCAGGGCAGGCAGGGTCCAGTCTAGTCCTTCTTGGCAGTGGCCTTCCTCATGGCAGCCAGGACATTGCTGAGCTCCTCTCTCTTCCTCTTGGCTCAGATGTGAGTTCCCACCCTTTTTTTTTTTTAAATGTATAAGGTATTTTATTTTTTCCGTTACATGTAAAGATAGTTCTCAACTTTTGTTTATACAAGCTTTACAATTTCAGATTTTTCTCCCTCCCTCCCCTCCCTCCCCCCTCCCCTAGACAGCAGGTAATCTGATAGAGGTTATATCTATATATCTATATACATATAGATATAGATATATACACACACATATATATACACATAATAACATTAATCCTATTTCTGCATTAATCCTGTTACAAGAGAAAAAATCAGAGCAGTGATGCAAAACCTCAAAATAGAAAAAAAAAAACAGCACCCAAAACAAAAGAAATAATATGGTTCAATCAGCATCTATACTCCACAGTTCTTTCTTTCTTTTTTTTTCTTGGATTTGGAGATCCTCTTCTATCATGAGTTCCCTGGAACTCTTCTGTACCATTGCATTGGTGAGAAGAATATAGTCCATCACAGTAGGTCAACACTCAATGTTGATGATACTGTGTACAATGTTCTTCTGGTTCTGCTCATCTCACTCATCATCAGCTCAGGTAAGACCCTCCAGGTTTCTCTGAACTCTTCCTGCTCATCATTTCTTACAGCACAATAGTATTCCATTGTATTCATATACCACAACTTTCCCACCCTTTTTTTTGATGAACTTTAGGGCTTATTCTTGGAGACCTGTAACAATTCCATGGCTCACCTCTCATAAGGGGCAAACCCACACACCTCCTGGACCATATCTCTCACAAACTTGGTGTGTTTGGTCAGGCGCCCACGGTGGTGGCAGTGTTGCGGCTTCGAAACGTTCTTGGTAATTTTGTGGCCCTTGTTGAGGCCCACGGTCATGGGGTAGTGGATGGCCATGGCTGCGGCGCGATTGTTGCCTCAAAGGCAGCCACAACAGAAGGCAGATTATGTAGGATCTTGAAAACTAGGAACAGGATTTTGGTTTGTGGTAGGGAGATCACGTATTTGGCCATTAAAACTGAATTTAAGGTAATGAACAATGGTTTGAGCCAGACACACAGATTTATTTTTCTTTAATTTTCTTTTTTGTTGTGTTAACAATTCTCAACAAACATAAATGTTTCAGTATGCAAAAAGGAACAAGAGACTTGTATTAGAAACTGTTAAGCTTTCTTATAGAAAGTTTGTTTCATCAAAAAATTGTAGTAGAGATGCTCTATTTGTATGTTAGTTTCTGTACCTTTAGTAAATTTGAAAAATGTTTTATTAATGCTGTTTTCCGTGCATCTATCATTCTTCCCTAGCCCTCCCTGATAAGAATCCCTCTTTTATTACAAATATATAGTCCATCTACATAAACCAGTACCTTAGCCATGTTTAAGAATTCATATCTCTTTTTCCAGATCTTGAATCTATTAACTTTCCTTTCATAAAGTGAGAGGTATATTTCATCATTAGTCTTTTGAAGAATTTGCTTTTCTACATTTGTTATTGCCATCACATAAATTTTCTCTTGGTCCTGCTTATTTCACTCTACATTAGTCCATACAAGTCTTTCCATGTGTCTCTGAAACCATCTTTCATAATCATGGTACTATAATATTAATATATCTATATCTCTAGCTATAGATATACTATAATTTGTTCAGCAATTTTCCAGTTGATGGACACATGTTTTCCTTCCAGTTCTATAGGTCCTTTCCCTTTATCCTTTATTTCCTTGGGTTATATGCTTAATGATAGTATCAATGGGTAAAAGGATAAGTATAATGACTTTGGGGGCATAGTTGCAAATGTTTTCTAGAATGGTTGAACCAATTCACAGCTCTACCAACAGTGCATTAGTTTGTGTGTTTTCCCATAATTCCTCCAAAAAGTTGTTATTCTCTTTATTTTTCAACTTTTTCAATCTTGATGTGTGTGAGATAGAAACTCAAATTTGTTTTAATTAGTTGCAAATATGTAAATCACTAAAATAGAGAAAATAGTTGAAACCAGAGGGTACTATTTATAGAGGCCACATGTATAGAGAAAAACAGAAGGATCATTAGTGTTTGGAGGGGGAAATGCTGAGAGATCTAAGGGAATAGAGAGAGATGAATTCAACAGGTATGGAGGAATTGGACAGGTGACAAATTATTGCAAAGTTTGTCTTTCTCTTCCTTGTTATGGTTGAGAAACTCCTAATATGATACTAATAGCTTGTATTTCTGTAGCACGTAAAATTTTACAAAGTACCTACCTAATAATGGCCCTTTGGCCAGGTAACATAAGAATGATTATCCTCATTTTACAGAAAAAGAAATTGAGTTTCAGAGAGGGGAAGCAACTTGCTCATTATCATACAACTAATATTTGTCAGAGATGGGATTCAGACCTTGGCCTTTTGGCTTTGGACTTTGTTCCCTTCCCATCCAGCCATCCTGCTTTGCACAGAAGGCAGCAGTAAGATTTCTGAGCACCATTCAAAGATATGTGAGTCACAGAATCTTGGAATCCATCCAACCCTTCCCTGAACATGGGATCCATCCCATCTAAAATGGTCCTGACAAGTGTTCACCCAACCATTTAATAAAGATACTTAGCAAAGAGAAAGTGCCACCTCCTGAAGAGCCCATTCTGCTTTTGGGTTGCTTTAATTATTAGGAATTTTTTTCCTTCCCTTATATCAATACTAAATCTGCTTCTTTGAAGCTTCCACTTATTGCTCCTACTCTTCCCTACTCTGTTATCTGTTTTGTGCATGGTGGCCTGTGAAATATTTGAACCCCAGCTCTCAAGTCTCCTCAGTCTTTTCTTTTCCAATTGAAATATCACTAGTTATTTCAGCCAGTCCAGTCCTTATATGTCATAAAATTAAGATACTTCACCATCTTGATTGCCCGCTGGATGCCCTCCAGTTTATCAGTTGCAGGCCTAAAAGAAGAAAGCCAGAAGCAAACAATATTTTGTATGTGATCTGAGCAGATCAGAATACAGGGAATACTCACTTCCTTGATTCCCATTACTCTTCCTCTCTTCAGGCAGCCCAAGATCACATTAGTGTTTGGGACATTCTTGACTCATGCTGCTGCTTCAAAAGTTTACTAAAACTCTTCCCTAGATTTTTTTCAGATAAATAGCTTTCTATTCAATCCTCCCCCTCATTTTGTGCTTGTAAGGCTGATTTAAAAAAATAATTTAAGTGTAAAATTTCATTCTTGTTAAACAATTTATTTATAATTAAGCCCTGATAATTGGGAACTAGACATGTTGTTCATGACCCATGAGACAATCTTGGTGATAAACTGGGCCTGTGGAATAAGCCCACCAGGGGCCAGACCACCCCAGAATTCTTTTTCTTTATTCTTGCCCTGCCTGACCTAGAATTCTCTTCCTTTAACACTCCTTTCTTTCCATGTGAATTGGCTTGGAATAAAGACCCCATCTCTGATGGCAGGTCAGATTGTTCAAAGTTTTATTAGATTTTTAAAATAGAGGTGGGCCATTGAAACATTTCTAAAAGTGCACATGGGGGAATAAAAGGTGGGTCAGAAGGAAGCATAGACAAATAGATAAGTTTTGAAAGAAATGTGCTGAATATTATATATGTATATATATAATACTATATATATACACACATATAAAAGTGAACACTATAGAAAAGATTCACTTTTCCATAAATAGTCCTCTTCTTGTATTCTACATGGTGTATAGAAATTCTCATTTTTCAGCATTCAGTTGAGAATTTAAAAATTTTCCACCTCTCTACACCTTAGTAGATGAGTTGTTAAACTATTATTCCTTCACTGGCCAAAAGTAAGATTGTAGAGTTGGAAGGAAACTGAGGTTTTGTCTGGTCCAGAGGTTCTTAACCTTTTCTGTGTGTCATGGAACCCTTTGGTAATCTCATGAAAACTCTGGGTCCCTTCTCAGAATAATGTTTTTGAATGCATTAAATAAAATATATAGGACTATAAAGAAAATCAATTGTATTGAAATACACTTGTCAAAATATGAAAAGGAAACATGTTAATTCCCCTGCCCCCTCTCTCCCAGTTTAAGAATCTGTGACCTGTGGCAAAGAATTGGAAATCAAGGCAATGCCCATCAATAGAGGAATGGCTAAACAAATTGTGGTATATGAATGTGATGGAATACTACTGTGCTGTAAGAAATGATGAGCAGGAGGAGTTCAGAGAAACCTGGAAGGACTTATATGAACTGATGCTGACTGAGAGGAGCAGAACCAGGAGAACATTGCACACAGTAACAGCAACATTGTGTGATGAACAGTGGGGATAGACTTGGCTCTTCTCAGCAGTGCAACAATCCAGAACAGTTTCAAAGAACTCGTGATAGAAAATATTCTCAACATCCAGAAAAAAGAACTGTGAATTATGAATGCAAATTGAATCATACTGTTTCTACTTTTGGACTGTTTTTTTGTTTGTTTGAGGTTTGTCCTTTGTGCTCTGATTCTTCATTCATAAGATGACTAATGTAGAAATATGTTTGATGTGACTGTATATATACAACCTATATCAGACTGCTTTCCATCTTGGGGAGGAGGGAGGGAAGGGAGGGGGGAGAAAAGAAAAATTTGGAACTAAAAATCCAGTGTAAACAAATGTTGAAAACTATCCTTATATGTAATATGTAACCAGAAAATAATAAAATAAAATTAAAAAAATAATCTGTGACCTGATCCAACCATTTAACTTCGTAGAAACTAAGGCCTAAAGAGAGATCAGGTGACTTATCCAATATGTCATAGGTAGTGTGAGATTTAAAATTGGATATTAGATCATAAATCTCCCCTACTTAACCCTTCCCTTAATTCATCTCCCAGACTAGTAAATGGAAGAAGCTTCTGGTTTTCTAGATAGAGCCTTTATTGTATATAAGGTGTTGTTGATTAGAAGGATAGGAAAACAGAAATACAGTACAAATCGTCTTAAATCTAGGCTGTCTATATTCCTTATAAAAACTCACCAAACCGATTTAGGCCACCTTTGGAGTGAGTCAGACCGTCTGTGCCGCGCCGCCCGGAGTCCCGCCAAGCCGGCAAAAAAGGCTACTCCCGTTCTCTCCACCCCGGAAGTCAAAAAAACCCGGCAGGCAGTCTGACATGCGCAGCAGGCGCACTGTACCTGGCAGGCAGTCTGACATGCGCAGCAGGCGGACTGTACCCGGCAGGCAGTCTGACATGCGCAGCAGGCAGACTGTTCATCTCCTCCCCAAAAGGGTGGTCCTTGAAAAACTGGCGTCTTTCACTTATCCTAACCGACTGTTAAAAACTTTCATATTTTACCACATTTCCCCCCTTTGCTTCCTCAAGAAACGGAATGTTTCCTTGATGGAACAGTAAAAAGAATATAATAACTTTTGCTGACTAATAATATGCGAACAACAATACAGAAAAGGAAGAGAGGAAAGTTTTGTCCAGAGGGGCGATTTTTTTTTTTTCCTCATGAACCGACGCTTTGACATTAGTCTTGCAAAGGGAGAGCCTCTGCAGAGAGTACATGTTACAGATAGTATATAACAGAAAGGAGATAGTAAAAGCTAATAAAGCAAAACAGTTCATATAAAGTCTCTGAGTTCTCTTGTCTTCTTGAAGTGGTAAGATGTCATCAGGAGGAAACTGGATTCTGGTCTGGAAAACTGGATTTGGGAATATATGGCTTTCATTATCTATGTTCCATTCCTCCCCAAGACACCATCATTCCTGTGTCCTCTTCTGAGGGGGGTCTTGGTTACCATTATTCTGGTACTGCCTTTCTGTATTCCTCCAAAAAGATCTATTTCTATTTTGATTTCGCCTGTAATTAGAATTAGAATTTCTTCTCCAAGTCCTACATTCTCTCAATTCATGCCCCTCCTTACGACAGTAACAACACACCTTAGTGTCCTTGTTCCGGTGTCCACATGGCTGACTAGGAATCGCTGGTGCCAGAATGCTCTGTTTAGGGTGATCTGGATCTTCCTCACGTGAGTCAAAGACATAATTTGCAAGTTCCTTAATTCTATCTACTGAGAGATTTCTCCAGTCTGGACATTGTTTCAGAAAGTATCTGCGTATTTCTGGCAGTGAATTATAAACAAATGTGTTGAGAATGATACAGGAATCTCTTAAATCTACTGGATCCAATCTGGTGTACTGTCTAGCGGCCTCACAAAGTCTATCATAAAATCTGTTTGGTCTTTCATTAGCCTCCTGAGGTAGGCTTAAAAATTTCTGCCAGTTTTCCGGTTTTCTAGAGCAAGATTCCATTCCCTTCAGAAGTGTTTCTCTAGCATCTTTTAATCTTTGGAAATCCCTATCATCATTATAATTCCACTCTGGATCCTTTAGAGGCCATTCCACATCGGCCTTACCTTTCGCAACAAGGGCATTTCCTGCTGAGATAATATCTGTAATCTCAGTTGGGGACAGTAAAGTTTCCAAAAGGCAAGTAACATCAGCCCAACTGGGTTGATATGCATTAAATATAGTCCTTAACTGTGAAATTACAGTGTTTGGATTTTTCTCAAAACTAGGGATGATTGATTTCCATGCGCTCAAGTCACTTGGTCTAAAGGGGCTATATTTTCTGACTTGAATTGGCACTCCCTTCTTACTATGTTCTATAGCTTCCTGCAGAGTAGCAAGCCAGGATTTGGATCTGTGGTCTCTGTGACTGACTCTAAATCAAGTAGTCGTTCCAAATGATGAGACTCTCCAACCTTAGCTAGTCTGGTCTTTGGGAAACAAACATCCTGTCTCTTGCCAGACTCAGACCTGAAGCTTTTCCAACTTGATAGGACCTACCAGGGTAGCTATGTTTTACTAGCACTGTTCTTGAGAAGCCAGGAGCATCTCCTTACTACAGTGAGGTATCTATCAGGTGAGAACCTAAATGAAGGAAGAGCAACATACTGTAGTATAAAAGGGGGAAGTGCTACAGGGAGAGAGTAGAGGAATGCTTCTCTGTCACTGGGCATTTAGTTAAGGAAAATTTTAGCTTTAATTCAGATGTTAAAAGATCGATGTTGTAGAAGTCAGCTTAGCTTAAGTACTTTCATTTTGAAAACTGTCCTCCATTAGATGACCATAAGTTGTTGTGACCAGGAAGGTGGGTGCCTAATTATAGAAACTAGCTTTATCTAAATAACCCTTCGATATTCCTTAAGTACCTATTTTTGCAACTGCTTGTGCTTTTTCTTCTTATTTTAGGAACCATAATCAACCTAATTAGAGAAATATAAATCATAGATCTAGAGTTGGAAGGAACCTTAGTAACTACCATGGTCAAACCTCTCATTTTTACAGATGAAGAAATTAAGGCACTAGGAGGTTGTGACTTACCCAAGGTCACACAGGTATTAAATGTCATAAGCAGGATTTGAACCCAGGTCTATTGATTCCAGGGCCTGGTGCTCTTCTACTTTATTGCACAACCTTTCCAACATTGCCAGCTGGTAGTAATCCAGCCTTCACTTAGAGGACACTTGGAGCAGAGGAATCAGAAACACAGGTTGGGCTGCATGCCCAAACAGATTAAAATGTAATTGGGAAATATTTAACAAAATAAATAAAAATATGATACAACATGGATGCTGTATTTTAAGACTAAGTCAATATGTGGCCTACAGGGATACTCGTGTACAGGTTAGTACTTCACATGTCTATTTAAGTCTGCCACCACTGACTTAGTTGTTTCCCAAGATAACCAGATAATCTTTTGGTCGATTTGTAGGTCTGGATCTTCTTCAATGACAAATGTTCAATTTCCAAATCATATGCCAGAGTTTTGTTACATTAGGCAAGAGGAGGAAAAATAAAAGAAGAATCCTGTAATTAATTTTAAATGTAGTTTGTTGTAATCCATATAGCACTTAAAAACTGGAAAGCTGTTTGTTTTAGTAGTGTGTACTTTCTCAGTGTTCATTAGCATGACTGAACACATTTCTATTGACTATTTATAATATGTTTACTTAAAATTAGTCCTGCTTACGCATATGTAATTAGTGGCTCCGTCTTGTAACCCGAATTTGCTGCAGATGGAGACATTGAGCAAAGAGCAGCAATACAGGAACACATAAAACATCTGGATTTTATTTTTTTAAGTTTTAGGAAAGGTCTTGGCTTATTCGTCTCTTCAAAGGCTTAAACTTCCCAGTCAACGTCCTGTAGCTATGGCATAGGTTCAGTTTTTTATTTTTTAATAACACCCATAAATTAGAATGCTTGGTATTGAAAATAAATGTTTTATTAGTTCCTTGAAATGTATATTGCTGTCATTTCCTAGTTACTCCCCCATGCAAATGGTACTCTCTCCTCTGTACCAAAGAAGTATTGTTAAGCAAAGTAAGTAAACTTAGCAAAGTTGGATAGTCTTTGTTTCATTCTGTACTTATAGGTGACCACCAAGGTGCCAAGAGATTTAGTCCTCTGAAATCTAGACTGGTCACTGTATTGATTAGAGTTAAGGTTTGGTTTTTTTTGTTTGTTTGTTTTTGTGTTTTTGTGAGGCAATTGGGGTTAAGTGACTTGCCCAGGGTCACGCAGCTAGTAAGTGTCAGATGTCTGAGGCTGGATTTGAACTCAGGTCCTCCTGACTCCAGGGCCAGTGCTCTATCCACTGTGCCACCTAGCTGCCCCAGAGTTAAGGTTTTTAAAAAGAGTTTTTCTTGGCATTATTGTGATTATTCTGTAAATTGTTATTTTACTTCTTTTTATTTTGCTCTTCATCACAGAATCATGGAATTGTAAATTTGGAGTTGAAAGGAACTTAAGAGGCCATCTAGTTTAATCCACTTATTTTACAGTGAGAAAACTGAGGACCAGAGAGGTTATATGACTTCTCCAAGGTCACACAGGTAGTAAGTGGTCAAGCCAGGATTGAAACCCCAGGTCCTTTAATTCCAGGTCCAGGACACTTTCCACTGTACCAAGCTGCCAAAATGTCTTTGAATTCTTAATATTTATCATTTCTTACTATTAAAAAATAATCCATTATATTTATGTAACATAAGTTTAGTCATTCATTAATGAGCACCTTCTATATTTATAGATTTTTTAAAAGCTGTATTTTTCTATATATGAGACATAAACTCTGTTTTTGACCTCCTTGAGATATATGCCATGGAAGGAAATTATTCTTTGGCTCAAAGAGTATAAATGGTTTATCTTGGTCAATACCAATCAAAAACTTTCAGAGGAACCCCTAGAGAAGAAAGATGTGAAAAATTTCTGGTTATTTATGCAGTCACAAAAAGTCCAACACAACAAACACACAAGTTGGATCAATCAAGCAACAAAAAGCTTATATACCACTAATGACAGATCAGTTATGTCAAAGGAGATGATATACTCTAGGTTTTCTGCAAAATTAGTAAGTATCCAGACTGGGTAAGATTCATAATTATTAACTCAACTCCTTCACAGTGACTTTTATTTATCCCTTGTTCCATATCTACTCAGTTGAATATTCCAGCTGTCCAACATTTACCATTTCTATTTCCTTCTTTCCACTTGTTCCATAATTGTCCTAGTCTAGGGCCTCATTACCTCTCCCTTGGACTATTGCAGTAGCCTCCTAATTGGTCTCCCTACTTTAAGCCTTTCACCTTTCCAATCCATCTTCCACACAGCTTCCAAATTGTTGTTGTTAAGGTATACAACTGACTTAAGCACTTGCCCCCTCAAGAACCTGTTGCCTCTAGGATAAAATAGAGAATCTTTTTGGCACTTAAAGTACTTCACAATCTACTTTACCTTTCTAGGTAAATTCTACATTATTCCCTCTAGTAGACTCAGTGTTTCAGCCCAACTGGCCAACTTGCTGTTCACTGTACACATTATTTCTCCTTCCTTTGTGCCTTGGCATGAGCTATTAGAGAGAGGTGATGTGGGGTCATAGTGAAGGCACATGAGAACCTAAATTCACATCTTGCAGCAGACCCTAGCTGTATGATTGAGGACACACCCTTAGCTTCTCTATGGTTTTCTCATTAGTAAAATGTAACAGTTTTGACTTGATGGCTTCTGATGTGCTTTCCAAATTTAAATTTATAATTCTGGGGTCCTATCCTCTGTTCTTGGAATGCTCTCTCACCTCTGCCCCTTGGAATTCCTAGCTCTCCTAAGGACTATTCCAGGTGCCACCTCTTTCTAGCAGCCTTTTCTCTGATTCCCCAAGCTTTTAGTGACAATCGCCATCACTGTCCTCTAGTTACTGTGTGTGTATATATGTGTTTGTTCTGTAAACTAACCTGTGAACATTTTGCATTCCCCCAGTAGAATGTTATCTCCTCTAGTAGGAGCTGTCTCACTTTAGTGTTGGTATCCCTAGCACTAAGCACAATACCCAATATCTAGTGCATATCTAATAAATACTTAATGATTCAATTAAATACAAGACATTTTGACAATTTACTTTATTTCTTTTGGTTCAAATTCTCTTTCATCACTTATTTTGGTAATTTTGTTTTTACCTTTTTTGCATCAAATTAATGGTTTCTCTAGTTTATTTGTGATTCTTTTTTAAAAAGCAGCTCTTAATTTTATGTATTATCTTAAACTTCTTTTCAGTTTTGTTTGCTTATTTTTTAATTTTAAATTTTAAAATATTTTCTGTTGTGGTTTTTCAGTGATTATACCTGCGTTGATCTTCTAGTTATTTTAGTTGAGTGCGCAATTAATACATCTCTTCTTTTTCTTTTTTGCTGTTATGTTTAAAAATAGAAATCTTCCTCTGCTTTGGCTAGATCTCATATACAGACACACATATGTTTCCTTTGTGTATGTATATACATGTACATATACAGATATATATGACTCCAATCCAGTAATCGTCAAGATCTATTATTTATACTTTTCTCACCATTTTGGTCGGATGCTTACTTTTTGTCTTTTTTGTTGTTGTTGTTAGATTTGTTGAGGTCTGAAAACAACATATTGAATTCTCTAATTAATGTTTTATTTCCTGTTCACATTTCCTTGTAGTTCAGCTAACCTTTTTTTTTTTTTTTTGACTTACCATTTCCTTTATTTGTACAAAATAGTGAATAACCATACAGGCTGAGAAAAAATGGTGGTTTTAGAGTTTAAACAAGTCCTTCTGTCCTGAATGAAGCATCTATTTTGAAGGCTTGGGACTTGCAGCTTTAGCCACAGCATCTTTGGGTTTGGACTCAGCAGGCTTAGCAGCCTTGGAATCACTGGACTTGGCTGCCTTGGGATCAGAGTTAGCTGTCTTGGTGGTAGACTTTGTGACCTTGGCATCAAACTTGGTGGCCTTGTCAACCTTGGGATCAGACTTGGCAGCCTTGGGGCCAGATTTGATAGCCTTGGGATCAGACTTACTGACCTTGGCATCAGACTTGGTGCCCTTGGGGTCAGTGGGCTTGGTGGCCTTAGGGTCAGTGGTTCTGGCAAACTTAGAGTTAGGTTTTGTGATCTTGGGGTCTGGGTGTTTGATTCTGACCCTAGGGCTTGGACACTTAGTGGTCATCTTGAGGCCAGCACACTGGGCACTTGCCTTGGGGATCTTGGGCATCTTGGGCCTGAGGATCTTGGCCTTGGAGATCTTGGTGCTCAGGCCTTGATGGCTTTGGCATTGTTGGCCTGCATCTTCTTCAGTCCCTTCTTGTTGTGTTTCTTGGCAAAGCACATGTTTCTCAGAAACTTGGGGTCAACCTCTCTCAGAAACTCATATCTCTGTGACCTAGGTTTCTTGATGCCATTTCTGTGCCATTTTCTTTTTTTTTTCTTTTTTCTTTTTTTTTAAGTGAGGCAATTGGAGTTAAGTGACTTGCCCAGGGTCACACAGCTAGTAAGTGTTAAGTGTCTGAAGCTGGATTTGAACTCAGGTACTCCTGACTCCAGGGCCGGTGCTCTATCCACTGCGCCACCTAGCCGCCCCCTCTGTGCCTTTTTCTTGATTGGTTGTGGGTGGTATGGTTCTTAGACTTAGCCATCTTTACACTGCAGCCTGCACTAACTAACACTGACTGGAAGAGGCCAAAAGCAAGAGAAAGAAGGAAGCTCAGCTAACTTTTCCTTGAAGTATTTATGCTATTCAACTTGGCACCTATATTTAAAATTGATATTGTTTCATTACCTAAGGTATCTTTAAGCATAGTTTTTTGCTTCTCACTCTTAACCATGCTTATTGTTACTGTTTTCTTGAGTGTGTTTGCTACCCCTACTTTTTTTGATTCAGCTGAAACACTATAGATTCTGTTCCAACCTCTCATTTTGACTCTGCTTGAATCTTTATGCTTTAAACATGTTTCTTTGAAAGAACAAATTTCTGTGTGGTGTTGTCTGATAAATTTTGGCACCCTTTTCACCTTTTCATGCCATTCACATTCACAATTATGATTACTAGGTTTGCTTTCCTCTCTATCATATTATATTGTTTCCTCTCTTTTCCTCCCCTGTCTCCTTCTTTTGAAGGAAAAAAGAAAGGTGGGAGAAAAGAGAAGTAAATCATTGCTAGTTGTCTGGAGTTGAACAGTTTGATCTCAATACTATTCTCTCACTTCACCCAAACTCAGATTACTTGGTCTTGCTTTTGCTTTCTCTTATTTTCCTTTTCATCATCAGCCATCTATAGCTAAAGTGCTTTGGTTTTGTTATTTGTCCCTACCCAACTCCCCAGTCTCTTTTAAATGCGTCTCCTCCCTATAGCCCAGTTCTTATTTATTCTGTCTATATTATACCTCCTCCCTCAACCTTCTCTGCCCTGCTTAGATAAGAATGAAGTTCATGAGAGCCCTACTCCATCTCCTGTCTGACTCCAGTTATGAAAATAGTAAACTCTTCCCTCATCCTCCCCATTTCATCCCTAGGGCATTCTTCCTTTCCTGTACCCTAAAAGTTTCCCTTTTTGTTCTTTCATTCACTCTTAGAGGTAGTAGACTTATGAAAGGACAGGTCGTTTGTCTCCCTTTCAAGATCATCATTTGTCTCTTTCAGGATCCTACAACTCATTAACCTTTCTAAGTTTTCTTGTTTCCTGTGTTTATGCTTCAGAGTTTCTACTCTGTTCTGATTCTCTCATTGGGAATGCTCAGAAGCAGCAAATTATGTGAAAGGTCTGGCTTTTACTCTGATAGGATTAAGTTCAGCTTTGCAGGGTGTTATTCTTGGTTACAGGTCTTTTTATTTTAACTTTTGATATGTCAAAACCAGTTTTTTTTTTCACGTCTTTGCTCTGTGATTCTCACTGGGCTCCTTGGTGAACTGTCTCTAACTATTTGCAGTATTTTTTCTTTAACCTGGAAGCTCCAACTTCTGGGTCATGTGACCAAGATGGAGGCCTTAGACATTTTCTCTGATTCTCATGACCTTTCAATCCTTTCCAAAACACAACAGGTAAAGTAATTTTAGCTTTCTCCATGGTCTAGGACATCAAACACTCAAACTTAAAAATCTACGAACTAACAATTGAGAAGAATTTCTAAGTCCTAACACACTCATTCACCACCCCCTCCCAGGCTTCTGGCAGCAGGACTGCACAAGCTAACCCAAGCTTACTAAACTTGTCAACTCTATACTCTAGACCTTCCCACTCTCCCACCTCCTAAGTGCTGGGGAAATGCAAATGGCATAGATTTGCTTGAGCTATAATAGCAACTTGTCAACGCTCTGAGTTGGATCAGAGCTCTGTGTGTGTGTGTTTGTGTGTCTCCACTAGTTCTTTTTTAAAGTAATAAACATTTTTATATAAAGTTTTGAGTTACAAATTTTATCCCTCCTTCCCTCCCTCCCCTCTCTCTTCCCTGAGGCAGTAAGCAATTAGATATAGGTTATATATGTGCCAATATGTAAAACATTACCATATTAGTCATTTTGTATAAGAAGACTTGAATAAAAGAAAAAATGAAAGCATGAAAAATAACATGCTTCAGTCTGTGTTCAATAAATATCAGTTTTTTCTTTGGAGGTGGATAGTATGCTTTATCAATAGTGCTTTGGAATTGTCTTGGATCCTTGTATTGCTGAGAATAGTTAAGTCATTCACAGTTCTTCATTGCTGCCACTGTGCACAGTGTTGTCCTGGTTCTTCTCACTTCACTATACCTCTGCTCCACCAGTTCTTAAAGATTACCTGGTACCAATTCTATTCCCCCCAGAGATCACTTGGGCAGAGGCAGAGGCTGGTGAACTGTGAACCCTGTGTGGGGAAGAAACTGACACACTTTGACATTCCGGTCCCTAGGAAACTGCCATCAAAGGAGAGGGAATCAGAAAGAGAGCAATAGGAGAAAATAAAAGTGGGGGGAAAGCCAGAAATTACCAAAGATCTTAGGAAGAAAAAAACTGAAAGACCTTGAACATAAGCAGGTAAAACAACAGAAAAGGTTAATAGCAGAAAGAAATATGGCCTCTAGATCAGGTAAAAGATTTCAGGCTTCTAGAAATAAATATTACAAAACAAAGGAAAATCAATCAACATTTGATGAGACCAAGACGACAATGTATTCCCAAGAGAGCATGGAACCTTAGCAGGATACTCCTGAATGATTTAAAAGGGAAATAAGAATTGTAAAAACAATTTATTGCCTGCACAATAAAAATAATTGGCAGAATCGAAAAATTTGGATCCATAGTGATTTGTCTCACCAAAGAAACAAAAGAGAGGATAATCTGAAATTCAGATATATGAAGGTGAAGGACCTAGAGGCTTTGGAGTTTGCCAATCACATTTCTTATTTTATTAAATACAGGGTTTCAAGTTGTAGATTTTGCCTTCTTTTTATACTTTAGTTCCAATAGTTCTGGGCAATTTTCTTCTTTAACTTTTTCAAATATGGTATCTAGGATTTTTGCTTGCTTGGTCCCATTTGGGATAGCCAGGTAGCTGAGGGTGCCCTCCTTCCATCTTCTGGTCCCAGACTGTCCTAGAACCTGTCCTAGATGACTGGGTAATAGGAAGATCCACCACCACCAGGAAGGAGCATTTTGTCCTCTGACTTTCCCCCTTCTACTCCTCCTCTAGCTGAATTGCTTGCCTGTTGAAATAGTTTGGATGATATGAAAATCACCAACTCTGTTCTTTCTGGTGAGATTTTCATCAAGCTTTGTCATTTACCCAGCCAATAGGTCATATGGCCTAGTTCTGCTCTACCTCTACTACTCACAGAACTCTTGTACTGTCATCTGACCTACTTAAAGACTCCTAGAATTTTCCACCACTGAACCTTTAAGAATTCTAGGCTTTTCCATCCATGATGCAGTTGAACTTTGTTTTATGTGTTGTTCCCTGCCCCCAATTAGAGTGTGAGTTTCTTAAGAACAGGAACTGTCTCCATTTTCCTCTTTGTATCGTCAGCACTTAATACAGTGGCACATAGTAAAGCACTAATAAATGCTTTTTCATTCAGTTTATAAATTCATTCTCCTCCTTTTTTCATATTAGCTATCTTTGAAAGTAAATTTCAGATGAGGCAATATTTGTAAAGCACTTAGCACAGTGACTAGTAGTGCATAGTAGACACTTAATAAATCTTTATTTCCTTTATCCTTCCCCTTCATATAAACCAGAAGGCATTTCTCATCAGAAAAGCATTGAAAAATTTGAGTAAACATTTCTCAAAAGAACTGCAAACTATTAACCATATAAAAGAATATTCGGTTTCATTAAAAATAAGAGAAATTTAAATCAAAATAGCCCTGAGGTTTTACTTTATACCTAACAAATTAACAGAGTTAACAAAAGATGGGATAGTTAATGTTGGCAGAGATGTGAAAAGATAGGCACGCCATTTAATTATTAGTGCAGCTGTGAATTGGTACAACTATCGAATAAAACAATTTGGAATTATGCAAATAGAGACTTAAATGTCTGTACCAGAAGTTCTTAATGAGATCTGTGAACTTTTAAACATTTTTTGATAAGTATATTTCAATATAATCAATTTTCTTTGTAATCCTTTGTTTCATTTTATGCCTTTCAAATCTTATTCTTAGACAGGGGATATACTTTTAGACCCAGAGAATCTATTGTTAGGAACATACCCTAAGGAAGTCTTTGACAAAAAAAAGTGTAATTCTGTCTATACTAAAATATTTACATTAGAACTTTTGTGCTTGCAAATAACTGGAAACAGTTGATGCCCATTGGCTGAGAAGTGGTTAAATGCACTGTAGTATGTGAATGCAATGGAATATCTCTCTGCTGTAAGAAACAACAGCCATGATGAATACGGAGAAACATGGAAAGACTCACATGAACATAAGCATAGTGAAGGAAGCAAAGGTGAAAGTCGGTGATGTGGAGCATTACATATAATATCAGATTTTGTGATGTGTTGAGTGATTTTTCTGATTATTTCCCCTCTTATTCTTGAAGATGACCAATGACATCACAAGGGTGATACCTAGTTGCAAAAGATATCATGAAAGTAATAAAAATCTATGAAAAAGATCTCTTGCTCAGTATCCTTTCCATTTTTTAGTCTTTTAACTCTGATATCCCTTATTTTCATCATAAAATTTTTTTCAGTCCCATATTCTTTGTCCCATTTTTAGAATGTTCACAACTTTGGTAAGTTTGTATGGCTTCCAGTCTAAATTCTCTATGTTCCTTCTAAGTTCTTTTCCTCCCCCAAGGACTCTAATTTGACTCCTTATATCTTCTTTGATTTCCTTTTGTACTCCTTGCATCCACTCACAGTGACTGTGGTCATTGCATTCTTTTTGCTGCTATGCTTCTTACACTTGTTGCAGAATTGTTTTCTTCTTCTGGAGTTTCTTCTGGTATTCTCTTAACTCTAAATATATCTTCATTGATATATTCCTAATGGGTCAACAAGATCCTTTTTAAAGCATTCTTCTTTTTAAAGTGATATTTTATTTTCCCCCAATTACATGTTAAAACATTTTTTTAACATTTTTTTAAAGTTTTGAGTTCCAAATTCTATCCCTCCCTCCTTTCCCTTCCTTGAGACGGTAAGCAATCAGATATACGTTATACATTTGCAATCTTAAAACATTTCCAGATTAGTCATTTTGTACAAGCAGACTCAAACAAAAAAGAGAGAGAATCATATGCTTCAGTCTGTATTCAGACAGCATCAGTTTTTTCTCTGGAGGTGGATTTTTTGTCATGAGTCTTCTGGGATTGTCTTGGATCATTCTATTGCTGAGAAGAACTAAGTCATTCACAGTTTTTCATCATATAATATTGCTGTTACTATGCACAACATTCTCCTGATTCTGTTCACTTCACTTTGCATCAGTTCATGTAATCAAGAAGCTCTTAAAAGAGTTTTCTTATGTTTCCTAATTTGTTCAGTTTAGCTTGGAATGGCTAGTGTAGGTCCTTTCATCTCCTGGCTTTGGCCTCTTGCTATTTCTTCAAAACTTCTTTTGGCCCAGTATTTTCTGGAGTTATTGTCATGCTTATTAATCCCTTACCCTAGGTTCTGGTGTGGAAGAGGTGGGTTACTAGCAGGCATACAGAGCTGTCAGTCATAGGCATGGAGGAAGTCCAGTGGCAAACCCCTAAGTAGGTTCTGGGCCCTATTCTTTCAGAATTGTCCTGGATAGATGACAAACCAGTCACTTGTGGCTACCATGAAGTACAGTTGTGGAGGGGATGGACACTGAGCCAGGCAATCACAGCCACTGAGGGAAACAGTTTTGGATGGGTGGGTATCATGCCAGGCAATCATGGCAAACAAAAGGCACACCTCTAGGCACTTATCCCTCTTCAGTGACTCTGAGTGGGCCTGGGGGTCATTTAGAGCTTATAATGTGGTCCTTTCTTGTTGTATTGCAAGCACCCTGATAGAGATCACCTTACTGTGGATTCTTGTTATTTCTTTGATTTGTTCATCTCTTGTTTCATTTGGCTACACCTTGTTATTATTCTTGAGGTGCTTATAGAAGGAGCATGGCCTGCCTGGATTCTTTCATGTCAATATCTTTACTAGAATTCCTCTTGAACTCTGGATTAAGAACAGAAATTATGGATGTGGTGGCACGTACCTCTAATTCTAGCTATCAGGGCAGCTGAGGCTGGTGGATTTCTTGAGCTTAGGGATTCTGAGTTATAGTGGTTTAGCTAACTCAGTTTCCTCACCAAGTCCAGCATCAATATGATGAGCCCCTGGAGTGGAGGGCCACTATATTACCTAAGGAAGGGAGAACAGGCTGAGGTGAGAAACAGAACAAGCTCCTGTGCTGAAGAAGAGTAGATAAGGCCTCTAAGTAACGACTGCATTTTCCACTTGGGTAAGATAAAGAGACCCAGACTTTCAAAACAAAACAAAACACCAGCATCTATTACCGTCCTAGATAAAAAACCAAAAACTATCACCAGTGTGATCTTGGCCTTCATTGATAGAAACAGTGCCCATCACAAGGGAGGTTACAGTCCTTCTGTACTCTGCCCTGGTTAGACTGAAATGGACATATGGTGGTCCTCTTTCATGAGCATCACAGTTTAGATACGCTATTGACCAATGGAAATACTTCCAGAGGATAGTGACCAGTGGACAGCTGTGGGCCATGTTATATAAGGATCTGTTGAAGGATTTGGAGAGGTTTAACTTGGAGAAGAGACCACTTGGGGAAATATTTCCACCTCTTCACTTTTCTGGCTTCCTTCAAACCCCAACAAAAATCTCATCGTCTACCAAAAGCCTTTCCTGATCTCCCTCACATTCTCCTTTAGACAATGAGCTCCTTGAAAGCAAGAACTGTGTTTGCCTTTCTGCGTATTTTCAGTGCCTAGCACAGTGCCTGGCACATAGTGGAAGCTTAGGAAGTGCTTGCTGATTGACCAACTGTTAGTGACTTCCCTCTGTTAATGATCTCCAGCCTCTCCTATGTATATTCTATCTTATTTGTACATAGTTATTTGCATGTTGTATCTCCCATTAGACTTGGAGCTCCTTGATAATAGGGACTGTTTTAAAAATTTCTTTGTTTCTCCAGTATTTGGCACAATACCTAACACAAAGCAGACTCTTAAGAAATGCTTGTTGACTGACTGTCTTCAAATGTTTGAAGAGCTCTCGTCTAGAAGAAATTTTTTCTGCTAGGCCCTAGTGGTCATAATTACAAATTGCGGTTGGACGTTGAAAGGCCAGTTTCAGCTTCATGTGAGGAAAAACTTCCTAACAATTAGAAGTACTCAAAGTAGAATGGATAGCTTTAAGGGCATAGTGAATTACTAAGCATTAGAGATTTTCATATAAAGCCTATATGACAAATTGGGAGATTTTGTAGAGAATTTATGTTGCAGTACACTTTGGATTAGATGACTGGTAATATACCTTCCAAGTCTGAATTTCTGTGACATCAGCCATTGCACCTATTCTTGTCTTTAGTTTCATCTCTAAAATTGTGGGGATGGCCAAAACAATTATTAAGGCCACTTCCCAGTCTTACAATGTAATTCTAATCACTGTTGTGTGATCCCAGGGCTACCCTGCTTTTAATACCTTGCTCTGTGGATATGAACTTTAAAATATAAAATTTCCTTAAAATACATGTTTTATTTAAAGTATAGGAATGACAGGTTCATAGATAGGGATGGAATCTACCTAACAAGGGCTATTAAGAATATATTTTCTTAGAGTCTAGCAAATTTAATAAAAAAGGCTTTAAACTTAAAAAAAGAAGGGGATGGGGACAAAACTATTATACTTAGCCACTAAGCTACTACCATAGATATAGTTATGATGTTGGAAAGAAAATAGTAATTGACGTACCCAGAAGTTCACAAGAGAAAAGTCCAAGTAATAGCATTTATCACCTCTATATACAAATGCACACAGTGGTTGACATGGTGAACTCGAGATCCTAAAATAAGGAGGTACATTTAAGTTCATAGGTATCACCAAGACTTGGTATGATCATGCCCATTACTAGAATATTTTTCTGGCAGATGTACCTTATTCAAAAGAAACAGGGTAAATAAAAGAGAGGTGGGGTATCACATTTTTAAGAGACCTCCCCATGCAAGGAAATCTAGGAACCAAAGAAGTCAAGTATGGTAGAGTCCATTTGGGCAGAGATCAATGGAGGCAGAGACAGAAGCATGATTGTAATTGGACTATAGTGTAGACCACCTAGACAGAAAGAGTACCTAAGGAAGCTGATCTCAAACCTGGCATCATCGCAATGTGATATAATAATCATGAGGGACTTTAATTATCTGGGCATATGTTGGAACTTTCTACATAAAGGAGAGCTTATTAAATTATTGGCTTTACTCAATTATAATTTCATCTTTCAAAAAGGAGAGGAAAAAATGGGGAAATTCTATTCTTAATCTGAATTCTTGTCAACAAGATAGAAGTAGTTGATGGGGTGGAAACTATGGGGACATTAGGGGAAAGTGACTACTCCATTTTAGAGTTTATGAAAAGGAATGAAAATGTATGGTAGAGAAGACTTGGGGTACAATTGAAAGCTGTCATATGGAAGAGGAATTATTAGGCTTGTAACTATTTGAGCCCAGAAGGCAAAACAAGAACAGTGGATGGAAATTGCAAAGAGCTGTCCCAAAGTCAAATATTGGGCCTCACTGGAAGTCTTTAAGCAAAGGCTGGATGACCAACTATTTGTTATGTTGGGGAGATTTTGTTCAGTATGGATTGGACTAGATGCCTCTTTCTGTCCCCCCACCTTTGAACTTCTATGATTCTGATTCCTTCTACCAATTTATATTGCAACCCCACCAGATCTTATTACACAGTCTTAGTGGGTTGCTCTGAACTACAACAACAACAACAAACAAACAAACAAAACCACAAAACACCAAACACACCCTACTCCATTGGTTCATGGCCATTCTTTGGGTGTTGTGGCTCTCCTGACTTAGGTAGGCCAGTCCTTGGACAAGAAAGATTAACCCTTCTATGTTATGGTCCCTAGCAGGAGTAATCATATAGTAGGGATTCGTTTTCATTGGTGGTTGATTGAATAAGGCTCCTTGTTTTACAGTCATCCCTCATACTGCCTGTGTGTTGAGTGCATACGTTTGGCGGCTGGCATAGCAGAATGAGTAATGCCAGATGACCTTAGTTCATATCCTGTCTCTGCTTCTCACTACCTGCTTGACTTCAAGCAAGTTGCTTAACCTCTCTGGCACAGATTTTATCTTTTGAAAAGATAAATTGGACTCAATTCTTGTTGGGGCTTTAAATTCTCTGATTCTTGGACTGAAAGCTTAAAATTAAGATTCTCAACTTTATTGTAGAGCTGAAGAATCCAGTCAGTACACTTGAGTTTCCTTCCCAGAACTTTCTTATTTACCTATGTGATGTCAGTCAAATCACTTCTCTGGGCTCATTTCTGTGCTGTAAGATAAGGAAACTGGACTAGACAATTTCCAAGTTCCCTTCCACCTCTAAACTGTGTGATTCTGTAATGTGCTTCATCTGAAACTCCCTTTTGAAGACCAGCCTACTGTAGTGATGCATTTCCCATTCTCCCTACATCAGGAGAAGTGGTAGTGCATATTGTTCACACCTTTGACTGACACTTTTGGATGGTTGATTTTGGCTGTTGCTTATTCAATGTGGGGTATAAACAAGATAACAGATTTCAGACTTTGCTGCCCTATGGAGACTAATACCTATTCCTTTGTCCCTTTTTCAGAGGAAGTTGCTTTCAGAAAGAAGAGACTCTGTATCAAATTTATCCCTCGTGATTCAACTGAGGCAGCAATCTGTGACATCAGAATCATGGGCCGTACGAAACAGGCACCTCCTCAATATACCTTTATAGGGTAAGTCTCTGACACTTTAAAAGGGGCCTAAATATAGTTTCTATCACTTTCCAGATATTCAATATATTGAAGCCATAGAATCTTAGAGTTGGAAAGGAATCCCAGAGGTCATTCTTGTCTGTTGTGGTAGGAGAAAGAAAGAAGAAAGGAAGGAAAGAAAGAAGGAAGGAAGGAAGGAAGGAAAGAAAGAAAGAAAGAAAAAAGTTTCATCCATACAAACAATTTATTTAAGCAATACCTGTGGTTGCAAAACAAACTGGGACCAAGGACCCAGAAGTTTGGTTTCTCACAATTAACATACAGTTTAGAGTGAGAAACAGAAAACACAGGATTATGGGGATTGAGACACCTGGTTTTTCATTGGTAGAACAGGGTTGGGAGACACTGAGGTGAGAGGGAGAGGGCTGTTCTTGTAATATTCTTTAAGTCAGTTGATAGTGGGGAGGAGAGTACTCTTATGAAACCTAAATCAGATGACTTACATGGAGTTGAAACAACTTCACAAGATGTTGAATAAAGGCAAAATGGAGTCACTAATGCTAATTTTTAATTGAACATGTCCAACCTATGCCTGAGCTCAGAACTGCCGCCTGTGAAATCTCCAACAAGTGTTCATTCAGACCTCTAGTGATGGGGCACTCAGTACTTCATTCAGAAGCAGCCCATTTCACTTTTGGATTGCTATGGTAAGATGTTTTCTTTGGTGTAAAGAAAAATTTGCCTTTCTACAACTTCTACCCATTGCTGTCAAGTTCTTCATTCTGGGATCAAGAAGGGTAACTTTCATCCCTGTTTTCCATGACTTAAAATACTTGAAAACTGCTATCAGGTCCCTGGCTAAGCATCCTTAGTTCCCTCAACCAATATTTGTCTATAACACGGCTGCCAGAACTCTCCCCATCCTGGTCAGCTTTCTTTGGCCATATTGACGCTTGTTGATAAGCTTCCTAAAATGTAGTGATCAGAACTCAACAGGATCATGCCAAAATGGCTGAACCAGGGCACAGGAAAGCAAAACTATTGCCTCCTTTGTTCTGGCCACTAGAATATGTTGAAACATGTAGAATTTATAAAATGGAAACTGACCAGAGTGATTTCCCTCCATAGGGTTTTTGAGGTCTTTGTGTAGCCATGGATTCAGTCACTATGTTCTTGACAACATCAGGTCTCTTTAGGAATGATGGACTTGGAATCCAAAAGCTGGATTTTGAATCCCACGTTTCTTACTTATTGAAAAAATGGTATAGAATGGAGAAAATAACCATGAATTTGGAGTCAGAAGCTTTGCTTAGAATCTCAGCTCTGAAAAAAAAAAAAAAAGAAAGAAAGAAAGAAAAGAAAAGAAAAGAATCTCCGCTCTGCTCTTGACTCTATGCATGACTTTTGCCAAGTCATTTGGCTTCTCTGAGAGGGTTGGACTAGGTGATTGCTAGGTTCTCTTCCAGCTCTCAGTTCCATGATCATATTTATTAACTGTGTGACCAAAGGAAAGCCATTTAGTCTGTAGGAGCCTTAATTTTCTCATCTTTAAAATGGCATAATCCTATTTGCATTATCTACTCATAAGATTTCTTGTGAAAATTAAAGAGCTAATGCATGGGAAACATTCTGCAGCCAGAAAAGCCCCATACAAATGTGAGCTGCTATCATTATTATTATCCCAAATATCTGGTGTGCCTTCAAATCACAGCATATTTTCCATTAATCCATTTACTGCCAAAGTTTGAATAATTTTCTGCTATTTCCTCCTCCCCTCATCTAAATCTACCTCTGGCATTTTGTTTAGTGTATTAAATGTTTCAGTTACACAATCACAGAATATTAGAGCCAGAAGGGGATTTGTAGATTATCAAGTCCAATATCATAATTTTTCAGAAGAAGAAACCAAGGCCCAGAGAATATATATTTGCCCAAGGCCGTGTCCATAGTAAGTCACAGACGTGGAAATTAAATCTGACTCCAAGTCCAGTGCTTCTTCCACTATACCACACTTTAATTGTGTTCCCTTCCAAAAGGGCTCCCATTCAAAAAGCACTTAGTTTTCCTCAAGTGTTAGGGCATATTTTCTAAGTAGCCAGAGAGGTAAGTGCATTCTATTGTGTTATGTTGGGGTGAGAGGTTAATAGAAGCTAATAGATTTTTGAGCCTGTTAGGCTCCATGTAACCAGGCTCCACTATGCATTCCCTTCCTACCTTTAGGCTGTTGTGTCAATATGACAATGGCCTAGGGATGGCATTTATTTAATGAATAATATTTTTTCCCAATTACATGTAGAAACAATTTTTAACAATTGGTTAAAAAAAAATTTGAGTTCCAAATTCCGTTCTCTCTTTCTCCCCCTTCCCTGAGACAGTAACCAATTTTATATAGGTTATACATGTGCAATCATGCAAAACATGTTTCCATATTAGTCATGTTGTAAAAGAAAACATAGACCAAAGAAAACACGAACAAAAATAAAGTGAAAAATTGTGTGCTTTGATCTGTATTCAGACTCCATAAGTTCTTTCTCTGGGGGTGGATAGCATTTTTCATCATGAGTCCTTTGGAATTGTCTTGGATCATTGTATCTCTGAGAAGAGCTAAGTCTGTCACAGCTTATCATCACACAGTGTTACTGTCCCCTTCCTCCCCCCTCACCAAGACAGCAAGCAATCTGATATAGGTTATATATGTAAAATCACATTAAACATATTTCTGCATTAGTCATGCTGTGAAAGAAGAATCAGAGCAAAAAGGAAAAACCTCAAAAAAGAAAAACAAAAAAAATAGAAATAGCATGGTTCAATCTGCATCCAGATTCCATAGTTCTTTTTTTCTGGATTTGGAGAGCAATTTCCAGCATAAGTCCTTTGGAACTCTCTAGGACCACTGTATTTCTGAGAAGAGTCAAGTCTATCACAGTTGATCAACACACAGTGTTGTTGATATTCTGTACAATGTTCTCCTGGTTCTGCTCATCTCACTCAGAATTAGTTCATGCAAGTCCTTCCAGGTTTCTCTGAAATCCACCTGGTCATTGTTTCTTGCAGCACGATAGTATTCTATTACATTCATATACCACAACTTGTTCAGCCATTCCCCAATTGATGGGCAGCCCCTCAATTTCCAATTCTTTGCCACCACAAAAAGAGCAGCTATAAATATTTTTGTACATGTGGTTCCTTTTCCCTTTTTATAACATTTTTGGGGAAAAGACCTAATAGTGATATTGCTGGGTCAAAGGGTATGCACAGCTTTATAGCCCTTTGGGCATAGTTCCAAATTGTTCTCCAGAATGGTTGGATCATTTCACAGCTCCACCAACAATGCATTAGTGTTCCAATCTTTCCACAGCTTCTCCAACATTTATTATTTTCCTTTTTTGTCATTTTAGCCAATCTGATAGGTGTCAGTTGGTACCTCAGAGTTGTTTTAATTTGCATTTATCTAATCAATAGCGATTTAGAGCATTTTTTCATATGGCAACAGATAGCTTTGATTTCTTCATCAGAAAACTGCCTGTTCATATCCCTTGACCATTTTTCAATTGGTCTAAATCATGTACCCATTTTGACCTTATTTTAGTATAAGGTCGGCTAGTCATTTCTTATAGCACAATAGTATTCCATCACAATCATATATCACATTTTGTTCAGCCATTACCTAATTGATGGGCATTCCCTCAATTTCTAATTCTTTGTCATTACAAAAAGAGCTGCTATAAATATTTTTTTACAAGTAGGTCCTTTTCCTTTTTTTAAAAAAAATGTTCTTTGGGATACTACAGACCTGTAGCAGTAGTAGTATTGCTGGGTTAAAGGGTATGCACAATTTTCCAGCCCTTTTGGCATAGTTTAGGGATGGTATTTATACAAAATACCAAAAATATTATTTTATGATTAATATTATTTGGAATTTGGGAAAATTTCTCTACAGATGCTTTTCTCCAGTGTTTCATCATAGAATAGTGATGACCCTCAATTCTTCAAGGTTATACCAAGGGGAGTGAATTTTTGTTAAACCAAAGTAACTCAGTAAGCCTCCTATATTAAACATGAAAGATTGTGTTCTGTCTCAGTAAAATGATAACCTATCCTGAATGATATTGCAGATACTTGAAATATTGTGATGATTTGCTCAGGGGGCTGGGCTGAAGTTAATCTTTGTTTAGCATATCTTTTCTTAATAGATAGCTCATTCCATTCTATATGAATCTGGTAGGCTTAATGAAAGCACAGATCCACCATTTTCCATAATTTCATATATATGATTTTTTAGTAATTAATAATTTATGGGGGCAGCTAGATGGCGCAGTGGTTAAGCACCGGCCCTGGATTCAGGAGTACCTGAGTTCAAATCCGGCCTCAGACACTTGACACTTAACTAGCTGTGTGACCGTGGGCAAGTCACTTTACCTCCGTTGCCTGCAAAAAAAAATAAAATAATAATTTATGATGCTCATAATATTTAGAGCTAGAAAGAACCTTTGGTATCACCTGATAAACCCGCTTTGTCTCACTTTTCAGGAAGCTGAGGTACAGAGAAGGGAAAAGCAACTTGCCTAAGGTCGTATAGTAGTAGAGCTGAGATTTGGATCCAGATGCTCAGGGTTTCAAACTTGGGTTCTCTGACTTCAGATATGGAGCTCTGGTAACTGTGCCCATTGCTCTTTAATCATTTGGAGTACTGGGTTTAAGTAATCTTTCTTGGTCACCTATTCTCCCTGCACTCCATGGTATGTCCCTTTAGCTCAGCTGCTTATCTTTTTCTTTTTTCTTTTTGTGGGGTAATGAGGGTTAAGTGACTTGCCCAGGGTCACACAGCTAGTAAGTGTCAAGTGTCTGAGGCCGGATTTGAACTCAGGTTCTTCTGAATCCAGGGTCAGTGCTTTATCCACTGTACCACTTAGCTGCCCCCATCAGCTGCTTGTCTTTCTATCCTTCCTCTTGCTACTTAGAATTAATCTGAAGCAGGCAAAGCTGACTTGGAGGCAGAAGATAGCCTTCTCAAGGCTGAGTGCCAATAACCCAGCTAAAGTAGGAGGAAAGAACACCTGGGACAGATACAAAGGTGTTCTGGAGCTAGTTGGTACTGGTGGGAGAGCCAGTTGTTAAATTTTCATTGTGAGCATTTACACCTTAGAAATTGTAAATGCTACAAATGAGGACTTGATTTATTATTTTGTTGATTGTCTAGACTTAAAGTGATGGAGAAAAATGTTAATAATGCAGATTAAACGCAGAGGTATTTTGTATATACATTTTGTGTGTGTGGAAAGGCAGTTGTTAAATACCAGTCCACCCCTGGATAATACACTAGGTGCCCTAAGTGGTGCAATGGAAAGAATGCTGGTCCTGCAGTTAGGAAGACTCATCTTTCTGAGCTCAAATATGATCTCAGACACCTCCTGGCTTTGTGACCCTGAGCAAGTCACTTAACCCTGTTGCCCTCAGTTTCCTCATCTGCAAAATGAGCTGGAGAAGGAAATGGCAAACCACCCGAGTATCTTTGCCAAGAAAACCACAAATGAGGTCACAAAGAGTCAGAAAAAATGACTGAAAAAAACTTTAAATAGATAGTAACTTCCAAGATTATGACTCAAGAGGACAGACACTCCATGGCCTTTCAGTTGACTTATACATCAATATTATATATTCTTTTAAAATGAGCCTTTTGTATGTTGTTGTGGAGAGGGGCTTGGATTTGGAGTGAAAGACCTGGTTTCAAATCCTAACTTCCAGTAACTACCTCTGTGACCTTGAATAGGTTGCTTAACTTCTCTTTGAAAGTTCTGTGATTCCCATAATCGTAAGCAACAATTTTAAATAATGAATTTACTCTGGGTTAGGTTACAGGGGTTACTGGAAAGTACAAATTACATGTTCAGTCTTTAAGAATCTATGATTTACTGTCTGCTCTTTATACCAACCTAGAGCACACTTCTCTCCTCCTGCAGTACAATACTTCATCAGTTGTTCAAAAAACTCATTACCTAGTGTCTAGACCTTGTAGGATACACCTCCTTGACCTGAACTGGGCCATTTAATGGAAGATCGACAACTTGTCCATTGTTAGGTCTGTGTTCAAAACTTTCAGCTTTAAGTCTTTGAAGCATTGAAGGAAGTATTTAGGGGACTAGTAAAATTGTAATATTTTAGAAATATTCCAAAGTTCAGATTTTTCCACTGTTTCTTTCTCTTTCACATGTTTAGTCTTTAATCGTTATAACACTTGGTGTGCCTTTAACTGGGTTGAAAATCCTAGAATGAGATTCTAGAGCTGGAAGGGAGCATCAATGTCCCTGGTCCAGGCTGGTTCTAGATGGAAGTAGTCATCAAGTTTCCATCTGAACACTTTTTTTTTTTTTTTTTTTTTGGTGAGGCAATTGGGGTTAAGTGACTTGCCCAGGGTCACACAGCTAGTAAGTGTTAAGTGTCTGAGGCCGGATTTGAACTCAGGTCCTCCTGAATCCAGGGCCGGTGCTCTATCCACTGCACCACCTAGCTGCCCCCATCTGAACACTTCTAATGACTCACTAGCTCACCTGTAGCTTATTCTAGTCTGGAGGGTTTGCGTTGTTAGGTGGTTCTTTCTTCCATTGAACAGGCACCTGATTTTGTAGTCTGAGGTTGTGTACCTGAACATGGTAGTATGATTTATTCGTGTTGCATTCTGTCATCAATTGGTGTTTCATATGGTGCTATCTTGGGAGTCAGAAATTGTTCTTATATGTAACTTCTGGGTGGAGCCATCTTTTTATGAAAACAAAACATTGATGTTGGAATAAATTGTTGACTTAAACATGCACAGGGATTAATATGTTTCCTGATCTTTGAATTTATAATTATTTCATCATGAGTCAGGTTGCTTTGTTAGTGAGTCAGGTAAATGAACTGTATTTTTACCAACACTATGAAGGTTTCTCTTTTCTCCTACAGGGAACTGAACAATATGGGAATCTGGTATCGAATGGGCAGAGTCCCAAGAAATCATGAGTCACCTCAACCCACAACTCCTTCCCCATCATCAGCTTCAACACCGGCCCCTAACCTTCCAAGGTGAGACATCTTTACTGGTTTCTTTTATTTCTCTTTTTTGGTCACCTTTTGGCTTTTGCACCTCCATCAGTATGTTGGAGGGCAGAATTCCACAGTCTTGCTTGAGGGTGGTGCTACATATTCTCATAGGCATGCCCCACATTACATTGCCTTGATCAATGTCATTTCACAGTTAACACATTAGAACTAAACTCTTTCAGATTCCAGGGAAGCCTCATTCAGCTCATCACCTAAGATACAAATTGGATGGCTGACAGCAGTCAGAGATGCTGCTGGACTTCCCTATCCCCATTTTGCTTATTGAATATGCAGACAAATAAACAAAATACTGTTTCAATGGAATCAGAATGAAGTGATGCCACCAGTTTATAGTTTGGTGTAAAAGATGATTTTAGTCATCTTGATTTGGAGTCAAAAGATCCTCATTCTTCTACTGTCTGACCTTGAACAAATTTAACTTCTTTGACTCTCATTTTCCTCATTGATGAAATGAGGGGTAGACTGAGCCCTTGAAATCCCAAGCCTGTCTTTCTATGAATGAACTGACCCACACTCTGCTCAGGATTGTTTTGCACAGAAGTCATTAGTAGTTTGATATATTTCTGTAGGGAGTATTAGGATGAACTAACTGCCTTTGTTTAATACCTTCTCTCAAAGATCCAAGAGTATTGGATTTGACACAGAGAGTCTGGGCTTAAATTCCAGCTCTGCCACTTTACCCCCAGGTGACTTTGGGCAAATTAAAGACCTCTGCACCCAAGTTTTCTTATCTTTAAAATGAGGGACTCAAACGAATATCTGTAAAACACTTAGCAAACATGAAAACACTATACAAATGGTTGCTTCTATCTCTAAGGTCTCTTTCAAGTATGCTATGATCTACTTGTCTAAAATGGATATCTTAATATTTGTACCCCTTGCCTCACAAAGCTATGAAGAAAGCACTTTGTGAACTACAAAGTGCATAGAAGTGTGAATTTTGATGGTGTTTTGATACATTAACAATCTGTGGAGTTCCTGAATGATGCATGAAAGTTCGGTATTCTCAGCTTACTAGTCGTGATCACTTCTCATAAAGAATTTTAAGGCAAATTCTTTCCCTGCCTTGGCAAGCAAACCAATTTGCAAACCAGTGAGACTTGGCAATAACAGCGTAATAATTGCTATTGTTTCTTTTCCTGGACAGTCTTAGGCTACTTTAGCAATGAGTATTTCATATCCCATACACGATAATATCTGCAGTTTTCTTTCATCTCTGAAGTTAGTTCTAACAGTGGTTTGCAGAAAAGAATTCAAAGGAGCAAAATTCTTCATTTTCATCTTAGAGATAGCCAGGACTAAAATAGCCCCTGTATTTTTGTAGGGAAGCAGTTGGTTTTAAACAAGGTTATCAAAGAACCTCAATGTTCATTTTAAATTCATGGTAGAAAGCAGAGAGCTTCCTGAAGTCTCATGAGAAAATAAAGATAAGCTCCAGAAATATAGAATTTTAGAGTTGAAAGAGTCTGTCTTCTGCTGTATACCTGACTTGTAGTTACCCAGTCTGCTTGATAACATAATGTGGGAGGGGAAATCCACTGCTTCTTGAGGAGTTTATGCCACTAGATTGCTCTACATTTTTAGGAAATTTTCCCCTTACATCAAGGCTAAATTTATTTCTTCACGACTTCCACCAGTTACTCCCAGTTGTATCTTTTTGGGCCAAAGGGAAAAAAAATCTAACCTCTTTCCCACATGACAGCCTTCAAATATTGGACAGTTATTTCATGCCTTTACATGTTCTCTTCTCTAACCTGAGCAGCCCCATTTCTTTCAACTTATTCTCATACTTTAAGAACATGACACCTATCACCTTCCTGATTGCCCTTATCTAAGTAATCTCCAGTTTATCAGTGCCCTCTCCAAAATTTGGTGTTTAGAACTGAACCTGCTAGTCCAGATGTTATATAACTGGGACAGGATACAGCAGAACTTCAACCCCACACTCCTAAACATAGCCTCAATGCAGCCTGAGATAACATTAGCTTTCTAAGTCACCATATCATGGCAAGGTGCATTATAGCCAAATAGCCTTCATTTTGTATTTGTGATCTTGATTTTTTAACCCAAATTTAAGACTGTATAATTAAATTTCTTAAATTTGGCTCCATGTCCCCCCCCCCCATTGAGATTTTTGTTAATCTTTTCTTATTATCCAGTATGTTAGCAATCCTTCCAAGCTTTGTGTCATCTGTAAATTTGATGAGTATATTATTTTTGCCTTTTTCCAAGTCATTGTGTAGCCCTCTGAGGCACTCCTACCAGACATTTCCCTCCAATTGACATCTAACTACAAATAACATTTTTTGAGGCCCAGTTATTCAGCCAGTTGCAAATCCACCTGCCTGGTTTTATCTAGCCCTCTAATCTTCATTGTTTCTACAACATCTTGAGAAACTTTGTTAAATGCTTTGCCAAAACTTAAGAAACATATCTATAGTATGTTGCCTGATCTGCTAGTCTAGTCATCCTATCCAAAAAAAGCCCCCCAAAACAAACAAGCTTTTGCTTCTGATCCAAATAAAGCCCTGTTGGCTCCATATGATGACCACTTCCTTCTCTAGCTGCCCGCACCCATCCCTTTAGTAACATCTCCCATATTTTTCTTAGGAATTGAAGTCAAGCTTACTGGCCTCTATGATACAGATGACATTCTCTTTGATTTAAAAAAAATCAGTACATTTGCTCTTCACCTCTTCCTGTGGTACCTCCTCCATTCTCCAGTCTTTTAACTATCACTTATCGGGGCCTAGTGATTTTATCTGTCAGTCCTCTCAGCACCTGAGAACTAGCTTGGTCTGGGTCAAATGAAAACAGGTAACAAAATGCTGAAGTAAACAGAACCTAAAGGAATGAGATTAGAACAAACTAAGTGAGGTAAATTTTGGGATTAGATGTAACTTGAACCCATGTAAAGAGAGAATGTGTATGTGAGGAGTTCTGAAGTTTAAATATATGCACATAATACACACACATACACACACATATGTGTGTGTGTAGGAGTTTGGTCTAGTGAATGGAGGGTCAGCCTTGGAAAAAGGAGACCATGAGTTCAATTCCTTTTTTTTTTTTTTTTGAGGCAGTTGTGGTTAAGTGACTTGCCCAGGGTCACACAGCTAATAAGTGTCTGAGGCTGGATTTGAACTCAGGTCCTCCTAACTCCAGGGTTGGTGTTCTAGCTACTGTGCCACCTAGATGCCCTTGAGTTCAATTCCTGCCACATGGACAAGTCCTGTAACTTCTCAGTGTTTCAGGTGTGAGATTAAAAATTGGGTATTAGATCATAAATCTCCCCTACTTAACCTTTCCCTTAATTTATCTCCCAGACTAGTAAATGGAAGAAGCTTTTGGTTTTCTAAATAGACCTTTTATTGATATGGTAGTCACAAGGTGATGTTGATTAGAAGGATAGGAAAGTAGAAACACAATACAAATCGTCTTAAGTCTAAGCTTAGTCTATATTCCTTATAAAAACTCACCCAAACCTAAAGGTCACCTTTGGAGAGCGCGAGACTGTCCGTGCCGCGCCGCCAGGTGCCCCGCCAAGCTGGAAAAGCCTCACTTCCATTCTCTCCACCCCGGAAGTCCCGTGCGCAGCAGGCGGACTGTTCGTCTCCTCCCCAAAAGGGTGGTCCTTCAAAAACTGGCGTCTTTCAGTTATCCTGACTGTTAAAAACTTTCATATTTTACCACACAGGTAACATTTGATTTGCTGATTTGTATCAGTGGGGGAGTTTCTATGACAGGTGCTCACTTTGTGGATGAAATAATGTTCATACTCCTCCTTCCCTAATATAAATCTCTCTCTCACACACACACACACACACACACACACACACACGAACAATTGCATGCATGTTGTCCAGTTTTGGGAGGCTACAAAAAGACTTTGGATTGCTCCCAATAAAAAGTGAGGACTGTCTGATAAAATTTTAGAATGTTGAAATTATAAGGGACCTTAAAGATGATCTAATTTGGAAAAGTGACTCCCTCATACTATCATGGTTCTATATCCCAGAGCTTGTGTTCTCTGCCATTATCTCTGGTATCCCCCATGCTATGATGAAGCTCCAAAGAAGAATTTTCATAGAGATGTGCAAATATCATAAATTGGTTTTTTTATGTAAGATTACGAATTAAGGAAATGTGAAAGAAGTGAGAGAAGATGCTCAGTATCTCATTCCTCACTCCTCCAGGGAGATAACAGTAGACAATATTGAACCCAAGACTGCATAAGTGATTTCAAAATTCAAGAACACGTTTCTCATTCCAGAAAAGGGATGTGGTATGTTGTAGTGGAAAGAACAGTAGGCTCAGAGTCAGGAAAACTACACTGGAATCTCCTTGTGCCCTTAGCAAAACCATTTCTCATTCCATGGGCCTTAGTTTTCTCCCCGGGAAAATGAAGTCATTGGACTCAATGGTCTTTAAGGTCCCTTTGTGATTCTAAATTGATAAGGGGCCAGGCATTCTCCAGAGACCACAAAGGACTTTGCTCCTAGGGATGTCTTCCACTAAAAAAAGCAAGGACTTTTAGAATTACAAACTTTGTTGTTTGGTTTTTGTTGTCCTTGTTGTTTGTTTGTTTTTTGGTGAGGCAATTGGGGTTAAGTGACTTGCCCAGGGTCACACAGCTAGTAAATGTAAAGTGTCTGAGTCCGAATTTGAACTCAGGTCCTCCTCAGTTCAGGGCCAGTGCTCTATCCACTGCGCCACTTAGCTGCCCCTAGAATTAGAAACTTTGAATAGTAAAGGCCTTGGAGATAATCTAATTTACTGCCCTCATATATTTTTTTACAAAATGTTTTACTGATACATTTTGTTTTTTATCAAAGTAATTCCTGGAAACTATCTACCTCTCAATCTCTAATCTAATTTTTTTTTGTGACAAAGAGTAATAAATAGTTCAAGAACAAATCCTGCAATACAGTGACTGCACCTGGCAACATATACTGGCGGCTAGTTGGCACAGTGAAGGTACCATTGGACTCATAGTCAGGAAAACATGAGTTCTAATCCTACCTTAGAGCACTTACTAGCTGTGTGATCTTGGGCAGCCATCTACCTCCCAGGATTGTTAAAGAGTTGTCAGCAAGCATTTGTTAAACATGTATTATATTTTGGGCCCTGTGGAGTGCAAGTATGAGCAAATACAAGCAAAAAGAAAGACAGTTGACCTCAGGGAACTTCCATTCTGAAGGAATCAGAGAAGAAAGAGGTGGGGGACAGGGAGAGTCAGGAAGAAGGAGTCCTTGTGGGCTTGTAGTAGAGAAAGTCCAGAGAACCAGACATGGAGCAAGTGTTAGGAGTGAGGATCTAGTGGGATCAAATGAGATAACATGTCAAGTACTTTGTAGACATTAAGACTCTTCATAAATAGAGGTTATTAGCATCCTTATCATCATTACATTGTGTCCGATGTTGTTCCTCCTGCAACTTCTCTCAGTTTTACAGGGGATTTAGAGAAGGGAAGTGACTTGTCCACACAACTCATTATAACAAAGCCATGTTGATCAAGAGCCCGAGTCTCCTGCCTTCTGGTCTACCCCCTACTTTTCTTACTCTGTCCTGTAAAGGCAACAGACACAGCTTTCCAAGGTACTGGCTCCTTCTCATAAATGGCCCAAAGGACCTTTGTTCTTTGGCCCCAAGTCTTCCTCCTTATTAAATTCTAATCTCTATTTGTTTTTTAATCCCTGACTCTAACCACTGAGAAATAGCTACAGCTGAGGCAAAGTCACTTGTGGGAAGGAGATTCTCTGATTCAGAGGACAATCTTACCACCACACTCACACCACATGCTGTACCATGTAGCTGTCCCTTGTAGCTGTCCCAGAGGAGTATTGTAGGTTCTAGAAACATGGTATACCAGCGACCAATCATAGTGCACCAGGCACCATGTGGGTAAGGACCATGAAGCAAGACACAGTGACAGTGTTTGTGAAAAGAGGAAGTGTCATCCTGCCATGAAGGTGGCCTGGTTTAAAAAAAGTGTCTGAGGTTAGGTTTGAACTCATGTCCTTCCAACTTCAGGACTAGTGTTCTATCCAGTGCAGCACCTAGGTGCCCCAATTCCTAATTAACCTTTATCTCAAATTCCTTCTTTTTCTCTTTTTTCCTACTATCTGCTATATACTTCATACCATAATAATTCATTTTTAGGGTTTTTATATAACAGAAAAAATTATAAATTCAAAAAATCCCCTGGGGAAAGGTTGTTAGAAGTAGATACGTGTGCATGTGTCACAAACCAGACTGCTGAGTTCTGGATTTAGGACAGGCTGTGTTGGAGCCTGCTCATATTGTCTCTCCAGTTGATTGTTAAATTTCTAGTGTGAGTATTTAAACCCTGGAAATTGGTAAGTGCTACAAATCAGGGCTTGATTTATTGTTTTGTTGATCACTTACACTTAAGAAAGTGATAGAGAAAATGTTAATTATGCATATTCAATTTAAAAGTGTGTCATGCATTTTCAGAGAGCTGGTTGTTAAACATTAGCAGAACCCTCCTGATTTAGCAATACACTGGGTTTCTTTCTTTCTTTCTTTCTTTCTTTCTTTCTTTCTTTCTTTCTTTCTTTCTTTCTTTCTTTCTTTCTTTCTTTCTTTCTTTCTTTCTTTCTTTCTTTCTTTCTTTCTTTCTTTCTTTCTTTCTTTCTTTCTTTCTTTCTTTCTTTCTTTCTTTCTTTCTTTCTTTCTTTCTTTCTTTCTTTCTTTCTTTCTTTCTTTCTTTCTTTCTTTCTTTCTTTCTTTCTTTCTTTCTTTCTTTCTTTCTTTCTTTCTTTCTTTCTTCTTTCTTTCTTTCCACTGGGTTTCTAAACTAAGGTTTAATTAGTTTTCCAGCCATAATTATCATAATAATCTCTAGGCCAGGAGTCTACACCAAAGGGCCCTGACTCCTTCCTGACCTACCTAGAAAATGGCATCTTCTGTACTCAATGCCTTCCTTACCATTTTGTCACTCACTTTCCTAAGCACTGTGGATTTAAGTTGTTCACTCATTCTACAATTCTAATCTTACTTACAGCCTCACTTACAGTTGGTGTGGAAGCTTCATGGCCTCTGACTTTAGAGTGTTTTCTATAGCATTTGAAGGTGTGCAAAGCGTCCCTTTCACAACAACTCCATGAGGGAGGCAGTGCAAATATCTCCATTGGAGAGATGAAGAGACCAAGAGACCAATGCCTAAATTGGGAAAATGATTTGCCTGTGATTATACAGTAGTCAGGAACAGAGCTGGGATGGAAACCCAGGCCCTAGGATTGCTGTCCCCACATATTTTTTTTTCATTTTTATCTCTGGATCCACAGTGTCTGGCACATAAGAGGTGCTTAATAAGTGCTTATTGAATAAAATTGAATGGATAAGAAGATAGGAGGTTTGGGAGGCAGTGCAGACACCACACTGCTTTCCTGTCCAGTGTCTTTCCAACAACGTCACCATGTTGTCTGATCTCTGCCTGACTTCCACCTTGCTTTGACCAAGGGAAAAACAACTGAATGAATATAGAAGTAAAAAGTTAGTGTTTCCATCAGCTCAGAAGTCAGAATAATGTGACCTGAACACACTTTTTATTCCCAGAATTTATAGAAGATGATTGGTTTCATTACAGATTCCTCTGTTTTCAGACTACCTCTTTCCCGGTTGACTAGCATTTATAGATTTTGTTAGCGTATTTCTAACTCAGAAATGTTCTGGAGGCACATTAGTTTGGGAAACATTTCTTTAGTATGAAGTTCTTACTAAATTTAGTAGGAATGAGAGTCAAGATGGTCCTGTAATCTCACTGCTATAAGGCACTCCCTCTCCCGATGCAGTTTCCCTGGATCCAGAGTTGCCTGAATCAGTAAGAGGCTGAGTTGACTTACCTAGAGTCACACCATCCATGTGTGTGTCATGGGTGAGACTTGAACCTACATTTTCTTGGCTATTCCTGACCTGCTCTTGATTGACTCCCTGTTGTCTTTCTTTCCTAATTGCTAAATTTAATGTAAGTAATAAGGACTGTCGCATCACAAACAAAGGTATAGCCAATTTATGAGGCAGGTTGGAATTTTCTATGGTAGAGAGACAACTGAAATTTTCCAATACCTCACCATACATGGAGGTGACCCTGGTTTATCAAAGGTTACAGCCGTGGAGTACTCACATACATCCTACCAAGGTGAAAGGGCTTTGAGTACAGGACTGGCAGTGGTGTAACAATTGGAATAATGCCACCTGCTGGAGACTTACTGTAGAAGAGTTCCGCCCATGAAGTGAAGGTCTTTGAGGGCAAGACCGGGAGTCTTTTCTTTGGCGTCAGGAAGTGACGCGGGCTAGTGGGAGGAAGAAGGGAGAGACTGGTGGCTCGGTCTCACGCTCTTTCCTTTGGACTCTGGTGGAGAGCGGAGCTAGAAATGTGCTCTCCCTTTAATAGATAGGAATCTAGGCCTTTCTTCTCTCTTTATCAAATTCTTATTCTTCTTAATAAATGCTTCAAAGTCTAACTCTTGCTAAAGCTTATAATTTATTGGCGACCACTCACTAGATATTTTAGACAGTTTAGCTAGAATTTTAGCCCTTAACAGTGGATTGTTGTCAGTTGACCAGTTTAAGTACAGAAAGACCCTCAGATTGTCCCCTGGGTATTGCATTATTATGATAAGTAGCAATTTAGAATAAACTACTTACTAAGTTGGAGAGAGTGGTTGCTGTCTGTAGTTAAGGAAATATATTTGCTGACAAAATAGAGAATCCTTGGAACATTTAAAGCAGGGGTTCTTACCTTTTTTGGATCATGGACCCCTTTGGCAATCTGGCGAAGCCTGTGGAACTCTTTCTGAGAATAATGTTTTTTAATGCATAAGATAAAATGATAGTAATAGTAATGATAATAATAACATTTATATATCACTTTAAGGTTTGCAAAACCCTTTACATAGATTATCTCATTTCATCCTCACAACAGCCCTGTAAAGTTAAGTGTTATTATTATTCCCATTTGATACATGAGGAAATTGAGGCTCAGTGAGATTGTGATTTGTCCAGGATCAGAATTTGAGGCAGGATTTGAATTTAGCTCTTCTTGAGTACAAGGCCAGCACTCTATACACTTTACTTCTAGATGCAATTATATTGAAATATAGTTATCCAAAAAAAAGGAATTCATGGACTCTAGGTTAAGAATACTTAAGTAAGAGATACAATCAAATTTTTGTTAGGGAGAAGGGACAGGGTTGGGCAGAAGTTTGTTACTCCATGTGGAAAGGGCGTTGTTATGGTTGAGTGGAGAAGCCTTTAGAATCTCAAGATGCCACCAGCAGCCTCGCAGGCAAGACCAGTAGAACTGGGGGCAGAGAGAGACTAGAGCATCAGCAACAGTCAGAAAGGAGTGTTTACAAGCTTTGTATATTTTATAACCTTTTGTTGTACAGTTTATGGTTTACAATGGCTGCAAGGAAATTGGATCCGTTTTGTTTTACTCACCAAATAAAACACATGTCAGAATAGTCAATATAAAATGTATTCTAATTTGGCTGAGTTAAAACAGCCAGGATGCTGTGGAATAATTGAATGTTACATTAATGCCTCCTAGTAAAAACCATCTGTCTATCTATTGAAAACTCTTCTGTCTTTGCTTGTGTAATTTGCAGGTAATGTCCACACTCATAAGAAACACCTCTGCTCCTGGGATCACAGGACTTGGAGCTGGCAGGGACCTCAGAAACCATCTAGTTCAATCCATGCACTTTACAGATGAGAATACTGAGGTCCAGAGAGCCTTGGGAGGGTCACTGGCCCAATGTCACAGAACCAAGAATTGAATATAGGTCTTCTAAGCCCAAATTTCCAGTTCTTTTCACTATATTATACTCAGGGGTTTGCTGGGGATTGGGGGGCACCTGTTTAGGGTCCTTTGAGATGGCAGTGTGGTATGATGCATTAGGACACATGGGTTCTGGGTAAGAGTTCAGTCTCCACCACTACATAGCTTGTTGCTACAGGCCACTTGCTTGATCTGCCTAGAGCTCAGTTTCCTAAAATGTCAAGTAGGGATTGTAATTTTCATACTATTTTCCTCCCAGGGTCACAGTAAGACTTTATGAACCTTCAGTTGTACAATTGAAGCATGCCTTGTTTTCCCTTAATGCGAACAATTAGATCTTGTTTCCATTTCACGAATTAGGTAAAGATATATTTTTAATGTAATGATAAAGTCTCTTAATTTGAGATCTGTCTACATAATTAATAACTACCAGTTCAGAGGTGAGTCTAGAATTCTGCTCAAAGGAGGTTGTTATTTCAAGTAACTACTTTCTGATGTTAGATGCTGAGATTTGTGCCTGGTTTCCCATAAGCCCCACATAGAGGGAGGGAGGGAGGGAGGGAGGGAGGGAGGAAGGAAGGAAGGAAGGAAGGAAGGAAGGAAGGAAGGAAGGAAGGAAGCTTTTATTAAGCACCTACTATGTGTCAGGAACTATGCTAACTTCTACACAAATATTATCATATTTGTTACTCACAACAATCCTGGGAGGTAGGTTATTATTCCTGTTTTTACAAATCAGGAAACTGAGGCAAACAGGAGTTAAGAGGATTGCCCAAGTTCACATAGGTAGTAAGTGTCTGAGACTGGATTTGAACTTGGGGTTTCCTGGCTCCAAGTCTGCCACTGTATCCACTGTGCTATCTTCTGGGTTCATAATTTGTCCCTTTTTACAAACTGTAAGACTTTTAGGTATTGATTTAACTAGGTTACCTTTTAGGGTACAACTTGGTATAATGGAAAGAACATTAGACTTGCAGTCAGAGGACTGTAGTCACATCCCAGTTCTGCTATTTATGATCATTGTAACTCTGGGCAAACAACTTGTCCTTTCCTGGACCTCACTTTCCTCAATCTGTAAAATGAAGGAGTTGAACTAAATGAGATTTGTGTTTTCCAGTCCTAAAACCTACATGTAATTGTAAGATTCCAGAGTTGTACTTCTGTACTTTGGTTTCCTAACTGTAAAAATGGTAATCATAATCTTTTCCTGGAGTTTTATATTGTGGTGACTATAGTGTGAACGTTCCCATCCACATTATTTATCCACCAAAGTCCTGCTGTGCTGCTTGATGATGGTAGAGAAGTGATCTTGGGTTTCAAACTCTGCCTCAGTGGCACACAGTCTGGAAAGGCTCCAGGCATGAGCGTGTTGATAGATTGTGTGTCCATCATCTGAGACCAGCCTAGCTAACTTTGGAGAGGCTCATTACCAGAAGAATAACTTCCAGGAAATTGATTATTTTGGCCCCCATGACTCATGAAAACTGCCCACTTACTCTAGTAATGGTGGGGGGAAGGGAATACTTGTATTAGTGGAGTAAACACCCATTTGGATGAAAATGCTCTTCCTTGAGATATTCAAGTATTTTTCCATTGTCAAAAGCTGTTTTTACCTTGTTACCCAAATGCTAGACTACTCAAAACAAAGTGTATGAGTTCCAGGAAAATCTCTTTCTCTTGCCTTACCAAAGTAAGACTTGAGCTTTAAGTTTAGGTTCTTCTCATGAAAGTCCTATCTGCTCCAAAACAGAAATGGTACAAACCAGAGAGAATGAATGTTCATAGCAGCTTTTAAGAAGTATCTCATTACTACTTAGACCATGGAACTCATGGAGCCCAAGGTGTAGAGTAGCTTAGGAAAATCCCCTTAGGAAGAGCTTTGCATAGAGAGAATTTTCTGTCATAAGAAGATATATTTTCCTCTGTTTTGATGCTATCTCAAATACATGCTTTTGAGATTAAGACAAGTATAATATAACATAAAGAGTGATGGACTTAGGGCAGGATTCCTGGGTTTAAAGACTAACTCTAACAGTTACTGTGTAATGTTGGGCAAGTTACATAATGCGGGTAAACTTCAGTTTCTTTGTCTGTAAAATGGGAATAGCCTTGGACCACCTATTTCACAGGACGACATGAATCTTGGTGCCCGCCTTTAGGGAAATCTCTGTCTGAAAGAGAACCCAGGACAGGTCTTGAAGGTCTAGGACCAGATTTGATGAACTAGGCAGAATTCGAGCCTAGTTTTTCATTATACTTTATCCTTGCTGACATGAGTTGGAGGTCAGGAGTGTGTGTGGGGGTTGGTAGGTGAGCTTAAATAACCATCGTCCTCTGGATTTTGTGTGTAATTGTGGGAGAGTGTTTTCCTAATTTTTTTGGGGGGTATTTTGTACCAGCTGTTTTAGTTAAATGCCACCTTAGTAAATGCCAGTTTCTAAAACCTAATTATCTCTGGCTAATTGGTAATTCATATGAGGGATACATCAGTAGGGGCTCATGAGTGATGGTATTAGATTTTAAATTAGAGTAGATGATATTAGAGCAATCCCTCCTGCAACTTACCAGAGTTGTCCCCAGAACTCTAAGAAGAAAAATCATTTGCCATTCTCTGAGGACCTGACCTACTCCTCTGAGTGCCAGTTGGGAGAATGAGCTCAGAGTCTGCACTACAAGTGTATGAGATCAAGGAGGCACCTCCTCAGTCCCTCAATGGGAGAGGGTGTGGAAACAACAGAGAGAAGACATTAAGGTCTTGGGTGAGAGTTGAAGCAACACACAGTATTTTGGTGGCAGGAGAAAGAAGAGCTCACAAAAGATACATAGAATGATTGAAGAGGGTGAGCCAGGGAGCAAAGTGTTATGAAAGCCAAGAGAAGAGAAAGTTTTAAGCAGAATGGTCTGAAATGCTAAAAGGAGGTTAAAGAGAATGAAGAAGGAGAAAGGGCTATTGAATTTAGTATTTGGGAGATCACTGCTGACCATTGAGAGAGTGAGCTTGCTTGAAATAGGCCAAAGGGTGAAGAATTCATTGAAATTGAAGTAATAAGCTTAGACTAGGGTGGCATAGTAGAAAGTTCTCAGGACTTAGTTCAAAGGACTCTTTTTTTGTGACCTTGGATAAATTATTTTCCCTCTCTTGGTCAGCTTCATGGTCTATAAGATTGGGGTATTGGACGACTTGAGAAGCAGCATGTTGTAGGAGAAAACACTAGATTTAGAGTCAGAAGATGTGGGTTCATATCCCCTCTCTGCTAATGACAAGGTTTGCAACTTTGGACAAATCATTTAACATCTGTAGGCTTCAGTTCCTAATCTATCAAATGAGGGATTTGGGCTAGATTTTCCCTGAATTTTCTTCTGTCTCCCAGTCACCATGTGAATGTGTGACCTCTGACTTTTCAGGTGGTCCTGCTGAGAGGAAGGGAGAAAGGGCCAGGATGTTGGGGGCTCGCGATTTAACATCATTCACATTTTTTTTTCTCCTGATGACTCATGGTAGTTGTTATGAACCTCAACAACTGTATTGCACGGTAATAGAGTTAAGCCCTCAGGACCCATTGAGACTTGTAGGGCTGTTTGCCCTGTTCGAAATTGCCCCAGATTGTTTTATTGTTGGCGATCTTGCTCTCTGGTGTCTTCTCCCTCATTGTCAGTTGTCGCTTCTGTGACAGTGTCTGTGTGATGTCCTGGCCTTTATTAAGAGGGAACAATCCTCTCCTTCCCTTGGTGGAAATTGTGTCTGCCACTTGGTATGTGTTTAAAGCATTTTTGATACTGGAGAACTAATGATTGATTTTGTATTATACATGTAATGAATCAACGGGGTGACATGGAAGCTGATGAAAGTTAATGTGATCTAGGCTGCTTGAACAGAGGCCTAGTGTCCAGAGTGGGGAGGTGACAGTCCTGCAATCATGTGCCTTGTCAGACCTCCTCTGCAGTACTGTTTTCATTTCTGGGCACCCCATCTTGGGAAGGGGGTTGACAACCTGAAGCACATACAGGAGAGGGCACCAGGAGGTTAAGGAACTGTATTTAGGTACCACCACCTCCAGAAAGTCTTCCCTGATTCCTTCTCATGGCTCCTTGTTCATGTGTCTCCAATTATTTTGCTTTCCCTTGTATAATGGTTATTTATATACTTACCTCAGGCCATCCTCCTTGTTAGACCAGGGACTGATTTCCCCCAGAGACTAGCACAGGACCTTCCTTGAAATGGCAGTTGCTTACTAAATGTTTAAGTGAATTGAGAAGAGTCTGACTAGGGCATGTGGGAGAGACTTATAACCTTATTTAAGTAATTGTAGGACTGTCATAGGAAAGAGAAATTAAACTTGTTAGGAGGCTGCCAGGTGGTGCAGTGCTTAGAATATTGGTCTTGGATTTGAGATGATCTGAATTCAAATCCTGCCTTTTATATTTACTTAGCTATGTGACCCTGGACAAGTTACTTAACCTCTTGCAGCCTCTGTTTCTTTGTTTGTAAAATGGTGACACTAATAGTGCCTACACTTCAGCGTTGTTGTGAGGCTCAAATGAGATAATTCATGTAAAGTGGTTTGCAAACCTTCAAGTGCCATATAAATGCTAGCTGTTATCATTACTACTACCACTCTTGTTATTTTTCTACTTAGTTCCAGAAGGCAGAGCTGAGAATAAGGGGTCTACATGACAGGGGCAGACCTCAGCACTATGTTGTAAGCAAAAACTTCTAACACCGAGAGTTGTTCAGAAGTGGAATTAGCAAGTAACTCCACTGCCTGATCACTTACTTGTCAGGATGTTAGAGGGAATTCCTGATCTGGGAGGGGTTGGACCAAATGATCTCTCTTGACCTTTCTGCCTCTGCATTGGTGATTCCATTTGTGTTCTGGATTGGATTCTAGAAGACCCACTTCCTTTGGGGTACCAGATTGTGGAATAATTAAAAAGATCCTGAGGAAGTAGACCAAGATGGTCCATCTGAGCCAAGAAAGGTACAACTCATCATTGGTTCCAAGCTCTTCAGCCATCTGCCCCATACTAATGAACCGAGCACCAAGATTTCCCTCAGATCAAAGACAGGAATTCAGTCAAAAGGGGAGTTGGCTTCTGGTTGCCATGGAAGCAGCTGGGTCACATCTGTCTTGGTATCCTCGGTGCCTAATGCAAACCTTTGCACATAGGAGTAATTGCTTAATAAATTGTTTATTGAATTGAAGTGAAAAGAGTCTGGGAGGGGCATGTGGATAAGGCTGGCATCTGTCTTCAGGTATTTGAAAGGCCATCATACATAAGGAAGAAGAATGAATAGGGAGTTAGCTTCCAGGGAATGAAGTAGTCCCTTACTAGAAGAGACCATATAGTCTAGTGGCTAGGTCTTTGGCCATAGAGATAGGGAGAAGGGTTAAAGTCCTGCCTGTGATACTTGGGGGCCATATGATCATAGCATAGTCATTTGCCCTCTTTGAAACCCAGTTTCCTCGTGTAAACAGGCATAATCAGGGTACCTACCTCTCACAGTTGTGAGGTTCCAGTGAGATCATTGACCACCAGGGTTTCTTAAATTGATTTCTGAACTTATTATATAACCTAGCCACTATAGAGGATGGTTCTGGATCCTTATTTATACAGAATAGATCTATTATTTATAAACAAAATATATTAGTATAGCTATACTGTAAGATGCTCTCACATATGGGTGGGCCCATGAACTTTGATCTTTTTTTAAAAGAAAAAATGTATAGGTGTATGTTTTAAAATAATGTTAGACCACATTACAGTTTTTATACAGTGTTTGAAACATTGGTGTTATCTATGACTCTTCCTCTTTATGACTCATCACATCCAGTCAATTACCAAGTCCTGCCAATTTTTTCTCTTGCTTCCCCTGCTTTCCACTCCAAATGCCACCATCCTGATACAGGTCCTCATTGTCTAGCCTATTTCAGTAGCCTCCCAGTGGATGCTCCCACTTGTACTCTCTCCTCCTCCTCCAGTTTATATGCTCTTAGACATCTTTCTTACATTTGAATCCTGTTTTGTCACTCCTCCCTTAAGAGCTATTCAGATGGAAATGTTTTTGCATGACTGAAAAAAAAATTCCTTACCTGCCTTTGTTTAAACTGTGCATAAACCCTTGCAATCTATTTCAGCAATAGGCTGGATAGTACCCATGATCATGTTAGATTTTTCTCCCTGCTTAATAAAACTTTTCTTTTAGTTTTAAACAAAAGAGCTATTCAGCAGCTCCCTGTTGCCTACTGAGTACAGTTGGTCAGGCATCCAGGGAACTCCGCAATGTGGCACAATCTTGCCTTTTTAATCAGATTATTTCCCACTGTGTTCCAGCTAGACTGATCTATTTTCTGACCTCTCCTAATGCCCCGAACACTTCTGCCATTTAAGTGTGCTCCCTAGGCCTAGAATGGCTTCCTTCCATCTCTTCTCCTGCTGAATTTCTACTTCTCCTTTAAAAAATCCGGACTCAAGCACTATCTCCTCCAGGAAGCCTTCCCTGAATCACTTGCCTCTAGGCTTTCAGAATACTTTCTTGCTAATATATTTATGTAATAAGTCTTGGTCCCATTCCCACACTCAACTGCCGCTTTGTGAGAATGGGGGCCATTTCATATCTACCTCGGAATCACCCTCAGGGCTTAAAAACATTGTGCTCTGCCTGCAATTGGTGCTTAATAAATGTCATTTGAACTTAATGGAATTGTCTGGGACATTTGGGTGATCTCTTCCCATCAAGAGGAACAAGAGAGGAGGAAGATTGTTCCTCCAAGAATGTGCAGTAGTATCACCCTGCTCTGTCCAGAGTGAGCCTAGGACTAATCAAATTAGGCAGCTTCAGTGGAATGGAATGAAATGGTTTTTAACATGGAGAACTGGTTTCCTTCCCATTCTGGCTCTTTCACTATCCGTATGATACTGGGCAAGTCGTAACTTCTGGGTCTCAATTTCCCTTCCTCTAAAATGGGAATAATAATCACTGTACCACTTATCCCACAGGGTTATTGCCAGAAGCAAATGAGATAATGCATCTCAGAAGCCTTATGCAAACCATAAACTTCTATGTGTGTCAGTTATTATTACCAACATAACTAATAGGAATAAGTGGTAAGCTTTGTTTAGAAAAACAGCTATTGGGGCAGTGATGTGGTGTGGTGGATAAAGCATGGACCCTGGACTAGGAAGGACCTGAGTTCAAATCTGACCTCAGACACTTGACACTAGCTGTGTGACCCTGGGCAAGTCATGTAACTCTGGTTGTCTCTCAAAGACAAAACAATGATGACAACAACAACAAAGAAAAGAAAAACGACTATCAGATTTAGACTGTAAAGTGCATTGGATTTAGAGTCAGAAGATCTGGGTTCAAAGCATGGCTTGACTACTTGCTACCTACCTCCCAGATGCTGGGCCATCTGTCCACCTAAAGGTAATTTATTAAGCACCCCCTTGTGCCAAGCACAGTGCTAAATACTGGAGATGTAAAGACAAGAGCAAAACAACCCCCACCCTCAAGAACCGTACATGCTAACAGGAGACTGTACATATGTAAGTATGTACCAAATAATCACCAAAGGGAGGGGGGGCCGTAGCCCCTTTTGAGGGATGATGGAGCGAGAGGTGAAATGGGGCAGGGCTGAACTCCTGAAAAGTGTGGTGGTTGAGTTGAGTTTTGGTGGAAGTCAAGGATTCTAAGAGGAGGCAGCGAGGAAGGAGAGCCTTCCAAACACGCAAAGAGGCAGAGATGAGAGAGCAGGTAGACCCGTGTGGCTGGACCCTAGAGAGAGAGAGAGAGAGAGAGAGAGAGAGAGAGAGAGAGAGAGAGAGTGTGTGTGTGTGTGTGTGTGTGTGTGTGTGTGAGAAAAGAAGAGAAAGGTAGAAAGGCACCATGTGGTGAAGGACTGTAAAAGCCAAACAGAGAAGTTTATAGGTGGTCTTAGCAGTAATAGGGAACCCCAGGAGCTGATTGAGGAAGGGCTGGGGTCAGGGCCGGGACAAGAGTGGAAAAACTGGGCTTCAAGAAAATCCCTTCAGCATCAGTTTGGAGGCTGGATTGGACCAGGGAGAAGATGGGAGGCTGGAAGGCTCTTGTGTTTGTCCAGGTGAGAGGTGATGAGCCTGTGTAAGTAGAGGAGGGATGCCACTTCCCTTACCTGGTCCTGTTTAAAATGAGGGGATTATACTGGGACATCTCTAAGGTCTTCTGTTCTGAAGCCTACGAGCTCCTGGGCCTCGATGTCGATGTCTTCCTTTGTAAAGGTAGAGATCCAGGCCGAGCTAAAACCTTGCACTCTGTAAACCTGTTTCTCTTTGTCCTGCCCCACCCCTGGGATCCCCCAGATACTATTCCCTGGTTAATTACTCTGAAGCCTCTCTAGTCCTTTTGTGTACACTCTGGAGATGGGGGTGTGGTCCTCCACGTCAGTGGGAGAGTTGTGTCAGCTCGCCCTCTCCTGGTCAAATATGGCAGCAGCAGGGAAGTTTGGGAAGGAGACAGGGGCCAGCCCAGTCCCTAGGCAGTTCTCAGCCAGGCAAAACTGCAATTTAGAGGGAACCCATGGGGATCAAGAATGGACCCAGCGGTGACTTTTAGGGTTCCCTCCGTGCTTGGGGTCCTGCTTCAAAGGTGGAATGACTTGTTTTCTGCAGCCTTTTCTCCCATATTTGGTTAAGTTTCAATAAAAAGAGGCAACATTGCATAGGAAGAAGAGCCCTGCACTGGGATTTGGGAGAGGCCAGTTCAAGTGAAAGCTCCGGTGTGACCTTGGGCTTCTGACACTGAACTTCTCTGGTCCTTTGTTTCCTCCCCTGGAAAATGAGCCCCAAACCTATGTCCCCTAATCCGCTGGGTGTTGTGAGGAAGCCCTTCATGCACAAAGTGCTATGGAAATGTGTGAGGTCCCCGTTTGCTCTGGTTTTGGAGGTTGTGAGGTGCTTCCTACTCTAACATTATGGCCTTACATTCTGTGTTCTCGGGTCCCTCTAAACAGCTGTGTTTATTTCTAACTTAATGTTTTTCTAATTTCATATATTACATTATTACAGAAGGGGAATTCAATGGCTCTTTTAAAATTCCAAGCAAAATTGGTCTCGCATTCACAAACGTCCTTCTCTTTAAGTTTCCTTTTAGAGTTCCTCGTTAAATTTCTCTTGTTAAAAGATGTATTTGTAGAGAATAATAACAACAGCTCCCATTTCCACAGGATTCAAAAGCTCAGGAAGCAAACTTCTACCACAACAAACCTATGCAATAGGTGGGGCGAAGATTATTATCCCCACTTCAGTCAATTTGGCAGTCAACACTTACAAAGTGCCTACTATGTGCCAGGCACTGTTCTTTTTTTTTTTTTTTTTAGGCAGTGGGGGTTAAGTGACTTGTCCAGGGTCACACAGCTAGTAAGTGTCAAGTGTCTGAGGCCGGATTTGAACTCAGGTACTCCTGAATCCAGGGCCGGTGCTTTATTCACTGCGCCACCTAGCCGCTCCCCCAGGCACTGTTCTAAGTGCTGAAGATATGAGGAATGTAAAAACCAGTTCCTACTCTTTTTTTTTTTGCGGGGCAATGGGGGTTAAGTGACTTGCCCAGGGTCACATAGCTAGTAAGTGTCAAGTGTCTGAGGCCAGATCTGAACTCAGGTAGTCCTGACTCCAGGACCGGTGTTTTATCCACCGTGCCACCTAGCTGCCCCCACCAGTTCCTACTCTTGAGGAGCCCACAGTCTGATGGGGGAAATAACATGCAAACAGCTATGTACATCTAAGCTATGCCCTGAATAAATTAGGGAGACTCAGGAGGTAGAAGGCTCTAGAATTGAGGGATTGGGAAAGGTTTCCTGAAGAACATGAGATTATAGCTGGGACTTGAAGCTAGGAGGCAGAGATAAGGAGGAAGAGCATTGCAGACACAAGGAACAGTCAGGGAAAATGCCCACAGTTGGGGTGGAGATGGAATGTTTTGTTCAACGAATCTCAAGGAAGACAGTGGCATTGGATCTCAGAGTACCTGTGTGGTGGGGGAAGGCATAATATTGTGAAAAGAATGTAAAGGCCAAGTGATAAAGGGTTCTCAGTGCCAAGCAGGATTGATATTTGATCCTGGGGGTGATAGGGAGCCACTGGAGTTGGGAGTCTTGGAAAGGGGAAATGACTTATTTACCTAACATAGCTAGTAACTTGCAGAGTTAGACACAAACCTAAGTTCAGGACATGCAGATTCTTCAGAGAGAACATGAAAGCCCTGGTGTCTAAAGAATGTCTGTGTCTCAAAACCAGATCTGGTAGAGTGGAAAGAGCTATGGGTTTGAAATGAGAAAACCCAGGTATGGATCTCAGCTTTGAGGCTAGCATTGTGACCTTGGGTAAGTCATTTAATCTGAAAGAGCTTCCCTTTCCTCTGTAAAATGAGAATGAGAATACCTGCAATTCAGATGAGGCACTGTTCTACTGCTCAGCCTGGGTTTTGTTTTGTTTGTTTTTTTGTTTGTTTTTTGTGGGGCATTTGGGGTTAAGTGACTTGCCCAGGGTCACACAGCTAGTAAGTGTTAAGTGTCTGAGGTCAGATTTGAACTTGGGTCCTCCTGAATCCAGGGCCGGTGCTCTATCCACTGTGCCACCTAGCTGCCCCTTGTTTTGTTTTTTCACCTCCAAGACATCCTTGATGGCATTCAGTCAGGGTGCACCGTCTACCCTGGCACAGTTTAGCAAATATTTATTATTTACTGTGTGCAGAGGACTCTACTTGGAACAGGGAAGAAAAAAAGTCTAGATAAGACAAAGTCCCTGATTTCAGGAAGCTAATTTAGCTAGAGACCTTGAAGAGGGAGGCTTTTGGAAATCGGGGAAGGCTTCATTGAAGAGGTGACATTCCATTTGGAGTTTAAAACCCAGCTTTGAATTCATTGGCTGTAGAGAGTGAGAAAAAGAATTTCGGGTAAAGGAAATAATTTGAGCAAGACTCAGAAGTGAAAAATCACAGAGCTTGGTTCTGTGGCTGTCATCACTTTGGATTATCCACCTTACTTAGATTAATAGAGTGTTTGCAGATTTTATATCCTTTTCAGATTTACCTTCCTAATATAGAGAACATGGTATAGTGGAGAAGCCCCAGAGTGTAAGTTAGTGGATTTGAATGCAATTCCTCCTTACACAACTTGCTACTGTATGACCTTGGGCAGGTCACAGTGTTTCTGGGTCTCACTTTTCTTTAAAATGAGGGGTTAGACTAGATGAACTCTACACTCCCCTCAACTCTAAACCTATGAACCTACAACCCTGATCTAGTCATGTCACCTCCTTTCCTGGCATTTATATGATACTTCTAGAGCCAGTTCCTGTCATTGGTATGGGGAACTCCCAGATGAGGAAACTCCCTTCAAAAATGTAAGTTGGCACTTTCTCTGCAACACATAGTCTTGGAGGTCTGCCTGGAGCACTGAGGGGCTGTCACTTGCCAAGAATCACATAACCAATATGTATGTCAGAAGAAGTATATGAACCTGGGCTTTGCTGGTTTTAAGGCCAACTCTATCCATTATGCCATACTGCCTCCTTACATTTATAATACTATCAGTTACGTAGATTATCACTGAAGACTACTAGGGTTCTGTGCAGAATTTGTTAGGCACAAAAAAAAAATGAGACAACAACCTACTATCTTTGAGATACTAAAAGAATTAGAAGAAAGCATTTAATGCATTGGGTGGATCTTCCATGGAGGATTTCTAAGCAGATAAATGTGAACAAGAATGGTATAGGATTAGAAGACTTGGATGGTCTGAATCACTGGAGTAAGTCTTAATGTCAGCCATATCACCGATCCGCCAAAATCTTAAAGCAACCTCTGGTCTCCTGCAGTCAAGTGCAATCTCTGAGGTGGCAGAGTCTGAGTGAAGTGGGAAAAGTTCTGGACTTAGTTTTGTGAGACCTGGGTTCCAAGTTCTGATTCAGACAGTTAACCAGCTTTGTGATCATAGCAAGTAACTGTGGCAAGCACCTCTCTCTGAACCTCAATTTCCTGATCTATACAATTAAGTTAATAGCACTCATACCCCCTACCTTGCCAGGGGTGGCATGAGCAAATGGTATAAAGTGTCTAAAGCACTTTTTATAAATTGAAGTGTTCCATAAATGTCAACTAATAACAGTATAATTGCTATTATCTTTGTCTTCCCAGTACCAAGAAGTGTGTATCACGTATGGTAGAAATAATTTGAAATTAACAAATGTTTGAATTGAATTCTGAGGATGACTATCACCTGATAACAGTGACCTAAATACCTCTGGGGGGTAATTAACAGGCCTATCTACCTACTAAAGGCAATCGAGTAAACAGGGAAACAGCCAGGTGTGGAGACTGGGGGCAGCAGGCTATAGGAACTTAATGAGTAGTTTTCTATTTAACAAGTAGATTTTCCAGAAGAAAAGATTCTACCATTTTCCCCAAAAGGAGAAATTCAGTTCAATAAGCAATCATTAGTAACTATTGTGTATAAAGCCCTGTGCTCAGTACTAAGGATACACAAATAGATGACATGGTTTGTTCCTTCAAGGAGCTTATAATCTAATTGATGTGGATATGATTTGGAGTGATTTGGGCCCTCTTGGGAGCTGGTGGAGTTCAGACTCCCTTGAGCTCCCTAGAGGAAAAGAGATCCCAGGATTGGTGACTGTTCCACTGCTGAGGAGTTTGTGGAGGATGCAGTGGAAGACCAGGGTCCAAAGCCTGATGACTGGTCAACAGCCTTGGCCTGTAAAAGCCAGTCTTCAGTCCCAGTCTGCTTCTGAGCCCAGGTTTGGATCAGCCTTGGAGAATGGGCTTCCCTGGTACTTAGTGGTGCTGGTCAGAGCCTCTACGTGGCCACTTTGTTGTTCACACCATTATTGGTCTCCATCCATTACTCCAGTTGTCCTCACAGGCTGTGGTTACAGATATGCCTACCACATGTACTTCCTTCCTTGCTGCCCAGGTTCTGAGTAACTCTCATCTCAATGGAGCCTTTTTTTTTTTTAGGGTGCCACTCGGCATGCCCTGAACTTCCCTTATAAGGCCATGTTGAAACATGCTCCAAGTCATAGCAGTAATCTTTCAGCGATTTGTCAGCTTCAAGCAAGATGTCAGTCACAGGTGACAGACATAATTGTACTTAACTTTGTGCGTGGATGTTATCAATCTGTGACAGATACTTTGGGAAATGGGGCATTTTGATTGCAGAAGATGTGTCATATACATTTAGTCTTCCTCTCAGGGAGACCAGGATTCAGTCACAACTTTTGCATGTCGATGTCAGGTTTTGAGAACATAGATCCATGCTGACCTCAGAAATCGTTCAGTCACGCGGATCACCGTGCTGTCATTTAAAAGGTTAATGGCTCTTCTGAGAGGAATGAAAGCGCGTGCAGGAGTGATCTTTGCATTCAGCATGTGCTCCCTGAGCATGTACTTCAACATATACATTTCCAAAAGATTGAGATTGTATCATGCACTGCAAGAGGCTTCCCTGACCTCAGCTCCTTTCTAGGAGTTCTGTTTCAGTGATGGGAGTTGAAGCTTATAGGTTGTTGGTTTGAGTCTTGTTTGATTTAGTCTGGCAGACTAAAATTTGCTACCTTGCATTTCATTTGTATATTGCATGGTTACCAAGGATTGGGATTAGTTTTGTCCTATAGGACAGTAGCATCAGTCCTTTCCAGCCCAGAAACGTTTGCAACCTTTTTAAACTTCTAGGGTCTCATGACCACTGACCCAGGCTCACCCAAGAGAAAAGGGAAGGACTGAGTTGTTATTAAGGATGTATCAGTTGCTAACTTGATTACAGGAAGTTGTCATTTCCTAGCCCTTTGGTGGTCACCTTGTCTTAAGACCTCAAACTTTGTATACATGCACGTGCATGCACGCACACATGTGTGCATGCACGCACACATGTGTGCACACACACACACACACACACACACACACACCCCTACTCAGCCAGACTCTGCCACACAAGTTTCACCTACTTTTCCCTGACTTTCTCATCTAACACACACAGCTCTCCAGACTCAATGGGCAAGCCTGAATACTAGCTTGACTGGTTCTGGCTCTCTTGTACCTGTATCGGCTGAACAGCCTCAGAATGGGAGAAAGTTCGGTGCCCATTAGGGATATTGGCAACAGCTGCTGCTTTCCTGCCCCTCCAACTCCTCTATCCCCCTGAGTGTGATAACAGGAAGGCCTATTAATATGAGGGACTCATGTGTGAGAAGGAGCCTGAGGCAGGCCAGGCGTGGGCTGTTTCTGTTCTGGATTAATAGGCCTGTGGGCCAAGCCCTGTTTAACAACACTGAGGTAAGGCCTTTTGGGGGAAATCCAGAAGTGATATTTTCGGATTAGATTCTGTGGTTTATTTCAGGGCTGGTGATTACTGAATAGTGGTTACCTATGTCCTGTCTTGGTGCAGGATAAAACCTCTAGGGGAAAATGAAAAAAAAAAAAAAGGTATAGAATCTCAGAATTGGAAGGGATATCTTGTCCAGTCTGTACCTGGATAGGGATCCCTTCTGTAAGTCCTGACCTGATAAGTGATTAACTCTCTCCTGCTTGAAAACTTTCAGCAACTGAGAGGGAGCCCACTTCTTCTTGTTGCCCACTAGTGCTCAAGACAGCCTGTTTCACACGTTGTTATTTGGGGGAAGATCTTCCTTCCAGTGAGCCTGAGTCAGCCTCTCTGCAACTACCACTGACTGCTCCTGCTTCTGCCCTGTAGGGAAAAGCAGAATTAAAAGTCTAATCCCCCTTCCTCGTGACAGCCCTTCAGATAGTTGAAGATAGCCGTCACTGCTCCCCTTTCCTCCTCAGCTAAAGATCCCCGGGGCCTTTCCAGTGATGCTCCCGTGGGAAAGTTTTGTCTCCCTCTGCCCGTTGCTGCTTTCTGGTTCCTTTTCATTCAGCCGTCATTTAGTAGGTCCCTGTTCTGTGCAGAGAGTACTGGACTGGATACTATAGGTGATAGAAAATTTGAATGAGGTTTTGCCCCTGCCATCATGGAACTTAGAGTCTGGTAGCAGGGAGAAGATATGCTGTCAAAAATTTTTATTAAGCACTTAGGGCATACAGAACCCTGTGCTGGGCAGTAGGGCAAGGCTAGATGAGAACCAGTCCTTATTCTCATGAAAATTATGATCTTGTAAAGGGATATATCACATGCACAAATAATTATAAAATAAAATAGAGGGGGAATTAAAGAAGCTGTGAAGTTTCCTTATGAGTTGCTCAAATAAGGGCAGCGAGCTTGGCTTTGCTGGCAGGTAAGCCAGGTGGTATTATTTTTCCAGGTTTAGTTAAAAGGGTCACTTGAATCTTAAGATTTGGCAAGTACCTTGGAAACTCTTATACTCTAGAGCATACCCAGGCTTAGGAACTCTGCGAATGCTTTTGCTTTGAACCATTTCACTTCCCCTTTTTCTGCCCAGTAAAACTTCAGGCATTCTGTTTGAACTCTTCCAAAAGAGGTCCATCGTTTCACACCTTTTGTTTTTCACAGATTCCAGAATTGGACAAGACCTGGGAGCCCATTAGCTTAATCCCTACCTGAGTCATAAATCTCCTGGCAAAGAGTCCCACAGGCTTAAACCAAAGGGAACTTGCTACTTCTTGAAGCAGTTCATTCTACCCCAGAGCAGCTTTGTTGTTTTTGTTCAACACAATTGGGGCACCCCCTCCTCTAGATTCACCCTTCCAATTCACACTGAACTTGGCAGATTAGGTTCTCAGAGGGGAGGATGCTATTCCTCTCCTTAAGTTTCCAGGGTTGACCCTGAAAGTTTTGGTTTCTGGTTCTGTTGCTCACAAGTCCCAGTATAGTTGCTGGATTCCTCTCCCCAATATCTAGCAACCAGTAGAACTCTGTTAGCTTCTAGAAAATGTTATTTACTGAGGAAGTAAAGCAGGAACAGTAGTTATACAATATTCCTCTCCAACCTGGGGCACACTCTTCCCTTGCACTCACAAAGTACCTAGGGGGAATGAGCTTCACATAAGTTCAATGGGAGTGAAGTCCACCTGTAGGGAACTCATGTGGCCAAGGGGTTCCTGTCAATTCCTGCCTCCTGAAGTCCTTTACTCCCTTCATGGAGTCCTCATGAGGTTCCCTTTAGGTTTAGCTCTCTTTGGCTTCAGTTAATCATTGTTTGTCTAGAGTCTGTGGACAGCATTTTTCTTTGGTATAAGGGGTCATAAACCCTAAAACTACTGTTTCCCTTAGGGTATTGTCTTCCTATCTCCATCTGTATGTGTTTCCTCTGTCACTGGCCACCATTGCCCTAGTGGACTCTGCTACAAACTCTGGTTGCTTATGGGATATATATGATGGCTGTGGTGGATCTCCCAAACTCACCTGTTGCCTGGGCACTCCCCTTTCAGAATACTTATTCACCTAAGACCTGAAAAAAATACAAAAGAAATAGACTAGTAGGAAAGAATGAATAGCTTCACCACCAAGGAGTTCAAAGTAATCCTCATCACTCAAAAATTACCTGGGGAGAAAGCAAATCCACTGCCCAGATCTCTTCTATGCACATTCAGCCTTTCATTAGTCATCAGTCTTTGTAGCTCTAAAGACAATTAAAACTATTTTTTTGGTCACTGTCAGCCCCTTAGTCACTCATGGCCTCCAAGAGAGGGACTGGAACCAAGTAGGAATAACTAGGCATGTTTTATATCACCCACCAGGAAAGACAAAGCCAAGCATGCTCTAAGGACTCAGCCCTAATTGGCTAGTATCCCTAACCCTCATATTGCATAAAATAATATAATATTATTGAAATAATCATAACAGTAACCAGCATTTGTATAGAACTTTTAACGTTTTCAGAGCACCTAGATTTTCTATAGATTCAGGCGAAAGATGACTATTCCATCTCCAACTTATTGTTTCAAATTTTTCCTTCTGGAGCTAAACAAAATCAATCTAATCCTTACTTCCACATGACAGTCCTACTCAAACATGGCAGTCAGGCCCTCATTCAGTTTTTCCTTTTGCAATACTTCCAGTATTTTCAGTTCCTTCAACACTTCCCATCCTGATCAGGCTCCATTGAATACACTCTAGCTTTTCAATGTTCTTCCTTAAAACGTGATACTCAGAATTGAACATGATATTCCAGATGTGGTCTGACTAGAGGAGATATAGGACAGATAAACTGCCCTCTCCCTACTGCTCATGTATGTTTGTGTTTCTCTCTCTCTCTCTCTCTCTCTCTCTCTCTCTCTCTCTCTCTCTCTGTTTCTCAATCTCTCTCTCTCAATCTCTCTCTCTCAATCTCTCTTTCTCTCTCTCTCTGTTTCTCAATCTCTCTCACTCTGTCTCTCTCAGACAGTAACTATAGTAACTATGATTGTATTGCTGTTACTGTAGGTATAGTCTGCAATGCGGTTTGGTACCTGCTCTGCTATGGGGGCACTGAGGCAAATGACTTGCCCAGGGTCATTAGCCAGTATGAATCAGAGATAGGACTTGAATCCAGGCATTCAAGACTCGGAGATCTTTCTCCTCTATGCCATGCTGCCTCTTACTTCTGTACATTATGGCTCTTAACACAAGATCACATAAGCTTTTTTAGTGCCACATTCTAATGTTGGCTTATAGGCACTAAAATCCCTAGATAAAATCCCTAAATAAGAAATAATGGAGATTGCTTATCCTGGAACCAACCTAGATAGCTTGAAAAGTACAGAATTTTGCATCCCCGCCCCCAAGTTGCTTTAGTGGGTCAGTTAAATAAGTAAGTGGCTTTGTCTAGTAAACAGGATCAGCAAAGCACCTGGGGCTCCAGAGAATCTGAGGAGGAAGGTGTTAGAGTTCTACAGCACGTCATAAGGAAGGAGAAGCCTTTGGGTGAGATATAAACACATTAACAAAAACATTTTTAGAGCTTGTGCACCCTAATTCTACATTGTCGCCATCTGGGCTCAAATGGTTATTTAAATTATAAGTGATTGTAGGATTGAATAACCCACTTTCAAATTCTCTACCTAAAACTTTACATTCTTCCTCTGTATAGTATACAGGTTGATACCTGTATCTTAGAAACCAAAGACATTTCATAGCTGGAAGGGACCTTGGAGTTTATCTAGTCTAGGGGTTCTTATCATGTAGAAAGGTCTTTGAACTTCAAAGAAATTGCTATCTGTATTTCATTATAATTGGTTTTCTTTGAAATCCCAGGTGTTTTATTTTGTGCATTTACAAGTGTTATTCTGAGAACTCCATAGGCTTCACCAGACTGTCAAAAAAAGTTACACTCTGACCTCTTACAACAGGTACCTGAGGAGAAAGCCCCTCTATTCTGTCCTTAAACTGTTCACCTGGTCTCTGCTGCATCCTGAAGTTGCCTATTCCAATTCTAGACATCTCCAATTGTTAGCAACACTGGCCTACTTCCCTGTTCCTTGTACGTGACACTGTCTCCCAACTCCAGGCATCTTCACCGGCTGACCCAGTGTCTGGAATGCTTTCTCTTCTGCTCATTGGCTTCCCTGGCTTCCTTCAATTCCCAGCTACCATCCCACTTAATACAGGAAGCCTTCCCTTATCCTCCTTGCTTCTAGGGCCTTCCCTCTGTTGATTATCTCTGTCATCCTCCATGTACAGTTATTTCTCTGTTGTCTCCCCTCTTAGACTATGAGCTTCTTGAGAACAAGGACTGTCTTTTGCATGAACAGTTTCTTCCCCTCATCTCCCCTTTATTAACTGATTGTTGTAATTTTGAAATCTGTCTCTGCAATGCAACATGGTGTGATTCTCCAGCCCCTCCTCTCCCCCAGTTACCTTCTTTTAATTGGAAAGGTGATGACATTAGCTCAAGACTCTCCCTCTTTCAAGAGCCTTCAGTGGTTGTCTTATTGAATAGAAGCAGGATACGGCATCCATATGCCTCATTTGATGTTTGAAAATTGTGCCCTCGTGAGTGGTGGCCCTTGACTCACTACAAAACCAATGTCTATGTGAAGTACCTTGATGAATCCATGGTGTTATCACTGGTTACATTCCCCCTTTCCTCTCCCTGCCATTGAGGGTGGAATTTTGTGTGGCATTAAATATATATGTTTACATGAAATACAGATGAAATATATATTTATGAATATGAAGTGGGAAAAGTCCTTTCTAAAAGTGTTCCTTATTCTGCCTCCCACCAAACCCAACATGTTTTCCTTCTTGTCTGCTCTGCTGGCCCTTTTACCTGAATCTGCTATTGGATAAGATCCGAACTCAACAGTCTGACTTTCAAAAGTTCCACAGATTTGACTTCACTTTACCTACCCAGCCATATGTTCCTTCAGGTCAGTGTCTACACTGTACTCCAAACCGACTATGTCCTTGTTCACTGACTTTCATTTAACCGGCATTTCCTAAGGTCCTACTATATGACAAGTACCAGGGATTCAAAGACAACAAATAATTATTGTAATGAAATTTATAAGACCTGCATTTAGATCCCATCTCTGACAGTAGTAGTTGTGTGACCATGGGTAAGTCGCTTCTATTTGATTCTCCGTTTCCCCTTCTGAATGGGAAAGAAACAAGGAAACAAGTATTTTAATCAGTAAACTACTCTGTTCCAGGAACTGTACTAAGTGCTTTACAAATATTAATTCCTTTGATCCATACAATAACCTTGAAGGAAGGTGCTATTATAGTCACCACTTTACAGTTGAGAAAACTGAATCAGACAGAAGTTAATTGACTTACCCAGGATCACACAGTTAATAGGTGTCTGAGACTGGATTTGACTCAGATCTTCCTGACTAAACATTTAGAATTCTATCTACTGTGCCATATACCTGCCTCTGAATGGGGGAAATAATCCTTATATTGGCTTTTGTATAAATCTACCGGAAAAAAGTCATATTTTTAAAATCTTAAGAGAATTATAGAAATGTGTTATAGCAGTTATGCTGTGCTACCTTACGATCCCTTTTCTCACTAAACCTCTTTCCCCAATCTATTTCCCTCTGTTTATATTATATAGAATATAACACAAATAACAATATATAGCATCTTAAAACATAAAAAATATTTTACAGCAACCCATCTTTCAAAGCCCCCCTTTTAATAAATATTTATAAAGCTCCTTTTATGTGTAGGGTCCTGTTCTAGGCACAATGGGGGACACAAAGATAAATTACTTTTTTGTGCCTTGCCTTCAAAGAACCCATAATACTTATTTTCCCATGAAAAGAACTTTGAGGAATGTACTTCAAAGATCCTGGATTTCTTCCTTGGGTCCTCCCACTCCCATGCAATTACAGCCCATTCATACCTTAATAGGTGGTCTTTGTGAGTTGCTGTGGCAAAAAATGTTCCGATGGCCCACCTTCTGATGGTGAGGTTTTTTTAAGCTCGGCTGAGAGGCATATTTCATCACTGGGCCTATCCTTGAAGTCTTTCCAGCTAGAACTTTAACTCCATTGGCACAATCTCAGAGAGGTTAGCATTCCCCTCCATATCACAGGGAGGTATGTGAGAAGGTCAGTGGGAGGTAAAAACCACAAAGCATAATATAAATGTGAGTTGCCCAGCCTATGGATCAGTGGTTGTACCCAGTCATCTTGTCATGGCTGTGGGACTTAGCCCCACACAGATGTCACCTCTAGTTTCTCGAGCAGTCCTATGAGCCATGAGGTAGATGGATAGCGTCCACTGTGGTGTCAAAAGGGAGCCGTGGGCCGTGTAGGCTTAGTGTTATCCAGAGACTATTTTGAGTGACTAGTTAACGGAGCTGCACAAACCGTATGGTTTGCATCACGCTCCTTTATTGAAGAAGTGCAAACATTGGCTATGGTCCAGTACACTTGAGTTCTAGACGATGATTGAGAAAAAATGTGGAAACCATACGTGAGAAATTCCCAAACTGATGAAACACACCAAATGGCTCAGAAGTAAGAGATTAAGTAAGGCTACAAGTGGTTTGATTTATTTTGGTGATTAAGAGAATGGTGTGAAGGAGATGTGCAGAATAAAGTTGCTTAAATATCTACCCAGCATTTCCCTATGTGACTATTCTTATAGCTCTTTCAAAAATCTAGTCCTAGCATCAGAGTCATTCTGAAGGTGAAATTTCATTAAAGTAGTGTTTGGTATTGTTAGATAGGAGTGATGGGTTTAGGCTGATTGATGTTAATATTTAATAAGCTTTCTCTAAAGTCAGGGATTCTGTTTAATAGAGAATTGACTGTTATTCAATACAACTTCTGCCTTTCAATTGGCAGATCCCTTTGCTTTAACAGATGTCCAGTTTTAAATGAGGTATTTCCTGCTTTCATTTCAATACTGTATCTTTGCAGTTTTGGTGACTGGTGTTTGTGCATTTTATTTTTAATTGTGGGTTTTGTTATGTGGGAGTAGGGATGAAAGGCAAGGCTACAGATATTAAATTCTCATTAAATGTGGCTGACGCCCGTGTGTGTGTGTGTGTGTGTGTGTGTGTGTGTGTGTGTGTGTGTGTGTGTGTGTGTGTAAAATCTCTGTGCTGTTAGATTGGGGGGAAGAAAGGTACAATGGACTAGGCTTGGAGTCAGAAGTACGGTATAGCTGTTCCTGTGGAAAATGGGAGGATTTTCTTTGTCCTCTTTACCTCCCAGAGATGGTTGAGAGGAAAACACTCTGTAAACCTTTAAGTGCTGTCCGATTGGGAGCTGCTATTATCTTTCAGCTTTGAATTCAATGTAGGAACATTGTCAGTATTATGAAAAATTTACTGCATATTGGGGGACGGTGGGGGAGGGAATGTGTTCTTCTTTGCTTTGGTCCTTTGAATTTAATAATTTTAAAAGGATATTTTATATCTTATCAAAGCAGAAGCTGATGGGCTATTTGGTGGTAATATTATGGATTATTAGGAAATAGCTTTTCTGCAGCCCCCAGGATAAATCTAGTTGCAAAGAAAAGTAAAAATTGAGGGCTGTTTGATGAAAACCTTCCAAACCTCCCTCCTGGAACTTAGCAACACCTCTCCTCAGGCTGCCCTATTTCTGGGCTGATTTTCAGTAATTAATCTTGATATTTACGGCAGTTGTAGGCACATAATAATGCTGAATGCTGCCTTTGAATTTATTCAGGAAGGGGTTTGGCACACAGGTTGAGTAAAATTAAACTTGTATATCTCTCTTGTGTGACAGATGTTTTGTTCCCAGTTTCTCAAATCTGAGTCTGCTCTGAAGAGACGCCCTGTCTCCTGAGTTGGAACTTTGAGGCCTGGCCTTCCTCACAGCTGGAGGGGAAACTTGCATGTGACAGAAGGTTGTTGGTAACTGTTCCCGGCTGTGGTTCACATGTTGTCTCTTTGTAGTCACTACTTTATTTTACTAAACAAATTGTATTCATCAAGGTTATTGGTAGGGTGGGGAAAGAGGAAGAAGTTGCTTTGAATTCTTTTTAAAGAATCTATCTAATCTTCTTTTCCATCACCTCCTTCTTCCCAGTCCTTGCTCCCTTCCCTTTCCCTCCCTTTTTCCCCCTTCCCCTCCTCCCCTTTTTCTTCCCTTCCTTCCCCTCTTCCCTTGCTCTCTGTGCCCTCTTCTTTCCCCTCTCCTTTCCCCTCTTCCTCTATTTTCCCTTTCCTTCTCTAACCTTTCTTCTCCCTTTTCTTTTCCCCCTCCCTTCCCCTCTTTTCTCTCCTCCCTTCCTCTTTCTCCCTTCTCTCTTACTTTTTTCTACCTTCTTATTGCTCCTTCCTTTCCTGCCTTCCCTCCTTTCCTCATTTTCTCCCTCCCCCTCTTCCTTTTTCCTTTCTCTCCTTTCTTATTTTTTCCTTTCCCTCTCTCATCTCTTCCTTCTCTCATTCCACCTTTCCTCTTTCTCTCTTCCCTTCTCCCCTTCTCCTAGCCCTATTACTCTAAGTTTAGTGACTCTATTTCCCTTATATTGGGGAGAAGGATACTTTAGCGGCTTGGAAAAAGGTGAAAAAACTAGCAGGTCCCATATGTTGCTTATTTTAAGCATAAGGTCAGTGAGGTTTTAAAAACTCTTCATATATTTGGGTTCATAAGGTTTGAGAAGATTACCTGGAATGGAAGCATATTGCCCTAGGTGCCAGATTTTGTTTTTCAGTTGGTTTTTCTCAGACATGAGGTAGATGTTGTGGCATTATAGTATTCAAATGTAATCAGAGTAATGAGTTGCAAATATTGGTCAGCTAATACAATTCAGCAAGTGTCTGGATGGTGAAAGGTGTTTTTTGTTTTGGGGTTTTTTTTTGTAATTTATGACTTGAAGATATATGATTTCATAATAAAGCTTATTTCATGAAAACTATTTGAGAAATTCCAATCTTTAAGGTGATAGCTTGCATTTTTCTAAGGAAGAATTTTATCAGATCATGGAGTTTAGAACTGGAAGGGCCGTTTAAGATCATTTAGTTCAGGGTCTTTTTTTTGTATCATAGATCCCTTGGGCAGTCTGGTGAAGCCTAGAGACCCTCAGAAGGCAACTAGGTAAATAGAATACTGGGCCTGGAATCAGAAAGACCTGAGTTCAAATCCAGACTCAGACACTTACTGTTACTGTGGGCAAGTCACTTAACTTCTGTTTGCTTCAGTTTCCTCAACTGTAAAATGGGGTCAATAATAGCAACAACCTTGCAGGGTTGTTGTGAGGATCAAATGAGAAATATTTGTCAAAAAGCACTTAGCAAAACATCTGGAATGTAGTAGGCACTATATAAATTCCTCTCCTTTATTTTCCCTTCCCTCCTTTTCCACTATTCCTTCTGTACTCCCACTCCCACCCTTGCCCCACCTCATGCCAGGTATATTGTGAGGATAAAATGAGATAATATTTATAAAATGCTTAGCACAGTATCTGACACATAAATAATGTTTATTGTGTTTAATAAATCTTCCCTTCCTTTCTCCCTGTCTACCTCTCAGGACATTTTTAAATATATAAAAGATATCAAAAGAACTATGAAGAAAATCAATGATGTTGAAATATAGTTATCAAAATATTTTTAAAAAACAAATTCACAGACCCCAGGTTAAGAACCTGTGATCTAGTCCAAGTCCTTATTTTACAGAGGAGAAACTGAGGTATAGAGAGGAAGGACTGTCTGTGCCATCATTGCCCAGGTTAGAAATAGCAGAATCAGAATTCAAATCTAGGTCCTCAGACTCCAGATGCATTACTCTTCCTGCTGTACCACATTTTCTTTCAATGAATCATTAAACTACATCATTTGAGTTGAAAACTGTCACCCATCCTAAAATATACATTATAAGTAAGCTTGCAGATATTAGTTGTTTTGTGTGCATTAATTTGTACTGAGATGGTATAGAATGTTTATAGTCACCTTACCCTGAGTTATGCGTGATGGATTGGTACTTTGGATTCAGTACAACTAGTGATATAATTATGACTTTTTTTTGTAGAATCTTAGCACTTCAAGAGTAGAAAGATCTATCTCTAGAGAGTCTAGTTCAACAGATAAACTGAATCTTAGACAAGAGAAGTGATTTGTTTCAGGTTATACTGGGAATTAGTAACAAATCTAGAATCCAAGGCTCCTGCCAGTAAGGACAGCGCATTTTTCCATTTTGCCAGGCTGAGCCTCTGATTACTGCATTTAACAAACTCTTCAGTTCAACAAACGTTTATTGAGCTCCCACAATATTCAAGGCCTTATGTTAGGATCTGGAGCATCCAAAAAATGAAGGCATAGTCCTTCTACTTGAAGAACTGAGTCTGCTGGGACAGATAAAATGTGAGCTCAAGTAATTTCCATTATGGAATAATGCTGATTCCCATTTCTAGTGCTCTTTATACCTTTCCTTGTACCACTCCTTTAAAATAAGTAGTGCATATGTTTTCTCCATTTAGAAATGAGGAAATTGAGGTTCAGAAAAGTGAAGTGATCTATGCAGGGTTGCATAGCAGAACCAAAATTTAAGCACAGTTTTCTTCATTCCAAGTTTTGCTACACCAAGATGCCATCTCATAGAATATGGTAAGTGCTTAGGAGAGATGTATGAATAAGTGCTACAAGATATTTAAAGAGAGATACATTACTCCCAACTTGAAGAAGGAGAGAAGGCTTCCTAGAGGGTGTGTCATTTGGACTGAATCTTGAAAAATAGGTGGGATTTCAATAGAAAGACAAATTGGAAGGGGACTGGCTGTGGTCAGGTGGAGAGCATGGAGATCAACTTGGCTAGAACTCTCATAATATGAAAGGAGAGGTAATAATAGTAGAGCAGGGGGGCAGCTAGGTGGCGCAGTGGATAGAACACCGGCCCTGGAGTCAGGAGTACCTGAGTTCAAATCTGGCCTCAGACACTTGACACTTACCAGCTGTGTGACCCTGGGCAAGTCACTTAACCCCCATTGCCCCACAAAAAACAAAACAAAACAAAACAAAAATAATAGCAGAAAAGGCTGAAGAGGCAGGTTGGAGTCAGATTGTGAATTGCTTTGAATACCAAAGGTATTAAAGGCTTTGTTCCATAGGCAGCAAGGAGTCATTGAAGTCTTGTTTCTATAAGACATAGGATTGAAATTTCCATAAGACTATGAAGAAGGCATCAGACTACCTTTTTGTTGTCCATGAGCTAATATAAAGTACCTTCAGTATCTGGGTTTTCAGTGATGGGCACACACAGCCTCCCTTAGTACAGACTGCAACATGTCCATACCTTGATAGACTCTTTTGTGAGTTGCTCTAAATATGCAGATTCATTATCTGGGGGATACCTGTCGCCACACCTGTGCTTACAGCTCTTCCATGTTACTAGCACCTCTGACATCTTGTGCTCCTCAGTAACCCAGAGTCACCTTTATGCCACGGTGAGGCTTTGGAGCAGCACTTTATTGAGGAAAAATGGTAATTATTATAATTATATAATTAATAGATATTTCTTACTTCATATATAATTCTTTATTTTGGTTATATATTTATAATTAAATATCTAACTAAATAATAATGCATTTAAAAGATACAGAATGGGTCTGGGGATGTAGTATCCTAGATTTTGAGCTGGAAAGGGCTTTTAAAGATTATCTTATCCAAATCCTCCACATTATAGATGAGGAAATAAAGTGCCAGGGAGAGGAGGTCATTTGCTTAGGGTACATTGTAAATGGAAATGCTGTGGTTTGATTCTCGCACCTCTACCTCCAGAACTAACAAGGGAGCCAGTGTGTATCAGAGGCAAGCCGAGAACCCAAGACAGCCTGACTCTGAGGCTGACTTGATATCCCCATGCCACACTGCCTCCCAAGTAAATGATAATACTAATTCACATTTATATCGTGTTTTAAGTGAGTACTCCAGAGATGGAGCCTTGGCCCTGCCCCAGGTACACACTGCAATGAATTATGGAGCCACTCTTGGAGAGCTGGCATTTCCTGTCATGATACTTTGTTACTTTTCATACCTATTCATTTCCAAACTTCAGAAGTAATTTGTCACCTTGGAGGAGGTAGTCATTAATAACCATTATTCACAACTGTCTAGGATTCCTACCCATATGTGTGAGTCTCCGAATTAAGCATCCAAAAAATTGGCCACATTGGTGGCAAACGGCGCTTCCGTTTTGACAGATTGAAGTCCTCCCCACCCCCTTTGCTTGCCTTTTTCATATTTGAGTCGCTCCATGTCTGTCTTTAATCAGTAAAAGAGTGGCTATGGTGTGATTCAGTCAAGTCTGCATGGAATTCATTATTATTATTATTACTTAAACTCGCGATAGAAATTGTTAATTTTTAACTGCTTCGGAAAAAAAAAATCCCTCTCCCCAACTATTTCATCTTAATTCATTTGGAAAAAAAAATGTTTTCTGTTCAAGTGCTTGAAAAGGAATAGTTTAGAAATTCTGACTTCCAGATCCCACTTGGTGTGGACTCCAATTTCTTGTTATAAACGAAGCTGGAATCACATCTTGTCATTTTAATATTTTGGTGAAAGGCTGGGGTTGGGGGGGAGAGAAGAACCCCCAAATCTTCTGATGCTGGTAAAGAAAAATAATTGGCTTTAGTATATGTTAATGTAAGTTATTCTTTTTTACATTAAAATTCCACAAAAGTAGTAATAATTACTGTTAATATCTTTCAGTGGAAACTTACAGTAAACGAGCAGTGGTTGAAACAGTATTTAACAGGAGAGCTGCTGGCATGCTAAGAATGCAAATAAGTGTTATTAGCCTAATGATTTTGCCGTCGCCATGGTTGTGCAGCAACAGTGTTGTGAATATGTCATCCAGCACCCGTGAATTTGGAAAGTGTGTCAAAACACAACTTCAATTAGTTTGCTCTAATTATGGCTCTGGAGAGTTTGTAACTACATCACTCCTCATTAAAAGAGATTTTCTTCTATGGATTAATGTAATATACAAAAGGAAAGTTTCAAAGTTTTCTACACGATTAGCTCCTGCAAGGCAAGAGGTTGGTGCAGGGTTGGGGCACAAGATTTTTCTAATTGCTGGATCCTTCAGCTGCAGGTCACAGTGAGGCAGTGTACTTAGTACTGGGCAGAGGAGAGAGAAGAGTGCTTATGGCTGCCTGGGAGGGAAAGGAAGCCAAGGGCAGAGAAAGCAGTCAGCTTTCTTGCAAAAACAGACTCTAACAAATAGAGGTTTGAAGCTTTTCATAGAAGAGTAATTGAACTTCTCTGGCACTACTTTACGCTCCTAAGAGAGCAAACCAGGAAGTAAAGAGGATTATGGGTAAGTAGCATCTCAATGAACGCTTTAGCAAGTAGAGAGATTTTACCTGAACCTAGTCTGGGTGTAGTTTGGTACCTTGTCTGGGTATAGTTTGAAGTAAGTTCACAGTACTGTTGAAGGGCAAGGAATAAGTTTATCATTTAGGCCACAGTACAAACACATAGTTTTCTTGAACTTTCAAAAGAATTTTTTTTTAATGGAAAGGGGGAAAAAAAGAATAAAGAAATATAAGTGGCTCTGGGGACTTACATACATCTTTGAGACTAATGCCTGATCTGTAAAGGGTTTCTGTTCTGCTTTCTTCTTATTATTAATTCTTTTTTCTGTAATATGGGGAGCTGCAGGTGTTGGTATCCTGGGGGTGGTATGCCAAGCATGCATTTTCCCAAGTTTTCTTTGGCAGAATAGTGAGCCAAGAAAGTAAGAAGTTCTCTCTAGCCCTTCAAATCATGAGGCTCTGAAACAAAGGTTCTTACGATCATTGGTTTAGATCCAGAAGAGACCTTACAGACCATCTTATCCAACTTATTTTACTGAAGAGGAAACTGAGGTCCGGAAAGATTAAGTGACTTAGCCAACATCATGTAATCGGCAGAGGCAGGATTGGAACCCAGGTAATCTGACTCTAAAAAAATGTTCTTTTGCTCTACTTTTCAAAAAGATGATGTATTATTTCTCTACTTTTAAATCTTACTGTCTGAAAGATGCCCACCCTTGGGCAGTCTTTCCCAGAGATAAGAAATTAAATTCAGTCACAAAGAGTCAGAAACATGTCTCTCAGACTGAATCTTAAGGCTACCTCATCACTGCTTGGCTCCAGTTAGATGTGTTCCTATCCTGGGTCTGGCCACAGGAGACAATTCAGAGGAACACTGCAGTTCCAAACAGGCTGCTTGTTACTTCCTCAGTATTATAACACTAAGGGCCACATACAGTACCTCTACCCCACCTGCCACACACCACTGCTAACATACCTTGCTGAGATTGCCCTTTTAAAAGAGGCCAAAATATTTGTTTTCCCACATTTCCTACATTTCTTTAAAAAAAAGATTTTTAAAAACCAAGAATGGGGCAGCTAAGTGGTGTAGTGGATAAAGCACCAGCCCTGGATTCAGGAGGACCTGAGTTCAAATCCAGCCTCAGACACTTAACTCTTAACTAGCTGTGTGACCCTGGGCAAGTCACTTAACCCTCATTGCCCTGCAAAAAACCAAAAACCAAAACCAAAAAAAAACACCAAGAAAACTACATTTCTTTTCACCCTATAACAAAAGCATACCACCCTCTCTTCTCCTGTAATATAAAAGACCATGAAGCTAGGGGTATATCGATGGTGGTGGTAGTAGTAGTAATAGTAATTATAACTATCATTTATACAGTGCTTTAAGGTTTGCAAAGCACTTTACAAATACTAATTAATTTCATCCTCACAACAGCCCTTGGAGGTAGGTGCTATTATTATTATTCCCATGTTACAGATAAGGAAACTGAGGCACACAGAGTTTCAGGGCCTTACCTGGGATCCTACAGTGATCTGGGACTGGATTTGAACCCAAGTCTTCCTGGCTCCAGGTCCAGCTTTCTATTCACCACACCACCCAAGTGCCTTTACTAGATCACATATATATGCCATTTTGTCTCATGGCTTTTTCCTTAGTCCAGTTCTGTGAGATAAGTAGTATAAGTATTAATCCCATTTTTCAGACAAGCCAGCTGTGGCTCAAGCATTAGTATTTTACCTAAGCTTTTAGGGCCAGGACTTAATCTTGAGTCCACTTTTCTAATTCCAGGACCCTTTTCCCAGCTGGGCTGGGTATCCCAGAAATTACTAGCTGCCCATGAAAACATAAATGCTCATTCAAATTTGCTGAACTCCAGCTAATATTTCTCTCGAGTTCTCTTCTTTTCTGTGACCTGTGGGTGTACAGTGGCCATCTTATTCTTTTGGCAGCTTATTTTGGCCATATTTTGAAACTGAAAATTAAATTTCAGAATGGCACTTTTCCTCTGATATCCTCTTATAATGCTTTTCTTCTCTCTAAGATCATTTCAAATATGTTTTTGTGAGTCTTTAAATGTTAACTACAGATATCTCGTTTTTATAAGTTTCATGTTGAAGCAGTTAAAATCCCTTATGAAAAATTTTCCTCAGAAATGAGTCCAAGAATCTCATCGTTAGAAGGGACCTAAAATCTTAGAGCTAGAAAAGCCCCCAAAGGTCACTTAGTTCAATCTATACCCAAAGCAAGAACAGTCTCTATAATTAGCGATCCAGCCTCCAGAAGTAGCCCAAACATTGGGGACTTGCTGTCTCTCAAAGTAACCCACTCCACTTTTAGACCTCTCTCATTTCTGGGAAGGCTCTCTTCTAGTGAGCCAGAATCTGATGCTCTGTAACTTCCAGTCACTGCTCTTCCATCCGGCCTATAAGGGACAAGCTGGACACTTCTAACCCCTCTTCTTGTTTGTTTGCTCTTCACGTATTTGAATTTAGTGAACAGTGCCTGCCTCTCTTCTATTTTCTCTCCTCCAGAGTAAACATCCCAAGTTCCTTCAACCCATTTTCTTATTGTATGGTGTTTATTCCTCTCATCACTCTGGTGGCTTTCCTCTGCGTACGCTCTAGCTCTCCAGTGACCCCAACCTATATATTGTGGTATACAGAAGTGATCACAGTCTTCCAGATGGAGTTTGATCAGGGCTTGGGGAAAGTGTGATATGTTGTTTCCTTCCATTTAAACCTTGAACTTCCCTCAAGTCTGTGGGAACTGCTCTGTTAGGTATTGTCTGCAAAACTCTTTAGGAGATGAGAGTGATGTGATTGTTGTAACAAAGTGCAAAAAGTCACCCCAGATTCCCTGAGACATGTAAAAAAAAAACCTGATTGTCTCCCTGTGGAAGTGGGATGCTATTGGGCACTCACATGTAGCAGCTGGTGAGGGGTTAAAGTAGCAATTGTTGAAGTCTTCTAGGCTTTTTCCCAGTTCTGTGATAATTTGATGAAGAACTTCACCCTAATTAAATATTCAAATTAGGAATAAGTGTCAATATGGCTTCCCATTGCCTGGAATGATGATTAATTGTATTCAAAACTCTAGTGGCCGCTGTAATCTAAACCAAACCGTTGTTCTTGATTATTTCTCTAACATACTTGCCATGTTTTTGTTTTAAAATTTAAACTAGTAATTGATTTGCCATATGCTGCAGAGCTGCACATTCTTTAAAGCTCTGTGTTTAGGAACTTAGGGAGTTTGTAATTGTGATTTTCTTATTCTTCCAATGGCAGCCTATTTTTTTTCCTTATAAAATACAAAATGATTTGTGTATTGCGTTTTTTTTTTCTGTAACCCACGAGGAAAACTCATTATGCTGTCAGGTTGGTAGGTATAAGTTATATTGATCATGGCAAACAGTTGGCTAGAATGGAAAATGAACAGGGATGTATTTCTTCTTTGGCTTCGCATCTCCTCAGTCCTTGATATCTCATGTCTTCCAGGAAGTCTTTCATGGATATTCCTTCCTGAAATAAACTGTAGAATCAATGAATTTTAGAACTGGAAGGAAAATGTGAACATAGAGTATGAAATTAGAGTTGTGTCTAACTATTTGTGACCCATTTGGGGTTTTCTTGGCAAAGATACTGGAGTGGTTTGCCTTCTCCAGTTCGTTTTACAGATGAGGAAAACTGAGGCAAACAGGATTAAGTGACTTGTCCAGGATCACAAAGCTAGTATGTGCCCCAAGACCAGATTTGAACTCAGGGAGGCCAACTCCAGGCCCCAGCACTTTATCCACTGTACCACTTAGCTGCTCAGCATACTGAAATACAGTATCAAAACTTTTTTGGAAAAAAAACAAGTTCACAGAACCCAAGTTAAGAACTACTGGTCTCAGGGCAGCTAGATGGCGCAGTGGTTAAAGCACCGGCCCTGGATTCAGGAGTACCTGAGTTCAAATCTGGCCTCAGACACTTGACACTTACTAGCTGTGTGACCCTGGGCAAGTCACTTAACCCCCATTGCCTTAAAAAAAAAAAAGAACTACTGGTCTAAAATAAAAAGAACTACTGATCTAGACCAGCTTATTCATTTATATACAGTTTAGGCTAACTGAAACCCACAGAGATGAAATGCCTTGCCCATGGACATTTCACTGAGTAGGAAAGCCACAACTTGGACCACTTCCATTATAAGTCCAGGGCTGTTCTCATTGCATATGCTACCTCTCCATCTCTCCCTTCCTATAAACTTCCATAGAACGTAGCATTTATAAAATTATTTTGGAATTTCACATATCTATGTAACATCCTTTTGATTGGTATCTTAAAGTTATATAAATCTCTTGTTGTTTAACTTCTCATGAGTTAATGTCTTATCCCCCCAACTGGATTGCAAATTCTAGGAACAGGAATGGGAACAACCTTTGATGCAGAATAGGACATAAGATTCCTTTTAATGTTTGGAATTAAGTTCTTAGTTCTCCACATGGAGGTTTTTACATAATCTCGGATATTATTATAGAAGAAATAGATCCATTTTAATTCTCTAAAAAACTTCTTACTCATCTGCTTTTTTCCTCTTCAAATTTCCCAGACATTATTATATGCCTGTTCAGCTGGCATGGAGATTCAGATATGAAAAGCAAAACATTCTTGTACTCTAATGATGGGACAAGGCACATACCCAAACTATGACATGAGGTATAATGTGATAGATGCCCAGGAGAAGCCTAGATGAAGATCTATGAAAAATCGGAGGCAAGACAGATTATTTCCAGTTTAGAGAGGGGAGGAGGAAGGGGAAGAATTGTTCAAGGCTTTATGGAGGAAGTGGCACCTGTGTTGACCTCAAAGGAAGAGATTTTAACAGGTGAAGATGCGAAGGGATTGTGTTCCAGACCCGGGAAATAACCTGTTTGAACTTGTGGGAATGGAAGCGGACAGGGCAAAGGTGGTCCAATTTGACTGGATCACTGACTACATGGAACAGGAGTCTTATTAAATAAGATTAGAAATAGAGGCAAGAACTATATTGTGAAAGATCTCTTTATTTAAATAAACCTCAATAATGGGAGCTGCTGAGAACTTTTCACATGGTAAATCTGTTCTAAAATGAACAAACAAACAAATAAATAAATAAATGATGATGATTACAATGATAAATTTCAGGGCTCTTTTCTTTTCTTTTCGAGTATCGAATAGTATGAATGGCATGCTGTTCGGAGTTGCTTTGCCAGAAAAGTCACAATCCTGGGCTTTCATAAATCTGAAGCATGAACATACCCTGATCCATGTGAATTTTCCCAATGCCTGTGGTCTGGATAAGGGACCCTTTTCTGTAAATTATTAGGGATGAGCATTGTCCAGGCCATTTCACTTGAGAATGACTCATTTTAATTACCTTCCAGGATGTTTCAGCAATGGAGCATATGGCTCTGAAGAAATCTACTTTCCCTAAACTGGCTTGGAGACAAGGCAATGGTCAGGGACCTCTTTCTGACACTGTTGACCAACCTGAGGGAGCGGGTGCTTATTAAAATGCCAGCAGGTGCAGTGAAGGTCCATTCCCTGTGACTCCCTCACCCAGCTCCTGCCAAGTCCTTTATAAGAATCTTTTTCTTCATCAAATAGCATTCATTAAGCATGTCCATGCACCTGGCACTGGAGCTTTGTCATGGACGACTTCCCCCAGTGGAAGATTTAAAAAAAAAATTAGCAATAGTGAAACCGAATTTCTTTTAGGTATTTGCTAGGGTTTCTAATCTCCCTTAATGACTTTTATGATTTTTATTGAACTTGAAAACCCAGCCCCCTTTTAATAATATTAGCCTATAGTTCAGTTCTTACAGAAGCTTAGCCTCATAGAATCTAAGCACTGAAAGTCTCACCAGCAGCACTCAGGAAGCACTGACATCAAGAGTCCTGTGGTTTCTGACTTAGGCAGCCCTAGGAAAAAGGAAAGAGTTCAGAGGGACACAGCCGATGATGACCTGTTGATGCAGGATCAATGCTGGGCATCCCTTTGATGTTCTTTGTGTCTGTGATCTCAGGATGCTTTCAGCCCAGACCAACACATGAGCCTTTGCCCAGGTGCACACATCCTGCAGGAGAACACAAACAACAAAACCACTAAAGAACCCAGAGTCCACCAGACTGAACTGTTCCATCATAAAATATCTCATCTGGCTGTCCCTCGTGAAATATACAACACAACTACCACCACATGATGGACCAACCTAATACCGGCTCAGAGATTTCAGAGCCCCTTGCTTTTCTGCACTTTCTTCTAAGCAGCCTCCAAGAGGGAAAAAAGGTCGGTGCCCTCAGGGGTATTGGCAACAGCTGCCTGTCTTCCTGCTACCATGATTCTAGTAAGACTCAAAGATCATCTACTCTAACTTGAAGCATGAATCTCCTTGACAACATGTCTATTCTGCATTCACTTCAAGAACTTCCTCTGTCTCTGTTAGCAGCCAAATCTATTGTTGGGCAACTGTGATTGTGAGGAAATTCTCCCTCAAACTGTCACTTAACCTACTGAGGCCTCAGTTTCTTCATTGTAAAATAAAGAGGTTGGACTAGATAATCTCTAAGGCTCCTTCTGGGACTAAATCCTGTAATTCTATGAACTTCTCTTAGCCCTGGTTTCTTAGTGTTAAAATAGAGATAACAATATCTACGTGATTTACCTCACAAGATAGTTGCGAGGTTTAAACTGGATAGCATATGTAAAGAGCCTTATAAACAAACTGAAAAGAACTACACTTATGTGGGGTAGTAAAAAAGATGTATCTGTAACCTCACCAATTTGCAAGTTGCTTCTAGTGATACAGATTACCACTCATCCATGCCTATCCATCCTGTGCATCCCTTTTCTATGTCCTCCTATAAGTTTGCCACAGGAGGTCCATCCAAAGTACAGAAGAACTTTTCTCTGTAAAATCTGGGTGCTAAGAATGTCAGGCATTTGTTTTTAAAATTTGAATCTTAATAATAATCAACAAAAACAGCAGAAATAACAATAGCTAGCATTTATGTAGTGCTCAAAGATTTATAAAGTGCTTTACAAATATTATCTTTATCTTCTTAACAACCCTGTAAAATAGGTGTTATTATTATCCTCATTTTTCAGATAAGGAAACTGAGGCAGGTGGTTAAACAAATTCATGAGGGTCACCCAGCTAATGAGTGTCAGAATCTAGATTTGAACTCAGATCTTGAGCACTCTACTGTGAAACAAACATGCAAAAATCTTACCCCAGATCCTCAGTCTTTTGAACAAAGAAGAATTAAATGAGTTAATAAACATCAAACAAGTAAAAAAAATACACTTTTATTCAATATCATCTTCCCAGCCTGCCCAAGTTTCTACCACTTTTACCTACCTCTATTCTTTTTCTTTCTTTCATTTCATAAAAACATTTAGTTGTCAATGTGTGTACAATTTTGGTTCTTTTAACTTTGCCTTGCCTCACTTTTTATGGACCTTTCCCTGTTTGCTCATGTTTCGTATTTGTTATATTTATGGCACTATAATATTCTATTATATTAATTTGCTGTAATTTGAATTCAACTATTCTCCAAATATTTAAGTTAAAAGGGGATTTTTTCTTTGTTTTTGTTTTTTTGGTGGGGCAGTGAGGGTTAAGTGACTTGCCCGGGTTCACACAGCTAGCAAGTGTCAAGTGTCTGAGGTTGGATTTGAACTCAGGTCCTCCAGAATCCAGGGCTGGTGCATTATCCACTGTGCCACCTAGCTGCCCCCAGAATGATCAGGTTTTTTTTAACCCATTTCATATTATCATATTACATTCCAGCACATTTGCACCAGCCTATCTTGTAGTTACATCAACACTAAATTCAAGTGCCCATTTACAACAAATCTGCCAACACTGAATTTGATCATTTCCCCTCCCCGCTTTTTTTTTCTCTTTTTAGTGGGTGTTTTGGAAGATCTGGAAAGTATGTTTTGAATGCAGCCTTGTTTTACAGTTCTCCAGTCTTAGGGAAATTGAACATGTAGATGAGCCCCTTATCTTTTCATGAGATTACTAACAGTTTGTATTTCCTTCTTTATGAATTGCTTTATGTCTTCGTCTGTTGATGATGGCATGTTATTAATCTTATGTTTAAACATCAATTTCTTATAAATTCCATATGTCAGGCCTTTACCTAATACATTTATTGCAAATATTTTCCCCAATCTATTTATTTTCTTTTAATTTTGGATATATTACTTTTATTGTACAAAATTCTTTTATTTTTGTGTAATCAAACAAATTGATTATCTCTCCAAAGATTTCTTCTTTTTATTGTTTTAAAATGCCCCTCTTCTCTTGTGAAAGAGTATATTATTCCTTTTTCTTTCATGGTTTTTAACTATTTTGTTTATATGAGAAGAGGAAGAGGCCAAATCTTGTTATTTTACAAATAAAGGAATTGAGGGTCAGAGAGTTGAGGTGACTTTTTCAGAGTGACATAGCTATGAACTAGAACTCTAGTTTCATAATTCCCAAACCAATGCTACTGGAATCTTTTTTTTCTTAATAATCAATCTCATTATTCTGTGAGGATTAAAAGTGAATTATCTAGCAGCCAGTTTTTAAAAATTCTTACATTTTCTCAACTCTTTATTTTTAAAAATTTCTTCTGAATTTAATGGCTATCCCCCCAAAAGAATTTCACTTCCTCATACAAAATAGAACAGAAAGTGGAATAGAAGGACGTTCAGAAGGAAGACAGCTTTAAAAGTTCTTTGTATTTTTTGCAGATTGACTTTTTTTTTTGCAGTCTGACTTTCATTCCTAATTATCTAGGCTGCATATCATCTCATCTGAACTAAAGTTCATTTCAAATGCCTACTATACAAGATCCTGGGGACCATATAAAATTGAGATAGATTTCAGTACTTGTCTTCATAGAATTTATGGTCAAGTACAGTTTATTGCCTCAAGTTAAGCCATAAAATAGACAAAAAACAATAATACATATCAAGTGTATTAGAAAGTTATAAGGTGCTATGTGAGGTCTGGGGACAAAATCTTGATTTATTGTTGACTTCCTGGAAGAAGTGCCATTCAAGGGTGGGTATTCAACAGGTAGAAGCAGAGAGAAGCATTCCAAAAATAGGGACAAAAAATGCCAAGAGACTAGAAAGTAAAATTTACATGGAATGGTGAGATGGGTGAGTGCAGAATGACATAGTGGACTTATATTGTCTAAAGTGCAGGTTTTTCTTCCTACTTCACTTTTTTGGGGGAGGAGGGGACTAAATATCAATTAGTTTCCAGGTAGACATTTTGGGAAGGTGATCTAATGGTGATCAGGGGTAACTGGTTTAATAGCTTTATAAAATGTTGGAGCTAGAAGGGATCTTGGAACATAGAATGTTAGAGCTAGAAGGGACCTTAGAAATCATCTAGTATAACTGTTGCTTCTTTCATTTTACAGACAGTGCAGCTGTAACCCATAAAGGGGAAGTAAATTGTTGAAGGTCACAAAATGACCAAATATCAAAACCAAATTTCACACTTGGGTCTTTTGAGTCTATCCAGCCCACTTTCTACAGAACCATGATGCTCTTTTTATACCATTCAACATCCTAGACATCTTGGATTAATTTCACTTACTTTCCTCCTTTCCCTATCATATATATATTTCTCTGATGGGACACAGGATGTCATAGTATAGAGGGCTAGCCTTGTGGCCAGGAGCACTTGGGTTCTAGTTCCATTTCTGATACATTGTGTGATCTCTCAGTGCTCCAAGCAGCTCTCTAAAGCTATAAAGTGTAATTTAATTCCTGACCTGCATCTGTGGAGGAGATTTCCACACTAGGAGCTCCCCACATTGATGAAAACATAGGTCATTACCCCCACCCCCCGAATACATATCACACACAGTGCATTAGTTCTAACCTTGACTTCTTTTTTCATGTAAACTTATTTCTCTTCTTCATTTCTACAGTTTGTTTTTGCTTGGTACCCTGCTTGGGGAGAGAGACAGGTTGGTGTATTAGAATCAGCTGTGGTCTTAAGAGTCAAAGAACCTGAGTTAGAGCACTTGCTCAAATTATTTGTATACACTTGGGGCAAATCGTTTTCCTTCTCTGAACCTCAGTTGCCTCATCTCTGAATTTGGAATATTAATTCTTGCCCTATTTACCTCACAGGACTGTTGTGAAGAATACTCTATAAAACCACAAGGTTCTATATAAATGTGAATTATTATTGTTGTTGTTATAATTATATTTCTTTTCCATACTCGTAGACTCAGAACTCTGAAGGTAGGGACCATATCTTATCTCCCCTTTGTTTCTCAGCACTGAGCACAGCATTCTGCCCAGTGGATCCTTAATACATTTTTGAAATACTGTATTTCCATAGGAACAATCAGTGATTAAAAATGAATGAAAAGCAGATAACCTGAAAACATTACAATTCTTTTATAATAATATAGTCACAGACCAGGTTTGTTTGTTTCTTTCTCTTTTTAAAAGTATATCCACAGTTAATCTTCACGTCTTGGCAAAAAGAATTACAGATTGTGCTACGTGTTTCTAATTTTAAAAGTTTAGTAAATTTGAAACATTTTCTCATTTAATTTGAAATGTGGCCTGAGATGAAAAATTATTTTAAAATGCTTCCTTATTAACCTTAGCTGTATATGTTGAACTTTGTAGCACAATATATTTTTTCTAGTGTTCTCAAAGTCCCATTTAACATGTCTCAGAAGATGGTTTTCAGGAGATTTGTTCAATAAAACTTGCAGTGCCAAGAAAATGGAATGGCCCCAGAGTTCATTTTTTTGTTGTAAATATGCATTGAGAGTAGAAAACATCCTATAAGTCTAACCATAAGTAAGTTTCTCTTCTCCCTTGATGTACTTTTCCCATGCCTCTTTGTGGCATGGAGGGTTCTTAAGGAACCAGAATCATCAGTGACTTTTCTCATGGAGTACAGGTTCTGACGGGTCCAAACTCCAAAAGCTTCAAACAAGGATGGGCCTGATGATGGACTGTAGGCCCTTCATTTAAGGTTTATTCTCACCGTGTATGGAAAGGATCATCACCGCGTTAGCCACTGGGTAATGACTTTTTTTTCAGCTAGAGCAACTCACAAAGACCATCTGCTAATGTGTGTATCTGCCATCAGTGGAGGGAGCACCAATACCAACAAAACCAGAGATCCTTGAAATATTGAAATATAAATATGTTTCATAGGATTTAAGGCTAGAAGGGACTTCATCTAGTCCAATGCTCATTTTAAAGAGGCCCGCACAGGTGATTTGCCTAAGGTCATATTGCCAGGATGTAATAGATCTGGGATTCAAACCCAAATCCTCTCAGTCCAGACTCACAGCCGTCCCATACCAGTTCTCTAGCAAGCGTCTTTTCCTTTTGACATTGTCCTTTTACTCCATGGAATGGACAGCAGCTGTAGCTGCTGCTGCCTGCCATGGCACAGTAAGTCTTTGCTCTGAAAGTGAAGCATCTTCATTCTATGTGGCAATTGGATCCAGAAGATTAATGATAACATTTAAAAAATTCACACAGACCTGGAATCGGCACTAGAAAATACAGATTTAAATTAACAGGGAAAAGCAGAATCCCATCAAAGGACATAAATCGTGCTGGCAAATATCATCTCCTAATAAAAAGTATTCTATAACTGAAGGGCTTTTGTATGGAGCTGTCTCCGGCTTAGTGGCCGTGTTAATTGAATAAGGTGCCCATGACTGACTTAGGGGACAAGAAATGAAATTTCCCTTTGGCATTCATTTAGCTGGATCAGGTGACAGCTGCATGCATGACGCAGACCTGCCCCTTTGCTAGATAGCAAGAACAAAGTAAAAAGACAAGGGACCACTTTTGAGAGTAGTGATAGCAGTCACATATCACAGGATTTCACAGCTGGAATGAAGCTCAAAGGTCATCTATCCTAGTACCCTCGTGCCCCCAAAACAGCAATCTCTCCAGTGAAATCCTCGATAAATAATCATCTAGTCTTTACTCAAAGACCTTCCATGACAGGGAACTCAAGTACTGTTCTAAGTACCATATTCTACTTTTAGAGAGCGGAAACTGTTAGGAGGTTTTTCCTAATTCATATGGCCAAAATTTGTCTCCCAGAATATCCATCCATTGCTCTTATTTCTGCCTTCTGGGACCAAGCAGGGCAAATTTAATACATCTCAGCGAGAGCTCTTCATAGACTTGAAGACAGCTATTATTTGCCCCATAAGTCTTTTCCTCAGGCTAAAAATCCCTTATTCCTTTAATTGATCCTCACTATGGCATAATTTCCAGTCCCCCTTCACCATTCCTGATTATCTCCTTCTGGAAGCTTGGTAGTATCCTTCCTGGTCTGATGAAGAGACATTCTAAATGAACTTTTGAGATATTTATGAATGTATTAATGAATGAATTAATGGAAAAAGCACTTATTAAGGATTTGCTATGAGCCAGATGCTGTGCTGTATGTTGAGGATACAGATATCAAAGGGAGACATCCCTACTCCCAAGGAGCTAATATCTGTTGGTAGAAATAATATATACATGTATATATACAGTCTTCTATATGTTTGTGTATATATATATACATATATGTTCATATCTATGTATACACATGTATATATGTATGAGTATATGCATGTATGCATGCATATTATGGTTTCAATGTCCACATATTTTTATATATTTATATGTGTATGTATGGATGGATATCTGTATCTATCTATGTTATTGGTAACTGGGCAGGGGAATTTTAGTCACAGGGACAACGAGGGGAACCATAAGATGCTGTTGTCACCACATACTTTTCAGGAGCAAAGATAGTATTGATTTGATTATCATTCCTAGAGCAAAAGGTGGAAAGTGGTGTGTTTCAGGGCAGAGGATTGTTTACTCTGAAAGTCATAATAAATGTGGTAATAAAAAGTCTCACATTGGCACCATTTACTGGCTACTCATTCCTCCAATCCATAGCCTTTTCTGACTCTGGACTGTTCTGATAGCCTCTTAAATTGGTGTTCCCTGACTGAAGTGTCTTCCTACTCCAGTCTATCCTCTGCACAGGTGACAAAATGTTTTTTTCCAAAAGCTCAGATCTAACTATGTCACTCACTCAATAAACTCTAGTAGTTCTCTCTTTTCTTCTTTTTCTCCCATTACAGCTTATTTTTTTCCTTTTAGTTTCCCTCACCAGTCTTGGCTCATTCAGAGCCTTATCATTCCTTATATTATTTTTATAGGATGGTATACATACATACATACATACATACATACATACATCTTCTGTGATTGAGCCTTACTTTTATCACCTCAGCAACAAAGGGAAGAAAGTGATAGCCCCACATTTAAGGATATAGTTCCTAGTGATGTAGTAGGGATATACATACAATTGTTTGGGCCCTCATTTCTTCTCACCTAGACTACTATTAATAGTTTCCCAATGAGTCCTTGCCATTAGTCCTATCCCTTCTCAGATCCCTCCTGTACAGCACTGCCCAGGTAATCTTCCTAATGTACCACTGTGATTATATGATTTCTTTACTCAAAAACCTTTAGTGGAACCCAACGGCCTAATAAAATAGAAACTGCTTCTGACACTTAAGGTTCTTTTTAATCTGGCTTCAGCCTGCCTGTCCATCTTTATCTCACACCACTTTTCTATATTCTTCCTTACAGCCAAATTAGACTACCACCTGTCACTTAGTTTTTTCCACCCTTATAAAAAATTTACACACACACACATTTTCCCTCCCCCCCCCCACCTCACACACACACACACACACACACACACACACACACACACACTCACTCTCTCTCTCTGTCTCTCTCTGATCCTTCCTACACTGAAACATAGACACTGAGGCATTACATATAGTCTTAATACTTGTGTATTATTCCTAGTACAGCCTTGACTTAGAGGGGTGGGGGTACTGCAGGGAATGTGGTTGTTAAAAGAGCTAGGGGGCTTGTTAGCTTCAGATTCTCCAGTCTGTTCCTTGTTCTACCTTCTCCAATCCCTGTGACCTCCCATCATTATCCATTCCTACAATGGACCTTCCCCTTCCAGTTTACATCTTCTTTTGGCCCAACTCATATTCAAGGCCCAGCTCAGATTCCACTTCCTCTGTAAGGCCTTCCCTGAAATACTTCGCCTCCTTCCAATTATATATGAAAGTTTTCTGTTTTCTCAGATTTCTCAATCAAGCAACAGCACTTTGTTAAACAGTTTGCCCTTATTTCTTATATATCATAGTTATTTGTATACCTGAGATCATAGTTCCCAATGTAAAAGAGAGAGATAATTTGTCCCAACACCCTCATTTTACCAGTGAGGATATGGAGACTTAATTTGGTTAAGTGAATTGTCCAAGGTCATACAGATTATAAAGCTGGGATTTGAACACAGGTCTTTTCAGTCCAAATGCATGGCTCTTTCTACCTCATTTCTCTTCCTTCTTATTAGATCATAAGTTACATCATAGCAGGTGCTGTGTTGAATCCTGCTTTTTATCTCCAGTGCCAAGAGTGGTGCCTGGAATATATTAGGTACTTAATAAATGTTTATTGAATTAATGAATCAACATATGGCAAAGTTCTATCCCAACAAGACAATAAACTTAGCCTCAAAGATTACTTCAGAAGAGTATTACTTGAGTAATATCCTTCCAAATGTCTAGAATTGCTTATTTTTTTATGAGATATTTTATTTTTTCTGTTACATGTAAAGATAGTTCTCAACTTTTGTTTATACATGCTTTACAATTTCAGATTTTTCTCCCTCCCTCCCCCCTCCCCTAGACAGCAGGTAATCTGATATAGGTTATATCTATATATCTCTATACATATACATATAGATATATATATACACACACATATATATACACATAATAACATTAATCCTATTTCTGCATTAATCCTGTTACAAGAGAAAGAATCAGAGCAGTGATGCAAAACCTCAAAATAGAAAAAAAAACACAACAGCACCCAAAACAAAAGAAATAATATGGTTCAATCAGCATTTATACTCCACAGTTCTTTCTTTCTTTTTTTTTTTCTTGGATTTGGAGATCCTCTTCTATCATGAGTTCCCTGGAACTCTTCTGTACCGTTGCATTGGTGAGAAGAATATAGTCCATCACAGTAGGTCAACACTCAATGTTGATGATACTGTGTACAATGTTCTTCTGGTTCTGCTCATCTCACTCATCATCAGCTCACGTAAGACCCTCCAGGTTTCTCTGAACTCTTCCTGCTCATCATTTCTACAGCACAATAGTATTCCATTGTATTCATATACCACAACTTGTCCAGCCATTCCCCAATTGATGGGCACCCCCTCAACTTCCAATTCCTTGCTACCACGTAAAGAGCAGCTATAAATATTTTTGTACATGTGGGTCCCTTTCCCCCTTCCATGATTTCTTTGGGCAAAAGACCTAAAAGTGGGATTGCTGAGTCAAAGGGTATGCACAGCTTTATCGCCCTTTGGGCATAATTCCAAATTGCTCTCCAGAATGGTTGGATCAGCTCACAGCTCCACCAACAATGCATTAGTGTTCCAATTTTCCCACAGCCTCTCCAACATTTATTATCTTCCTTTTTTGTCATTTTAGCCAATCTGATAGGTGTCAGGTGGTACCTCAGAGTAGTTTTAATTTGCATCTCTCTAATCATTAGAGATTTAGAGCATTTTTTCATATGGGAATAGATAGCTTTGGTTTCTTCATCAGAAAACTGCCTGTTCATATCCTTTGACCATTTCTCAATTGGGGAATGACTTGGATTCTTATAAATTTGATTTAATTCCCTATATATTTTAGAGATGAGGCCTTTATCAGAAGCACTGGCCTCAAAAATTGTTTCCCAGCTTTCTGCCTCCCTTCCAATTTTGATGCATTGCTTCTGTTTGTACAAAAATTTTTTAATTTAATATAATCAAAATCATCCACTTTGCATTTTATAATATACTCTATCTCATGTTTGGTCAAAAACTGTTCTCCTTTCCAAAGATCTGATAGGTACACTATTCCTTTCTCTCCTAATTTACCTATGGTATCACCTCTTATGTCTAAATCATGTATCCATTTTGACCTTATTTTAGTATAAGGTGTAAGATGTTGGTCTAAGCCTAATTTCTGCCATACTATCTTCCAGTTTTCCCAGCAGTTTTTTGTCAAATACTGAGTTCCTATCCCAGAAGCTGGAGTCTTTGGGTTTATCAAACACTACATTACTAGTGTCATTTACTACTGCATTTCCTGAGCCTAGCCTATTCCATTGATCTACCACTCTATTTTTTAGCCAGTACCAGATAGTTTTGATGACTGCCGCTTTATAGTAAAGCTCCAGGTTTGGTACCGCTAACCCACCTTCCTGTGAATTTTTTTTCATCATTTCCCTGGATATTCTTGATTTTTTGTTTTTCCAGATGAATTTTGTTATTATTTTTTCTAGCTGTATAAAATAATTTTTAGGTAGCCTGATTGGTATGGCACTGAATAAGTAAATTAATTTAGGCAGTATTGTCATTTTTACTATATTAGCTCTGCCTATCCATGAGCAATTGATATCTTTCCAATTATTTAGATCTGATTTGATTTGTGTGAAGAGTGTTTGGTAGTTGTGTTCATAGAGTTCCTGGGTTTGTCTTGGCAAGTAGACTCCCAAGTATTTTATATTACCTACCGTTACTTTAAACGGAATTTCTCTTTCTATCTCTTGCTGCTGGACTTTGTTGGTCATGTATAGAAATGCTGATGATTTATGTGGATTTATTTTATATCCTGCTACTTTGCTAAAGTTGTTAATTGTTTCAAGTAATTTTTGACTTGATTCTCGAGGATTCCTTAAGTATACCATCATATCATCTGCAAAGAGTGATAGTTTTGTTTCCTCCTTGCCTATTCTAATTCCTTTAATTCCTTTCTCTTCTCTGATTGCTAAAGCTAACATTTCTAGAACAATATTAAATAATAGGGGTGATAATGGACATCCCTGTTTCACCCCTGATCTTATTGGGAAGGCCTCTAATTTATCTCCATTGCATATAATACTTGCTGATGGCTTTAGGTAGATACTGTTTATTATTCTAAGGAAAGCTCCCCCTATTCCTAAACTCTCTAGTGTTTTTATTAGGAATGGGTGCTGTACTTTGTCAAATAGAATTGCTTATTTTTAAAAGAAGATTTCTAAGAGTTAAAAAGGGCAGCTAGGTGGCACAGTATATAGAAGACCTGGCTTGGCGTCAGTAAGACTTACCTTCCTGTGTTCAAATCTGGCCTCAGACACTAACTACCTGTGTGACCCTGGGCTAGTCACTTCACCCTGTTTGCCTCAGTTCCTCATCTGTAAAATGAGCTGAAGAAGGAAAAGGCAAGCTATTCTAGTATCTTTACCAAGAAAACCCCAAATAGGGTTATGAAGAGTTGCACGTGACTGAAATGAACAAACAACAAAAGATTTTAAAACAGTGATATCCAGCTTACAGTCTTTTAAAAATCATGTAAGGCAGAAGTACTGCTTGAGAATGAGAAATACACAGTGTTCTTCTTCCAAAAGATCTTGATGCCATTAAAACTTAAACTGCACCATGTCTTTTAGACACCTTGAACATAAAAGCTAGGGATGAGGAGATTATACAAAGAAATCTCTTCAGTTCTAAATTTTATTTTAGAAACTAGGTGATCTTGTATCTTATTGTATTGTTACTAAGGTTTTGGTGACCCAGTAGAAATCCTGTTTGTTTGTAGGATAGATTTGAACAGGTTCAGTTCAATTAATTTCAGTTCAGTAAACATTTTTAAGAACTTGCTATTTGGTTTTTATTCTCTTTTTTAATTATGAAAATTTTTTTATTATTTTCCAGTTACATGTAGAGATAGTTTTCAACATTTGTTTTTATAAGATTCTAGTTTCAAATGTTTTTCCCTCCCCAAGACAGCAAGTAATCTGATATAGGTTATATATGTACAATAACATTAAACATTTTTCTGCATTAGTCATGTTATAAGAGAAGAATCAGAGCAAAAAAGGAAAAACCTCAAAAAAGAAAAACAACAGCACCAAAAACAAAAGAAATGGTTTGGTTCAATCTGCATCCATATTCCACAGTTCTTTTTTTTTCTGGATTTGGAGAGCCTTTTCCATCACGAGTCCTTTGGAACTATCTTGTACCATTGTATTGCTGAGAAGAATCAAGTCTATCACAGTTGATCAACACATAATGTTGATGATACTGTGTACAATGTCCTGGTTCTGCTCATCTCACTCATCATCAGTTCATGCAAGTCCTTCCAGGTTTCTCTGAAATCCACCTGCTCATTGTTTCTTACAGAACAATAGAATTACGTTACATTCATATACTACAACTTGTTCAGCCATTCCCCAACTGATGGGCATCCCCTCAATTTCCAATTCCTTGCCATCACAAGAAGAGCAGCTATAAATATTTTTGTGCATGTGGGTCCTTTTCCCTTTTTTATGATCTCTTTGGGAAAAAGACCCAAAAGTGGTATTGCTGGGTCAAAGGGTATGCACAGCTTTATAGCCCTTTGGGCATAATTCCAAATTGATCTCCAGAATGGTTGGATCAGTTCACAGCTCCACCAACAATGCATTAGTAGAACTTGCTATTTGTAAAACACTTGGCTAAGCAGTGAAGATACAACAACAAAACTCTCCTGCCTTTGAGAGGCTTAAATTCCCACTGGGGAAATATTGCATGAATACATAGGTATCATCCAAGGAAAGTTGAGGAGGGAGAAGGCACTAACAAATGAAATCAGGGAAGGCTTCATGGAGGAGGTAGCACCTGAATTGAGGCTTGAAGGTTAAGTAAGATTTCTGAGAGGTAGGGATGAGGAGGGAGTGCTTTCTAGGCATGGGAAACAATTTATGTGAATGCACAGATGTGGGGAGTAAAATATCAAATCAAGGAATAGCTAGTAGTCAAGTTTTGCTGGAGCATATATATGAAGGAGAGAAGGGAAACAGTATGAAATGAGACTGGAAAACTAGGTCCATATGAACATTGAGTGTCATTGACTTTATGAACTAGTAGGAGTCCTTTGTTTTGAATTTAATGAAGGTGCTTAGCACCTTGGATTCTTAAATGGGAGTTGGGCCTCTTTTCATCACATCAGTGGAGACCTAGACATGAGCTATACTCTGGGGTTCCCAGAAAAAGCTTTGGGGAGATGGAGATAAAATAAGCCAGAGTTATGATTTGAGGGGCAGCCTCAAGTTTGAACCCAGGAAAGCCCAGAACTTTGTTCTCTGGGCCACAGATTACATATCCCATAGACAGTGGGTGGCCTAATGATTCTTTTGAACTGGTGATATGGTCAGATCTGTGCTCAACTCAAACATTATGATGGATTGGTGGTATCACTGATTTGTACTTTAATAATGCATCCGTGTTGCCATCTTGTTCATGTCTTCCTATAACTTCAAAACTGGGAGTCAGTGCAACCTATTAGGAGCTTTCCTTTTTCTTTCTCTTTCTGACATTTCCAGGATTCCATAGGAGCACATATGTTATTCCTGACTCCCATCATCCTTTTTTGCTAAGTTTTTTTGATGATGTCCTTTACTCCATTTCTTATTCAAAGTTCCCTATTTGTAACGTGTTGTTTTTCCTCACACCCATCTTTTCCATTACCATTGATGTAATATTCATTTTTAGTATCTTGAAGTGTTCTGTGATAATCAGCTCCACAACTCCATCTGGGTAGAAGATTCATTTAAAAAATATGAGCCTTTATTTCTGGGAGAAGTTTGGGGTCACTGAGAACTTTTCAATTCCTAAAGGCAATTCAGCCCACTTTCATCCTTCTGTTTAATTCTGGGTCTGATTCATTATTCATTCGTACTGTCTGTCCCAGACATATATATTGATGGACAAACTATATGGTTTATCTCTCTACATGTCATAACCCAGGCAATAGACATTTTTCATCGACTTGATTTTTCCTGCATGGATGATTAAGCTAAATTATTTTTCAGTGGTTATGGATCTCTTATAGAATGTTCTGTTATGATCTGGGGCTTGATGCATCTAGCAGAATGTCATTGACAAAGAAGAATATCTAGATGATTCCCCCATCCACAGGGGATTCCTCTTCATCTTAGATGAATTGGAGAAGGGAGAGACTAGAAGTAGGGAGTCCAATTAGGAAGCTACAATAGCATTCCATTCAGGAAGTGATGAGGGACTGAAGTAGAGCAGCCACAAATGCAGTGTTAGTAGAAAGAATGGGATGGATGACTGAGATTTTGTGGATGTATACTTGACAAGGTTTGGCAAGTGATTGGATATGAAGGGTAATTGAGGGAAGAGTGAAGGGCAACTCTGAAGTGAACTGAGTGACTGAGAGAGATAATGAGGCCCTCTTTTGCATATGTTGAGTTTAAGATGTCTGTGGCATATCCAGAAGGAGATTTCTGACAAGTGATTGTTAGTGAAAGATGGGAGTTCAGGAGAGAGATTAGAGCTGGATATATAGAATTTAAAATGTGTAGAAATGATACTTGAACTTTTGGGAATGACTGACATTGCCAGGAAAGTACTTAAGATAGAGACTTTAAAAGGGTCATTTTGCTTTTCTGTATTAAATGTAATTCAATTCATCAAACATTGTGATCAGAACAAGATGAAATAATAATTACTTGCCCCTTAAACATGTCTTATTTATTTTTACTACATTATTATAGGTATTATCATCTCTATTTATTGGTGATAAGTCGGAAGCTCAAATCAGGTTAAATTACTCACCCATGTTCATACATCATGCAAGTGCTTGAGGATATTTTGAATCAGGGTTTTCTCCTAATTCCAAGTGCAGCTCTCTTCATTATACTACACAGGTCCTGTCTGTGAGGAGCTGACTGTTAAATAAAGAAAATATTACATGCGCACACACACACATACAACTGTGATACAAGGGAGAATGTGAGAGTGAGAGCTAGACAAATGAAATAGGAAATTTGAGGTGAGAGGGATAACTTTTAGATGGAAAGATAAAGAAAGACTGTGAAGGAGGTGATGTGTGAATTGGGCCTTGAAGGAAGGGAAAGATTTTAATAGGCAGGGATGGGGAAGCCATTCCATTCATGGGGTGGGAGTGGGATGTGTGCAACACAGTCAAGGTCACAGAAATGAGAGGGAAGGGCAAGAATGGGGTGTTGTGTGTGAAGGACAGTAATTTGACATCCAACTGGAAAGGTTAGTTGATGCCAAGTCGTTCGTAGCGAAGCCTGAATGACAGAATAAAGGATTCATACTCTGTCATGGAGGCACTGGGGATCCATTGAAAGTGCTTGAGTAGAGCAGGTATGTGTTCAGAGCAGTACTTTAGGACAGTTACTGGAGCAATCATGTGAATGACAAATATGGGAGGGAATAGACAGGAAGCAGGCAGACCAGTTGGAAGACAGTTAAAATAGCTTGTATGTGCTAATTAGTTTGTTTGTTTACATGTGTTATCTCATTTGTTCTTCACAATAACATTTTACAAATGAGGAAACTGAGGTGGAGAGGTTAAGTGACTTACTTGAGTCACACAGCTAGTAAGTGCATAGCTAGTAAGCAGGATTCATTCAAACTCAGGTCTTCTAGACTCCACTTCACTACCTAGCTGTTTCATGTTACAATAGTAAGGAAGCAAGAGATAAGGAGATCTTGCCATGATGGTGGCCATAAAGGTGGAAGGAAAGGGATAGGTGTGAGAAATAGTGGAGGCAAACTTGGCAGGACTTGACAAATGGTGAGATGTGTTGAGAAGAGGGACAACTCGTTTGTGACTACAAAGTTTTGTGCTTGGGTAACTGAAAGCATGGTGGTACCATTCATAGAAATTGAAAAGTAAGGGGAAGAGCAACTTTTGAGAGGAAGAGAATGAGTTAAATTCTTTCAAAATAGAAGGTGGCCTGTATGGAAATCCTTTGCAGGGTCTTCAGGATGAGAAATTCCTTCTGTTAAGTAATCTCAATTTTCATCCCACAGGTGTGATTTTTAAACCAATTTTTTTCATAAATTTAAAAAATAATAAACATTTTTATTTAAAGTTGTAAGTTCCAAATTTTATCCCTCCATCCCTCCCTCTTCTCCCCCTCCCTGAGACATAAACAATAAGATATAGGTTATACATGTGCATTTATGTAAAACATTACCATATTAGTAATTTTGTTTAAGAAAACTTGAATAAAAGAAAAAATGAAAGAAAGCAAAAAATAACATGCTTCAGTCTGTGTTCAATCAATATCAGTTCTTTCTTTGGAAGTGGATAGTATGTTTCATTGATAGTCCTTTGGGATTGTCTTGGATCATTGTATTGCTGAGATAGTTGTCATTCACAGTTCTTCAGCAAACAGTATTGCTGTCTCTGTGCACAATGTCTCAGTTCTGCTCACTTCACTATACATCAGTTCCTACAAGTCTTTCCAGGCCTTTCTGAAATCATCCTGCTTGTCATTTCTTACAGCACAATAATATTCTATCACCATCATATACCACAGCTTATTTAGCCATTCCCCAATTGATTGGCATTCCTTTGATTTCCAATTCTTAGCCACTAAAAAGAGCTGCTATAAATATTTTTGCACAAATAAGTCTTTTTTCTCTTTTGGGGGACGTCTTTGGGATATAAGGCTAGCATTGCTAGTATTGCTTGCATCAAAGGGTATGCACGGTTCTATAGCCCTTTGGGCGTAGTTCCAAATTGCTCTCCAGAAAAATGTAAACCAACTTTTTAAAGAAATAAATTCCTTAGGTACATATTCAATACCTTTCTTACCAATCTGTAATGTTGCCCTGAATCTTAGTTCAAAATTAAAAGCCTTTCTTAGTTTTTCTCAACCATTAGGCAAGTTTCAGATCAACTTGCCCTCTGCTCATCTCTCAGCACTGGCCATTATTTTTAGCTACAGATTCTTTCCCTCTATCTAGACGATTCTCTTTAATTAAAAGTGAAGGCTTTTTCAGTTTCCATCTTCTCAGTATCCTGGCTTTCCTCTTCTACAAATGGCAAAAAAGAAAGAAAAGCATAAGATACATTAACCATCTTGTTAGTAAACCCACTGTGTGCTGGTTTTCCCCTTAGTGACAAGGAGGTATTTTTCTATTTGCTCTTTTTCTTCCAAAGGTCTCTCTTTTCCCTGCATTCTCTCTCCAACTAACTATTTAACTTAGGATCATGAGATCATAGATTTATGAGCTGTGAAGATCCTTAGAGATCACCTATTTCAATGCCCTCATTTTACAGCTGAGGAAAATATTTTTAAACTAGTGTTCTATGTAACTCAATTTCACACAGATTCAATAAATATTGACTGCGTTCTGTGGGTTAGGCACTGTGCTAGGCACGGTAACTTGATTTGCATGCATTTGTTTACTTTTCTAATAGGTTTTTATATCAGCAGCATCTTTAGTTTACACAGCACTTCAGGTCTTCCAAAAAATGTTTTGTTCAAAGGTCTGTGTCCTATACAGAATACAACCTTTTTAGATGGTGACAATTTTCTGATGTGATCTCTGTGTTTAGAACCTCACTGTAAATACTGGGCAAAGAAAATGCTTTCTTGCCCTGGGCCATTCATTGAGATTCCTGAAGTGCTTTCTGGTTAAATATAGCATCTCTCTGTCTCTCTTTTTTCTTTTTATAGTTGTGTACATGTTAATAAAAACACCCATTTCCATAGCACTTTAATGTTTTCAAAGGGTTTTTCCTCACAATAACTCTATGAGGTGGGGACACATGAGGATACCATGGCTCAGCCCAATGAAATGCCTTGTCTGTGGTTAATAGGTTTCAGGTGAGTGTCAGACCTGTCTCCCAAACCCTGTCCCAACATTCTTTTCACTACGACACACATGCTCTCTCCTCTCTCCTTCTCCCCCCCTCCCCCCCTTCTCACTCACTCCTGAAAGGGTTCTTAACCCACTATGTGCTGTGGATGCCTTTGGCAGTCTAGTGAAGCCTAGAAATTTCTTCTCAGAAAAATGTTTGCTGCTTGTATTCAAGTAAATGCTACATTTCAATTAGAGGTTAATGCAAATAAAGATGTTGGGTTTTGGATCTCCTGAAGTCCATCTATGGCTATATCTTATGGGTTCTCTAGACTCCATAATAAAGACCCCTGCTCTACTCTATCTAGTGTTTTGGTAAGTTGACTAGTTGCCCCGTCTTTGAGATCCTTAGAAAAACCATCCTTTCTCCTGTGTTACTTTTCCCAAATGAGAAAAAGGTAGAAAAATGATACCTGCCAACTCCTTTTCTTCTCTGGGTAGCAGTGAGACTTTTGGGGTTATTCAAAAGCTGAGCCTCCCATGGGATATATTCTATAAACACAAGAATTATAGAATCTTTCCACTGCAAGGAACATTAGGGATTATCTAGTCTAACTCTCTTCTTTTACAGATAAGGAAACTGAGGACCAGAGATTTTAAGTAACTTGCCTAAGGTTACACAGTTAGTTAGTGGCAAAACTAGAACTCAAGTGTCCCATCATATATCCCCTACTCTTTGCATTATAGTACATTGTCTCCCTTCTGTACGGATCATCATTGTGATATGGTGCTATTTTTGCTATCATTCATTCATTCATTCAATAAACATTTATTAAGCATTATTCATCTCTGTGCAATATCTCATATTGCACACTGGAGGACATACAGAGATAAATGAAACTTCCCTCAAGGAATTTTCAAGTTAGTCAGGGTAGGGGAGAAATATATGTCCAGAGATACAAAGAGGAGAATAAAATGGGGTCAGAAATAATTTCCAACTGGAGGGACAAATTGAAGACAACAAATATTTCTTAATGTATAAAGCATTGTATTGATCAGGAAGATTCTGTGGAATTTGGGCTCAGTCTTAGAGGGTGGGTCAGAATCAGTTAGGCAGAGGACATTCTGGATGCAGAGAAAAAAGCAAGGAATATTTGGGATGTTGAAGTAGCTACTCATTTTAGTATAGAAGGTATGACTGGGACCAGTTTGAAATTAAAGGTACAAAAGAAGGTTGAAGCTCTCTTACAAGGCATCTTGCATTCCAAGCTAAGATATTTGATAGACCCAATATTTACAGCACTCATTGATGGGTTTTGTGCAAGGGAACTGGGGAGAGGATTATCAGGATAAGGGATGATGTGATCATTAAAAAAAACCACCAATCTGGCAGCACCATAGAGGATGCATGAAAAGTGGGCAGACTAGAGGACAAATGATCAGCTCTTATAGGCTTCCATTTGTCACCTGGATTAAACATTAAACTATAGGAGTGCATGAATCCCATAACCTTTCCCTTTTCTCCTGTCTTTTCCTCAGGCATATCTCCTTAACCCTTCCTGCTACCTTCAGAGGCAGGAACAGCACTCGAACTGACTATGAGTACCAGCACTCAAATTTGTATGCCATATCAGGTAGGTTGGAACTTTACTTAAGTACTGTCCCTTGTTCTGCATTATATGGGTCACTTTATGTTTGTCTCTGCTTCTCTTTCTCTTGTTTTTTTTTTTTTTTCGGTGAGTCTCTACACTAATAGTAGTAGTAGTGATGATGACGATGATGATAAATTTCTCCAGTGCTTTTTTTAATTGATCAAGATATTGAGGTTCGGGAAAATGAAGGTTTTTGTCAAGAATCACAGAGCTAATAAATGTCAGACCAGGGCCCTGAACTTGGATCTACTGATTCCAAGGCCATTGTTCTTACCACCGCTTCACAGTGACCCCCACTCAACTTTCCTATCTTGCCCTTTCCAGATAAACATTATACACTCTAAAATGTTTATAAAATTATGATGAAAAGCCATATGCTTATAATCTTTAAATTTCACTGGGAAGTTGTGATTTATCGTTACCACAATGTTCGGTTAACCAATACCAGGTAGATTTCTCAAGGGAACCCTAATGATGGAGTATGTGTAATTGGTGAACAGGAGCTGTGGGCTGGGAGGAGAAAAAGTCTTCATTTGTTCACTCTTTCATGATAAGTTTAGGCATTTTAACCCTCCTTTTTCTTAAAGTCACATTCCTTACTTCTATAGATATTCATATGAAGAGCATGTACTTTTCTTGCACTAATGGTGTGACTTTGGGAAAGTCATTAAACCTTTCTGGGTGTCAGTATCTTTTCTTTGCAAAATGAGTGGAAGGATCCCTTTCTTCAGTTATCTGAAAAAGGAATTAGATATAGAATTAAAAGATTTAGAGACTGCAAAGATTCGTCTGGCTCCAAATCCAGGGTATTGTCCATTGGTCCTCAAGGGCATACGTAGGAGCAATCAGTGGAATTTACTAGGGAACACAGTTGGGTTTGATGTAAGGAAAACTTTCTAGCAATTAGAGCTTTCTTGAATGAAAATGAGCTGCCTCTGTAGGTAGTGTGCATTCCATCATTGAAGGTCTTTGAGCAAAGACTGGGTGACCACCTGCCCACAGTTTGAAGTGAGGATTTCTGCTTCAGGAATGGGTTGGATTAAATGGCTTCTCTGGCCCCTTCTAGCCTCACAAATTCTAGGATTCTATGTGGACTGTATGAGCTCTTTAAGAACCTTCCAACTGAGAAAATACAGCTTGGCTTTGGCAAAAATGTTGTCAGGACCAGCGTTCTGGATGTAAAATATCAAGTTGGAAAAACTCATTTAGCCATGAAGTATAAATGAATTTATTCCATGCCTGGCAGAGCTAGGGATCTGTGCCAGTCAAAGGAAGTCCACAAATAACCTCTGATTACAGTGTACTACCCATTCTGTGGAAGATGCATAGAGATCCAAGTAAATGTCAAATACGTAATGGAGTGGAAACAGCACCGGACATGGAGAAAGAAGACATGGAAATGATCTCAGCTTGGACACTTTCTGTCTGTGACCGTGGGCCAAGTTCCTTCCCCACACGCAGATTCAGGATCTCCGTATGTCATATGTGGGTAATAATTCTTACACCTCTGTCCTTAGAGTGTTGTTGTGGGAAAAGTGGTTTGTAGACTTCAAAGGCTCCTTTCCATCAAACAGTAGCTCCATGTCTTCTCGTTTTATTTATGTCAGATGGCCATGGTTCAGTTCAGTGATCATACTCTGGATACCAGTAGTTAAATTAATGCTGATACATGATCTAAGCGCTGTGTGATTCTGTGCATACTCTGCCCCTTTTCTGCCACTACGTTCCTGTCCCTGCTAACACAGAAGGGAGATAGTCAAGACTAAAGGCCATTTTGTGCTTTTCTTGTGACCACCCTTCTAGTCGTGAGCCTCTCCCCTCTCAGCAAAGTTGGTCATAGGACAGGAAACAGTCTGTTTCTAGGGCTATACTTAGCTTTGCATGACTTCCTAGCATTCCTTCATTCATTGAATGAACATTTGTTGAAATGCCTCTCTCATACAAAGCACTGTTCTAAGGGAGATAAAAAGTTGCGATAGTCCCTATCCTCATGAAGTTTTCAGTCTGGTTGCTGGGGAGATGGCTGAGGACAGTAAGACACAAATATGGATACCTGTTATATGCAGCATCCTATGACAACTGCATTAGACATGTGAGAAACATAGTGCCATGTGAAGTTCGAAGTGGAAGACCATTATGGCCAGGAGCTCAGGGAAGGCTTCATGGCAGAGGGGTCATTTGGATTGGGCTTTAAAAGGCCAGTAGAAGCCTTCAGCAAGAGGGAGCCTACGTGATCTCCTCCAGCCCATGCTAAGGCATCAGAGAAGGAAATCTTAAAATGCCATATAAATGGGAGCTATTATTATTATTATTATTTATGAGTGCTTTCCATTAATGCTGAGTGACACTCCTAACCCAAAAACATGGCATTCATCCATGTAGTATAATGAATCTGTTATTTAAAAGGTAATCTTTTTTCTAAAAATTGCAACTTCAGGTTACTAAACAGATGAAATATAGCAATGGCCTAATTCTTGTCAGTATTGGTTTTTCTTGTTATGTTCATTTCCTAATAGACTTGGAAGTATAAGCAAAAGCCTGCTGTTCAGATCACACATGACACTTCCTCCTAGAAGGGGCAGAAAGAATAAGGAGCTCTCCCCCACTGCCCCCTACCAAGAGCCAATCTCACAAAGAGGAGAAAACATGTTTGCCTCTGAAAAGCTTCCCTTGGGAGGATTTCTTGTGGGCCAGGCCTCTTTCAGTGTTGCAGGCACTGGGCCTAACGAGTTTGGAGAGATGACCTATTTTGCAGAGATTCTGAATATTTCACCAGATGTTTAGTGGCAGACTGATGCAAAACAAGTCTGTAAAATCCAGTAGAGCATCGTTGCTCAAAATTTGCACAAGTAAATCTTAATCAAAGCACACAATGCTTTTTTTTTGGGGGGGGGGCAGCTTACAAATCTTCCTCCGGCTGCATCGGTGTTACACTATGCAGGACTTACATATTTTCTAATGGCTATTCCAGCTGTTTATTATTTGTGCAGAAAGGGGCTCATAATGTGAAATATTCTCAAGATTGGCAGGAATTTTTCGGTATACCTTTTTGGACCATTGCCGCTTTGCTCAGTGGCTCTGATGAGGTGCTGTTTGTGTTCATTCCAGCTGTTAGTTTAGAAACAGAAAGGTAACAGCCTCAAGACATGGTGGAAGCCATTTAGAAACTTCCTGTTACGTTTATGTAAGTGGCAGTCAATTGGATTTTATCTACCAAGCAGCGGTAGTTCAGGCAGCAGCCCTGTGGCAGCAGGAAGCTCTGGCCTACTCAGCTGCTGTAGTCACCAAATTGCTCCATTGGGGGCTTGGACTGCTTAGCTGTGTTACTGCCAGAGACATCCTGCAGGTCCTGCTGGCTCTGTGAGGTCCATGAGCTCAGCAGTGGGGGAAAAATGACTTGCCCAGAGACTGGAAATGAGCTCAGGAAACATGCCTGCAAACATCTCTGGCCAAAAGGGAGGTGATTTTTTTTCCCTTCGTTGTGTGAATTGCATTTGTCACTGATGTGTCATCCCAGTTTGGGGGTCCTAAGCGTGAGGTGTTCAGCTCTCCAGGGAGTTTAGTAAGAATGTGTCCCCTTAATTCATCTCCACATTTCTTTTTTCTGTGTGGCTTCATTGCTAGAGTTTGGAAGGTAAGGGGATGGATCCCAGAACTGATTTTTGGAAGGTTTTTGAGAGATTCATGGACTCATAGAATTCCAGAGCTGGAAGAGATTTTTTTTTTTAAATCCGTGCCACTTCTTCATTTTATAGATAAGGAAACAGAGACCAAGAGAAATGAAGCAGCTTGCCTAAGGCTGTTCAGCTAGTCAGTGATTCAGCTGAAACCTGAACCCTAGTCTCCTGACTCTGGGGCCAGTATTCTTTCTGCTGCTAATTCCATGCCATAGGAGGAATTGCCTTAGTGGTTGTTGGGTCTCTTTCCCTTTGTTCTGCACCATAACTGAAGGATTTTGGATCAGAGGATCATACTGTTTAGAGCTTAAAGGGGCATTAGAGATCCAATCCCCATCATTTTATAGTTGAGGACACTGAAGCTTAGAGAGAGTGACTTCCCCAAGGCTGTACAGGTTGTAAGAAAGAGCCAGAATTTGAACCTAAGACTGACTTCTGGCTACAAATCCATCACTCTTTCTACTACGCTGCTCTCTATATTATAGTTTGGTCATTGTTCATATAAGACTTTCTGAAAGCAATTTAGTTGGAAATATAAAAAGGGAATTGGTTTTGAACTTATGTGATTCCTAGAGCAGTATTTATGCTGTTATTCACATCTGTGATCTCATTGATGTGTATAAACTTTCTCCACTAAGCAGAATGCAGTCCTTCCGTGCTCTCCTCCCCTATTATTGTGCTTGTCTATTTTCTTTCATAAAAATCTTTCACAGCAGATCCACCCAGTGAAATGGAGTCCTTCCTCTGGCTCTTTAAATTCTTAGAGATACAAATCCTGGCTTTTCTTGTCATACTTGTCCTCATCAGTGCCTTTTAAGGGACTCTTTTTTTTGTGGGGCAGTGAGGGTTAAGTAACTTGCCATGGGACACACAGCTAGTGTCAAGTGTGTGAGGTGGGATTTGAACTCAGGTCTTCCTGAATCTAGGGTCAGTACTTTATCCACTGCGCCACCTAGCTGCCCCCTTAAGACACTCTTCACAAGCATGTCCTCATTGGTAATAGGCTGCAACCTACTTCCATCTGCCATTCAGATTTCCAATGCCCTTTGGGTCATTTAACATCTTGGTGTTCCTGATTTCTTGGTGTTTCCTGATTTGCAGCTCTATGGAATTACTTGGAGAATATTCCTTAGGAGTTGGGATTTTATCATAAAGAGCCACTTGGGATCAACAGTAAACAAACAACTTTTTAGGAGCCATTTTGTGCAAAGTCTTATACTGGGTGTTGGGGGTCACAAATATTTTTCATTCAAGGAACCTCTATTCAAATGAAGAAGGAGAAGTACACAAATGCCTGTGTCGTAAGACCTGCTTGCACCAGGAATGCCCTTCTCCCATCACCCCTTCCCCTGGTCCCATGGCTCCAAAACCCTATCTGAAATAGGAAGGTAGGAAGCCCCTCCACCTCTAGGGGTGCTCTTATGCTCTTACCACCTCCACTGGTGCCCGGCTACACCCAACCCATCTGGGCTGTTTGACAGGTCACATACCTTGAATAAGATGGAAGTCACCAACTCTGTTCTTTACATTGAAATGGGGGCCACCAGGCCTTCCCATCTATTTGCCCTGTACCATCCAGACCCTGGGCACTGCCATCTGATCTCCTGATGAACACTTAGGACTTTTGGACCTTTCCATCCACCCATCAGATGAACCTTCTTTTATGTCATCTCTCCCAATTAGAGTAGTAACTTCTTGAGAGCAAGAACTGTCTCACTTTTTCTGTTTGTATCTCTAACACTTAGCACAGTGCTTTTTTCTATCCATCCACCATTCTTTCAATGTGGAACGCTATAAGTGCAGAGAAGGCTGTACAAAATGCTTAGAAAAAATTTATTGAGGGGAGAGTTCCTTTGCTTCTAAGGGGAAGCCATGAAAGATGCAGCATATGAGTTGGGCCTCATAGAAAGGGAATAATCTTTGAAAATATTGCTCACAGTTCCAAAAGATTCCTGCCCAATCTTTCTCATGCTCAGTTCTAGGCTCAGCTCATTGTTCATCTCCAGCCAGCCGACAGACCAACTGACCTGAGAAGTTATCCATCTAGCTACATGTTATAATCTAGGTGATATGCACCTTTCATCCTATTTGTCTTTCTAGTGTAGATGGTTTTTACCCTGATTTCATTTGGATCATTTGGAATTTCACAGCTTTCTGGGGCTTGATGTAGTTAGTACCATGCCATCTGTTTTTTTAAAAGGAGTGCTTATGGGGCAGCTAGGTTGCCCAGTGGTTAGAGCACTGGCCCTGGAGTCAGGAGTACCTGAGTTCAAATCTCACCTCAGACACTTAACACTTACTAGCTGTGTGACCCTGGGCAAGTCACTTAACCCCAATTGCCTCACTATAAAAAAACAAAACAAAAAAAGAGGAGTGCTTGAACTTCATGCTCAAAAGGAAAACCTGTTGTTTGAACTCTTAATATGTAATCTTTGTACCACAGCCAATTACTTAAATAATGTTGTTATAATTTCATTCTTCTCATCTTTTTCATGGGTTTTAGATACAGTCTTAAGACAAGTCCCTATCCTGCTATTGTTCTTTTATATTTAATGCTCAAATAGACTTTTGCACAAGTAGGTGAAATAACTTCTTTTTGTTATTAAAGCTATTAGGAGATATGTTTACCTTCTATATACTCACTGTGAAAGTGTCCTCAGCACAACACCAGAAGTGGAAAGGACAGCAGGGATAATATGTTCCTTATCCTATTTTCACATGATTTTAATTTATTCTGCTATGTCTCTGTATGTTGAAAACATTTTGTTGCATGTAGGCTGGCTATTATGAGTATTTGGTACAGTGACACCTGTTAAAGTATTGTTATTAAGTTTTTATGGGTTAGTGTTATGTCCAGGTAATTGTGGGCAGTAATTTTTGTTTAGGATAGTGTTCCACTTTCAGCGCAGTTTATTAGTTAATTTCTCCAAGATATTTTGAAATCTGCATTTTTAGTTTGGAGATTTGTTATCTATCAGTCCAAGAAAGATAGCAAGCTTCTGATAGCAAGCCATCTAGCTTCGATTTCAGGATGTCAGTGACTCTCTTCATACTTCAGTCATGGCCTTTTGTTTGATATCTTTATGCTCAATGTGTCTTGCCTACAAAAGTCTCACTTTCATCCACTGGTTCAATTTAACTTCTGGATTCAAGCTTGAAGGCTTCAATCTTTATCCTTCATTGGTGTCTGTTAAGAATTTTAGACTTATCAAATCCAGATGATATTTTGACATTATTGTAGAAAGATCCTATGAGATGGAGTTATTTTATATGTTTTGGTGGAGTCATATAGCTTGATGCTATATGATGTACGTCAAGTGATTGATAAGATGTTTTGGTTCAGTTCCCTCCTTAATTTGTATGTCATCCAAAGTTCCATTTAGGAAAGATGATCATGGATTTCAAGCTAGGCAGAATCATAATGGGTTTATGTTGTCTTCCTGAAAAATGTCACATTTTATATCAGTTATTATAGGCATTGTATTGATGGCATTTTCAAAACAGAGAATAGTTTTTCATGACCGCATCAAATACTCTAGCCTTCTCAATATGCTTGGGTTTGGTTTTAATATTTTCAATACATGGATACGCCATGAGTGCGTAACTGAGTCAAAGGTTTTGTAATAATTCACAAAGACAGTATAAATGTTATGACACTTTCAGGCATCTTGATCAGTGACTGCCAAATTGATAAGTTGCTTTTTATACCCTAGGACTTGCTGGCACATCTTTTTTGCTCCTTAGCCAATATATTGTTTTCATTCAAGTGGTGATATATTTTCTTTGAGTAGTACAAGCTGTGAATGCTTTGCATCACATACATAAACATATATTGGGCAATATTTGGAGGAGTTGCTGATGTTCCCTTTTGGTAATAGATATGTCATGACTTCTGTTTGAATTAGGTTTACATCTAAAAAGAAACAGCTAACTTCATAATTCATAATCTACTTGGAAGAAGTTGCCGATAATTATGTATGTTATGTAGCCCCACTGCTTCCCCATTTTGCAGAGAAGCTAAAGATTTAATCATCTCCCTTGATATACCTGTTCAGTAATTCATTATACTAAAAGTACAAATGTTTTTATTTTTTGCTTGATCCAATTTGCATTTTCATTTTATTGGACATCTTGTGACCTTATAGGTGACTAGAAATTTTTCACAATCTCCTTTTTAGGGAACATCACTCAGCTCCTGCAGTCGAGTATTTGACTGATATTGAATTGTTTATTCTGTTCTTTACCCTGCTTTGGACTCCTGGTTTTGATTTAATCTTTCAACTTTTGCTTTTCTTCAGTAAAGGCTTCTTAGAATTCTATGTTGTTGTTTTCCAGATTTCTTTCCACAAATTTCATTTCTTTGTTGCCTTTAATGGGGCAATAATGGCCTTTATTGTTTCTTCTGCCGGTACATGGTGGATGTTGATTTAATCTTCTGAGGCTTTTGTGCAAATCTTTAATGGCTCTTCCAAATTGTACCCTCCATGGTGGAGTTTGCCGTTTCTTGTTAGAGGTATTCCTTGTTAGTTCCAGATTTCCTCCTATGGTTCTTACCATAGCAATAGCTATCACACTGGCTGCTCCTTCAAGATCCTGGGAGAGTGGGAGAGTGTGTTAGTTCATGATGAGTACAGTAGATGCCAGCTTTGGGGAATTGTGATTTGGTATACTTTATCAGTCAATGGGATTTGTGCCATCAAATTCAAAATGACTTTTTGGAATTCCAGCCTAGCTATGTCTGCTTTTCAAGATATTTGAGATATTGACACGTTTTTATCATGTTTCTTTATTGGGTATGATTCTGGAATTTGCATTAAGTGAAGAGTTTCAATGACCTCAAGGTCTTCAACTTTTCCTTCCTTATAGTTGATCAATTTCATCTTTTATTTCATTAAATATAGGTTTAGGAATTAATTTTTTTATAATTGCCCTTCACTGGTGGTTAATTTGATTGACTTGAAACTGAGGGTATCATTGATGAAAAGTGCTATGAAGTCCTTGCCTATAACTAGTGAAATCTGTTTCCAATTTTGTCGTGATTTGTTATTATTAATGTTACTTTCTTATTTTAATAGAAGGCCATATTTCTACAAAATTTGCAGTTTTATAAAGTACTTTCTTCCTGATGACCCCTTGAGATAGGTAGTACAGATGTGACAAACCCCATTTTGTAGATGAGGGATCCAATTTAGAGGGTGAAAGGGACTTGACAGTGATCATACTGTTAGTAAGGATCAGAGGCAGGACTCACACCTAGGCACTTTGACATTAGTTGGGTACAGGTTAAATTCTTCTCTTCTCTTCTACCTCTATACAGGTGGTTGTTGTATATCTGTAATTCCATTGGCATGGTGTGTTCCCCAGGAGGAAACTCTCCCCATTAATACAGATTGACTGCTATTCTATGACTTGCAGCCTTAGAACAGAAGCCATTCCCTAATAGACAAGTGGCCAAAGGATATGAAGAAATATTTCTCAAAAGAAGAATTGTAAACTATTAACTATAAGAAAAAGTGCTCTAAGCCACTAATGAAAGAAATGCAAATTAAAGCAAACTCTGAGGGGCCAGCTAGGTGGCACAGTGGATAAAGCACCAGCCCTGGATTCAGGAGGACCTGACTTCAAATCTGGCCTCAGACACTTGACACTTACTAGCTGTGTGACCCTAGGTAAGTTACTTAGCCCTCATTTCCCCCCTCACCCCTCTCCCCGCAAAAAAAAAAAGCAACTCTGAGTTTTCATGCTACATCCAGCAAATTGACCAAGAAGAAGGGCTGCAAGGAGACAGGCACAATTCTTCTCTCTTGGTAGATCTGTGAATTAATCAAATAGTTCTGGAAAACAATTCAGGATTAAGCAAAAAAAAAGTAATTAAAATGCCCCTCCTCTGGTAGACATGTACCCCCAAGGCAATAAAGACAGAAAAAGAGGTTCCCTGAATACCAAAATATTCATAGCAGCACTTTGATGGTAAAAAAGAACTCAAAACAAACTTGGTGTCCATCATTTTGGGAATGGCTAAACAAATTGTGGTGTGTGTACATAATGGAATGTTGTTATACTATAAGAAATTACACATATGAAAAATTCAGAGAAAAATGGAAATATTTATATGAATTGATACAAAGGGAACTAAGTAGAACCGAGAAAACACAGTCCATAATAACTTCAACACTGTCAATGTAAAGCACAGCAACACAAAACTGAATCCTGCATTCTTTTAGTGATCAAGCATGGGCCAGAAGAAGAGACAAGAAAATGTACCTCCTTTTTACTGAAGAGGTGGGAGACTATGGGTGTGAATGCTATGCTGGCTTACATGGCCAATGTGTTCGTTGATTTTGCTGAACTTCAAAAAAAAATTGTTTCAAGAGAAAGCTTAGTGGAGGAAAAGGATGTTCTGAAATAAGTGCAATATAAAAGTGAAAGCTATTAACAAAACACTTTTAAAAAACAAGCATACTCGGGGCAGCTAGGTGGCACAGTGGATAAAGCACCAGCCCTGGATTCAGGAGGACCTGCATTCAAATCTGGCTTCAGACACTTGACACTTATTAGCTGTGTGACCCTGGGCAAGTCACTTAACCCTCATTGTCCCACAAAAAAAGAAAGAAAGAGAGAAAGAAAGGAAGGAAGAGAAAGAAAGGAAGGAAGAAAGGAAGAAAGGAAGAAAGGAAGAAAGAAAGAAAGGAAGGAAGGAAGGAAGGAAGGGAGGGAGGGAGGGAGGAAGGAAGGAAGGAAGGAAGGAAGGAAGGAAGGAAGGAAGGAAGGAAGGAAGGAAGGAAGAAAGAAAGAAAGAAAGAAAGAAAGAAAGAAAGAAAGAAAGAAAGAAAGAAAGAAAGAACAAGCATAGTCTTAGAGAGTTGCTGGAGCATTAAGTGACTTGCCCAGGGTCACAGAGCCAGATTGTGCCAAAGAAGGACTTGAACCTATGTCTTTCCGACTTCAGGGTAGGCTCTCTATCTGTTCCCCCATGCAATGCTGCCTCTTGCCCCTATATATAACTTTACCATAGCCAAGAATAGAGGCTCCCAGTGAAATAAACCTCCATCCTTCTCTATCCTTCCTTCCTTTCTCCTCTTCTCCAGCATGATATGATGAAAAGAATGCTGGATTTTGAGTTTGAATACTTGGGATTGAAACACAGCATCATAGATTGGGAACTGGTGGTTATTTAGAGCAGGGCTTCTTAAAACTTTTTCCATTCACAACCCCTTTTCACTGGAGAAATTTTTATACAACCCTGTGTATGCAGGTATATAAAAGAGGAATACAGAACCTTTTATTGTTGCCAATTTTTTCACCACCCCCACATGCAGTTACACGATCCCATATGGGGTCACAACCCACAGTTTAAGAAGCTTTGATCCAGTTCAACCCCCTCATTTTAAAGATGAGGAGTCTTTGAGGACTTGAAAGGTAAAATGATCTGCTCAAGGTCACACAGGTAATAACTTGCAGAGCCAGGATTAAAACCCAGGTCCTGTGACTCCAAGTACAGTGTTCTTTCTATATAACCAGCTCAGCTACTTACTACTGATATGAACTTGATCAAATGATTTCCTAACTCTGGGCCTCAGTTTCTTTATCTATAAATTGAGGGAATTAGAATTAATAATACCTAGCATTGGGGGCAGCTAGGTGGCGCAGTGGATAAAGCACTGGTCCTGGATTCAGAAGGACCTGAGTTCAAATTTGACCTCAGACACTTGACACTAGCCTTGTGACCCTGGGCAAGTCACTTAACCCTCATTGCCCTACCAAAAAAAGAAAATAGACACAATGATACCTAGCATTTATATAGTGCTTTAAGGTCTGCAAAGTTATATACATATATGCACATGCAATAAATGCATACATGTATATATACATACATGCATCTCTATGTACATGTGTGTGTTCTCATTGGATCCTCACAAGTTCCCTGTGGGGTAGATGCTGTTATTATCTCAGTTTTATATATTTGAAGATACTGAGCTGAAACAGCTTTAAGTGACTTAACTAGGTCACACAGGTAAGGATGTGTCTGGGGCAGGATTTGAACTTAGGTCTTCCTAACTCTTAAGTCCCAGAACTCCACCCACTTACAGTAACTAGCAGCCTCATGCCTAGGTTATCATTTCTAAATCCATGATCCTATTGGACTGTGATCACTAAGATTTATAACAGCTTGAAAACCTAGCTATCTTATTAAGCTACTTAATTTACTAAATACCTCTTAGGTTCTAGGTAGTCACAGTATAAAAAATATAATAAAGCTTAGTCTGGTAGTGAATTCCCAGAATGCTATGATTTTTCCTTGACAGTCTTCTCTGTTAAATGTGTGTGTTATCCTCTGCTGTCTGCTACACCCTCATTTAATTTTTTTTTAAAAAGCTTTTTACAAATGATGACTGTAGCTATACTGTTGTCCACCAAAGTTGTCCTCAAATTAGAAGACTCCATTTTAAGGCACATGGCAGAGTTGGAGCATGCTTCAGAAGAAGTGGAGAGCTATCACTTCATTGGTTTGGCTTAGGTCTCTTTGAGAGCAGCAAGAAATAGGATTTTATCGGTATTTCATAATCCTGCCTGAGCCATGTAACTCTGACATCGGACTAAGAAAGCACAAAGCAATTAAAAATAATTAATGATTTCTGAATATCAGCTTTCTCCATGCAGTTTTAATCTAGTCCTCATTTAAATGGAAGATGGACATTTAATTATCAGTATTATGAAATTCATGATTTATATATTTCATCCAGTTAGATCATTTCTTCCCCTCTCTCTTCATATTCTTGTAAAAAAACCTTTATATTTTACACAAAAAGTAATAATTTGAAAATTCATTTGCCTCACAACAATTAGAAACATATTTTTCCTACTGTTTGTAATGATTACATTATTTCCATCTTTTAATTAAGAAAAAAATCTCACCTGGAAAATTTAAAATAAAGTAGACATATAATGATTATAAAGCATTTTCAGTATCTATCCTAAAAAGAAAGCTGGGATACTGCAGCATTAGACTGTTAGAGAAATGACACACTTTTATCTGAAAGTTATCTAATAAACCACCAAATTCATGTTTGAGAGAGACTGCTTCACTCTGCAGTTAGTTTCTTGTGCATCTGTATTTAGGGAATTTTTCTTCCCTTGTTTCTCCTTTTATTTGTTCACTGCATTCATTCATTGGTTCATTCATTCAGTAAACATTTTTTGGATGCTTACTGCGTTTAGTTATGGTTACACCGATTCTGCAAAGTTGTGTCAGGGATTAAGTCTGTGTGGTCCTGAAATTAACCAAAGAGCTTTTTCTCCCCTGATTCAGAGCCATGAAGGAAGATTTTTTCCCCCTGCTCCCTGCATTTGCAGCTCTTCTCCACAGCCTTCATCTTAATGGAGATGTTGTTGTGAGTTTATGCAACCTCTGTTTCAGACCTCCATATCCCTTTGCACCCTGCCAAGGTTTATCAAAGGCACCAAGGACCAAAGGTGGGGGAGGAGGGCGTTGAAAGAGAAGAAGAAATCCATTTGGTGCAGCTACAGATAATAGCATACATGGGGAAACTCCTGAATGAAGTGAAAAATTATTTATAATAATGGTACTCAAACAGAGGGAAAAATAAGTCATTTTAAAGGTATATAAATTTTTTATCGTTGTGTATAAACAGCTACTGCTTTCCTTGTCTATCCATCTATTCTTGCCCACACTGACAACAGAATCGAGGGTAAAGGAAAAATATAATAAGAAAACCAAGAAATGAATGGGAATAGATGGGGAATTGATTGCACTGTATATTTGTATATCCTGATGGAAAAGGTGCTGTTGACAGGTGGCCAGGTTTGCTCTGTATACAACCATGTGTGCGCTGTCAGGCGCACGCAAGCAGCCTTGTTTCGATTGATGAATTGCCTGCTTTCTTGATTAAACCTTCCGTCACTTAAGAAACAAAACGCCTGTGTTTAGATGGCAGAGTGGGACGTGTCAAAAAAATCTGTCTCCTCTACCTTTGTACAGATGTTGGGCACAGACTGTAACATGTATTATTAAAATGAATGTGGCATTTACTGTGCATTATTCCTTTCCTGGGAGAAAGGACTGTAAATTATATGCTAATAATAAGCTTTATTAACCCTTTCCAAAAGCCGAAGATTTAAGAGTACAAATATTCCTGGAGGCTTGGCTAATTGGGTGTGCTTTAATACTATGGTAGCTATGTCATTGAAGTTAATAAACAGTGTGTTCCTAGCAAATATGCGGCTGCACCTTTGGGAATCTTACCTCCAGGAGGTTTTCTGCTGTGTCAGTCCCAGAAAGACATAAACCTTTGGAATTACAAGACACTTCACAGACAGAGACCCTAAAATATGGAGTTGTGGACCCATATCATTAGAATATAGGATTGCAGTGTTATAATATAATCACTGAAACTGGTTTTGAAGGTATTTCAGAGGTCATCTAGTCTAAACCATAGTCAAACATCTGCCTTCCCCAAATATCCCTGAAAACAAATCACCTAATCTGCCTGGGATTCCATTTCCTCAACTCTAAAATTAACAGTCTGTGATTCTATAAATGGGTGTCCAGCTTTTGCTTGAAGAACTTCTATGATGAAAAACTATTTCTCAAGGTAGCCTTTTCTACTTGGGGATGATTCTCATTGTTAGCAAAGTCTTCCTTAAATCAACCCTGAATCTGCCTCCCCGTAACTCTTCTTACCTACCCCCATTGTTCTTAGTTGTTTGTCTTTCTCTAAGGCTGAGCCACAAAACTGTCCCCTTTCCCACGTTATAGCCCTTCAGATACTTGAAAACTTAGATCACATTCCCCTTAAGTCTTCTCTAATTAAGACTTTTTAAAAATTCAGGCTCTCCACATACAACGTGTGGCAACCCTCCCTCACCTGTGAGGCTGATAGCAATGACAACGCTGTTCTCTTTTATTCAATAAGCATATGTTATCACTGGAGTAATAGGAGGGATGTGTTTCTCCGAGGCTGAGCTCTGTGGCTGCCGAGAGTTAAGGCTTTAGTGTCTCGTGCCATTGAGGACAACTTGACTACTTGGGGATAAGGCTTTGCCCTTTCTCATTTTACCTACTTGTTAACATCCCATAAGTGTGGTATAGAACCTCTACCAAGATGCTCTCTTGATGCTTGTGTAACGATTGGAATGACGCCACCAGCTGGATACTTACTGTAGAAGAGTTCTGCCCATGAAGGGAAGGTCTTTGAGGGCAAGACCAGGAGTCAGGAAGTGACGTGGGCTAGTGGGAGGAGGAAGGAAGAGACTGGCGCTCAGTCTCGGGCTCTCTTTCCTGGGGACGCTGGCGGAGAAGGGAGCTAGAAATGTGCTCTCCCTTTAATAGATAGGAATCTAGGCCTTTCTCTCTCTTTACCAAATTCTTATTCTCCTTAATAAATGCTTAAAAGTCTAACTCTTGCTAAAGCTTATAATTTATTGGCGACCACTCATTAGATATTTTAGACAGTTTAGCTAGAATTTTAGCCCTTAACACTTGGGATACATTTCTTTCACAGCCCTTGAAAATAAGCCAGGGTTTGGAATGCAAAAGAAGATCCCTGGTTCAGGTTGCCCATGCAGAAGCCCTAGGTTCTAGCTCCGGTTCTGGCATATATTATGGGGCTGTGGTCAAGTCATTTGGCCTCTCAAGCCAGGTGACCCATCTGTAAAATAATAAGAGTTGCACAGCCAACATCATAATATTGTTGTGAGGAACACTCTTTGTCAAGTGGCCAGAGTTAAGTGATTCACAAGGTTTTCTGGAAGAAGATGAACCTCACAGATTTGGCTGGGGCGGGGCACACCCTCATTTGCCATGTGATAAAACTACATAGAATCCTTAAAATTAATATTTGATTTATAGAGTTGGATTTTTATTGTTGACCTTTTTAACTTGAATTTTTTGGTAGAAACTTTTGTTTCCACCTTTCCAGTCTTATCTCATGTCATTCCCCCTCCACAGACTGTATGCTATAGCCAGATGGACTACTTTCTGCCCCTTTTCTCTTCCCCCTCTTCCCCAGACCCAAGGACTTCTTCTCTCTGGCTTACAAGCCTTTGTCCATCTTGAGTCCTTTTCCTAAAATGTTCCTTCTCTCCTTCATCACTTCAATGCCAGTGTCACCTCCTTCAGGAAACTTTTGCTTGGTCTACTTTACTTCCTATCTAACCATTTATTTGGCTGCTTTCTAATGTACTTGGCTTAAATAATTTATTAAGCAAGAATTTAGTAAGTTTGCAATGTGCATTTAGGTGCTTTGGACACAAAGACAAAAATGAAACAGTCCCTGCCCTCAATAAGCCTATATTCTATTGGAGGAGAAATAGCAAGCACCCATATGTACAGAAGCAGTGTGGTCCTGAGGAAAATGTGCTGAATAGAATCGGATGACTTGGGTTCAAATCCTACCTCAGATACTACCTGTGTTTCTTTGGGCAAGTCATCTAACTTCTTTAAATTTCAGTTTCCTGACGTATTAAAAAGCAGATTGGGCTATATAATCTCTAGGATCTCTTTTCAGCCTTTGAGCCATTGAAGTCAGTATCAAATAGATGCCAAGTCTTTTTCCAGATGGAGAGCACTAGCAGGTGGGGTCTGTTCAGATTAGGCATTATCCAGAAGATAGCACTTGAACTGACCCTTCACGAGACATTGTCTGTCTCACCCTCCCTTAGGTGTGTGGGCTTGGTCCACCCTGTCCTGAATGTACCTAATCTTGTGGGATCTTGGAAGCTGAGCAGGCTCGGGCCTGGTTAATGCTTGGATGGGAACCCGCCTGAGAACACTGAGTGCTATTGGCTTGTCCTTTGAGGGGCACCTTGGTCTAGTGGATAGTGCTAGACTCCGAGGCAAGAAAACCTGGGCTCAAAATCCTACCCCAAGACTATGTGACCCTGGGTAAGTCATAGTCTCTCTGTGCCTCAGTTTCCTCATCTGTAAGATATGAGGGATAGACTCATTGACCTCTTATGTCTCCTTCTTCTTAGTCTATGATCCCTATGATTTTTTCATATTAAGAAATATATTACCTTCAGCACTATTCTCCTCTTGCAATAAGAGCTTAATAAACATTGAGTGTATTGAAACCTGCTTATCGTCTTCGTAATCCAAATTAGAGATTACTTTATTGCAAGGTTATTTCTTTAAGAGTCAGGTTTTATCATATATATAATGAGAGAATAAAATTCTATTTTCAAGAACATACTTTAGAGCTCTTTTAGAGACAAAGAATGAATGTTCACATTATATTGTTACCTCAAGTCTGGTTTTTAAACAAAAACATCACAATTTAGGCCACCTTAGTATTCAGTAGGATTTTGCATCCTACTGAAATATACCCCCTTGCTTATGGGCTTAATCTTCTCTATGTAAGAGAAACCCTTTGGTGTTTCTTCACACATCCTAGCAGCTATTATCATGTCTCCAGACACTTTGGGGTGGGGGAGAAACATGGCGGACACAGCTCTCAGGACTGGCAGTGGCCTTGGAGTTCTTTTACCTAAGCCAGTTAACCATGGGAAGTTTACATTAAATAATACTCTTCTCCTTTTAGGAGTAAAATGTCAATTGAAGGGGGGAAATTATGCAAATAAATATGGTAACTTATTTAGATTAAACACATTTGGGAGGAGTAATCACTTCTGCTTTTATTAAAATGGATCAAGTTAATATAATTATTTCCATTGGATATGCATACAGCATCTCACTCTGTATGAGTTCCATGACTTTTGAATATGTCTCTTTTCCTCCCATTGTGTCATCCAGAGTTAAACATAATCTTTAAGCATATAAAAACAACTAAATTTGGGAAAAATCATGCCAGATTGTCCTAAAGGTCACAACATTACTCAAGATTATTGGCACTAAAATCATTAGAACCTGTCCCTCACATTTTCCTTGAGGTCCCTGCTATGGGATGGCCTGATGGATGAAAGTGCTGTGTAACAAGGACTTAGCCAACTGAAGGTCAGTGTGTGAGCTTATACCAGTTCTTCCCCAGAGCACAGAATCTCGTATTGAGAAGGAACCTTAGGAAGTGGACTTTTGAAACATCATGTCCTATGGGATTTTAGAGTGGGAAGGGACCTAAGAGATCATCTAGTATAACTTCTCTGCATCCTCAGCATCAAGTCATCTTCTAGTCCATGAAGTATACATAGATTGAAGTCAAGTTTACTTGATGCTTCATGATTTGTTTTTTTAATTAAATATTTGGTCATTTCATAAGTTGGGGATTTGTATCTGTAGTGTTAATCAACTCGAGCCAGTTAAGGAAATCTTAAGTATTTAATAAATGCTGCAAGGCACTTTGCTAGGGGTCAGGTCTACAAAATTAAAGTCTGTGTGCTCTCAGGGAGCTTACATTCTACTTGTGGAAAACAAAAATAATTGTCCAAAATGTTGCCCATTCTTTTCCTTCTCCAGGCCTGTCCAATTAGTGTCACTAAATTACCTACTCAAGGTAAAAGACATATTGGCAAATTCTTTGAAAAAAAATTTTTTTTTCTTCAGGTTTTTTTTTTGGGGGGGTGGCACAGCAATGAGGATTAAGTGACTTGCCCAGGATCACACAGCTAGTGTCAAGTGTCTGAGGCCAAATTTGAACTCAGGTCCTCCTGAATCCAGGGCCAGTCTTTTATCCACTCTGCCAACTAGCTGTCCCCAGGTTTTTTTTTTGAAACCTTTTACAGATTCACAGAATGATAGAACCAGAAGGAATAATCATCTAGAACAAACCCTTCAGTTTACAGACAGAAAACTGAGCCCCAGGGAAGTGAAGTCACTTGCCCAAGGTCACATAGCTAATTAATAACAGAGCTTGGACCAAAGTCCAGCCAGCATGATGCCTGGCCCCAGTGTTCTTTTCCTTAAACCATGTGAATTTGAAACAAACCAAAATGTTTCTGTATTTATGTATATATGTGTTAAATACATATGTGTATTTATGGATGTATATATTTAAGGAGATTGCAAACTCTAGAACCTAAATCTGTTCGTTACTTAGATCATTAACATTGCCTTGTTACCAGTTTTATATGGTTTCATGAGTATATGTTTTTTCATAAATACATGACTTTTTATTCTTGAATACTAAAGGAGCTTCCCTCCCTCCAGTCCCCCCACCCACCCAAATAAAAGGAGGATAAAGGTCTTAACCTGTTTACATTAAAAAGCATTCAGTGGTATAGGCTGGTATTTTGAATGGAATATATTTATCACATTTCCCTGAAGAAGAGACTCATTATTCTGCAGATTTGTCTTACACTTGTCCATAAGACAATGAATGACACAGAGCTCTCTTCCAAGGTTGAGATCCTTTGTTGAAGAAGTGTTTTTCATGCCTGACTCATTTTATAACTTGAGATCCAGCGATCTTCCTGGTAAAGCAACATCCATAATTTGAATGAGAGTATAATACTTGCCATTTTGACCCCCAAATATCATTTCTGGCCTTGTACTTTGAAGTACTTAAGAGGCTTGTATCTAGTGGTGGTAAACACGCATACCCAAGTTTATATTTTACGGTTTTTTTTGCTTGGAAACATTCTCCAATAAAGTATCCGTTTTGTTTGTATCAAAAACTCTTAGATTTTTTTTGTTATTGTTTTTTCATTTTTAAAGAATGTGGAGCCAACCCTTCCTCTAGAAACAGAGCTTCAAGTGCAGTATGGTGAAGGCAGAGTAGTCCCAAGTAGGACCAGCCTGTAGAATTTGGGTTAGAAGGGATCTTAGAAGGGGCAGCTAGGTGGCGCAGTGGATAGAGCACTGGTCCTGGAGTCAGGAGGACCTGAGTTCAAATCCGGCCTCAGACACTTAACACTTACTAGCTGTGTGACCCTGGGCAAGTCACTTAACCCTAATTGCCTCACAAAAAAAAAAAAAGGGATCTTAGAGGTTGTGTTATTCAAGCACTCCACTTATTATGTATAGAAATTGAAATTAAGGAGGTAAAGTGAATTGTCCAACATCACATTGTCATGCTACTAAAAAGTTTATACAGTCATTTTCCAGAAAGGCTATAACATTTTAATATAATTTTCATTTATTCAACAAATGCCATTATTCACAGTGAGGATAACTGACATTTGTATATAACTTTTTAGGTTTACAAAATGCTTTCAGCACCTACTAAGGTAGATACAAAACAAAATGACAATATCTCTGCCCTCAAGGATCATATAATACTATGGTAGAGAGAAATAGGACATTAGGAAAGACTTTTGGATTTGGGGCCAAAGCCCCAGGTTTCCAGTGCTGGCTCTGCTACTGATGACCTATGGAACCTTGGGCAAGTTATTTTAACCTACTGGGCCTCAGTTGTTTTATCCATAAAACGAGGGACTTGGACTACATAATTACCAAGGTCTTTTTTTAGTTCTACATCAATGATCATAGAAGGGAAAGGAAATAGAACCAATGTTAAGTGCCCTATATGTACTGGACACTATGCTTTGTAAACACAATCTTGTTTTATTTGATCCTTAGAACTACCCTTTAAAGTAGGTGCGACTATTATCTTCACTTCACAGTTGAGGAAATAAGAAGTTAAGTGACTTATTCAGGGTCATACAACTAGTATATGGCTGAGGCTGGATATGAACTTAGGTCTTCCTCACTTCAGAACCAACACTCTATCCACTTACACCGTCTAGTTGCTTCTGTAATACACAAATAAATACATAAAGGATATGTGATTTTGTCAGTGTGGAGAAATTCCTGTTATACTAATTTTCCCTAGAACACAGAAAACTTAAGCATGAAATAAGGTAAGAAGGTAGGTTGGAGATAGATTGTAGAGTAGATTAGACTTTTCACAGAAATAGTTGCAGCTTCCATTTAGTAATAGAGTAATAATAAGGGGAAGGAGAATACATATTAAGAGACTTTACATAATTTTGCCTTGTTATTCTGTCATGTTGGGGTGGGGAATCAATATTGTCTTCTGATAGTGGTGTGGTAAAGTAGAAAACCAACCCTAGATTTAGCACTGGGAGCAACCTTCAAGGCCATTGAGTTCAACCTTACCTTTTTAACAGATGGTGAAACCGAGGCCTAAAGAGACAAAGTGACTTTCCCAAGAGCACATAGCTAGTAAGTGGCAGATCTGGGATTTGAACCCAGGTCCCCAGTTCTAAATCTAGCATGCTTGTCACTGTACCATGTTCCTTCAGAAGCCTGGAAGTTAGAGTCAGGAGATCATAGGTGGAATCCCAGCTCTGATGCTTACTAACTGGGGTGGGGGTGGGGGTTGTGGTATTAAATTCTTGCTTCTGTGAAATAGGATGACATTCCTACCTCTGTTGTAAGGTGAGTGTGAGACTGTTGTGAGAAAAGTGTTTTCTAACTCTCAGAGCAATAGAGAAATGGGAGTCAGTAGTGTAATTATTACTTCCTAAAGACAAGATTCATTTAAAAAAAAACATTTGGTGTAGGTTATTAGTTTTCAGTATAATTTGACTGAATTCAATTATATGATCTTATTTGTTATCTACTCTTAAATTTCAGTTGTACTGTAGTATATTTTATGCTGCCCACCATGTGTACAGCCAGTGTATAGTAGGTCTGCAGCATAGGAACTGAAAGAACACAAGACTTGGAGTCTGAGAGTGGACCTGGATTGGAATCTCAGCTTCACTAGTTACTAACTCTGTAACTTCGGGCAAGTCACTCCTATTTTCTAGATGCCTGTACCCCAGCACCCCCACCCCTCCCACTCCTGCCTCATATGTAAAACTGAACTTTTAAACTCATGATCTCTAAATTCCATCATGATACTAAAGTTATGATTATTTTGTCTGCCAATTAATCCTTGGTGTGTTTTCCCCCTTTGGTTTGGGCTTATTTCCTTGCTGTAACCCAACCTACCCCTCAGAAAAATGTTCATTTTGGAAAATGTTAGTACTCTGAGCCACAGCTTAACTAACCAGCCCCCAAATGGCTATCAGCTACGTGTTCTACTCCCTCCCAGGCCAGTCTCTAATGCCAGCTCAATTCATGGGATGCATCAGCATGTGGGATGCACCAAGCAGAGAAAGGCATCCTTTTGTCATTTGCTTTCTTAAGCTTTTGAGATGAGAACAAAATAACTTTATTACATTTTCATAGTCTTGTGTTAAGATGCTCACTATTGCAAAATGTAAGGTTATCAATGCTATGGGCTTGCTACTTATCTTCAATATACGTTTTCTTTAAAAGATATTGTATCTTTTATTTGGATGTAATGAGGACAGACATTTTAATCAGAGGTTAGTCATTTATTTTTGCAAACTATTGTTTTGATTCATCATTTTTGCAGATAATTAAATGGTTCAGTTGGCACAGTGCATCTACTTTATTAAAACAGGTAATTTTGAAAAAAGAAGGAGATGCTATTTTTTGGATCACTGCACAAGAATTGCTTTTATCTTCATCTTTGAACATAGTTTCTGGGTATTTTGCAAGAATCCCCTCTCGTGTTCACATGTATTAGTGTGCTTTCTGGTCTGGGAGGGAGGTGGGCCTCTGGTGACTGGGATGTTCACCAGTGAGCTATTTGGAAGATAAGAAGAGAAAGTAAATTCTGTGTCGATAGCTCTTGGATTTTAATTGGAATGGGAAAGGGAGTCTACAAGTTATGAACTTTGCAGTGCAGCCGTTCTTGTACTGAAAACAGACTAATTGTAGCCCTCTCAGTGGGTGGAGTTTAAAAGTCAATTACTGCTTGTCCTATTATAATTTACACTCCTAGGATTTGAAAAAGTCTGTCATTTTCTATAAAAACGAAAAGGTTACATATATTAGCTTGAGTGTACATGCGCCTTTTCATTTGTAAATGCTTCAGCTACATGCACTTATATGTGCAACATGTAGGCGTGTGTATGTATTATATGTGAGCAATATCACTTATGAAGCATAACCTTTAAGACTTGGTTCTTTAAGTACATAATAGGTTAGAGCGTATTCCATTGTCTGCAGGCTTCTATCTACCCAAGGGTTTTACCGTGTCCTCCAGAATCTTGTAGCTGAATGTAAGCAATACCTTACTTATGGGTTAGGAGTCAATAACTGAGTGATGGTGCTTTAAGGATTACTTTTTTAAAAAAAAATACACAATTTTTGCTTTCTTTGTTTTAAAAAAAACCACATTTATATGTGTACATGGTCCAAATCAATTAATTTCCCCATTTTTTAAAAGGTTTATTTAAAAATACCAGTTAAAACTTGGGAAGCTTTTTTTTTTCCCCTGAGCCGTGCATAACTCTAAAAGCCCAATTTATAATGTGGCTTCTGCCCTTTTCTACAGAGAGCTTGCTCCCTGGTAAAACACTAACCTTCGGTATTTGTGTAAGTATGAAATGGATATTCTTTTGTGTCCTCCAGCTACTGGGATAACCCATGTTGTGTCAGTCCTCCCTCCTTCCTTCATCCCCTCCCTCCCCACCAGTATTCATATTGTTTTTCAGGTGAATTGCCTGTCTGACAAGTTCAGCCATGTAGACAAGTGGTTCTGTATTTGTTTTGCTGGTGTGAGTCCCATAGTTTAATTTTTAAAAATAGGAAGCCGCTGTGTAGTTTGGATATTTAAACAGTTATTAACCAAATGACAATTAACAGATTGCATAGACAGATTCTCTTTTGAAAATCTCTGAAATGGAGTACAGTTTGCAGAACTATCCCAGTCTAGTAATGACAATGAATTTTGATTTCCCGGAACTGATATTAGACTCCTTATTAAACTATGTGCATCTGCTTTTAATTTACTCCAAATAATTGGAAAATGCAATGAAGCTTTCCAATTAAAACCCGGCTTTATGCTGTTTAATAATACCCCCATAATATTATAGCTTATGAAGTGACAGGTGAGTCGGTGTATGAATAAAACATAAAGGCAGCAATAAGGGACAGAAAACCGGAGACAGTTGTTGGAGATTTTAAATGCTGGATGTAATTTGCATATATTAATCTCTTCTTTTCAGCCTTATCAGGCGTTCTTCAGTATTTGAAGTTAAAATAGCGTTGACAGGCGGGAGTACGCTTAGTTTTTTCAAGGATTTATTACTTGTATAATTTCTGATCTTTAATAAGCAGATATGACTGATCCTCATAGTTCTATAGAAATCGGTTAATTGTTCCAGATGGCGTGTACTGATTATGCAAAATTACTTTTCACACCATTTTTTTTGTGTGTGATGGAGTTTGGAGTAAAATTAAATTTTTTTATAGCCTTCTTATCATGCTGTTTTACAGTGGTTTCTGCACAGAAGTTGAATTTAATCTACTATATTCCATTGACCGGCATAGTTATTCTAATGTAGCATTTTGTGATTTGACAAAGAATAATAGAACACATTGCTCATTGTTCGTTACTGTGCCCCTAATAAAAAGAAGCTCGCGTGTGAAAACTTGGCTGTTATTTATGAAGAATGCCTAATTCACACAGTTAAAAAGGCAAAATTGTGACTGCGAAATGGTCTCTTTTTTGGAGAGGAAGAGAATATCTGGGTGGAACAAATGGAAATAGCCTTTGTTGTTATAGCTTTCACACACTAAAGAAGGATCCCTCTTTTAATAACGAATATGGTTAGGTTGTATTACTTTATTGTCCTTTAAAAAAAAAAAGCCACACAGCATGAATGTGTCCTATTAAGGAAGGGAGGTGGTACTGGCTCACTTACTATGATTTACATAATCTTGAGAGCAAAATCTCCAACTGAGGAATAGCATTCATAAAAGGTATCCACTTTGTCTTAAGCAAAAAGCTGTTAATGTGTATCATACTAACCCCCCACCCTCAAAAAAACATCTTCTTAGAGACTGTGATAGTTATTTGCTTTTTAAAATTACCTAAATCGTCAATTTATTCAGAAGTACCTTATTCTAGTGTCACATCGGAATCCAGCTTGCTCTCGTCCCCAGTGTGACATTAATCTGGTTTTGTCCTTGTCCTTTTTAATATAACATTCTCTCCATCGATAATTCAGCTGGTAGTGAGATATGAAGCACTAGGCAGTCCAGGCCCAAGATGGGATCTTAGGACTCAGCACCTTGGCATTAAAGTCATGAAATATCAAGACTTCTGTGTATAAATATAATTCTGTGTATCTGTATCTATATATGTATGTGTCTGTTTTTAAATATTTATGTACATCTATATATGTGTGTATACACACACACACACACACACACATATATATATATATATATATATATAGAGAGAGAGAGAGAGAGAGAGAGAGAGAGAGAGAGACACTAACTTAATCTCTAACCTCTTGTTAAATTCTTTGTAGAATTTCTCCTACTTCACTCTTTGCACCAGACATCAGGGCATAAGCAGTAGTTGTCTTCGTGGTGTTGTATTTGTCTATGCTCATTGTGACCATTGCAAGACAAGATAACCAAATGTCCCCTGACATATATAGTATAAAAAGCACTGGGTTTGGAGTCAGAAAGGACCTTGGGTGGAGTCCTGGCTCTGCCGCTTGCTACCGGCATGATCCCTGACAAGTCACTTTTCCCCTCTTTTGTTTTATGGAATAATCTTTAAGGTCCCATCTAGCTCTCAGTTCTATGAGTCTCTGATCTTGATCCCACTTTGGTAGTAACAGCCACCCCTAGAAGCAGGAATGGAGAAAAGATTATTCTGTTGTAGCAGAAAGACTCAGAAAAATCAGATTTTCCTTTTCAGCATCATCTGGTTATATATTATATCAAATGCAGCAAGAGTTCTTTGAAAAGTATTTCTGGGATTTAACTCTATGTTCTCTAATTTGTTTTCAGAAGACAACAACATGCACCCAGGTATCACGTGGTTTCGGTAGCCTCGGTCTATGTGTGTGTGTGTGTGTGTGTGTGTGTGTGTGTGCGCGCGCGCGCGTGCTCGAGCATGGGCGCATAAGTGCATGAATGCATGTGTGTATGCACTTATATCTCATTCCAGTACCTCCAGAGAGCTTTGATTTAGATAGGGATATGCTCCCCCTACCAAGACCAACCCTAACCCCTTTGCATCTTGGTAGGCTGTTCTCTATGAGTTGACGTGACCAAAATAATTTGTTGTCTCATTGTCAGCCTTCTGATGATGGACCACTCCTTACTTAACAAGATTGGTACTCGGATGGCAGACACACAATCTGTTCCCAGGCTGTCCTCAAAGCCTTTACCGCTTGTGCTCTTAGTGTCACCTCTGTGCCATAGTGAGGCATGGAAAGAGGAGGGCAATAGAATTTTTTGACATGAATAAAAATCCCTCAGAAAGACATGCAAATATCTACCCCTACCCCTTGTTTCCATATTTGGAATAACATACCTTTAGCATACCTATGTTTTCCATTCTGCCAACGTTGCATGTGCTTGCTTTTTATTTGAATAGACCTGAAAAGGATTTGGGTTTGTTTAGAGAGCTCTGTTTACCCAACCCCTTATGGAGGAAAACATTCTTTTATTTCCCTCCCAGCAACACTGATTGCATATCATACAGGGCAGAGGAGGACCTCCTCTGGTGAATCCAGCCACAAGACTGGATGGCCATGCATGGGTCATGGGCATGTATGCAGTGTGTGTGTGTGTGTGTGTGTGTGTGTGTGTGTGTGTGTGTGTACACGCGAGCGAGCTCAAGAGCACGCAGTGTGCCACCCATAGAAGGAGTGACTTGGAAATCCAGGTCCAGCTTGAGACTCACACTTTTCCCATCTCCTTGGAGGCTCACCTTTTCCCTCTCTGTCCCAGCTGTTAATCTTATGCATTCCTTTAAGCTCAACTCTTCCAAGAAACTTTGACTATTCTTTATCCGCCCCCCTCCAATTCCCTTTTAGTTAACAATGACTTCCTCACATCCAGGACCTACCTGACCCGACCCTTTGCTCTCTTAGATTTTTATATTTCTTTCAGCATTATATGGTATATATCCTATATCCTATTCTTCTACAAACTGCTAACCTCCAAGAGGGCAGGGACTCTTTTATCTAAACAGAATATATCCCTCAGCCCTGATCGGTACGCAGTAGGCACTTAAGAAGCATTCATTAAATTTAATATGTGGAAAATGAAACTTTTATCATTAGAAATGGCCTACATAACTTTTTTGGTGCTAAACTGTATTATTTATCTGACTAGTTCTTTGAAAAGTTTAATAGCAAGATAAATGTATTGGCCTTATTAGAGTGATAAATTAAGGTTTTCAATTAAACAGAACATGTAGAAAAATGACTCATGGCCTTGAGCACTCTTAGCACATACAGAACTAGCCAAAAAACTGCATTTAATTTAAATCCCAGAGCACTTCAAAAGCTTGGAGACCTTATACCTCATCTTGTTCACTTGGAATATATTTTTGTGTATATTAAAATGATGTAAAAGAGAAAATGTATGTCAGAATTGATTAGAAAATATTTGTTCTAATGCAGTAATAATTTGGTTGTAATGCTTTTCATCAGTATAGCTTAAGGCTACATTAAGTGGACAGACTTTATATGGACTCTCTAATTTTAATCTTCAAAATGCTATCTAATGTCTCATTAAGACTTGCATATAATGTATCTTAAGTACAGTCATTAAATATAGTTTAGGGAGATTTATGTTCAGATATTGCTTAAAGATGTTTTAATAGGCCCATTTACTCTGATGATATTAATGAGCTCTTAATACAGGCTAAGCTTTGAAAACTAGTGGTAGAGACTCTGGCTGAAGACAACAACTTGGAATCGGTGGAGCCCCCGGATCAATTGATCTAAAGATTAGTCTGGCGGACGCCTTTGGAGGCAGTCAGGAATCATCAGGACACTTTGTCTAGAGCCCTCCCTTGCCTTTGTCCTGTTCCACATGTGTACCTTACTTGGTTTCTTCCCCGTTCTATTTGTATAGTGAAAGAGGTATTGAGCTGGGAGGCAGAAGACTCAGAAGACCTGGGTTCGAGTCCCAGATCTTCATATTAGTTGTGTGACCATGGGCATACCAAATCACTTCTCTAGATGTAGTTTACTTCCTCTGTAAAATGAGGGAGCTGGGGGCAGCTAGGTGGCAGTGGATAGAGCACTGGCCCTGGATTCAGGAGGACCTGAGTTCAAATCCGGCCTCAGACGCTTGACACTTACTAGCTGTGTGACCCTGGGCAAGTCACTTAACCCTCATTGCCCTGCAAACAAATAAACAAAACAAAACAAAAAAAGACATCTTTCTCCAAAATGAGGGAGCTGGCCTGGATGAGACCCCAGTCGTCTTCCAGTCATAAAATTCTTTGTTCCAAACTCTCTTTGCTTTGTAAGGCCCTCAGAGGGTGAGACACTTTGGGTTTCTTTTTTTGTCTCTATATCCCCAGTGCTATATGCTGAGCCTGGCACACAGAAGGCACTTAATAAATGCTTATGTGATTAAGATGACACTTAGAGATCAATTTAAACAGCATCATTTTTTCCCCAGGCTCTGGTGTTGGCTCTTAGAGGGGTATCCCCTGAGGTACAGTAGAAATAAGACTAGAATTGCAACCAGTGGCCCAGGGTTTGGATTCCATTTCTGCTATTTACCACTTTTGTGACCTCGAGCAAGTCATTTACACTCTCTGGTTCTCAGGTTCTTCATCTGTAACATTAAGGGGTTTGGCTAGATGATCTCTAAGGACCTTTCTGGCCCTAACATCCTATGGTGCTAAGAAGTTATTTAATAGAAGGAGCTCTGGGTTGGTATTTAGAGGACTTTGCTACTAGAATTTAATTGAGCAAAATCACTTTGCATCTGTGGGACTCAGTTTCCTCAACTGTAACATGGGAATAGGGTGGAGAATTGGATTCTCATGTCATTTCCAGCTCTTGAGCCTATGATCCTATGTCTTTGTAAGCCTGTTTATGACCCTCTCAAAGGACCCTCTCTGTTGTAGAGCACTAAGCAAAAAGTGTTCCCTCTAAAGCAATTCAGAAGCACCCCATTGACTGTCGAAGCCTGCTCAGATAAGGTCATTTAAGACAACCTCCCCATAGCCTTAGCCTTAGCTCTCTTTAAGCACATAAGGGGTTAAAGGAGACTGTTGCTGTTCCTTGTGTAAGCATCTGCTGGGTAAGGTGCGCACAGTCTGGCATCATTATGTGAACAGCTTAGATCTGCCATCAGTGAACGGCAAAAGGTCACATGGGTATACTTTCATCTTTCAGGGATTCGGAGTGACTGGAATTTATACAACAGCATAAGCCTGCATATTCAAAATGGGGAGAGGATGGAACTACCACCGGAAATGGCTTTATGGACCACACTGTCTATACAGGCATTTCTTGAAAATATGTACCCAATGACCCAGAGCTAACATTTCACAGAAATATGGAATGCTGGGAAATGACATGGAAGATCATTTCACTTATCCCCCTCATTTAACAGATGAGGAAACTGAGGCCCAGAAATGTTAGGCCTTCTGACACTAAATCCAGCTACTCCCCATTTCCCTCAGAAAAATATTATTGCAAAGCAAAAAAAAATTTTTAAAGAAGGGGGTGAAAAAAACCTTATGAGTTCAGAGACTTTTCTAATTACTAAATTGGTTTGTTATAAAAAGATAATAGCAAATTTCTTCTTTTCATAATTGGACATTGCTTCCCTGTAGGCTAATGTATGCACAGGCCTTGCATGCACAATAAGTTGTGCATTTGAAAAGCTATAACCACCGAACAACAGCTCCAGTGTCATCAGAGAGTAATGGTGTGCTGATTAGCATAATTAATGACAAATGGTGGTGCGGAATTGGTGGATTGGTTTAGTGGATGATGAATGCGCCCCGGCCCAAGTTGGAGCCTGCCAACTAGGCCTTGCTGGCTGTCAGCTCCTTCTGTTACTGCACGGGCAGCCCTCATTAGTCACCGTGCGAGGTGCCAGTTTACATTCTGTTTGGAGCACAGAAAACTTAATAATCCAAGCAAAGATGGTTTTCCGGTTTTCGTCCATATTTCACACACACATACACACACACACACACACACACACACGCATGCACATGTATGCACACACACTCTATCTTTTGCCCAGCAACAGCTCATTCCCATCTTTTCACACAATTAGGGCACTGTTATTATAAGATCCCTCCATGCTGCTTTGAAGGCTAAACAAAAAAAGATACTGTAAGGGGGAAAAAAAGACACAAGCATCTCAACATTTTCATTTGAATAGAGATAAATTGCGCCAGGTTGGAAGATGGTGGTTGTTCTGTGAACTCTGTTTATCTGTATCGAGGTAAGGGTAGGAGAAACAAGATGAACAGAGAAGCCCATCCATGCTGTCCTGTAATGAGACTAGCACATTTATCTTTGACTTGATTAATCAGACCTAATTTGCATTCACAAATGAGACTGATAAAAATGGATTTACCTTTTAACCTTTAAAGGGGGAAAAGTATTTCTAGACAAGATTTCTGGGGCTATCTTTGCCTTAAGTGATAAGAGGCAACTCCTTTACCAATAAGGATGAAAATCCTTAATTTGCATTAGCGAATGAGACTAATTATTATATAGTTAATTAGCATCTGGAAATGAGGATTATCTTAATTACAAAGCACAATTTCCCTAATAGCTACAAAACTGTAAGTTTGATCTGTGTGGAAATCGGTGACTATTATTATGTAATTAGTGATCACATTAATGGTACAGGGTATTTAGAGGCAATTTGCATATGCAAATGCAATTTACCTGAGAGAAACCTGTGGCCTATTAATGGCTAGAGCACTTAAGATATAAAGGACTTTAAACTTTTTATTGATAATTAGGAGCAGCTCGATATAGTGGAATGATAACTAGATTTAGAGTCAAGGATCTGAGTTCAAATCTTAACTCTGATACTCACTGGCTGTGTGACTATGAGAGTTTACCTGATGTCTCTGAGTTTGTTTCCTCATTTTTTAAATGACATTGTTGAACTACAACAATTCTATGATACTAGAAATGTCAACTAATTAGACTTACTTTCATATGTGATATATAGAGATGGGTAGTTTTCATCTTTAGTCTCATAGATTCTTAGAGCAGGAAGAACCTGTCACAGCTCACCTAAATTCTCATACAACCTGAGACAGTAAGCCCGCCCTACCTCATGAGTGAGAAGCTGGCTGCTCATCCAGCCTCTGGTTTGAAAAACCCTCATTATGGGCACTTCCCCAACTCCCTCTTGAGGCAGGCCATCCCATCATTAGATGATGATCCTTGCTGGGCAGGTTTTCCTTGCATCAGGTTCTAATCTGAATAACCAGAGGTCCAGCTATGAAATGACCAGCTGGGGGAAGTGCCACACACAGTTGTCCAGGAAAGATGTAAAATGCTGTGTTTTGTTCCCTATGTCTGGAATGACTCCTCCTTTCCTCTTCTTAACCAGATCCTCCCCTTTCCTTCAAGGGCTGGCTCCCATATCATGAAACCCTCGCCATTCACATCAGCCCTCACTGATCTAGTGAATATTTGTTCAATTGAATCTCATAACCCTCTGCCATATCCTTTCTTTGCCAATTGCTCTTTCCCCTATTGCTTCATGAGCTAAGCAGCATGGTAGCAAGGGCCTAGACCAGCCATGCTTCACTCGCCTGAATTTGCCACCCTGATTCAGCTGCCTTTTGCTTCTTCCATTGATTGGTTTCTTCCAGAACCTCTGTTTTAAGGAAGGATCCAAACTGGCCATCTTTAATGAGATTTTACTACCATTCGGTACCTTTTCATTTCCTTTCTCCATGCTGTCATTGATCATTGGCATGTAAATGCCTTGAGGGCAAGGGCTGGGTTTTGGTTTTTGTTTTGTTTTGTTGTATCCAGATTATTTAGCACAGTGCCTGGCACATACCAAGTTCTTAATAAATGTTTGTCAACTTGGCTTGTGGAAGGTGGTGTGAAAAGAGTCCTGGACTTGGAGACTGGGGTTCTGGGTAGGTTCAAGCCCCAGCTCTTCTGCTTTCTACCTATGTGATCAAGATAATTCTCTTCCCCTTCTCAAAACCTCAGTTTTCTGATCTATTAAATAAGGAGAATAAATCTTCCATTACCCACATCTGAGGACTGCTCTGAGGAAAGCTCTTTGTGAACCTCGAAATGTTGTAGAAATAGAGGGGAGGGTGAAGGGAACTGCTGCTGCTGCTGTCGTTACATATGCTAGTCTTACCTTTGAAGCTAGACTTTGACCTTGTTCCATCAGGTTCATACAAGTTAGAAGGCAGAGAGGGCCTTAGAGGTCCAAACAGAACATAATACATGCATTTTGCAGATGGTAAGATAGAGGCCCAGAGAGAGGAAGAGACGTGCCCAAAGTCAAACCATCAAGAAGTTATAAAACTGGGATCCAAACTCAAGTAACTTGAGTTCAAAGATTGATTCAGTGCTTGGTAATCAGCAGGCGGTATGTCCTTTGGCTACAGAACCAGTGTTTTTGGCATTATACTACCACTGTTGTATCTCACCCTTCCTTTACTTCACCCAGTACCTGGCCAAGCATGGTATAAATGCTCATTCATTAAATGTGTGTGTCTTATTTGTGTCTGTTTCCATGTGTGTGCATGCCTGGTTTTTATAGAATCCCAGGTTCATGGCCATGCTCTGTTCCTACCTCTACTTGACCAGAGTGAAATGAGACCCCCCCCCCCAACAGATTGTTATTGTCATTAGACACAGTAAGGGAATGAGTGTTTCCATGGTCCTGACACATCTGTGTCTGCAAAGAAAGCTCCTGGTAAATTGCAGCATCTGAATCTTTCCATCAGGTCTAATTTACACCTTTGTGTGTGAATCAGTCACACATCCACAAGCAGGTAAAGACATTCAAAGCCCGAGAGGCAGCTTTCTTTTTTCCTGAGAACATTTGCTGCGGCTCTAATGAGAGGATCTGGAGGGGGAGAAATCAGCAAACTATTTTGTAAATTTTGAAATAATTTATTTCAAGTTCAAAGGTGACCTTAGAAATGAAAGAAGATGAGGGGGAAAAAAGCATGTCATCATACAGCTTGGATCCCTGTTATCCTTGTGGTGTGGAGGTGACCCTGGGCTGTGCCCAGAGCTGTGCCAGCAGAGGACAAGCTCTGGCTGCTTCTACTAAGCTGGAAGACTTGGAGGGCAGCTGGGGAAGGGCCGTGTGCTCTGTCTGTGGTCCAGGATCAGCCTGACAAAATGTGGAGAGAGAGTAGGTGATAAAACTGGACACCAGCACTTCTTTACCATTTTGTGTCATGGATACCTTTGGCAGTCAGATGAAGGTTAGGGGCCCCTTCCTAGAATAATGCTTATAAAGAATTAAAGGAAATGCTAAATTCCATTCAGAGGCTGATAAAAATAAAGAAGCAGTTTGTTCCCCATCCAGTTCACCAACCTCCTAAAAGCTAACTGCAAACCCCTTTGGGACCCACAAACCCTTCCCATACATAGTCTACTGAAGTCTCAGAGTTTTTCCATCTGAATCACGTGAAAGTACCCACACCAATAAAACCATGTGTCCTTAAAATAGTGAAGGGCTAATATTAGTTAACTTCCTCCATTGACATTCAGTTTAAGTCAATAAGCACTTATCAAATACCTTCTGTGGCTCAGGGTACTACACTAGGCACCAAGGATAGAAAGGCAAAACTGAACATAGCCCCTCTTTTCAAGGTACTTACATTTTATTAGAAGAATATAACACTTAACAGGTAAAAGATAATCTGAAAGAGGGAACACTGGTAAATAGAGGAATTAAAACAGACTTCCCATAGGAAGTGGCCCATGAGTTGAGCCTTGAATGGAGCTAAGGATTGAAAGGGAAAAGGTGAGGAGAGGGGCAGCTAGGTGGCAAAGTGAATAGAGTACCGTACCTGTAGTTAGGAGTACCTGAGTTCAAATCTGGCCTCAGACGCTTGACACTTACTAGCTGTGTGACCTTGGGCAAGTCACTTAACCCTCATTGCCCCACAAAAATAAAATAATTTTTTTAAAAAAAGGTGAGGAGAGAGTGTGTTCCAGGCACGGGGACCAAGAGCACTGATGCCTGGTTGTAGAATGGAAGTAACCCCAAGTTCTCAAATGCTCTGATAGTAGAACACAAGCCCTTATGCATTCCACCTAGCTAGAAAGGTATTGAGGTTGGACTGTCTGTCTGTCATCCAACGATCAGCCAGTTGAGCATGGTTCATGACTGTGCAGATTGGCCACCTGGCATGATTTGGGGGAGGAAGTATGTGGGGGGGGTGGCTCCCAAATAGCCCAGGAAACTCTTAAAGAGGCCAAAATCAGAATGGATGAAAGAAGCATTCACATGGATAAAATCATGGGCCCTGGAAGTTGAGTAAGTTAAATCTACAGTCGTGGTGAAATGTGAAACTAAATTCCAAACTTAAATGAATCATCACATCAATGAACTCCAGCTGGCTATAGATCTGTCACGTAATATCATTAACTGGTTTCAGCAAAAACATGATGTTAGGCAAAATGATATTACAGAAGACAGTTCTATAGAAACGACATCATAAATGGTCATCATAAATGACAGGTTTGTGTAACTTTATGATGGGGCTTGGTTTTAATGAATTAACTAGGTTGTTGTAAAATTTTACAGTTGGGGAAACTGAGAACAAAGGAACACTCACAAGGTCATCCAGGCATTGTGTCAGATCAGGATTTGAACCCAGGTCCTCTTTCTCCAGTGCCCTTACCACTATTCTGGAGGCAATTTTAACCCAATTTTTCTGAGCAACTCCTAATTCCTAGGCTATTGTGAGACACAAATAGATAATATAATCATAATGTATGTAAAGTACTTTGCATCCCTTAAACTACTTTGTAAATGTCAACTATCGTTATTATTCCCCCTGAGTAATCGGCAGAAAACGGGTCTCCATCCCCATGGGAGGAAGATTTTAGAAATGAGGCCTCTTCTGATCTAGGGTTTTAAAGTCAGAGGATCCGAGTTCAAGTTTTGGCAACACTTAAAACTCTCACTTCCCTCCTCTGCTCTTCACCTTCCTCATCAGTACAGTAAAGGCACTGATACTTGCATTACTCACTTCACAGAATTGTGAAGAATTTTAGATTTCTGAGGTACATTAGAAAAAAATCTAATCCAACCCTCTTCCCCAATTCTATAGATAAGGGAATTGAGGCTCAGACTTCTGAGTTGCCTGAGATAGCATGGGGAAAAAGTAGCCCAGTTGGATCTCAAATCATGATCTCCTTAATCTCAAACCAGTATTTTTTTCTGCCACAGCTACCTCATATTTCACATGTAAAAATCTAAATTATTATTGGATTTTTTTCATACCAATGATTTCATGGCGTAGGAAGCTCCAAGTAAGGATCTACACACTCTGTGAATGTGTAATATACTTGGGGCATTTGTCCAGCATCACAAAACCAGGATGTATCAGAGGCCTTGAACCTATATCTCCCTGACTGAGGCTGGCTCTCTACCTGCTATGTCATGCTGCTTCCAAACATTATTATTAGAGTCATAGATTGTCTAAGACACAATATTGTCTAAGGCTATCATTTTACAGATTAGGAAACTGAGGCCCATAGAGAGTAAGTGACTTACTCAAGGTCACATTGTTGCCAGTAAGTAGACTCCAGGACTCCATTCCTTTCCCAAAGTCCAGCCCCACTTATTCCTCCTTTACCAAGTGACTGCCCAGTCATTTGTAGACTCTGTCTAGCAGAACACTGGACCTTTGAAGTTTGTCATGGAAGGGAGACTTCAAAAGACTTATTAAAAAATAATTACTTCAAGAGTCTGGTGCCTCAACTTTGACTGAGTTAAATGCTTATTGGAAGCCTTTCCATGTGCCCCAGATACTTGTACCAAGAGTTTATGTAGCTGTAGGCTGTGATTTATAACCATATTTTACTTGCATTTTTAAAATTAAAATTTTAAATGTGGCAACCAAATGCACTCTCCACTTAATTGAATTCAGCCCTTTAAGAAACAACATTAGCACAGTTGTGGCAAACAGCTAACACCATAGGTTTCATAGGATTTAGAGAGACAATCTCATCCAAACCCACCCCTCCCCTTATTTATTTGATGGAGGAGGAAATAAAGGCCAAGTGATTAAATGACTTGCCCAAGGTCACAGATATAAGTAGCAGGCAGGATTGAAGCCAAAATTATAGAATTGTAGACCTTTTAGAGTTAGGAACAATTTTTAAGCAGGGTTTCGTCACCTTTTTGGGGTCAGGAACCCCTTCCCAAAATAATATTTTTCAATACCTAAAATACATGGGATGACCAAGGAAACCAATTATATTGGGAATAGTTATCAAAATGTTTTTAGAAAACAAGTTCATGGACCCCAGGTCAAGAACAACTACCCTCAGAAGTTATCTCGTTCACCTCATTCATTTTACAGATGAGAAAACTGAGGCCCAGGTGTTACATGAGTTGCCCACATAGAATAAGTTAGTGTCAGAACCCAGGATTCGGTTCCTCTGGATTGCAAGTCAGCATTCTTTCCACTACCTCACCCCGCTTCCTCTAAGGACTATTTGTGTATGTTTAGGGAAGGGGGGAGGGTGGTGAAGGGTGGGAACAAGCCTATGCATTGTTGTCCAATGCACTGCAGAGGTGCCCCAGCAGAATTTCATAATGATGTCTATGGCTTTTCAAGGTTTACAGAGCACCTTCCTCATAATAGCCCAAGTTGAGTGTGGTACCAGGATTGTTGCTCTCACTTCATGAATGAGCAAGCTTGGCTTCAGAGATTTGGCTGAGGTCGTGCAATGGAGAAGTGTCAGAGGCAGCATCTGGTTTTCTGCCTTGGGGTCCCGTATTACAGCACGCTGCTTGTGTTGGGGTAGCAGTTTTATGATGGGGCTTCATGATGTCACATGGGTATTTTATTATGGGTATTAATGTGTCAGCTCAGGGTGCTTTGGAGAGGGCCTGGGGCTGAGATCAGAAGCTCCCAGTTTGCATTGCAGATGGCTGACCTCGGTTCCCTTACTTCCCCACTGGTTTCCTCAGTTTCCTCTTCCATAAAATATAAATAGAATAATGCTTATGCTTTACTTCAAAGTACAGATGTAAGGATCCAGTGAGATAATAAATATGAAAGTGCTTTGGAAACTATAAACTTTTATATATGTGTTGGTTTTTATTAAGCCACTAGGTGGTGGAGTGGATAGCCTTGGGACTAGAGTCAAGAAAACCTGAGTTCAAATTCAGCCTCAGACACTTACTAGCTCTGTAATCCTGCTAGGCAAGATGATTAACCTCAGTTTGCCTCAATTTCCTCTTCTGTAAAATGGAAATAATAATAGAACCTACTTCCCATTGTTTTGAGGATCAAATGAGATAATTATAAAAAATACTTAGCACAGTACCTAGCATAGTACTATATAAATATTAATTACTAGTGTATAAATATACCATATATATATTTATATATAAATGTTTTACATGTATTTAAAGTTAGTGTCATCATTCCATTTTATTGAGAATTGTCATTGGTTCAACTCACTGTATGAGGGTATAACTATATTTGTATTTTCCACAGTTAGCTCAGTGTGTTTCATTTATTGAGCATTTATTCTCTTAGTTACTCAACAAACATTTCAGTGTCTTTTGTGTCCAAAGCACTTTTCAGGGGGAGATCCAAAGTTTAGATTAGAGAACCATAGCTTTAGAGCTAGATGGGCCTCAGAGGCCATCTACTCCAATTCTCTCATCTTACAGATCAGGAAACTGAGGCCCAGGAAGGGTAATGGACTAACCCAAGGTCACATAAGTAGTAAATGTCAGAAGCAGCAGATTAAACCAGTTCCTCTTCTGTAGAACCAGTGTTCTTTCCACTGGACCATGCAACATCCTTGAGACATAGTTCCTGCCTTCACAGAGTTCCTTGTCTGGAAAGGTGGGGGTGGGGGTGGGGGGATAAAAAACACACATGCAGATAACCACAATAGATAGTAGGACATTTAAAATGCTTTTGAGAGCTGCAAAGCAAAGAACTATGGGCTTGATAAATGTTTGTTGAATAAACAAATGGATGAATAGGAAAGAAATAAACATTTCTGTATTGTTAAAATGTATTTCACATTGGCTCACTGTCCTTTCATCTAAATATCCTTGACAATAAGCAGGGTAACTGTAGCAGGCAGTTCCTCTGTTGTTCTCCTCCCCATCACCCACTCTCTTTCCCCAAGGTCGCATCATTCGCTGCTCTCCCCTAACTGCTGAGTGCTTGTGCAGGGTCTACCTTAGTGTTGCAAGCTGGATGTGGTGCAAAGGATCATTAGACTAAAGCTGCTCGTGCCCGTTACCTGTCATCTGCTCCCATTGTGTGGAGCAAAGGCCCTTGGCCCTGGGAAAGGGCTCCTGGTGAGGTGGGGGGCAAATTCCATTTCCTCTCATTAGGCAGCTTGACTAATGACTGGCTGAGCCTACAGAACCATCCAGGGACTGGTGGACTTTCTCTAATGCTCTCTGAGCAGCCTGGGCAGACAGCCCCTGTTGGAATGGCACAGATGGCAAGCCCAAACGACTAAGTAAACTACAATATGTCTTGGAGACACTGTCAGCCTATGGCTTATTTGTCATGTCATGGCAGTCTATTGGATTAGGGACTAACTTCCTCCCTTCTCCCCTCACCCTTCCCACCTCCCCAATCAGAGGAATTCTTTACATGAGCCTGTTTTTGGAAGGGGATGAAACCAAATATGGACAGATGCCAGAGTAAACACTGGTCATTTCTGGTGTTGGGAATTTTTCTTTCTAGGAAAAAGGGAAACAGGAAGCATTGTTTGCAGTTTGTCCAGCATTTATTGAGTGCCAATGTGGGACATGGCCCAGGAACCTGCTAGAGTCAAAAGGGAGCTGGACTTGGAAGCTCAAGACTTTGATACCAGTTCTGTAACCATAACCATATCACCAAACCTCTCTGAGACCTTAGTTTCTTTTTCCATGATATGGGACGAACAATGCCTACATTACTGACCTCACAGTTATTGTGAGGATAAAATTAAATAATGGAAGCACTGTATAAATCCAAGCTAATATTAATTTATCATTACTGATGTAAGGCAGATGGCATCATGGATAGACAGCTGGACTCAGACACAGAAAGTTCCCTGTTCAAGTCTTGCCTTGGATACCTCTGCCAGTGTATCTATCTCTTGACAAGTCACTTAACCTCTTGCTATCCCCTAGCAGCTTTCTAAGATTATAAGTTGCAGAGAAGGTGCCCATATGCGTTGGAAGAGAGAGTTCTTCACCATGAGTTTCCTTAAACCCTAAATTTAAAAAGTTAAATCACAGGCTCATCCCCCTGAAAAAGTATTATTGCTAAGAGCAATGGGATTGTGGTATAGATCAGGAGACATAGACATGGAATTTAAGGAGTTTACACTCTGTGTCAAAATATTTATGGATTTTAAAAACACATAATAGCAGACATCATATACAAATCTGATCACTACTTTTCTGCTTAAAATCTCTGTGACCCACTGAATAACGGTCCTGACTTTTCTTCCCTTGGTAACGAACGTCTTCTCAAAATGGTATGTTTTCCAGTCTTGTCTCATATTATTTGGCTCCAGGTACTTTATGCTCCAACCAAACTGGATTACTTGCTTTTTGTTTTTCCTTTACCTCTTATCTCTCTCATAGTAAGAATCCTAGAGTCACCTATAGAATGGTTGTCTTTTCTTTACTTCCCTCTTTTCAACCCCTTGAAGAGTGGCCCTGTACCCCACTGCTTGACTCAAACCACTCCATGAAGGTTCCAACAATCTCTTAACTGTCAAATCCAGCGGCCTTTCCTCAGTTTTCATTCTACTTCTCTGCCACTTTTGACACCATTAACCACACCCCAATCCTCCTGGATATTCATTCCTCCCTTGGTTGCCATGACGTTGTTTTATCCTGGTTTTCTCCTACCTGTCTTACCTAGCCAGTCTCCTTTGCTGGATCTTCATCCATCTTCCATCCACTAAACAGGAGTGTGACAATACCCTGTCCTGAGTTCCTTTCTTTACACTCTTGGTCATTTTATCAGTTCCTTCAGATTAAATTATATTACTGCTCAGTTACCTGCCATCTCTACCTAGATATCCCATTGGCATCTCAAACCCAAAAACAAAATGCAAAACAGAAATCAAAACTACCCCCAGATCTACTCCTCTTCTAAACTTTCCCATTTCTGTTGAGGCTACCATTATCCTTCTAGTCACAAGGATCATAACTTTGGACTTATCTGTGATCTTTTCCTCTTGATCATTTCTCCCTGCCTATATTCAATCAGTTGCCAAGTTTTGTTGATTCTGCCTCCTAAGTCTCTCCATTCACATAGCTGCTTCACTAGTTTGGTCTCTCATCTCCTCTCAGCTATATTCATTGGCTAACTGCTCTCTCTCTCTCTTTTTATTCTTTCCAATCTCTAATCTATCTTCCAAATTCATCTTGCTAAAATAAAATTCTGACCGTGTCACCCCCCTGTTCAGTGGCTCCCTGTAGGATAAAATACAGACTCCTGTAAGAAAGTTTTTTCACTCTTCATCTGGCATTTAAGTTCCTCCACAATGTGGTCCCACCTACCTTTCCAGACTTATTTCATATTACTTGTCTCCATACATTCTACCTTCCAACCAAACTTGACCTACCATCTGTTTCCTAATGTCAGTATTCCATCTAGTAATTGTTCCTTTACATATGCTATTCCATAGTCCTAGAATGCACTCTGTCCTCACCTCTGTCTCTTAGGATCCTTGGCTACCTTCAAGGCTCAGCTTGAAGTTACACAAGTAACCATAATACAAAACGGAATATGATAGCTATGTGAGAAATACAAAGGAATAGTGAAACTAGGGCAAGAGAAGGAAGGTGATATTTTACTGGGTGCACTGAGGCCTCAGGGATGACTTCATTGAAGAGGTTGCATTTGAGTGGAGTCTTGAAGGAGGGACAGGATTTCAACACTTTTCAATCATCTTCCTAATATTAACAATCTTTTGCTCCCCAAATTACATTGTATTTATTTCTCCATACATGCGTTATATCACCCAGTAGAATGCCTACTCCTATGCAAAGGGATTGTGGTGTTTTCATCTTTGTGTTCCCATCATGTAGCAAGGTGTGTTGCCCCAAGTTTACCGGAGTAGATGGAATTGAGTTGAATTGTACATGTCCCATGCTTTTTTCTCTTCATGCCCCTCTTATTCATACTACTCTATGTGCCTGAAATGTTCCCTCAATCTTCACCATTTGAAATTCTTATCAGTTAAGACCCAACTCAGATGCTTTTTCTGACAAGCTTTCACTGATTCCCACCTCCTTCCCTTCCCAAGACCCCAATCAATAGTTAACTTTTCCCCCTTAGACCCTGCATAACACTTTGCATATTTCTTATGTGCTTATCATTTTATCTTATCTTGTGATCATTTGTGATGTCATCTTTTCTAATAATAACTCATCTTTTTTTTCTACTTTAAGATTTTCAAAGTATGTCCCTTACTATGTACCTGCTGGATAGTGTGTTGAGGAATTTTTGCCTACATTTTATAGATGAGGAAATTGAGATTCAGAGAACTTAGAAGACTTTTCTGTAGTTACACTGCTAATAAATGTAGTAGCTGGGATCGGAACCCAGATCTTCTGATTCAAATGCCAGATTGTAAATTCCATATCATATTCATGTTTAGTCTTTCCTAGTTCACATCTTAGATGCTGACTGAGTGTTTGTTGGGTTGAATTGAATACTACTAAATATGCACCTGGCTATTTTCAGACCATAGATGTAGGACCGTGACTTGAGAGTGATTGCATGTATTGCTGATAATTCCCTGTCCATGTGCCCTGGATAATTTGATCAGGTTTGATGTTTTAAGTGGGAGCCACTTGGCCGTGTTTATTTCTCACTAGTTTCCTTTCATGTGTACTCAGTCCCAAAGTGTAGGGCAATATAGCTGACCAGAAACAGGATGTGATGTGGCATAGTGGGCAGCATCCGGGTATAGAAATACTATAGTAACTACTACTGCTAGCAAAATTACTTCTAATAATCACTTCCATTTCTCTAGCATTTCAGGTTTTCTCAACGCTTCCCACCATGGGAGGGAGGGAGGAGAAATAGTGCTTTCCCCTTTTTATAGATAAGAAAACTGAGGCTCAGAGAAGTGATTTTTCCAGGATTTCAATGTTAATAAATATGAGAACTGGGATGGAATCCTGGTCTCCCTCCTGTCTCTAAGACAAGCGCCTTTTCCCTGTGCTGACATGGCAGCACGTCACATCTGTGTGGGCTCTTTGTAAAATCTCTTCACAGCTGGGCAATGGGAAGCAAAAAAGGGTTTTGAGAGGGTTGCTTTGGTTTGGGTTTTTTGTGGTATGATCAACTTCTCTTTCCTTTGATATACAACATGTGCTTGAGAAATACTTGCCCTCGGCAAAGACACTTTAGAATAGCACCATCTCCACATAGCTCCCAGCGATGGTGGCGGTGCCACCAGTGATCATGATATCTGTTTCTACAACATTTTAAGGTTTACAAAACATTTTCCTCCCAATAACCCATGACAGAGGTAGTAATAGACTTTTGCTTTCCCCAGGTCGCTGTTGTGGTTACCTAAATTCCCATATACATCACCCCATAACACTAGACCGTAGCCACGTGAGCTAAGAGAATGCAGCGCTGGGTGGTTTGAAGGCTGAAGCCTTGATGATTAGCTTGGTGAACTGGTAGGTGTTCAGAGAGGCTTCTGTCCTGTTAGTATTTGGGAAAGAAAAAGGCTTTAGAACACTTGTAGTGAAGAAGGATTTATTTGTCTTTCTGATTTATTTTTAAAGATGCCCCAATATCTTTAGCCTCTGGATGCAGGTATGTAATAAAAAGTCTTGCTGAATATAAATAGCAGATTAGGGCAGTAGGATTAGCAGGCTAATTTATCATATATCTGTTTGTATAGACTTTGTGTAAATTTCATGCAGATAGGGTGATTGAGAGCACAGGAATGGCTTGGCCCTTAGGAAAGTCATGCTGTTTCATCCCTCAATCTTATTTACCTTGTAAAAGTTATACAGGTAAATTTCCATTACAGTCAGTCCCTAAGACACAAACGTGCAACTCACATATAAATTAGGAGTAGGGGAATCTGAGGTTCAGAACCTTCTCTCTGTGTTTCTTGGAAGCAAATCTTTATTTCACAGAATCTCTGAGTTGGAAGGACTTTAGGAGCTCATCATGTTCAGTTCCTACCTGAAGAGGAATCCCCCCCCTACAACATCCCTAACAAGTGGTGTTCCAGCTAGTCAGCTAGGTGATATAGTAGTTAAGAGCACTGGACCTGGAGACAGGAAAAGCTGAGTCCAAATCCAGCATCAGACACTTACTAGCTATCTGACTCTGGGGAGGTCACTTAACCTCTATCTTCCTCAATTTCCTCATCTGAAAATCAGGATAATTATAGCACCCACCTCCCAGGGTTGTTGTGAGAAAAAAATTAGCTGGATAAAGTGCATTTGCAAACCTCAAAGTGCTCCATACATACTAGCTTTTCTTCCATTTAAAGACCTCCAGTGAGGTAGAACTCATTGTTTCCTGTGGGACCCATTCTGTTTCTACATAGCCCCGAGCTTAGGAAATTTTCCTTATATCAAATCAAAATCTTCCTCATGGCAACTCCTCCTACCCCCATCCTCACTCCCCGGTCCCTTGCCTCCATTACTTCTAGTTCTGCCTTAGAAGTCTAAATAGAACACAATAGCCTTTCAAGCACTCAAAGAAAGTGACCACGATCTCCCTAAGTCTACCTTAATTCAAATTAAACATCCCCCATCTCCTAATCCCCCCTTTTTCTTCTCATGCCCCCATTAAGCACTATGGAGTAGTAAAAAGAGAACATTGGATTTAATACCAGAAGACCTGGGTTCAAATCCCGAAGTGCTACTAAATACTTTTGTGATCATCAAGTAAGTCACCTGATATCCTTAACTAGACCTAAATTCTTTCATCTGTAAAGAGGTTGCTTCATGTATGTCAAAATATGCATGGCAATACTTTTTATGGAACAGTGATGGGGGTGGGGGTGGGGGGAGAGCTAGGTGGCAAAGTGAATAGAGTACTGGACCTGTAGTCAGGAGGACCTGAGTTCAAATCTGGCCTCAGACACTTGACAGTTACTAACTGTATGACCCTGGGCAAGTCACTTAACCCCAATTTCCCCACCAAAACAACCCCCCAAAACCAAAACAGTGGCCTGGAAACAAATTGGGGACCTATCTCTTAGAGAATGGCCAAACTCATGAATGTAATTGAACGTTGTTCATCAAGAAACAGTATCAGGATACAGAGAAATATGGGAAGTCTTGTATGCCAGACCAAGTGAACAATAAACACAGTGACCGTGATAATATAAATAAAAAGCACAGTAAGAAGGAAGCCATACACTGAATAATTGTGATAATCAATCTTCTTCCCAGAGAGTAGATAACAGCGAAAAAAGAGGAGGAGGAGAAGGAGGAGGAGGAGAAGGAGGAGGAGAAGAGAGGGTGGAGTGGGGAGGTGCAGTATGAGACATGGGGAAGTTGCAAAAGAATGTTGTATATGCTGTCAGACATAGTATTTCAGGTTATAAGGCTAGTAGTACAAAGAGTATTATCCCCATTTTTATGACTTGCTCAAGAGGTCATTTCACTAGAGCAGTGGGGATTCAAATCCCATTCCTCAGACTTTAAGCCCAGTGCCCTTTCCACTTCCTTCTCCTACCCATACCCCCAAGCCCTAACCCCCAGCTGTTTCTCAATGGGTTGCACTTTCTTCTGAGTGCTGTAGCAATGTAAATTTGGCTAACAGCTTTTCTACTTTTATTTTTTAAACTTCAAAGTTTATTTTGTTTTATATAAAGTGCTCTTTCCTCTGTGGAGTTTTAAGTGTTTAGCACATGTGCTACATTCTGACCCATCAGTGATTTCAGTTGGGCTCAGTTATGGGCACCACATTTTTGGAAGGACCTCAACAAAACTGAACAACTCTGGGAGAAAGAAACCAGGATGGGGGCGGGGTGACTCTAATGATGAACACTATCTGAAGGTAGTATTGACTTCTTTGCTAGGGAGTGAGATTGCCATCCCTGGAGGGGTTGAAGTGAGGGCCGGATGACCATTTGCCAGGAATATTGTCTGGGGCATTCTCACTCAGTTTGGAGCTAGACTAGACGTGCTCTGAGATCCCTTTCAGTTTGAGGATTTTTATGGTTCTAAGTTATGTCTTAGACACTTAAGAGCTATGCCTTTGACAAGACAAAATTGTTGGTCACTTGTTTGTCTTCTTTGAGAGGTTGAGACTGCTTCCTACCCTAAAACAGAGACTATATCCATCTGTAAGCAGTATTAACTTGATTGATCCTGTGTTATTTTTCCCTCTTAAATCACTAGACTGAGAGTCAGAAGACCTGTGTTTGGATAGTGGGCAATTAAGTAACTGAGACAAATTACTTTATCTCCCAGGGCCTCAGTTTCCTCCTCTGAAAAATGAGAGTGTTGAAGTTAATGATTTTTAAGGTTTCTTCCAGTTAATAGGGAGTAACTGGAGCCCAGCACTCAAACAAATAGACACACACACACACACACACACACACACACAAACAAACCCAGATGAATGCAAAAAATCTTAAGTAATTAATGGATTTCAGTACTGTTCACAGCATTTCTATTGCTTTTACCAAGCCTTCATTCTACTGTGAATGCAATGGTGATAGTAGTCTATCCAGAGGGAAATTGGTCTCTAGGTTACAGTTAAGTGGACAGAGCAATAGCCCATTTAAGCATAAGATTTTACTTTCTGAGTGGATTCTATATCTCAGTGTTAGATCCTACTTGGAATAAGTAAAATAAATTAGGGGGTGGAGAAGGACATTTTTATAGTTCAAGTGCCTAGTGTTGCAGTGAAAAGCTCAAGACTTCATTGTCTTTGACAAATCTCCTCAAATACCACACCCTGATATGACAATCACAAGAATACAACTCTCTCCAGTTTTTGCTTCTCCACAGAATCTTCAGGACCAAAAAGAAGAAGAAGAAGAAGAAACAGCAAAATAAAAACGCTCTGACAGTAATGTCATGAGGATTTCTATTTTAAAAATACTAATCATAATATTTGCTACCATCAACTACTAGATATTCCACCTATTCAAGATTAAACAAACACCTCGAAAATAGAATCAAGATTTCAACAAGTCCAAAAAAAAATGACACCTAATTCTTGCCCTCTGTACTTTTTGGTATCATTTCTTTTCAAAGGACTTCAGAAAACATTTGGAAAAGTTCCACTTGGCCCAAGGATCATATCTGGTTTGTTTTTTTAGCCCTCATTCCCCTACATACACACTTACACAGAAGGCACCTACTACAATTGGAAATAGTCACTCAACAAATATTTAGAGGAATGAATGAACAAATTTTCCTTTAGTTGCAAAAATGCACCTTCTTATTTGATACTATCTAAAAGGTGAAAATCTAATTTATTAATACTATTCTTTATATTTTTAAAGCAGCTTTAGATTTGAAAGATGAGTATTGATTGAATTGCCATGAAAGATTGCTTCTTCATTCCTACCTAAAGTTTGGAAGCTAGGTATTCTAGAAATCCTTTTTCAGATTTCAAAGTAAATTCAGTTTAATTTTTAGTTGTGAAAAACTATCTTTCTTTATGGCTTACTTTATCCCTGACTAATTCCTATTACTACCAAACTACTACTAAAATTCTCTTCTGATTTCACATAATAAATGGAATTGACTCTAGATTTTCAAAGGCTGTACCAATGGCGTGTAAGTTATAACTGGCCCTTCCAAGTTGGGAACCCCTTATGTATAGCCCAGTGACAAATGCTTATTTGTCTTTGAGATCCTGCGAGTACAATTGCCAGAAAGGTGGCTTCCAGGGGATGATTATTTTTGGTCATAGCAACTCATAAAGACCATCTGCTAAAATTCAGAGAGGTTAAAATTGGTATTAGTGCAGGGGATCGCCCACAGGGGTGAAATTATTGCTCCTTGATATATTGAAGTAACTAATATTTCTACTCTATTGTCGAGTAGCCCTCTTTTGTAAAATTAAGTAATTACATGATACATGCTTTGGTTTTTGCTTCCCGGTATTCTTCACCCCTAACCTCTCTGCCACTCGCCTGCCATGTGACCATGGGTCAGTCAAGGAAACTCTCTTGGGCCTCAGTTTCCTCAGCTGCAAAATTTTACCAAGATGAGGTACAAATAAGACAATGCATGTAAAAATGTTATTTAATTGTAAGCTAAAATACCAGTGGTAGTCATATTATTGTTAATAGTTCTCTCTCACACACGCATAATCTCAGAGCTGGAAGGAAGCTCTGATCTTGTCTAGTCTGACCCTTTCTTAGACAGGAATCTTCTCTATTATCTTTCTGACCAGTCATTCAGTCTATATCTGAAGAGCTTCAGGAACAGCAGAGAAAAGCAACATAGTATAGTGTATAGAGCACTCACCTTGGAGTAAGGAATACCTCAGGCACTTACTAGCAGTGTAACCTTGAGCAAGTCACGTAATCTCAATGGGTTTCCTCGTTTGTAAAATAAGGATGTTAGACTAAAAAAACCTCTGAGATCTCTTCTTCTTCTAAATTTGTGATCCTATTATTGAAAATTTATTACTCCCTCAAGCAGCCTACTTCAGTTTTTGACAGCTCTTACGGTTAGGAAGTCCCCCCTCCCCCCATGCTCTGGGCCTAAATCTGCTTCCTCGTAGGTTTACATATAGATAAGTATTCTGCACATTCCTGTTTACTATTAAAAACAAGGTGTATATTATATTTTCTTTCTTTGTGTGTTCCCACATTACCTTCCTGTTCCAGAGAGCATGCCTTCATTATCTCTTAAACCTTCCCTTGCATTCAACCTTCCTGTCTACCTTTCTTTGATAGCCTGCACTCTGAAAAGTCCTATAGAAGAGAGCTAGCTTGGTGTGAGAGAAATAGTGCTGAACATAATCAAAAGACCGGGGTTCTAATCCTGTTTCTGGCACTTACTAGCGCTATATTCCAAAGCAAGTCATTGATCATTCTGAGCTTCAGTTGTTTATTTGTTTGTACGTACCCACAAAATGAAAATTGTATTACCCATATCTTAGGGCTATGTGAGCAAAGTGCTTTGTAAACCTTAATGTGTACTATAAATGTGAGTTGTTATTATTATAACCTCTCTCATCCTTCATAGCATAAACTATCTACATACCTCATGAGGTATTTTCCAACTTTTGCCTGACTAAGGGAACCTTCATATGCCTTTCCTACATCATCATATTTTTCTGTACATAATTATCAATTCTCCTACTCTCTCATGTATTCCCTTATTTTCCCAATAGGTGTATGTTGAGGTGATTCAAATTTAATTTCTCATGTCTATATGAAGGCCGTAATAGATAAGTCTGTAATCCTGAAGGATGAAGACAGAGAGGCCAGTCTAAGAAAGGTTCAGGCTAAGTTGTGTTCTTCTCAAGGTTGTAAAAGATGCAAAACCAAAGTTAGATTATGTGATAAAATGATGAATGATTAGTGAATGAAGAATCTAATTGTACTTATTTATATTTCTTTAAATCTTGCTCCAAATGGTTTGTTCATGTACCTGTGATTTCATCAGTCAGCGTCTGTCAGCATCAGTCCAGATTACACTACCTTAGTTGATGACTCAATGATCTGCTGTAGCTTGGTAGTCAGACATTTGATCAATGAGCCTCTCTATGCTTGGGCTTCCCCTTGGTTGACAGATATAGTTTACTGCCAAGCCTGCATGGATTAAGACCTTTTAGCTTAGTAGGACTTACCAGACCTTGCATCTCATTGGCATAGCCTTTCAAAACCCAGAATCCTTTTTGCTCCACAATGAAGCATCAGAAGAAGACTTTAATAATGGTCTTTTCCCTACATGAGAAAAAAGAAAACAGGGAAAATAATATGTTGGTCATCTCACCATTGTCTTATTAGTGTCCTGCAGTGGCATTAGGTTTTCAATTCTGAGTAGATTTTTAGCCATTTGCTCAGACTTCTGGTAATTTAGCTCTTCAGGATTGTTGTGTGTTGCATCTGAATCCCACTAGCTCGAAATGGTTTGCATAGATTCCCAAGTTTGTAATTAAAACAATTGAGAAACAATTTTCACTAGCAAAAGAATAGCTGAACAGGAAGTTGCTTTTAAGCAGATGTTATCGCTGTGAGCCATGCAGAAATATTATTTTATTATCAGCACTGCACTATTATCTCCAGACAAGAAAGAGACTGAGAGAACATCTTTTCCACTAACCCAGCATTTTCCAGCCCCTAATATCATTTAACATTTGAAGGTGACAGCAATATCTTTAATGTTTTTTCTATTGGATTAATAATGTTTAATGTTCAAAGCAATAAAGTGAAATGTTTTTGTAAGGATATTTTATAGCAGTGGTGGAAAATTCCAAGTGTAAAAGACCATGCAAAAATAATAATAATCGAAATCAAAAGCTATAAAATCAGATGGTGAGGATTTGAATGTGGAAGCGGCTGCCATTGCTGTGGGCCGTTAGGTGTGTAAGGGCTTTGATCTCCTGCATAGCCCACACTCCTGGTGTGAAGGATTAGAGCTCATTGCAGTGTGCAAACTGAACCTTCAAACACCGGAGCAGCCATTCATCTATCCCCAGGAGCTAAATATGACAATGTTAGCATTATTCATTTCCCTGACATTGCCATTAATAAAGCAGTGATCCAAAAGGAGCTTTGCTGAGTCTGTTCTTTATGCTCCCATCACTCACGACTAGATAATTTCACACAGGATCGTTTTAAAATTAAATGACGATAAAAACGCTCTGCTGTTCTGTGTTCACTAGTTCATAGAAGTCTATCAAGTCATTAATGTGTCATGACAAACTGCTAGATGGATACAAGAGTAATTAATTATTTGAATAAATAACAGGTTGAACTTGGCGCTTTGAACCACAGTGGCATTACGTGCACGTCAAACTGAGGGCATCTGGAAACCTTTTGGGGGCCACTTATAAGAAGGGTTAACATCCAGGCCAGAGGGTTGGAAGTGACAGAAAGCCATTTTGCAAACATTTGGTGACATTTTATCATGCCAGAGCGGGAGTGTCACATTTGGGTGCAGCCGGTGAGTTTTATGTTAAAGTTCCTCAGGAATGGCCGTCTCCAGAAGCCATCTGATGATCGCTGATGATTTCAGGGAACAATTACACAGATTTTCATAATCACCATTAATCTCCACATATTTTTGAGATAATTACAGCAATTATGATTTAGATTCCTCTTTTCTGCACACATTGTAGAAGAGAAAAAGTGCTTATTATACTGGGTAGTTCTGAGAACTAACATTTGAAATTCTTTGTCATTGCAAAACTTAAAGGCTTTATGTGTGTGTGTGTGTGTGTGTGTGTGTGTGTATTTTTAAGCCAATGCTGCCTCTGAAAGTTCATCAGCTTTAGAAAGTAAAATGGTAATAGTAGGTCCTATTATTAAATCGTACAGTTTGGCTAGAAATGTGGTGAGGCTAAATGGATGAATTGCTCATTTTGGGAGTCTAGTTGGGCTCATAAGGAGGGAGCACTCTGTGTGGCGGATGCACTTAGAGATAGGTGGCAGCTGCATACCTATTTTCCATGAAACACTTACAAAGTGAACTAACAGCCCGTATTTATAGAATACATTTTTGTGACATGCCCTTTAAAGGTTAATATTATATCTGAAATCTTAGTAATTTATACCCTTTTGCACTTAATAGACATGGCAACTAGATAAAAGTGAATACTCTACCTGGTATTTCCAAATCATACAATTTGGAGTTGGAAGGGATGTGAGAGAAGATGTCAGCTCAGTCATAAGCTCTGTCTGTGCTACTGCTTTTCCCACTCTCTAATCACCATGATTTCTGGAAAGTCTGTCCACTGGGGCTGAGTTTGGAAGGGTGATGTTGTACATCGTGAATTTCTGCCTGTCTATCATGGAAACTGTTGTGTCTAACATTAATGCAAGAGGCAACAGATTCTTGAAGACTTGGCTCCTTCCTACCTTGCATTTGACAGTCCCTTTAGTATAAAATTATGCTATGGGGAAATGCCAGAAGCTAATCCTGTCTCAAAAGTGTGAGTCTTATTTGCCTCATGTAAGGCTATTATTCCTGGTTGAACCTCTTAGAACCCCCCACCTTATGGGGGTCACCGTGATCCCAGGTCTCGTCCTCAACTTCATTGGTTCAGAAGACATTTTTCAGTCCACCTGAGACCATTAAACCCTAGTGATTCACATCAGCCAAGCTCCTGGCTTCTAAGCCCGAAAAGCCAATTTACTAATTTGCATTGGATCATGGGATTTAGAGCTGAAAAGGGACCTGACAGAATAGCTAGTTGCACCCCCTTTTTTATAGATTAGGAGTTTAGGATTCAGAGAGATGAAATGAACACTCCTGGGTCACAGTGGTAAGTAATTAGCAGAGGTGGGATGAAAACTTGGACCCTCCGACTTCAAATTCAAGCACCATAATACCTGCTTGAATTTAGTTCCTGGAAAAAATGTTTCTGCAGACAAACTTGTGTAATTTATCTTGTTAGAAAATGGAAACTAGGAAATCTAGTGTATTTGGTTTTCTGCCTCAGCTGCCAGAAACCTCAAAGCCAAATGAAGCGCCCTCTGGAAGTCGTCTGCTCATCCCTACTGCCTGTTAGGCTCTCCTTAGTGAGTCTCGATTAGAAGAGGGAACAGAAGCCACTTAGCACAGTCCTTACCTAACTGAGAATCTCTTTTCCAATATCCTCCTCTAGTCATCGGGCCTCTGCGCACAGCTCTCCAGTGAGGGAAAACCTACTGCCTCCTTCTCTTGTAGCTCCTGAGGCAGCATCTTCCTTTTTTGGATAGCTTGAGTTGTTAGGAAGGGGGTTTGGTTGTTGTTTGTGTGATTTGGGTTTTTTTTCCTTTATGTCATGCCTGAATGTAGCCCCTCCTTAAACTATAACCATTGCTTCTCTTTATGCCCTCTGTGGCCAGTTAGGCTGTCAGCAAGCACTTATTAAGCACCACTTCTTGTGTGCCAGAACTGGGCTAAGGGTTGGGGAGTACAAAGAAAGACAAAAGACAGTCTCTGCTGCCTAGCCAACAGTCTAATGGGGAAGACAACTTATAAACAACTATATACAAACAAGATATATTCAAGATAAACTGGAGATAATCAAGAGAGGGAAGGCCCTGGCATTAGGAGGGATCAGGAAAAGCACCTTGTAGAAAGTGGGATATTAGCTGTGACTTGAAGAAAGGCCAGAAGGGAGAGAGATGAGGAGGGAGAGAGTGCTGGGCATATCAGAGAAGTCTGATTCCTTTTCCAACTGACAGCCCTTCACATACTGGAAGATTGCTGCCTTGCCCCTATGTCTTCAGTTCTTTGGGCCCTGGCTCATTCAGCCTCAACTTGTTTGCCATGTATGACACCCAAAGTGAACGCAACACTTCAGAGCATGGTAGGACTGTCATCATGCTCCCTCTAGACCAAAGAGTCTTAACCTAGGCTCCAGGAACTCACTTTTTAAACTGTTTTGTTAACTGCTTGCATATGACTGGTTTCTTTTTGCTCTTGGGGAATTTTATTCTATGCACTTAAAAACAAGATTCTGAGAAGAGGTCAAGAGATATCACAAGGCCCCCAAAGAAACAAAAAAAGTTAACCCCAGTGGAGACATCAGAAATGCATTGTGGCATAATCAGTTAACAAGAAGTTGGTTTTTGGGTTTTGGGTTTTTTGCAGTGCAATTGGGCTTAAGTGACTTGCCCAGGGTCACACAGCTAGTAAGTGTTAAGTGTCTGAGGCCAGATTTGAACTCAGGTACTCCTGAATCCAGGGCCGGTGCTCTATCCACTACACCACCTAGCTGCCCTAACAAGAAGTTTTTAAAAGCATCTGCTAGCTATGTGCTGAGCACAGGGTATAGACAAAAAGGAAAACCTCCTTCCTAGAGATGCCTGCCTTCTATGAGGGGAGACATGTGGTTATGGAAGTACATACAGACATACATACACACATACACTTCCACATATCTTTATGGAAGTGTATATATATGTGTGTGTGTATGTATGTGTGTATATATATATATATATATATATATGTGTGTGTGTGTGTGTGTGTGTGTGTGTGTATATATATACACACACACAAGGTTACACTGCTAGTAAATGCCTAAGGTATTCCTTACTCCAAGGTGAGTGCTCTATACACTATGCTATGTTGCTTTTCTCTGCTGTTCCTGAAGCTCTTCAGATATAGACTGAATGACTGGTCAGAAAGATAATAGAGAAGATTCCTGTCCAAGTAAGGGTCAGACTAGATAAGATCAGAGCTTCCTTCCAGCTCTAAGATTATGCGTGTGTAAGAGAGAACTATTAATAATAATATGACTACCACTGGTGTTTTAGCTTATAATTAAATAACATTTTTACATGCATTGTCTTATTTGTACCTCATGTGCCTCATATATATATATATATATATATATACACATACATACATGCATACATACACTTCCATATAAATGTAGTTATGGTTATGTATATGTGTATGTGTGTATAAATAAATAAACCATATACTCCCAGATAGATGTCTATATCGCTATGCTTTTATATTTACACACACACACACACACACACACACACACACTAGGGAATTTTGTTGGGGAGGCATGAGCTGCAGAGGGGAGGAAAGATGGAGATGGGAAGTCAAGAAAGGCTTCACATCGGAGGTGGTATTTGAGCTGGGCATTGTGGATAGAGAGCTGGCCTCTGAGTCAGGGAGATCTGGGTTTACATTCCCCTTTGACCACATGGCTCCTGGGCGTTCACTTGTTACTTAGAAGTACCCCATTGGCCTCTCTGAAACTCGGAGTTGGCAGAGCAGTTGCTGATCTGCATGAGAAGAGGGAGTTTATTCACTGAGTGCTCCCCATATCAATGAAACCACAGTTTCCTGATTCATTTTATTTATTTATTTTATTTTAATTTTGGGTTTTTTTGGTGAGGCAATTGGGGTTAAGTGACTTTCCCAGGGTCACACAGCTAGTAAGTATCAAGGGTCTGAGGCCAGATTTGAACTCAGGTTCTCCTGAATCCAGGGCCAGTGCTTTATCCACTGCGCCACCTAGCTGCCCCCTGATAATTTGGTTTATTGAACCCTAGTTATGGATTTTACATTTATCCCTTTTAAATTTCATGAGAATCAACACAATGTTGAATCTTTTTGAATTCTGACCCTATTATCCATCATGTTAAGCTGTCCCTCTGTGCTTTGTATCATCTCTAAATTTGATAAACATTCTGTTATGTCATGTAAGCCACTGATGAAAACATAGAACAACATAGAATCAAAGGATTCCTCCCAGCCCCCAAAAGAATAGAACAGCACAGTACAAGTGCTATGCTAGAAATTTCTTTCCAAGCTGAGGTAAATTCACTAGTAGCCATTCTTGGGTTTCAATCATTCAACCAGTTTTGAATCCACCTAATGGTATTATCATTTTGTCCACAAGGATAGCCTGCATCAGGCAAGGGGTTGGCCAGGTTGACTTGGCTTAAGTTAATATCCACAAAATGGAAGACAGTAAATGCATCAGCCCCTCACTTCTCCATTCCTCATCTCAGCCAGACATTTACCCAGAGAAATTTCTCTCCTCTGAATAGTTTCATATGCAACTATGTCCATTATAGCTCTTTGTCTCTGCTATCACTGCCACTACCCTTATTACCTGTAGACTGTTGCAAAAATCTCCTGACTGGTCTCTCTGCCTTTCTGCTGATCCTCTATCATGTGCTACCTGAACAGTCCTTAAGTACAGCTTTGATCATATCACTCCACTGCTCAAACAGCTTGCTCCCTGAACTTCCTAATTCACAGTGTTGTGAGGAAGGTGCTTTGTAAATGTCTAAATGCTATGGAAATAGGAGCTAGTACCATTATCATAGACTCTCCTGTAGACCAAGATCTTTTTCTTTATTATAGTTCTTGTTAGAGTTTGGATGGAGGGTTTTCCCCACAAGTTAGTGCCACCTTGCTTTAATGGAAAAATCTAGTCAAACAAAGGGCATCCCCTGCCCCTTAAAAGTGAAATTCCAACCTTTCCATTCTCTCTCAATGGTGCAATCCTAATTTCAGTCACCTAAGGCTCCTAATTTTAGTTATCTTTGACTCATCCCCCCTCCTTGATCTTCCCATTTGAGATAATGTAGGTAGTTTGGAAAGTAGGTAGAACACTGCACTTGAAATCAGAAAGACCTAAATTAAAAATCCTGCCTCATGCCCTGAGCAGTTGGCCCCGGATGTCACTTAACCATTCTGTGCCTCAGTTTCTTCACTTGGAAAATGAGGGGATTGGTTGTAAAATGATGACCTCCAAGGCTTCAGCTTTGAATCTGTGATCCAATTAATTTTCCATCCTAAACGAGTCTCTTTCTATTTCTACTCATTTTTATTTCCACTAACCGGGTCTGGCTCTTACTACCTCACACCTGAATTTTTTAATACTAGTCTTTTTTCTGTCCAATTCATCCTGTCAGCTTCTGCCATGTGGAATTTCATTATAGATGACCTTTGCTATGGGCTGCATTTACTTACCCATCAGTTTAGGAAGGGCAACAAGGCAGAGCACTTTCAGAGGAAAGCAACGAGAATTAAAAAAATGAAAAGCATTTATTAAATGTTCACCCTTTACCAAGCACTGGATTAAGCAGCACTAAGGAAAGAGAGAGATTTTGTTTAGTGCTTACGATGTGCCAGGCACTTCTAAGCACTTGAGATACAAATATAAGCAAGTAAGATAGTCCCTCCCCCTCAAGGAGTTTACAAGACAATATATATAAGGGGTGCTAGAAAGGTGGTGGAGAGGAAGAATAGGAGGGAGCAAGTAGATAAAATCTGGAGATTTGAAACAAGAGGGAAATGAAGGATATAACTGGGGTGCTTCCTAAAATGATGGTCAGACAAGCAAGTGAAATAGTCCCTGCCCTCAAGGGGCTTACATTCTAATATGAGGAGACAACACATAAAGGGAAGTGGTGGCCAGGAAACCCAGGGAAATATCTTTTCCAATGAGCTTTCCTCTTTCAGTACCAAACTCCCAAACTTCATTGGCTTAAATAACATCGATGTTATGGCTCACATAATTTATTATGGGGTAACAAACAGTACAAATACATTTTAAAAGTTCAACAATAGATCATCTATAAGAAAGATCGCAGCCAGAGTCACTTCCAACTATCGATTGTAACTGCCGACTCCTCCATAAATATTGGAACCACGACCCCACCATTCAGCTCTTTTAGGACGGCAGTTGAAGTATCTTAAGAAGAGTTAAACTCACTTCTTTCAGAATGTCTCTTTAGTTTTTCTCAGATGACAGTTAATTTTCTCAGTCTTTCAGAGGGGAAAAAGTTCTCTTAAACCTAGGTGATCCCAGATCACTCCCATAAATACAAGCTCTGGCAAATCTGAATGCAATGAACACACTTTGAGGATGGGCCCAATGATAAACTCTGTGTCTGTGGTTAGAAGATCAGCCTACCTAAGTACAGAAAGTGTCATCTTCAGAAAGCTAAACATTAGTGATGCAACTTTTTTTCATGGTGACCCATAAGATAAACTTTTCAGAAAAAAAAATTACTTTAGAAATCTGTTTTATCATACCCTATGGGATCCATATAAACTAGAGATCCTTTTCCCAACTCACATCAGCAAGTTAAGACTCCAGAAAGGAGCCACATCTCTCCTTTGGAGCTTGAGAGACAACCTCGAGTAGAGGGTCATTTTTCTATTTATAATACTACTCCAATATCCCATTCAGAGTGTGTTCCAAAAATGCTAGTTACCGAGAGTCAGTTATAATTTCATCAGTATCATTAATACTAGTAAATTAGCACCCTAATATCAATTTAACCAGTTGATTGCTCCTCAGTATCAATTAGCCAATTAGCATCTATTCATTTTCAGAGAGAAATATTTACTTAAAAAAAAAAGGTAGACCCAAAGTAAAACCCAAAGTACAAAAACATCACCCCAACCTGGCACGCATTCTCCCCTTTCTCCCTATCTCAGTTCCTAGGGACGGTGGACTCAGACATAAAGTAGTAGCTATAAACGTTCTTCCCACCACATTGTTTACTTCTGAGAGGAGCATATCTGGTGGATGCCTGCTTGTAGACCATAGAATCTTGGCTGCCAGGTCAACCTACTATTGACCTGAGTCAAACAGGGTAGCTCCTACTCAGGTTCAGCCATTGGACTTCTGGCAGTTCTTCTGATCTTTCAGAACTCACTGGGTCATAGCCTGGCCTGTTCTGTTTCTGATACATTCATTTAAGAGCAAGAAAAATAGTACGGAAAAAACCCCAGCAGGACAGCATAAATTCAAGGCTAGAAGTTGACCCAAGTAGGGAAAGCAAGGCTCTGGCACTTCCTCTTTCCTTCCCCACCTGGAGCCTTACAGAAGTTGTTGCCTTGCTCACCACTGAAGAAGAGGGAGAGACTTAATTCCTCCATTAGAGGCTTTGTCGTGTACACTCACTTTTGGCTTAGCAGCCAAATAAAAATCTGTTCCTTACTATACCCTGAGAAGGGAAGTAGCCAAAGAATACCTGTAGATTTTCTCAGTCACACATAGGACTCTTCCACTATGCATCACCACACCTTGTTGAAGCATCCACTGGGGCTGACTCTCTATTATCCCTCAGTCTTGTGACGTGACGGCCCCACTTTTTTCCAGTCATCATTTTTTGTAACATGGGACAATTCAGTTGAATAGACATTCCTGAACAAAAGTTGCCATTTACTTATTTTTACCTCCTCTGCATTAATGCACTGCCATCTGGGCCATCTGCAGTCATGACTTTTCTAAACAATGATGGGCTTTTCCTGTAGGGTTCAGCTTGGGATGCTTGAAAACATGGGAGTTTCCCAAAGGGACTAGCTACATTCTTCCTTCTCCCTCTCTGTTCCCAGCTAGTTGTCAGTGGGCAGCGCCTGGCCAAGGTACATATGTTGATAGACTAATTCAATGGGCTAGTCATCCAGCTAAGCGTGTCACCAGCTAAGCAATGTGTATTTTTCATCCACTTTTTTCCCACCTACTTTCTTTTTCCATGGTGGGCAGTTTAGATGGATCTCCTTCAAACAATTACAGGTTTTCCTGAGTGTTCCAGAGGCAAGATATAGTGATCTTTTCATAAATGAACAATAGTCAAGTATGCACAGTTAGCGAGGGGGCGTCCCTTCTTTAGGGCAACTGAGTGGTTCAGTGGATAGAACACCAGGCCTGGAGTCAGGAAAGCCTGAGCTCAAATGTGGCCTCTGTCACTTACTAACTTTGTGGCCCTGGCCGTCACCCCATTTGTCTCAGTTTCCTCATCTGTAAGTTGTGCTGGAGAAGGAAATGGCAGGACACTCTAGTGTCTTTGCCAAGAAAGCCCCAAAAGGGGTCATGGAAAGGCAGACACCAAAAGAAGACTGAACAACAACAATCCCTTCTTTTCTCTGTCTCGAAAGACCACATTTTGATTGTTATGTTCAATTCTAGATATCACTTTTTAAAATAGGATATGTTGGTAAATTGGACTGTGCTTACAGGAGATCAGGAAGGAGAGTGAGGGAAGTAAGAACTATGTGTTTAGAAGATCAAAACAAAGAACTAAAGTGACATTTAACCTGGAAGAAAGAAGACCCAATGGGGCCATGAGAGATATTCTCTTTTATTTAAGGGTCTGTCCTGTGCAATTCAACCCAACAAACATTTATTAAGCACCTTTTATGTGCAAGGTACTGCTCTAGGTGCTGAGATATAAAAATAGTCTCTATCCTTAATGGGCTGCTATTTTACCAAAATAATATGTATGCATATAAATAAATTCAAGGTAATTTGAGTAAAATTAGCACATTTATAACTAGACATATCAAAGAAGAATTTTCAGAGGAGAACTGCTTCTGAGCTGTCTCAGGAAGGGATTAGACTTACTTTCCTTGGCCCCGAAAATCAAAATTGGAAGTAATAAGGTGGAAGTGAGATAGAGGCAGGTTTTGGCCCGTAAAACGGGGGTGTCCAAAAGGAGGCTAGGTTATCTTGGTGGTCTAAATCACTGAAGGCTCTTCCAGCAGGCTCCAGGTGACTCCTTGTCAGAGAGGCCAGAGAGGGGATTCTGTTCAGGTATAGATTGAACTTGGTGCCCTTCTAAGAGTACTTCCAGTTCTGAAGTACTCAGTAAGTTAAGAATTGTACATAAGCAGTGTACATATATAATGCCTGTGACCATTGAAACAGTGGGTTCAGCTTGTAGTCACAGTACTATTCAAAAGGCATGAATACTAATCCATTCTTAGGTGAAAAATGAATTTCAGGAACCCCATACTCTTCTGTCCTGTCCCCTGGCACTTGATGCTAAGGGATTCCACCAAGGTGCTAAGGGTCAGTAAAAACATGTAGAGATTGAGCTGACTTTCAGCATGACCACCTGTTATTTTATTTTCAATTTTTTTGCCCGAAATTAGTATGACAGTAATAATATTCACATTAAAAACTTAGACATAGCACTGGCCCTGGATTCAGGAGGACCGGAGTTCAAATCCAGCCTCAGACACTTGACACTTAACTAGCTGTGTGACCCTGGACAAATCACTTAACCCTCACTATCCCACAAAAAAAAAACACAACCCCCCCTCAAAAAACAAAAAAAGCCCCAACTTAGACATAGTGCTTCCTATACTGTTGCTTGCTATGCTTACGACACAGACTTCAAATAATACGTTGTTCTGCAGCTGTCTAGTGCACTTAACATGTACTGTTTGTTATATATTGTAATTATCTGTGTTTGAGTCTTCTATATTCCCCAGCACTGAGTAGAGTGTTCTGCTCACAGTAGTTTCCTTTTCTTAATTCATGCTTGGTGAATGAGTGAGTGAGTGAGTGAGTGAGTGAGTGAGTGAGTGAGTGAGTGAGTGAGCCTTCGAGACTGGGATTCATGCTTTATGTTTGGGTTAGACTCAGGTGGCCTTGAGGTTCCTTCTGCCTCTCATGTTTAATGATCAAATGGCATTACGTCAACATTAAAACATATTGACATTAGAGACACTCAAGTAAACTTGCTCATTTGTATCATGATTAATTCCTGAATGTTTCAACAGGTGTATTGTACTTCCTATTCCAGAATGACAGAAATGACATTTAGCTCATTTGCTTAAAACTTAGTATCGATAAGACCACAGTTGAAGATTCCTGCTTCATTTGGGAGTTCAAATGGACAACTACTCTAGTCCCTTCCATCTCTATGGTTCCAGGATTCTATGATTTTTTCCCCATGGTGACAAATATAAACTCAAATTTTGCCCCCCCAAATCACATAGTGGTTAAGTTTTGAATTTGTAAATGAAATTCAGTGGGAAGAAGGAAAAAGAAAAAAAAAGAAAAGGTTGGTGAAGCAGACTGTTTACAGGTTGCATTGCTTAACGGTACACAGAATTAAAGGCTTCCTGCCACTCTACTTTCATTTATCTTTATTATGAAAATGAATACCTGCCAATAAATCACATTGTTCACTACCATCTATGAACATATTTTGGGAGTAATATTACTTTGCATTCACTTAATACCCTTTGATACTTACCTTAAACAGATAACAACTAAAATTCTAGTAATATAATTTGTGAGAGTTTGTTGGTTTGTTTGGTTTTTTTGCTTAATAATGTGTTAATGTCAGAATCCCACTACTGTCAACTTGCTGGGTCCCTCCACACAAGCACAGCAGAGAGGTTGGGGAACAGCTCAGAAGATGCTGTCAGGGGCACAACTATTGCTTGCTGAGCCTATGACAGAGAATCATTCACTGCCAAAACCTGTCATCTCTGTGCCCAGGATCTCAGGAAACTTGCAAGCATAACCCCAAACACAAGATATCTCAAGAGCCGAACAACGCAAAGAAATGGACACACGTGAGAATGAGACCCTGCATCTGCTTTGCTCCACCACAGAGCATCTCACCTGGTTCACCTTCTCTTCTTCTTTCTGAACCAACATCTCTAAAATTTATATAGTATAACAGACAATTATAGAACACTAGCCCAAAGGTTTGACTTCTTTTTGTTGCTGGGTTTGTTTTGTTTGTTTTTTGTTTGTTTTTTCTGTGGGGCAATGAGGGTTAAGTGACTTGCCCAGAGTCACACAGCTAGAAAGTGTCAAGTGTCTGAGACTGGTTCTGAACTCAGGTTTGTTTTTTAATCCGCTGCTTGTAGACAGTCTCAGATTAGAAGAAGAAAACTAGGTATGGTTCTCGTGATTATTGTCTATTGCCACTGCTTTAGACCAACCTTACCCCCCACCCCAGCTCATCAGCCCCTGGCCTCCTTACTGTGATAACTTAATGAATGTATTGATAATGTATTACTTCTTCTCTTCCTGCTCATGAGAAAATTAAATTGTCAGCCAGGAAACTATAGGCAACCCCCCATCCCTAATGTTATTAATTGATTCCAGGAAACTGTAATGTTCATAGCATAATAGGATTTTGAGCTAGGAAGGACAGGATCACAGAATTTCTGGCCTGGAAGGAACCTCCTGACTAAGAATCCTGTCTACAACACCACTGAGAAGTGGTCATCTTGCCTCCAGTGGACCACTTCTAGAGAAGGGGAACCCATAACCTCACAGAGAAACCCATTGCACTTTTGGACAACTCTAATTGTTAAGAAGTTTTTCCTAATCTAGAGCAGCCAAATTTTGCAACTCTATATTTTTCACCCATTGCACCTAATTCTGCCCAGTGGGTTCAAGCAGAACTCCTAGTATCTCCTTCAACCCTTTTATTTTAAAAATGAAGAAACCATTACCCTGAGGGAGACATAGCCTCACTCAAGATCATCCTGGTCATAAGTAGCATAGCTGAGGTGTAAACATCCATCTTCTTAAATATTAGAAGGAACAGTTGGTGACATCAGAGCCATGTGATAAATGGGTGATCAGGCAAAGAGTGTTTCAATAAGGGATAATTATAGTATGTAAACCAACCATATGACTATGAAAAGAGAGGAGTCAGCATGATATAGTGGTCAGAAAAGGAAGCTTGAAGTCAGAAGGGCCTGTGTTCAGGTCCTTGGCTGTGTGACTTCAGGCAAATCACTTAACCTCTTACTGTCTCCAAGTAGTTCCCTGAGACTCTATGTTTCCTCATTTGGAATTCCCTGTATCAATGAAATCACAGGTCTGCACCAAATATAAATCTAAATTGTGAACCATTATTAAAGACTAGTTGGGTTACTCTAGGTGTTATTGTAAATGAATAGATTCTGTGATTCAACACTGGAAGTGATGTCAGATATCATGGAAACCAGCCCCTCTCATTTATGGAGGAAGAAGCTCAGACCCAGAATGAGGAAGTTGCTTTCCCGAAGTCACACAGGTCGTAGCAGATCCATAACTTGAACACAGATCCTGAGGTACCATACCCAGTGCTTTTATGTCCCACTATCAAAAGTCACGAGGTATGGATTTAGAGGGAAGAAAGGGGGGATGACTGCAGGCCTTCCCTGGCAGTGGAAGTTACAGTTCAGATAGGATCCCAGCATTGGTCTCCTTTCCTATCATGCTGGGAAGAAGTAGATTCATGGCAGAGCAGTCTGGGGGCAGCAGGATGCCAGTTTTATGTCTAAACAAATGCAGCAGGTAGATTGGACCGGTTTTCTGCGGAACATCTACTGTAGAGCAAGCACAGGTATTTGGGTTATCTGGAAAACCAATCTTTTCCCTTCCATTTCTTCCTTGGGGGTGAGAAAATAAGGGGAGGGAGCAGGAACAAATGCAATGCCACACTAGTTCTTTATTTGTTTAAACCTTCTAAGATCCGTAAGCATTTGGGATCCTCTTGACTTCCAGTGCCTGATTGTAAAAAGAACAGTTGAATAGCTCATTGTTTTCCGATTTTTTTCTCTAATGTATTTTACAAACAGTTTGGTGACGGGCCTGACACTCTGATTTCTATGTACTGCACTTCACTTTGGGATTACAGCATTAATAACAGAGTTCCATGCATCACGCCATTTTTAAGCATGATCGTTATGATAAAGGGCATATACTTAATTACAGGCCTGCTTAATTACAGCTCTGTTGAAGCTCGTTTGTTTAGGAGAATGCTAATTGCGCTACTGAGCCTTTGGCACATCTTTGCTTCATCTGCCATGGGTTGTTCCGATGCCGTGTATCAGCGTTTTGTTAAAAAACTACCACAAAGGCTGAAGGAAAATGAGAGGCAGGCTTCTTAGTGTATTATGAGAGTGCTGAGGGGGTGGGGAGCAGAGGAACAACCTCCCCTTAATCATTATCAGGGTTTGAAGATGTTCATGTCTTAGGAGCTGGAAGAGTGCCCTAGAGGCAACCTCATTACAGAATCACGATCAGAAGGAACTCCAGAAGACATCTAGCCTAACCCCTACCCAATCGGAAATCCTCTCAACAAATCTCATGAAGTTTTATGGATAAGGAAGCTGAGGTCCATGGTGGGAGGAGTGACTCGATCAAGGTCATACAGCAAGTTGGTGGCTGAATCCAGACTAGAATGGACCTAGGCAGCATCTATTCCACCCCTTTCCCCACACCCCCCAGCAGATCATCACCAGAAAGTGGTTGTTTGGCTTCTGCTGGGAAGTCACATGCCTAAGTGTTGCATTAAAAGACCCCCCAAGGAGACCTCTAGTCATTCCACAAATACTTACTAAGATGTTCCGGGCACTGGGGATACAAAAATTCAAATGAAGGTGTCTCTCCTCAGGATGTTTGCATTCTGTGTGGGGAGACAACATGCACACATAAAGTACGTACAAAAAAAAATGCAAGGTAATTTCAAGGGAGTGGGCGCTCACACTATGGGGGGTATGGAACCAGGAAAGACCTTGTGCAGGAGGTGGCTTTGGAGCTAGTCTTGCAGAGCTCTTCTTTGGAAGCCCATGGAATCACACCTGCTGAGAAGGCACTCTAAGGAATGCCCCCAGCGATGAGATGGCAGAGCCATAGAGTGTGTCAGAAAGAGCTGCCCCCACGAGGGAATGCATATTTCTCGTCCACTTTCTTCCAGCAGTCATTTTTCTGTATCGTCTTCCCTGACCGTTAAGGGATTGGAGGCTAAGATCCCTTCCAACTCTAAATCTACGGTCCTATGAAATTCAGACGATTACACGTTAAGCTACTGTTATTAACATACATCATTGTGTGTTGAAGAGCATTCGATTTCAAATTCTTTGTTCTGTTACTGAATTTCTCTACTACCTCTGCAACCACAGGCACATTGCTTACCTGCTCTGGGCCTTTCCACCTGTTTGAAACGAGAAACTTGCACTCCATAATTTCTAAGGTCCCTTGTAGCTTTATTATTCTGGGACCTCTAGCGATGGAGATTTCACTACCTTCTGAAGCATTCTATTCTCTTCATGTTGCTCAGTTATTTTTCAGTTGTGTCCATTTGGGGTTTTCTTGGCAAAGATTACTAGGGCGATTTGCCATTTCCTTCTCCAGCTCCTTTTACAGATGAGGAAACTGAAGCACAAACAGGGTTAAGTGACTTGCCCAGAGTCACACAGCTAGGAAATGTCTGAAGCCAGATTTGAACTCAGAAAGATGAGTTCCTGACGCCAAACCCAGCGCTGTCTCCATTGCGCCACCTAGCTGCATCTAATTTTAGGATTTCTTTCATTATATTAAGCCAAAATCCACTTCTCTATAATTTCCACATGTCACTTTTATTTCTGTTCTCTGACACCAAAAACAAGCCTAATCCCTCTTTCATATGGCAACCTTTCCAAGACTTAAGTCTCTTTTTCTCCAGGCCAAACAGCCTTAGTTGTTTCTACAATACTGTGGGCACTGAGCACTGGACTCTGGATGTAGTGTAGACTAGAGCCAAGTGCAGTGGGTCAATCTCTATTGTTTGGAATATTCTGCCTCTCTTAAGGCATACCAAGGCTACAGTGGTTTTCTTGGCTGTAATGTTAGATTACTGGTTCATCTGGCTCTTATGGTCCACTGATTTCCTCTCTAGTGTTGGCTGTGTCTCTAGTGAGGCCAGAGATATCCATTAGCTTCACAGATTCACAAAATGTTTTTCGGTATGGGATAAGATGCAGCCATTAGAGAGGACAAACAGATGATCTCAGGAAGAGGTAGGTGGGGAAACCCCAAACAAAAAGGAATCTTTCATACTTTATTCTAAATAAATTCAAAATTCAAAAAGTAAAATTCAGAACGACTTGGTATAAGATCTGTACATGACTCACTTTGTAATACTAACCCAAGGTATAACTATGTCATCATTTGGGGATACAAGGTAGGGGAGGAACCCCCCCAAAAAAATCTATCACTCAGTTACTCAGTTTTAGAAAAAAGAACTAAAACAAGATGCAGACATCAGTTGGGGAAAGGAAATGTAATACCTCACAGGAAACCTGGAAACTGTTTAAAAACACCTAGGTGGAAACTAAGGAATCCTGGGGTGGGGGTGGGGGTGTATGTATATGTGTGTCTGTGTCTGTATTTATGTGTGTGACTCTGTATGTGTGTGCTTGGGCACACGGTGTCCAAAAAATCAAGCATACAAGGAAAATCAGAGGAAGGTATGCTTTAGTCAGCTACCTAAACTCCTTAACTATTTCATGAGACAAGGTATAGTTGGGGAAAACAAACAGAAATCTTGACCAAGAAAGTGGTATAGAGCAGGGCTTTTTAAACTTTTTCTACTGGTAACCCCTTTTCACCCAAGAAATTTTTATGCGTCACCAAATATATAGGTATATAACATAGGTATACATAACCTTTTGCTGTTGCCAGATTTTTCAAGACCCCCACATTTAGTTACATGACCCATATGGAATTGAGACCCAAAGTTTAAGTAGTTTTAGTATAGGTGACACCCCCCCCCCCGCCAGAGTTGGGATAGGTGATAGCACTCAGTCAACAACTACAAAGTATATGCTGCCTTTACTCCCAGGATTCTTTGGGGTTTGTGCCTATTCTCTCTCTTTCTGCTCATCTGCTCCCCATACAGTCCTTCCTTCCTCCAGCCTTCCAAGGTTGAGTCTGGAGATCTTAACCTCACCATATAATGCAACTTCTGGCCACTAGAGGTGCCTTAATTTCTATTTCTTTGCCTGTGACCAACCCATGGTAGAAAAATCCTTCCTGCACTCCACATTGGTCAGAAATGGTCTTGTCAAGTTGGAAGGAACTTTAGAAAACAAAATATTAGAGCCAGAAGAGACTTTCGTTTTATACGCCCAGAGAGGAGGAAAGTAATTGGCCTAATGTCATGAGACTTATTAGCAACAGAGCTCATAATCAGTTCCAATTCTCTCCATTATAGTTTGAAGTTTTAAAAAGAAGTTTTATTGAGAAACCAAGGCAAAAACCAAACAGCAAAAATACAAAACAATTTTTCTGAATACCGGATTCTGGATTGTCCACATTCCAAACCAAACTAATGTGAAATCTATCAAATTTGCGTCCAACACAGTTTCTGGGTTGAAGGGACTTTGTTCTTAATCCATATCAAATCTGTTGTTTTCCTTCTGCTAAACTCCCTTGCCTCAGGTTATAGGCCCTTAGGGTTTTCCCATTTTGTGTACCCTACCTCACAAGACCCTTATGGAAAAATTTGTTGATATCAAATCACTAGAAAAATGTATTTGTATTCATTAATTAATGACATTGTATATGCCCCTTTGTTGTAAGCTCTGTAAGGGCAGAGAATCTGTTATTTTCCATCTCTGAACCCTTAGCATAGTGTGTCTTATAAATCATAGACAGTTAATGAATATACGTTGAATTAAATTGAACTAGTTATGCTCATGGGGCAAAAAGTTGTGTTTCGTGATTGGGAAAATGGTAAAAAAAAAAAAAAAGGCATCAAAGAGATTAAATAAGGCCTTCACTTTAGTCTCCACTGAGGGAAACATTAGCGGGATTCCATAATGGTCTTTTGAAGGCATGATCTGATGACAGATCAGAGGTACTAGATCAAATAATGGCATAGGGCTGTGATGTTCTAGGCCTAATTGACAAGCACATCACCAGGACCAGATGGCAACCCACTCAGAGATTTAAAAAAAAAACCCAACAAAACAAAAACTCTGGGGTACAACTGTGGGACTATTGTCCAGAATTTGTACCTTTTTGTTATGCATGATTACTTATAGGTAGAAAAGAGACAAATTATATGAGTAAGTTCCAAGTGTTATATTTAGGAAAAATAAACCAGACATCATTGAAGAATGACTTACACACTAGAAAAGTTTCCAAAATACATCATTCTATTCCCTAAAAACATTGGCCCCTGGTTGCCACAGACAGAAGACCTACAAAGACTCTGGGTATTGTCTAGTAGGAAGTGAAACTCAAACTATCCTTCTTTTGGAGAGAACTACAGCATGTTCTTAGATTCAGTGCAATTAATCAAGCATTTATTAAGTGCTGACTATGTGCAAGGCACCATGCATGCTAGATGCTGGGGATAACATTTTACTGGAGAAACAGTATAGTATATAGTGAAAAAAAACAGTGGACTTCAACAACAAATGACCTGAGACCTGGCTCTCTACTTATCAGCTATGTAACCTTGGGCAAGTCACTCAACTTCTCTTTGCCCAAGTTTCCTCATCTATAAAATAGGAAGAGTAAATCTTATACTTCCTACATCCCAGGGCTATTGAGAAGAAAACACTCTCTGGATGTGAACTAGCATCAGTTGTAGTACATAGTAGGCACTTAATAAATGTTTATTAACTTGGCTAATAATAGAAGTAGCATGCAGTAAATATCAACCAAATGCCAAATGCTTCTGCCTGGCATTCAAGAGGAGCAGAATGGAATTGGGGGAAAGAGTCCTAATCATGGAGTTAAGAGATCTGAATTCAAATCCCAGCCTCAACACTTAAGTAGCTGTGACCTTGAGCAGGTCTCATTCTCGCTGTAAACCTTAACTTCCTCATCTGTAAAATAGGAAAAATGATATTTCTTGGGTGGATCCTTTGTGGAAGACTTACAGAAAGATGTGGAATAGAATTACAAGGTATGAAGTATGTGTAGTCAGCAGGAAGGGACTAGTAAAACAGCTCTTGAAAAGGGGAGAGAGAGAGGATGTGATTGAAGAGACAAAGTCCCAGGGTAAACAAAAGCATGTTAGGTCAGAAGCACAAATCAAGGTGTTCTCTTGGCAATGGGAAGAGCTATGTTTTATTCAGCAAGTGGATTAAAAAAGGAGAGAATGGAAGATGATGCAGAAGGATCTTGAGATATGGAATAGGGAGATGAGGGAGCTCACAGCAAATTGCCTTGATTTGTGCTGGTTAGTATTTTACCAAAGCTTTTTTCCCCATCTTAATAGTATTTTTTCCAGTTGGGTGTAAAGATAGTTGTCAACATTCATTTTTACAATATTTTGGCTTCCATATTTTTCTCCCTCCCTTCCTTTAATCCTCCCTCCCCAAGGCAGCAACCAATCTAATAGGTTATATATGTACAATCATGTTAAACGTATTTCCACATTAGTCATGTTGTGAAAGAAGAATCAGAACAAAGGGGAAAAACCTCAAGAAAGAAAAAATAAAAGTGAAAATAGTATGCTTTAATCTGCATTCGTATTCCACCGTTCTTTTTCTGGATGTGGAGAGCATTTTCCATCATGAGTCTTTTGGAATTGTCTTGGATCATTGAATTGCTGAGAAGAACAAAGTCTATCACAGCTGATCATCACACAGTGTTACTGTGTACAATGTTCTCCTAGTTCTGCTCACTTCACTCAGTCTGTTTAAGTCTTTCCAGGTTTTTCTAAAATCTACCTGCTCAGGGCAGCTAGGTGGCACAGTGGATAGAGCACCAGCCCTGGAGTCAGGAGAACCTAAGTTCCTAAGTTCAAATCAGGCTTCAGACACTTGACACTTACTAGCTGTGTGACCTTGGGCAAGTCACTTAACCCCAATTGCCTCAACCCCCCCCAAAAAATCTTACCTGTTCATCATTTCTTATAGCACGATAGTATTCCATTACATTCGCATACCACAACTTGTTCATTCATTCCCCAATTGATGGGCATCCCCTCAATTTCCAGTTCTTTGCCATGACAAAAAGAGCTGCTGTAAATATTTTTGTACATATGGGTTCTTTTGCCTTTTTTTATGATCTCTTTGGGATACAGACCTAGTAGTGGTATTGTTGGGTCAACAGGTATGTACAATTTGATAACCCTTTGGTCATGGTTCCAAATTGTTCTTCAGAATGGTTGGGTCAGTTCACAGCTCCACCAACAATTCATTCCAATTCATTCCAATTTTCCTACATCTTCTCCAACATTAATCATTTTCTCTTTTTTGGTCATATTAGCCAATCTGATGGATATGAGATGGTACCTCAGAGTTTTAATTTGCATTTCTCTAATCAATTTAGAACATTTTTATATGACTAAAGATAGCTTTAATTTCTTCATCTGAAAACTACCTGTTCATATTCTTTAACCATTTCTCAATTGGGGAATGACTTGTAATCTTATAAATTTGATTCACTTCTCTATATATTTTAGAAATTAGTCCTTTTTTAGAAACATTGACTGTAAAAATTGTTTCCCAGCTTTCTGCTTTCCTTCTAATCTTGGCTTCATTTGTTCTGTTTGTACAAAACCTTTTTAATTTAAAGTAATCAAACGTATCTATTTTGCATTTCATAATATTCTGTCTCTTATTTGGTCATAAATTCTTCTTCTCTCCTTACATCTGAAAGATAAACTGTTCTTCTCCTAATTTGCATATGGTATCACCCTAAATCATGTACCCATTTTGACCATATTTTGATATATGGTATAAGATGTTGGTCTGTACCTAGTTTCTGATGTATTGTTTTCCAGTTTTCCCAGCAATTTTGTTCAGATAGTGAGTACTTGTCCTAGAAGCTGGAGTCTTTGGGTTTATCAAACATTAGATTGCTATAGTAATTTACTACTGTGTCTCGTGTTTCTACTCTATTCCAGTGACCCACCACTCTATTTCTTAGCCAATACCAAATAGTTTTGATGACTGCCATTTTATAATATAGTTTTAGATTTGGTATGGCTCAAAGCGTTTGCTAAAAGGAACAGATAGCATGCTTATCAACTTTTCAAGTGATAGAAAACTGGAAAGCATGACAACCAACTGGATGATGGAGTCATTCTTCAAAAAGAGCTCAATAGGCCAGAACATTGGACCAAATGTAGTAAGATGAAACTTAACAGGAATATATTGGGTTCCAGAAGGGGGCACTATGTCTAAACACAACTTGTCTGAGGGATCTGAGTGGATTTATTGAACTAAAATCTCAACGAGAGTCAACAGTGTGACATGGCTGGTATAATCTTAGGCTAGTGGTTCTCAAACGATTTGGTCTCAGCACCAAATTATTGAGGAGTCCCCCCCACCACAAAGAATTTTCATTTATATGGGTCATATCTATTGGTGTTTGCTGTATTCACAGTTAAAACATCTTAGTATTAATTATGGAAATAGTTTTGCCTCCCAGATGCCCTGAACAAGTCTTGGAGATCCTTAGGGGTCCCTGGGCCACATGTTGAGAAGCACTGTGTTGGGCTGCATTAGTGTCCAGATCAGGTCTGGGATGGCCCAATTAAGATCCCATCCAACTCAAAACAAACCTGGAAGATTGGGGCCAATTCTTTTTTTTTTGCTCAGGGCAATGGGGGTTAAGTGACTTGCCCAGGGTCACACAACTAGTAAGTGTTAAGTGTCTGAGGCCGGATTTGAACTCAGGTACTCCTGAATCCAGGGCCGGTGCTTTATCCTCTGCGCCACCTAGCCGCCCCGACTGGGGCCAATTCTAAGTGCCACATTTTAAGAAGATGAGTCAACAAGCTGTCACGGTCCAAAGGAGGGTTCCAGGATGGTTGGAAAATCTTTGCATTCCATAGAGGGAGGGTTGGTTGAAGAGTTATCCTAGATAAGAAAAGAATAATAGAAGATATGACAGCTGTCTTCAAGTGTTCCACAGTGTCTTAATATTCTGATACTTTATGTATGGAGTGATAATAGTTTCTGTCCAAAATAAAAGAAGGATCATTTCATCCCACCCTTCCCTGGCATTGCTACTGCCCTAGTCCTCCCCAAGTTCAGAGACGTGTGTAAATGCACTTATCTCCATGATACTTTCTCAGATTTCTATCCCTGTTTCCACAGCCAAATGGGATCTTTCTTTCCTCTAATTCCCCCATAGCACTTTATGTTCGGCACTTATATTCCCACCTGTATATTGTAATTACTTGTATATTAGACCTCTTGGGTTACATGATCTCTGACAGTAAGCACTGCTTTTATCACATAAAAGGAACTTAACATATTAGAATCTAATTGTATTATGTCCCCCAGAAAGTCCTTTTAGTAGAATATTGTGTTGGACTTTATTCTTTGTTAGGACTCCAACTTGGAACTTCTGACTCCATGCGCAATACTCCACTGGTCTACCCTCACCTGAAATGCATAAAATTCATGTAATCTTAAGAGCTGGAAAAGGCCTTAGGAGATATTCAGTCTAGTCTGGGGGAGTGTAGGAATCTCTTCTCTACCATGCCTAACAGATGGTTGGCCACTTGTGCTATCCTTTCCATGGTGGAGAGTTCATGATTTGTCAAATAGCTCATTCCATTCAGTTCAACAAACATTTATTTAATGCCTGAAAAAATGGGTAACACACCATTTTACATCTAAAACCTTACAATGTAAGTGATAATTCAACATCTTCAATAATTCAAGGACCTGTACTTTTTATCCACATGGATATTTTCTCCCAACTCCATGCCTTTGCATTGGCTGTCTCATATGCCTGAAATTCTCTCCCTCCTTTCTTTAGTTTCCTGGGCTTCCTTCAAAACTCAGCTCAAATCCTCCCTTCTGCAGGATGCCTTTCCTGGTTACCCTATTGTGATTGTTTTCCATTTACTCTGTATATGTATCTAGTTATTTCCATCTTCATCTCCTCCATTAAAAGGGGAGCTCCATGGGGAAAGGAAGTATTTTTGCCCATCTTTGTATCTTCCGGGCTTAGCACAGTTTCTGCTGCATAGTAAGTGCTCAATAACTGCACTTACTTGCCAGGACTTTTATGAAGACTGAGTAAGATAATGTCTGTAAAAACACTTTGTAATATTAGAAGGAGATAGAGTTAGGGATGGTACCTGTGATTTCAATTGGCATAGGGAACTCCCAGCTGAGGAGTCTACCTCTACCCTTACAAATTGGCATCTTCTCTACAACTTACAGTCTTAGACCCTTGGTGGGGCATGAGAAGGAGGAAGGGAGAAAGCACTTAAGAACTTTACAAATATTTCATTTTATCCTAAACAACTTATGGGTAGGTGCTTTTACTATCCTCTTTTTTATTGTTTAGGAAACTAGGGCAGGCAGAGGTTAAGTGCCTTGCCCAGGGTCACACAGCTAATAAGTGTCTGTGGCAGGTTTTGAATGCAGGTCTTCTTGGTTTTGAGGCCAGCTCTCTATCTACTATACGATGTTGCTTCTCACAAACTGTAGAACACTATATAAATGTCAGTTGTTGTTGTGAACGGTTCTGCCCATCAGATCACCAAACCATTAAGGAGTTTATCACCAGAGGACTGGGTAATTAATGATTAATTTTTTCAATCATAGGAACTCTTGAAGGCCATTAAAGTATGGAGGGTCCTGAGACTGGAATCAGTAGAGGGAGTATCCGCATAGAGGAAGTAATAGATTCTTGAAGTAAATTTGATGCTGTGATCCTCATTTCTAATCCACAGTGAATAAACTTACCCTGGGAAGGAAAGTGGTCATGGATCAGAGGTCATTTACCTGATACAGGCCTCTGCTGGGCTCCAATTTCCCCATCAAGCTGTTTTAAAGTTAGTGATGTGTTGATGGTGAACAGGGAAGTAGGCTTTAGGGATTATGGCAGAGGAAATATCTCTCCTGTTGGTGAGCCTTTGAGTTCTAAAACAGGACATATTTCACCCTACTGCATGGTTGGGCCTATAATTCATTACAACATGATTTTTTCAGGGTTTTCTTCTGTTTTTATTAATCCATTGGAGACATCAATTTTGTGCATATACTTTATCTCAAACTTGTAGAAGGACTCATAGGGCTTCATAGAATTAAAAATCAAGGACGGTCATTGGAGGTCATCTGTTCCAATTCCTTCATTTTATAGATGCAAAGAAAGAAAGTGACTTACACACAGCCATGCAGCTAATAAGTAGTCATTGTAATAGCCAGCATGTATATAGCCCTTTAAGGTTTTCAAAGCACTTTTACATCATCATCATCATCATCATCATCATCATCATCACTGATATTTATATAATGCCTTAAAGTTTGCAAAGTATTTTTCATATATCCAATAGAATGTAGACTTCTCAATGTTAGGAACTGTTTATTTTTTGTCTAGGTATCTTCAGCACCTAGCATGATACCTGAATCTAGTAGGTGCTTAAGAAATGGTAGATGGGGGGCAGCTACGTGGTGCAGTGGATAAAGCACTGGCCTTGGATTCAGGAAGACCTGAGTTCAAATCCAGCCTCAGACACTTGACACTTACTAACTGTGTGACCCTGGGCAAGTCACTTAACCCTCATTGCCCTGCAAAAACAAAAAGAAACAAAAAGAAATGGTAGATTGGCAGATGACTTAATTTTTTTTTCATTTGTCTTCACAACAAGCCTGTGAGGTAGGCAGGCATTATTATCCATCTTTTCCAGATTAGGAAACTGAGGTCAGAGGAGTTTCAATTCTCCCCTGACAAATATTAAGGCAGTATTCAAACCCAAGTCTGACTCCAACTGTAGCTGATTTTCTACCACACCATATTGTGTAATTTAAGATTCTAAATGTGGATTCTAATGTGTTCCCCCAGTTTGGGGGAAACTGACTAAAAATCACTGATAAAACGAGTTTAGGTTTTTAAGGGTTTATTGGAAAATAGAAAGAAAAAGATTGAGAACAGAATTCTAACAGTCTGGCATTCCTATCTTTCCTCAAATCTCCTGTGAAGTCCTCTGCCGCCGCCACCATCAAGTCCGGAAGCCAAAAAGGCCCGCGCTCTCTGCGCAGGCTCCCTTTCCTCCTTCCTGTCTCCTCCCAGACCATAGGAGGCTCCTCCAGTTGATTGGCTGGTAGACTTGATAGACAGCACCCATGAGCAAGCGTCATTTCCTGACGCCAAGGAAAAGCCACAATGCCTCTGAGGCATTTTCCTCATGGTGGAGCTCTCCACAGCAAGTCTCCAGTAGGTGGCGTCATTCCAATCATTACAATATCTATCCAGCCTTCATTCAGGAAGCATTTATTAAGTGGTCATTGGGTACAATTCAAAGTTTATGTAAGACCCAGTCCCTACTCTTTGGGAGATTACAGTACGGTAGTGTCAGAAATGTACATTCAGATTCTCAAATACCAAACACATCTTTGTTTTGGAATCTTCAGAGTCCAGTGTATAAAGAGACATGGAGCTATTAGGGCCTCACTTCTTTACCTGTAAAATATTAGGATTAGACTTTAGATGTTCTTTAAAGAGCCCCCTAGCTCAAGCTCAGACTTTTATAATTTTGAGTATAATATTCATACCATCCTGGAGAAATTCAATGGACATTGGCTCTTATTAATCTCACACTGAGAGATTATAAATGAAACATTATCCAATCATCTTGGATAAGTTTTCAGAAAGTCCAGTCTTAAGACTTCAAATTCAGTCAAAAGAACAACCAAAGAATTAGTGTCCAGAATGCAGAACGTGATGTTCTTCCCTAGTGAGAACACATCTGGAAAGTCATATTCAATTCTGGGTGTGACATGTTTGAGGAAGGACACTGTCAAAACCCAGCCATGTCCTATGCCCATGTCCCCAACATGTTGAGGAGTCATGAAATCATGCCTTAGAAAGATCCGCTGAAAGATCTGGAGATGTAGAGTCTGAAAAGGAAGAGAAGACTTATTGGAAGAAGGATCATTTTTTCCTGGGATTTGAAGAGCTGCCATGTGAGACGGGTTAGATCTGTTCTGCTTGGCCTCAGAGGACAGAAGTGGGAGTGAAGGAAGAGAGAGACAGGAGACAGATGTCAGGTCGACATAAAGGAAAAGCTTCCTATTGGTGCTGTCCAGCAGTAGCATGTGTTTTCTCTGAAGACCTGTCCCTGAAGGTCTTCAAATGGAGGATGAATATAATGTCTCAGGGATGCTCTATAAAGCCTTTCTTCTGAGTTAGGGGTAGAATTAGGGGTTCTCTGAGGTTCCCTTCAGCTCTGAGTTTCCATGATGCTGAGAATGACTCTGACATGTGCTTTTTCTTCCTTTTTCAGCTATGGACGGAGTGCCTTTTATGATTTCAGAGAAGTTTTCTTGTGTTCCAGAAAGTGTAAGTTATGTGCATGGTTCTTATTAAAAAAGATGGATGCTCTGGTGACTCATTCTCATTTTAAGTGCAAATGGTAATTTTGATCCAACCTCATAGCTGTGAATACTTTTCATTTTCCAAATGTAGCTTAATAATTTTTGTTCTTTTTTTATTTAATCATGGCAATTTATTGAAGAAAGAAGTATAATTAGTTTTCACATTATGGAAGTTGAAATCTGTGGAAATGACAGAAGGCTTCACAGAATCACAGCATTTCAGAGGAGGAAGAAACTCGAGCAGTCACCTAAGCTAAATTCCTCATTTTATTAATAAGGAAGCTGAGGCTTAGTGGATTGACATGACTTGTTCAAGGTGACAAAGGAAGTTAGTGGCAGAGTTGAAAGCTGAAGAAACCATGCAGAACGATGTTGCAGAAGAACGTGGGGTCTGGAGTCAGGCAAACTGGTTCTGTTAGAACTAGAAGGGAACTCAGAAATCATTGAATCCATTCTCTTACCTCACATATGGACTTTTGTGAGTCATCTCTCTCTAAACCCCAGTCTCCTTGTCTATAAAATGAGAATAGATTAAATTATTTCTGAGCTCTCTTCCTACCCTAACATTCTATGATTGTAAAACCCAAGTCACTTAACTCCCAAACAAGAGATTTGTCTATATGAGTGTTAAGGGCTAAAATTCTAGCTAGTCTGTCTAAAATATCTAATGAGTGGTCGCCAATAAATTATAAGCTTTAGCAAGAGTTAGGCTTTTAAGCATTTATTAAGGAGAATAAGAATTTGGTAAAGAGAGAGAGAAAGGCCTACATTCATCTATCTATTAAAGGGAGAGCACATTTCTAGCTCCACTCTCCACCAGAGTCCAAAGGAAAGAGAGAGAGAGAGAGAGAGCGCCCAGCTCCCCCTTCCTCCTCCCACCAGCAAACATCACTTCCTGACGCCAAAGAAAAGATGCATGGTCTTACCCTCAAAGACCTTCCTTTCATGGCGGAGCTTTTCTACAGTGTCTCCAGCAGGTGGCATCATTCCAATTGTTACATAAGAACAGTACCATATAACTACCATATAGCATGAGTCTCCTGCTACATAGAAAACACACCTTAATCCCATATTTACAGATAACAGAGCAGAAGCCTAAGGGAGCTATAGTGAGTTGTCTGAGTTCCAAACTCACTTTGTTACAAAAGAAGCATGGAAGCATGGAATGCCATACTTCTCATCTGTATACCTCTCTCGGCATTGATGTTGCTTCAAACCGGTGGTAGCAGCATTGGCCCTGGAAAGCTTGACAGCATTATGCTGTCAAAAATAATGTTGGATTGAGGAGGCTACTGATCAGTCACTGTTATAAGTGAAAGGTCCATGGTTTCCCTTTGTGGTGATTTGTATCATTAGTGTGCTGTTTGAAACCTCACACAAATCACAAGGAACCTTACAGTAGCATAGGCTGCTAGAACATAAGATGTTAACATAGAGAAGGACCTTGGAATATGGAATATTAGAGCTCAGGAGATTAGATAGAGCTGAGAGAGATCTTCATATTATAAGATAGAATGTTAGGGCTAATGGGATGTTATACCATAGAATGATAGAATATAATAAGCCTTAGAACACAGAATGGTAGATCTGTAAGGTTGCTTACATTTTAGCCCCTTATTCAATAAAGTCCCAAATTATGATCCTTGCCCCACCCCCCACCCCCCACCACACAAAGATTTGAGTTGTTACTAAAAATGAAGCCTCTGGTTTAGTTATTAGCAAAAGAACAACTAAATGTTGTCCTTGGGCCCAGCTTAAAACCAGGCACCTTGTGATTTGGCCCACTCTGCAATTTCCATTCTAATGAAATATAATATGCAGCCCCGACATCTTTCTGCTAGTGGCTTAATCTTGAAAAATGCTTGTGATGTTGCATGTGGAGCATGAGTAACTTTAGCTGACTTCTCTTGGCTCTGTTGCCATAGCTACCCTGGCGTCTCTCCTGTTTCCTTGGGGAGGCTGTTCTGTCCTGTTTACCCATTCCAATCTAGAAAGTTTAGTGAGGTAGTTAGAGCCTAATGATACAACAGCTGGACCTCTGCTGGATTCCAGGCAACGGAAATGGAGAGAGGGAAATGTTTTCCCTGTTCCTGTGCCCCTCTGGCTGCTGGTGCAAATGTGGCAGACTGTTTGGAGAGAAACAGTAACAGCATCCCCGGGAGGTTTGTGTTTAATTCTGTGGCTAGATGTCCCCATGGCTGCCCTGGGTAAATTTGTTGCTGGCAAGACTTGACAGACTGGGAACAAGAAGCCCCACATTTATAAAACTGGGGGCAGAGGATTCTGGGCAACACTATTCTGTTAAAAAAAGGAAGAAAGAAAGAAGGAAGGAAGGAAGGAAGGAAGGAAGGAAGGAAGGAAGGAAGGAAGGAAGGAAGGAAGGAAGGAAGGAAGGAAGGAAGGAAGGAAGGAAGGAAGGAAGGAAGGAAGGAAGGAAGGAAGGAAGGAAAGGAAGGGAGAGAGAGAAAGAAAGAAAGGAAGGAAGGAAGGAAGAGAGAGAAAGAAAGGAAGAAAGAAAGAAAGAGAGAGAGAAAAAGAAAGAAAGAGAGAAAAAGAGAAAGAAAGAAAGAGAGAGAGAAAAAGAGAAAGAAAGAAGGAAGGAAAGAAGGAAGATATGTACAACGTAATAGAAAGAACAAGTAGAAAAGTCAGGAGAGACCCAGACTTAGATCATGGTGCTGACACGTAGATTTGTTATTTCACTTCTCCAAGACTCGGTTTCCCCTTTTGTAAAATAGGGATAGCGATACTCACATTACCCACCTCACAGAATTGTTTAATGAGAGTACTCTGTGGACTGGATGTACCAGCTGTCACATTCTTCTCAGTCAGTGATGTTAGGAATGTTTGGGGTGTATAGATATTCAGCTCTGGCCTGCTCCACTTTGACTGCCACCATGCTAGCCATAGGGATGGCCACCGTACCCAGTGGGTTTTTCACAAGAGTTTTCACATTGAGCGTGGCGTGCTCCAGACAGACCAGGAACAAGAAGCCCTATGAACATAAAACAGGGGGCAGAGGATTCTGGGTAACACTGTAGTGTGAAAAAGAAAAAAAAATGTCAAGTGAGTAAAAAGGAAACACCTGCTGCCAGGCAGTGGGGGGGTCATATAAATAATACCCAACCTTACTAGCTGCTGTTTGACTTTGGGGAAGTTGCTTCTTCTCCTCAGATTCCTCATCTATAAAATGGGGACCCTGAAGGAAGGAAGGGATTGAGACACTCTGCTACTGTGGAGAGAATATAAAATTTGAAGTGGGCCCTGGGTTTGGATTTGCTATCCCTGTGAGCTAAGACACTCACTTTTCTCTGAGCTTTACTTTTTTTCTTCTTTAAAATGAGGGGACTAGACTAGATCATCTCGAAGATCCTTTGACATCCTTCGATTCTGTACCACATCCCAGTTTTTTGTTTCAGAAATTATGGTCACTGAGCTCCCCAACTGATAAACTGGGGGAAACTGATTTCTCCTGGGTCCCTCTGTTAGCCTTGGGCCATACAGGAGCTAGATTCCCAATCAGGCCATGTATAGTTTAAATCCTAACTCTTCTAACTTAGGGTGTGAAGAACCAATCATTTAATACCTCTAGCCTATGGTGTTCCCAGCTGTGAAGTTGGGAGGCTGGACCTGATGACCTTTACACTTCCTTCCAGTTCTAATGTCCTGTGTTCTAAGGGCCTGCCAGCTCCAAGTCCTGTCATCCTCTTAGCCTTCTCAAGGCTGCCCATTCCCACCCAGGGTCTGCTTCTAGCTTACATCAAAGCGTATATTTGCTGTCAAGGAGCCAGCATATCACAAGAAGGGCCTCCATCTTCATGAAATTACAGAAACGCCCATTAAAATGTGATGTTATCATTTTTCACCACCATTGATTTCTGAAAATGATAATTTATGTGCAGTTATTTTATTCACCGTGCATTTTCAAAGAGCTGGAATTCCCCCAGCTCCCCGATGAATACCAACGAAGCGCTGGCCTCCTTGCCCAGAATTCCTTAGACACCAGTGCCACCACCTGGCCGGAGCGCTCAGGGTACATTTATCCCCATGGCAGCTGAAAGGAATGGGACTGGCTTCATAGCTCTGGCTCTGCTTTCCAGGGAAGAAATAAGAGACCCAGACGGAGCTTTGCAAAATCGTGCTTCTTCAGAGCATTTGATGGACCCTGCCTCTGTCTCTGGAGCATAAGGGCCTGAGAGCAGTGCCTTCTGGGGATAGATCCCATTTACCTGCTGTATTCTCTAGAAGCCTCTTTCTGCATCATTTTTACATTTACTACTTTGCTAATGAAGGGGTGGATGAATTCCTTCATCTGCAAGGACACTTCCACCAATATGCAGTGCTATAGGAAAGACAAAACAATACTAGCTGCTTTTCTTAGATAATTGTCCTATGTTTGAAATGCAAAGCCAGATGTTAAAGTGGCATTTCCCAGCTGTTTAAGAAAGTAGATTGTCTTTTGTGTTTCAGATGCAGCCCATTGATCTCTTGGGGATCACCATCAAATCTCTGGCAGAAATAGAAAAAGAGGTAAGTGTCCCACCCCCTCCCAACCAGCAGTGGATCAGGGGTCTAGAAACCTCCTGAGCTTCCCCTTGGATCTTTCACCTTTGGTGAGGGTTCTCTCTTAGGGAGGAGAAGGGTGTTGGATACTGCCAGCCCTAAACCCAGCTGTTCAGATCTTCTAAAAGGGTCCACCACAGTGGGGTGGAATGAGTACTGGGCAGACCAGGATTCATAATCACTAGACACGGGGCCATAGTCAAGCTAGTGCTTTTCTCTTGAGCCTCCTGTAAAAGGGAAGTGATGATGCTTGTACTATTGCCCACAAGAGTGTCTTAAGAAAAGCACTTCATAGACTTTAAGACACTCTAAAAGGGTCACTATTCCAAGAATGCAGTTGATCAGCAAAAGAAAGTCATTGTCAATAATGAAGATCTCACATATCTATAGTGATTTGTGGTTTTAAAGTACTTTACCTACTTCATTTAATTTGATCCTCATGATAATGCTGTAAGGTAGACAGTATATATACACAGAATGCCCCATTAAATCTTAGCACATTTTTAAGCTTTGGGAGCTTTTTGGGAATTAAAAAATATATTGCCCTCAAAATGATACCTGGTGGTTTAAGCACCAAAAGCTTGAAACTGCACCAAGACTTTTGGGACACCTTGTATGTGGTTCCCATTTGATTCATGAGGAAGAGACAGCTCGATGGGCACATGTGGCTTACTCACCATCACTAGTAAATGTCAGGGCCAGGATGTGAAACCAGGGCTTCTGATTCTTGAAGGACAGAATGCTGCTCCATCCCACACTTCTATGCTGGTTAAAATAAACCCAAAGAGGACAACAGAAGGCCCCTTGTTTTTCTGAGATTCAGAAGCTTTAAACCATAAAATCAAAACCTTGGGTCTATTTACTTGTGGACTGTTGCATTACTGGGGCAGGGTGTGCTGATAGAACAACTCTTCCTTCTTCTGCACTACCAGGTAGTGTGTCAGAGAGGAAAGAAATGGGACAGGTCATCAGAAGAACTAGGTTTGACATCTCAATCATTTATACTCACTTTGCCAAGCCTCAGTTTTCTCAACTATAAAATGGAAATAATAACATGCAACATTTGCACTTTAAACTACAGGGTATCATTCTGAGGACAGTACTTTTGTTTAAATTCACTAAAGCTTCAAGTGAACAACTCATGCTATTTCTTTGAGGCCCAGTATGATATAATGACACATTAGATTTAGAATCAGAAGACTCGTGTTCAAATCCTACCTTTTGTGTTTTCTAGCTGTCTGACTTCTATCAAATTTCTTCACCTCAGTTTTCTCCTCTATAATGGGAACAATGATATTTCCAATACCCACCTAGCAGGGTTGTAAGGAACTCTTTGTAAGCCTTAAAACCCTAGAAATTGTAAACAAACAATTGTGGTTCTCTGGCAAAATGGGGGTTTTCTGAAATGACTATACCTCTTAAGGATTTAGGTTAAGGGGTGTTCTCAACAAAATTAGGTCATGTTTGACAGCCAGGTTTGTAATATGTTGGAATGTTTTTCTGGAGATGGGAAAAAAAAATAACCAACATTTCAGTCTATGTGATGACTGAAAACAAAGAGTTGGAGCAACCGAATGAAACTAGACCCCAGATTTGTAGATGTTTTCACTGCTTCTATAAGACAGCATTAGTTTCTATGCTGTCTTCTCTTTTTTCCCCTCTTTTTTTATGTATACAAGGTTGTTAAGCAGTCACGTGCTCAGAGGCAGCTTCTCCTCTGAAAGGAACATTTGTCTCAAAGATGGAAATGGTGGAACCATTTCAATATTCTCTGTTCCCTTTGGGTTTTCTTCTTGTATTCTCAGCTAGCAGAATCAGGTTTTTTTATTGAAAGATGGCTGAAATCAAGGAAAATTGAATCAATGTAGTACAACAAATTTCTAAACCTGTCATAACAAAAACAACAAAAAAAGTCCCATTTTGTCTTTGATTTTCAGTAAATCATAAAAAAAGAAGCTGATTGTCATATATAGATTTCAGGTCACTTTGGCAGGAGAGGGAGAACCGCATAATGTTAACCCAGAAATGAAGAAAATTCCCTTGTGGTTTTCCCCCCAATAAAGGACTGCTTACAGTATTTCTCCAGGGTCCCCTGCTTTGTACAGGAGTTAGCAGCTGAGACAACAACTAGCTGCCTATTCCTTTCTTTGCATTGTCTTTGACAGTGTTATGGGGGGCTGCTCCTTCAGTCAGAAACACAGGAACACAATTTGTTACACAAGTGAAGGGACAAATTGATCTAAAAGCATTTATTAAGTTCCTACTATGTGCCAAGCACTGTGCTAGGCACCAGAGGTACAAATATAAAGGATGAAATGAAGCTCTCAAGGAGCTTCTGTTCTATTGGGGGAGACAACGAATATCCAAAGCTTTGTACAGAATAAAAGTAAAGAGGATGAATACAGATACATGCAAAGTAGTTCAATACAAGGTAATCTGGGAGGGAGAACACTAGCAGATATATAGGCAACTGTCCCACACAACTTCTGGGGTCTTGGGTCCTGGGTGCCATGTCTGAGAAAGGACACTGATGAGCCGTAGCAGGTCCCACAGAGGGTGCTACTTCCCGTTGTCTTATGAGGATCAGCTGGAGGAATTAGGAGGGTCTAATTTAAGGAAAGACCCAAAGCTCCAAAGAGGGATTTGGTTTCTCTCTTTGGCCCCAGAGGACTAAGTCAGAAGTAATGGGTGAATGGAGAGAAGTTAGAGGGAGGCTGATAACAACCCTGGGCTGACTCCTCAGGCTTAATTTAAGAAAAACCAAACCAAACCTCCCTAACAATGGAATTCATTGCCTCAGGAGTTAATGAGTTTCCCCTAACTGGAAGGAACAGAAGCAGAAGCTGGAGTTATCTGTCAGGAGTGTTAACAGTTTATATAATGCTATACACATGTGTATGTAAAATACTTGACATCTAGCACCTCATTTAACCCCCACAACAGCCCTAGCAAATACGGGCTATTATTATCCCCATTTCAGGTGAGGAAACAAAGGGCTCAGCAAGGTTAAGTGAACTGGCCCAGGGTCATAAGGCTGTAAGTGTCTGAAGTGGGTTTTGAACCTGGCCCTTCTGACCCCAATTGGGGCGCTCCTGCCATGAGTAAGTGAGGCAGAATTCAAACCCGTGTCATTTTAACTCCATCTCCAGTGCTCTATCCACCATGTCCTTTGTTGTAGAGGTGATTCAGATATGGGTTAGATTCTATGACTTTGAGGTCCCATCTGTTTCTGAAAGTCTAGGATCCCTTGAGAAGTTTGGGCCTCATTCAGCCCCGAACAGACATTTATTGAGTGTTGACTGCATATGGCACAGCCTAGAGAAGAGAAGGCTGGCCTTAAAAGCCAAAAAACTTGTCTTCAAGCACTGTCTCTATCACATCCTGACTGCGAGCCTGGTTAAGTCACCAGACTTCTGAGTGCAGTAGGCTAGGTGTCAGTACATACACTATGGCTGCTTCAGTGAAGCTTAATCCAATTTTATAAGCTAAGAAGGTAAAAACCATTTTTATCTCACAGGTCACTGAGGGGGTGGCCTGGGGGGAATTGGCCCGTGGGCCCCTGGTTTGCTGACCGGCTCTAGGCAGTTCTCTGAGGCTAAAAGTCACAGCAAAGGTGCCAACTTGCATTAGAAGTCATTTCCTCACTCAGTACTTCCATGTACCAATGAAATCACAGGAGATCTAAAAATTAAAGAAGATGGTGTCCTTCACATATACAAGTAACTAACCCCTAATCACTCTCTTGTGTTCTAGTCTCACATCACCAGTTATCTATGGGATATCAACACTTGAGTGTCTCATAATCCTTTCTTTCTTTCTTTCCTCCTTTCTTTCTTTCTTTCCTTCTTTCTTTCTTTCTTTCTTTCTTTCTTTCTTTCTTTCTTTCTTTCTTTCTTTCTTTCTTTCTTTCTTTCTTTCTTTCTTTCTTTCTTTCTTTCTTTCTTTCTTTCTTTCTTTCTTTCTTTCTTTCTTTCTTTCTTTCTGTGAGGCAATTGGGATTAAGTGACTTTCCCAGGGCCACACAGCTAGTAAGTGTCAAGTGTCTGAGGCTGGATTTGAACTCAGGTCCTCCTGAATCCAGGGCCAGGGCTTTATCCACTATACCACCTAGCCGCCCCCTCATAATCATTTCAAACTCAACTTGTCCATAAGTCACTTTCTTTCCCCACAAAAATGACCTCCCCTCCAACCTTCCCTGAACTTAAGGTTTCGAAATATCTCAGTCACCCTCACTCTCCTTTTCCACCAATACAGAATCAGTTGCCAGGTATTGGCTGTTCTTCTTTCATGACATGTTTCTCTTGAACCAGTCCCACCACCAGCACCCTAGTTCAGGCCGTCTACCTCTCACCCAGACCATCACAATAGCCTCCTAATTAGTTTCACTGCTTCAAGTCTCTCATCTCTCCTATCAGTCCTTACACAGCTGCCAAAATAATTTTCCTAAAGTGTAGATCCAACCGTGTTACTACCCTGTTAAAAGTTTTCAGGGCCTCTAGGCACTGAGTGCCTCAACTTAGCCCTAGATGGCTCTGCCTGACCTTGCCAGAAGTATTTTACATTATTAACCATCATACACTTTCAGTTTCAGCTGAACAGGCTTACTTACTGTTCTCTAACCTTGATGTTACTGTACACTTGCCACTGGACCTTTACTCAGACTCTCCCCCTGCCCAGCATGCCTTCTTTCCTCCCTTCTTCTCTTTACACTCCTAAACTTCCTTCAAGTGCCACCTCCTACAGAAAATCTTTCTTGATCCCTCTTTACTCAAGTTGTCTTTTTGTTTTGTTTTGTTTTGTTTTTTGTTTTTGTTTTGCGGGGCAATGGGGGTTAAGTGACTTGTTCAGGGTCACACAGCTAGTAAGTGTCAAGTGTCTGAGGCCGGATTTGAACTCAGGTACTCCTGAATCCAGGACCGGTGCTTTACCCACTGCACCACCTAGCTGCCCCTCGAGTTGTCTTTTTAAAAAATCTGTTTATGTATTTTATGCCTCAGTAGAATGTAAGCTCCTTGAGGGGAAGGACTATTTTTAATTTTTGTCTTTGTATTCCTGAGTCACTGCTCTATGTGTAGCTAGAGCTCATTGAATTGAATTAAATAACCATGATCCTTTATTGCATCTGTCATCCAATGGATGTGAGCACTTCTTCCATTGGCATGAACCACAGCATATTTATGCCTTTATCTCCTTCACTTCTTTTCTATATTCAATATTGGTTCAAGGGACCTTCTTTATGGGCCTCTCGACTTGACATGATTACCACTGCAGAATGTAAATTATCCATGTTAGTTGGAAAGAGTGTTGAACAGAGTCAAGAAAACCTGAATTTGAATCTTGCCTCAAACGCTTACCAGTTGTTTGACTGAGCAAGTCACTTAACCTTATCAGTTTCAATTTTCTCATCTGTAAAATAGTAATTTTATTGGCAACTACCTCAGAGTTGTCATATGGATTAAATGATAGAAAAATAGAGATAGATAGATTAGCTAGATAGACATATATATGGCTTTGAAAACCTCAAAATGTTATTTTTTAAATGTTGCATTTGTCTTATTGCTATGTGATCAGCTCACCTCCCTTTTCAGTTCAGTTTTCTTTTTTAATTGGTGTCTTTTATAGCACTTATCATCAAGGGGATCAGGGAAATCTTCAAGGAGGAAGTGAGATTTAAGTTGGACTTTGCACAGATATAGCTTATTCAAGGATTGCCCTCAAAAGGAATCTGGGGTCTTCCCTATCATTCTTCCTTGAGATGACTTATCCGTTTAGGAGCCAGCATAGTATAGCAGAAAGAATTCTGGGCAGAATGTCAGAAGACCCACATACCAATTCTGGCTGCATTTCATAACCTTGGACAGCTCATTTAAACCTTTTGGAGCATCTGTTTCCTCCTCTCTGAAATGGACATAATAATCCTTGCCCTGCTTACCTTCCTGGGTTGTTACCGAGTATGAGTTTTATGAACCTAAAAGTACTATAAAAATGTGATTTTTATTATTCACCTCATTGTAAACATCCTATTTCTTAATAAGAGAATAAAGTCTCATGTGAATATTTTGGTGTCCACTGGAATTTCGTTTTCTGAATGTTCTGTGTGCCAAGCATAATGACTGGTTAGTAGACTTGATTAGAGCATAGTGCAAACTAAGGTCATGAGTTTGGCTCCCATCTTGGCAGGTTAATGATGCCCTAGTCCATGCCCTGAAAAATTTAATACTCGTGGCCAGATATGGCTGAGGTGGGGGCGGAATGGAAGACAAGACAGTGGAACAGATCAGTGCAGACAAATCACTGTTACTGAAAATAAAAATCTACAAAAGTATGCCCTGGTGATGGTGGGTCAGCAACATCATCTTTGTATGCAGAAGACAGCATTATTATTATATGTTATGAGTGATGAAATGGAGCAGATCCAAATTCTGTGCTTAAGGAAATTAACAAGATGACCAAGTACTAAATAGAGCTTATAACTACTGGCTTGGTGAAAATTAGCAGGGGGTGGGGGGAGGAACAGGTTATTAAAATCAAATAGGGTATGAAAACATGACGGATGTCTTCTTGCCTTCTATAATATCCATTTCTGGACCTTTAAATTCTTTTTCTATAGGTAGTATTATATCATTTAATAGAAATGAATGAGCAGATTGGACTGGAAGTGCAGAAGAAGTACAGAATTTGGAGTCTGGAGACCTGGGTTCAAGCCCCTGTTCTGCCATTTTTACTTACTGTGTCATTTGAGCAAGTCACTGCCACCTATAAAATGAGGGGGCTCAATAAGATGATCTTTCATGTCCTTTCTAGTTCTAATATTCTATGTTCTAAGGTCCCCTCTAACTCTCTAACATTTTTGTGTTCTGAGGTTCCTCCAAGCTCTAAATTTCCTGACCCATGACATCTCCAGAAGCTTTGTCCCCTTGAATTCCTTGGTAAAGGAAACTGGAATCTGTTCCTGTGAGTGCTTAAGTCCGAAAGGCAAACTTGGTAAAAACCAAATCGAAAAGCTGCATCACAAGTTTGTAACTGGGTTATCTATCTGTTCACTAATCGTCCCCTCACTGAACTTATATTGAATGTCAGGATGTGACTAAATGACCTATTTTTAAGAAGCTTGCCTTTTATTTCATTCTTTTTTCCATTCCAGTGGAAATTTTTGGAGGACAAGCTCCTTCTTACAAATGGGGGTACACATTCGGCAAAGTACTCTAAGGGCAGGATAGGTGGTTTCTCTGCCATAGCTTTTCCTCTGCTCACAGCAAATCTTTTTACTCTGGACCATGAAATCCTAGAATTAAAAGAAAACTCAAAGGTCATCAAGCCCACTCCCCACCTTAATAGGAATCCCCTGCATGATCATCCCAACAGCCACTGCCTGAAGATGTCTAATGATAGGAAATTTAGCATCTTCTCAAACATGTCATTGCATTGTTATAGCCAACGTTTTCCTGTATTGTACTGAGAGCTCCCTTCCTGTGACTTCCCTGTACTGCTTCAGGTCCTGCCCTCTCAGAACAAGCAGAGCAGGTGGTTCTTCAGATACCTGAAAGCAACTCTCCTGTCCCTGCTGAGTCTTTCCATCATGGGCTACACATTCCTAGATCTTCACATGATCTGGATTTGCATCCTTTCACCTTTTTTTGCCTTTCTCTATACAAGTTGCATTTTAGATGCTCCACTCTAAGGGACTTTTTGGAACCAGGAGCATTAGAACTGGGAGAACCCTAGATGTGGAATCAGGAGAACTTGAGTTTGGATTCTGTCTCAGATACTTACTAGCTGTGTAATCCTGGGCAAGTCTGTTAATTCATCTCAGCCTCAGTTTCCTTATCTGTAAAAGAGGGATGATAATAGCACGTCCCCAGTTCACACAGCAGAGCTAAGGCTCATATCCACTCCTCCTCAACCCTCAGTCCAGTGATATTTCCACCATACCTCAGGCTTCTCTGGTAGCAAACAGCAAGACATTCGGCTCTGAATCCCTGGAACAGGTGGAGAAGAGGCCAAAGGCATTTACATTTACATTCCATGCACAAAGGGTTACCTAGAGCAGATAGAGAAGAGAGAAAAAATATTTTTTGCACATTCATTGCACATGAAGTACCAGAGAAAATGAAGATGGTGCATCAGACATTGTGAGAGAAGGTAGTCAGCATCATGATGGGAGTTCTTCCTTTTTGTTCTGTTCAAGCAGAAGCCAAATTCAGTCATTTATTCATTTAGCAGGCATTTATTGGTCACGTTGTGATCACTGTGATGAGCACTTGTCAGGAGCGCTGTAGAAGTGTTAGGTTTCAGATGACTTCTAAGGTCCTTCTAGCTCTTAGGATTCTATAATTCAGTGATGAGTTGGAGGCCACAGTGTCAGCTCATAGCAATAGAATCCACCCTTCCTAGCACTGGATAGTAAGTAGCTTTATAAAGGACACATCTAAGAACAAGAGAAAACTGGTTTATTCATTCAGTATGTTGCAAAATGTGGAAAGAAGGAAGGAAGGGAGGGAAGGGAAAGAAGAAAAGGGACAGAGGGAAGCAAGGAAAGAGGGAGGGAAGCAAGGAAAGGGGGGAGAAAAACCACCTACTATGTGCTAGGCACAGTGCTAAGCGCTTTCCAAGCATTATCTCATTTAATTCTCTCTATGCACTGTCCCACCTAGCTACCTCAATAGGGATCTTCAGCCTGTTGGTAGTGGAGGAGCCAGTCTTTATTACCTGGGCCTTGAAATAGCATGATTTAGTAGGATGAACACTGGGCCTTCAGTCTGAAGACCTAGGTTTGAGTCCCAGCTCTACTAGTTGCTCATTCTGTCACTTGAAGCAAATCGCTGTCCTTCTTCGGGCCTCACTTTCTTTGTCTTTAAAATAAAGAGGTCAAACCACATGATTTCTAATATATCTTCTAACTTTGAAATGCTGTGTTTGTAAAGTCTCCCAGGTACCCCTAGGGGACTGATGGTGAAGCCCATGACCACTAGAAAGTGGGATCGAACTAAAGGCAGGCCTCAAGTCAGAAGAGAATACTCAACTGTCTTGGATCACATTCTCTTCCCTACTTTAAATGCTGCTACATGGGAAACAAGGAGTGTCTGTGGTTACTATTTCATGAGTGACCCAGTCCAGGTTCACTATACCTTGGCTACCTAAATAAACATCCCTCTGTGCCCTACCCTACTTGGTTGAGACTTAACTGCCTTCAGTCCTCCCAAAACACAAGTAAATTCATCTGAGGTAGAATAGTCCCAGTCATGGGAGAGTGAATGTATGATCACCTTCCAATTAAGCCTTTGTGGTTCAGCCATGGGTGGACTGCTGAGAGAGGGGGGTATGCCCTTCTGAAGAAATGGGAAATCTTTGGGGGAATATATCACAAAACCTTAAATATCTATGGAGTAGAAGTAGGATTTTTCTGAGGAGGGGGTGGGGCAGGGGAGGGGCAGGTTGGAAATTACGTAAGACTGATTTTTCCACAAGAAAAAACACTCATCCTAATACTTACCTCCACATTTTCTCTCCTCTGGAATCATGAAAAGTTCAGTTATACAGCCTAAATTCTTTTTTTGAACTAGTATTCCTTTTTTAAACTTAATATCACTCTGAACAAATACAAACCACAAAATATGGAGTATCTAAATATTAAAATTAAAATGATTTAGATTTTACTTAGAAAAATAAAAGCAACACATAGAGTTCAGCAAAATCAGAACAATGACCATCTATTTGTCCCCTTTCTTATCTTGAATTCTGTTCTCTGTGTGCCTAGAAAGTTTCATTGCCTTCATTTAAAAAATGTGCTTATAGCCTGTGCATATTTTTATTTTGCTGACCTCGCTTTGGATCACTTCATATAAGTCTTTCCATCTCTCTTTATATTCTTCATAGTCTTCATTTTTTATGGCCTTCCATAGTGTTCCATTACATTAATATACCATAATTTATTCTTTTGATGAAGCGTCTTCTCTGAAGATGGATAGATGTGCATATAAATATTCTGAATTTCTGTGTCTCTTTATTTCCCTTGCAAGCAATAGCTCCATTACCCTGGATCTGATGGCTTCCATATCACAGGCAGCGTGGGATTTTCCCTGGCACTGCATTCCAGACAGAAATGTACTTAGATAATCCAGTGCTTCTCCCCTACCTTTGTTCACTGCCTGCTTGTCATTCCTCCTTTAGCAACATACAAGCAGCCACTGCCACTGCTATTGTCACTGCCTCTGCTGAAAGGCATGGTCCCATCTAATTCATTAACAACTTGCTCCATTCCATAAAGGAGAGGGGGGAATTCCTGACCATATACAGTCTCTTGCATTAAGCTTCCATAGTGGCTGGTCTGTCTTTCTCCCTTCATTTCCCGTCCACACTGTCAGATTGTTTCCAGGAAAGTGCATCCAACAGACAGAATAAATTACTGCTTTCACACTGTAAACAAATGGCCCAAATCCATTTTTAAGCAGGATTTTATTTGTGGATCTAACAAAAGGGCTATATATAAGCAGCAGCTCTCATGTCTAGAGTATTTAAGGCTTAGAAAGTAATTTCCTTACAACACTGCTATGATGGAAGTAGTACAGAAATTATTAAACTACATTTTACAGATAAAGTAATTGAGGGACAGAGAAGTGGAGTGACTTGGTCCCATAGCTGGTAAGTGTTGGAGCTGGGATTAAACTCCTGCCTCCTGCTTCATGGTTGATGCATCCCATTCAATTCAACCAACTCCCTTCATAATTTTATCTCACTACAAAGAATTCAGCAGTCTGTGGCACTTTGCACGGGGAATTATTGTTCTCAGACTTCCCCCTAGTACATAAAATCCAGTTAGGAGACCCAAAAAAGGTGAGGCATCAACAGAGAACACACAGAAGGACCAATTGGAGAGAAGGTAGAAGGACCGAGATAATATCATGTCAAGAAAATACAAAGAGATGAGAGTTTCACAAAGAGAGTGTCCAGATGCATCATTTGACATAACAGGGTTGTGCTGGAGCTGGCCAAGAGCCAATTGTTAAATTTTCAGTGTGAGCATTTACATCTTAGAGAAATCATCTTGATGTATTTATTGTTTTCTTGATTTCTAAACTTTAGAAAGCAACAGAGAAAATGTTAATGATACATTAAATGTTAAATGTCTACATTTTTTGGAAGGTGAGCCAGTTGTTCCCAATTTAGCAGCATACCACTGCATAGAGGCCATCTTAGACGTGTATAAAGGTAGCATTAGATTCATAGATTCAGAGCTGGAAGAGACTTTGTCCATCCTCTAGTTTAACTCCTTCATTTCACAGGTGAGGAAACTGAGGTCCAAAGAAATCAGGAGATTGTATGCAGGGCCAAACAGTAAATAAGGCCAAGATTCAAAACCAAGTCCCCGGATTGTTGATGTAGTGTTCTTCCAAATGCATCATGGCTGCCTACCAACTATGGGTCATTTGCCAACCACTTACCAACTACTACCTACTAAATTGTAAATTACATTACAGGGCAGGGACCATTTGACCTAACTTTTGTACCTTCCCCAACACTTAACACATTGCTCTGCACATAGTAGGAGCTTCACAAATGTTTGTTGAATGAATAAATAAATGAACGTCATTAAATCCTCATTAGCCTATTACCTTTCCCAAGGAGAACCTTCTATGGAACAAGCCAACTTCCATTTTAACTTGACTTTAAACTGAAAGACTACGGGGAATCTAATTAGTAAAGCGAACATCTAATATTAATCACTCCCTTAAAATTGACAAGGGAGGCAGTTCATTTAACCACTTAATTGCTACAGGTTTTTATGGGCTGCTGTTTGCCGACATCTTTAATGAAGAAGTTGTAAATCTAAAGGAGCTTAAAATTTTAATTTTATACCGAAATATTTTTCCTTGTTCTCATGTTTGTAGTCAATTCTCAAGGGTGTAGTCACATGAAATGTTCTTTAAATGAACATATTTGCTAACTGGCATGATTTCAGTTTTTAAAACATTGGTTCCAGCAATTAGGCATTTTTTTCAGTTCCCAGATGACTAGAGAAATTCGTCTTGATTATAATTGCTCTTAGCCACGCATATCTAATTTGTGTCTTTTTAAGTGTTAATTAGTAAACAGTTTGAGCTGACATCTTTATGTGTTTGTGTGTTGAAAAATGGGGCTTACTGTTTATTTAGCCTGGGGCTGCTCCTGCTGGCTGTGACATCAGGACATGGAGGTGAAGTGCACAAAAGCCCTGTTTGGCAGCCAGATTCCGAGAAGCAACTTTGAAAGTTCTGCTTTGGCTTGGGTTGCTGTTGAAGCTTTCTAGTGGGGACTTTTTGGAGACTTTTATGGGATGTGAAGGCATACTTTTTATGGTCCCATTGAAAGAACAGATTCCCCATTATATAAAAAGTACATTTTCATATCCCCAGCATAATTGTTTCTTCTTTCTGAAAGGTTCTGTGCTTAGGAATTTGGAATTTTATAAAGCAAAATTTGTGGTTACACAGCACCATCTAATGCCCTCTTTCTGAACTGCACTTAGAAAAAATCCTCAGATGCTAGTCTTTAAAGTGTGTGTATATATATGCATGTATTTCTATAAGAAACTCAGAACAGCGGGTTTAATACATATGTACGTATATTTATATCAGATATATGTGTGTAAATATATGTATCTTATAGATATGGTTATGAACTGGATCTGTGATTTCACTGGCATAGGGGATTCCCAGATTAAGACTCTCTTGCTAATATAATTTATCATCTTAGAGAGTTGTCTAGAACAAAGCTTCTTAAACTTATGGGACCGTATAACTGAATCATGGGGGCCATGAAAAATTTGGCAGTGGTAAAAGATTATGTATACCTATTTTATATACCTATATACCCAGGGTCACATGAAAATTTCCCAGGCAAAAAGGGGTCATGAGACCCCTGGTCTAGACTACCTGAGATGGGAAATGACTTGTAGAATCACACATGAAGGGGCAGCTAGGTGGTGCAGTAGATAGAGCACTGGCCCTGGACTCAGGAGTACCTGAGTTCAAATTTGGCCTCAGACATTTGACACTTACTAGCTGTGTGACCCTGGGCAAGTCACTTAACCCCGATTGCCTCACCAAAAAAAGAAAAAAAAAGAATCACACATGAATACATAAATATATGTGTATATGTATATATAATGTATATATCTCTATATAGAAACATGTATATATCTATACATAGACAGACATAGATCTATCTAAGTATACAGTAGAAGGGTGTGTGTGTGTGTGTGTGTGTGTGTGTGTGTGTGTGTGTGTGTGTGTGTAGCAGTTCATGTGGGAAAAGGATTAGCCTTGTCTGCTTGGCTACAGATGGTAGAACTAGAAGAAGTGGGTAAAGGTCCTAGTGAAAGTGTTCTTAGGCTCACGGTATGTAGAGGTGAAAGGGACCATATGTAAAATCTCATCCCCTCACTTCACAGGAAGTTGAGATCCAGAGAGCTCTCTGTCACATGTGTTACAAGCAATAGAGTTTGAATGCAAACCATAGTCCTGGAGATTCCCAAGTCCAGTCCCCCTTCCATTCCACATACTATCTGACCTCTCAGTTCTGAGATTTTCTGATTTTATTAGTTGAGACTTACCTAATTGTTTTTGTTTTTTGTTTTTTGTGGGGGCAATGAGGGTTAAGTGACTTGCCCAGGGTCACACAGCTAGTAAGTGTCAAGTGTCTCAGGCTGGATTTGAAATCAGGTCCTCCTGAATCCAGGGCTGGTGCTCTATCCACTGTACCACCTTACTACTTTTTTAGTTTTTGTTTGAGACTTACCTAATTATGAACCACATTGGGTCTTTTCCTTAGAAGCATGAACTGCTTTGGCCACTTATGACATAATTTCAGACTTTCTGGTCAGGCTTGGATTTTTTTTAAAAACTGGAACAATACAGTTCTTCTCATGTCCTGGAGATCACCACAAAGATATCCTAGGTCAGTATATCAGATAACTGAAAGGACTAGAACACCCCAGTTGAATAAAAGGTGATGGCCCTGGTGGCTTGGCAGATGTAATCTAGGGTGACATTTTGAATTTGACTACTCTGGTCACAGTCATGAATTTTTCACTGTCATGAATTTAGCCTGTTCATGAAAAATTAAACTCCTGATGGATAGTTGTTCTTATTGTTTTTGTAAGTTACTCTTAAACATGATTTTTTTCCCTTATCTTTTTATTGGTATTGAGAATTTTTCTCCCTCATGATTTAAATATAATAATTTTTAAAATGACATATTAGGTGATGACTAAAGATTATTTTCAAAAAAAAAACACACACACACAAAACCAAACAAGTTAGCCTGGGATTTGGGGAAGGACTATTTCACCTTGAAATAAGGAACTTATAAAAATCAGGAAACAAAGGGTAGAGATAAATGGCCACTTACCTGGGGAGTTATGTACTAGAAGCTTCTAATAAGATCGTAGGCTCCTTTTGAGAAGGAAAGGTTTTGTTTTGTTTGTTTGTTTGCCCTTGGGTCCCCAGTCCTCAGCACTGTGCTGTACTTATGTAGTGGTTACTCAATAAATGTAGTGAATTTTGAACCAGGCCTGGAATGAGGAAGACTCATCTTCCTGAGTTCAAATCCGGCCTGGGATATTTACTACCTGTGTGATCCTGGGCAAGTCACTTAATCCTGTTTGTCTCAGGTTTCTCATCTGTAAAATGAGCTGGAGAAGGAAATGACAAACCACTCAAGTACCTTTGCCAAGAAAACCCCAAATGGAGGAATCGCAAACATCCAGACAACACTAAAACCACTGAATAACAAGAGTTCATGTCACATATTTCTGGCTCCCCAACATCCTTAACATAATGCATTGTGCATGATGTATCTGGTTCTTCAAAAGATTTTATATTACATTTATGTGGTACTCCCTCCACTAAAGCAATTCCTAACTCCCTCCCCCTTTAGTCAAGAATTCCATGAGTCATTGCCCCCTTTCACCCAAAAAAACATCAGAGCTGGAAGAGACCTTAAAGGTCATCTATTCCAACCCCTTCATTTTACGGTTGAGGGACCTGTGACCTAGAGAGCCCACACAGAGGGCAAGTGTCCCAGGAGGATCTGAGCTCAGGGAGCCTGGATCCAAATCCATGTCCCCTGGGATAATGAGCCTGATCACATTTATCGAGGCTGCTCCTCAAATCACACACACACACACACACACACACACACACACACACACACACACTCTCTCTCTCTCTCTCTCTCTCTCTCTCTCTCTCTCTCTCTCTCTCTCTCTCTCTCTCTCTCGTCCAAGCCACAATGCAAAAGGTCTCCAGCTTGAAGGGGCCACTAGACCTTGAACAGCACTATCCCAACCTTCAGATCCCAGGGTCTCCTCCATGCCACAGTGGGACATCGCAGAAGGATGAGAATGGTGGACCTTAGAAATGAGAAATGCTTACCAAGTGTTTGTTGGATGGCTGGATAAATGGCTGGAGGAGAGGTACACCTCTTTCTTTACTCACCAACAGTAAACTCCAGTGCCTTCCTGTTACGACTGGATAAAATACAGATATCCCTGTTGGGCATTTTTAAATCCCCTCAAACCTGGCTACTTTTCTAGCCTCCCTCCTTCCCCCACTCTGTGGTCCAGACAAGGTGGCCTATGGGTAGTTCCCTAAGCTTGGCCTTCCATCTCCCTGTGTGTTTGCCCAGATAGCCCCCACACCTTGAAGGTACATCCTCTCTCCTCGCCTCCACTTTTTAGAATCTTTTCAAAGCCAGGCTCAGACACCACCTCCTACATGATTCCCTTCCTGAGCCCTCAGCTGTTAGGGCTTCCTTCCAAAAAGTCATTGTGGACTTATTTTACATAGACTTATACACGCACATGTTCTCTCCCCCATTAGAATGTCAATTTCTTAAGAGGAGGGACTGTTTCATGTTTATCGTTGTAACCCTAGTACCTAGCACGGCACCTGGCCCTAGTAAGCATTACATAAATGTTTGGGTTTTGATTGATTGATCTACCTAGAATTCAGCACCAGGGTCTGTTTTGTTGAATGTTTCTGTAAATGTCCAGCAAGAAAAAGGCTGTATCTTTAAGTATGCAGACAAAACTTAGCTCATGCATACCTAAGGGGATAGGGGAGGGAGATGGTATAAAAAGGTCTCAAGGCCTTCACTTTTGAGAAAAGTGACAGAAAATGTAGACAAGTGACAAGGGGTGCATTTAGGGGAAAACCCTCCAAAGTATTTCTAGGATGACACACTGAGTGATGTGCTATGATACAGAAGGCGAATCTGGAAAGCACGGAAGACTGTTCTCTAATGAGATTAGTCCAAAAGGCAGGGTATCATCAGGAATAGCATTAAAAACAGAATAAGAAACACGACCCTTACCTTGTACAACCATGTCATGTCTAACCTGGAAATTTTTCATGCTCACCTCAGGAAGAAGAATGTAACTGAAGGAGATTCAGTCAACAAGCTTTTATGTCCCAGGCCCTGCGCTAGGCACTAGGGGTACAAAGACAGTGAGTGAAAAATCCCCTATTCATAATAAGCTTGTATTCTAATAGTAAGCACATGTATTAGTATATGCAGAATAACTATAAAGAAAAGAAATACAAAGTGGTTAACTACACAGTAGTTTGGGAGGGAAGGCAATGGAAGTTGGGGGGATTATTAGATTAGGCTTTGTGTAAAAAGTGGTATCCCAGTTGCATCTTGAAGGAAGAGATTAATTCAGGGAGGCAGAGCTGAAGAGAAAGTGTATTCTGGGGAAGGGGGGTAGCCAGTGTTGGGATCTGGTGCCTGGTGGATGAGGGACAGAGAGGAGGCCAGTTTCTCTAGAAAGTACAGGAGAAGGACTAATGTTCACAGTGAGTCTGGATAGATGGGTTCGGGCCAGGGTGTAAAGAGCTTTGTATTTTATTTATATGTTATCCTAGAGGCAATAGGAAACCACTAGAGTTTATTGATCATGTGGTATAATATATTTAAAGCACTTTGCAAATCTTAAATGTTGGCTATTGTTGTCCTTAAGTCATGGAGTGACATGGTCAGATCTGCACTTAAGGAAAATCATTTTGGCTGCAGTGTGGGAAGTAGAATGAAATGGGAACAAACTACCAGTTGGGGGTGGGGGAGATTCAGAAAGCGGCAGCTATGCTGATCCAGGTAATAAGAGGCCAGGTTTCAAAGAGATGGAGGGGCACTTTGGCATGTGGGTGGGTTTTAAAAACTCACAGTTCAAAGCATCCTGGCATATGGATAACCCCAGGCAAGTCACATAACCTCCCTGTGCCCCTACCAGCACCCTTAAGATTATGAACTACAGAACACTTTCTGATCTACTTTAGTAGAGGGATCTTCTTCACCTAGACTTCCCGAACCCAGTGAAATCCCAGGTTTGGAAGAATTTGCAAGAAGTAAAAAAAAAAAAAAAAAAGACTTGTTTAGTCTAGAAAGACAATTGAGAAGGAATGTGGGTAAAGATACTAGACTGTTCTTTTTGCTCAAAAAAGATGCCTTGTGAAGAGAAGACTTTAGGGGTTTGGGGGGAGGGGGGAGGAATGTAGGTGGAAGAGGTAATAGCTGTCTTCAAGCATTTGAAGAACTGGCAGGGGTAAGAGGGATTTCAACTTGTTTTACTTGGCCCCAGGGGGCAAAACTAGGAACAATGGATGGAAATTATAAAGACAAGCGTTTAGACTTAGAATCATAGGAATATAAAATAAAAAGGGTATTTAGGCTCACTTCCTTATTTTAGTAGCTAGGTGTCAAAGTGGATAGGGTGCCTGACCTAGGGTCAGGAAGACTCTTCTTCCTGACTTCAAATGTGGCCTCAGATACTTACTAGCTGTGTGACCCTGGACAAGTCACTTCACCCTGCTTGCTTTGGTTTCATCCGTAAAATGATCTTGAGAAGGAATTTGCAAACCACTCCATTATTTTGGATAAGAAACCCCCAAATGGGGTCACAGAGTCAGACACGACTGAAAGATGACTGAACAACAAGCTCATATTATAGATAAGGAAACTGAAGACCAGGGAAGTGAAATGATTTGTCTGAGACAGTGGCAGAGCTGAGATTCAGATTCAGGTCCTATAAATCCATGGTGAACAGGTCTTTCCAATGCCCCATGCTGTCTCCAGTGATGTCAGGAAAAAACTTCCTACCAAGGAAAGCTTTTGAGGAACGGGAAGGGCTGGGAGCAAAGCAAAGGCAGGACAACCACTTGTCAGGGACATCGTAGAACTAGGGTTCTTAACCTGGAGTCCCCAGCCCCACAATAAACCTGTACGGAGATTTCAAGGGGTCTCTGAACTTGAATGGGAAAAAAACTACATTTTTATTTTTACTAACTTCTAACTGAAATTTAGCATTTCTTTTGTGAATGCAGGTGACAAACATGATTCTGAGAAGGGGCCCATAGGCTTCATCTGACTGCCCCCAAAGGGGCCTATAACACAGAAAAGGTCGAGACCCTTTGTTGTAGAGGGAGACCTTTTCCAAGTAGGGCCTGGGCCACATGGCCTTTGAGGTCCCTTCCAGTGATGATATTTTGTTGTTCCAGTTGTTTTCTTTCTCTTTTCCACCTATTGAAAGGTATCCTCATGAGACATAAGAGGATAGAGGAATATGAACTTGGTCACTAAGCCCCACCACTTAAGCTCTGGGTACTCCTTGACTACTGACCAAGATAAAGGTGGTGAAATGAAAGGAAGTGGCTTTTTTTAAGATCCGGAATTTCATTTGCATGGGTGCTACCCTTCCATTAGAGATCAGAACTCTTCCATACCTTAGTATATGGTTGCTGTGCTCAACTGACTCTTGCCCCCCCAATAATTCATTTAGCTAGGCTGATCCTTGGATTACAAACTCACTTTCCAAATAGTGAAACACAGTTTCTATTGGGGTTGGGGTAAGCTGTCTGCCCTTCTCCTTTCCAAGTTCAGGAGGCTCCTGATTTTAGCTTTCATTCAGAGAACGAAAGAGACTTAATCCATAATGACACAACTAGGAAACAGCACAGCCTGAATTTTGACCCCACGTCTTATAACTGCAAGATGAACAAAGGTTCCTCCCAGTACACCAGGCTGCCCAGGTGTTTGCTATCCACCTTTGACACCCACAGAAAGGTACAAACTCAGGCTGGGGAGAGTCAGGGGACAGCTGTGATTACTGCTTCCTTTCCCGGCTGCCATTTTCCCTGATGATAGCTACAGGACACTGATTCATCCACGAAAATAAATGCTGCCCTCCCTGCCCATGGCTGAAAAGAAATGACTAAGGATCTGAGTGTAACCCGAATAGGAATGGGCTGCCAGCATAAGGAAACACAACATCTCCTAGCTTTCATTTAACTCCTCTGGGGGGATTTTCTTTGATTATGTGTCTGCAGGTTGCTCTGACTTTGCCACAGGCAGAGACTTGTACTCTCTGTGTCCTTGGATAAGGGGAGGCCATTGAAGCAGGTGGGGGGGATTTAGAGGAAGAGGTGAAGAAGCACCCTCGGCAAATAAGAGCCAATGCACTCTGGCCTGCAAAAGCCAGGCCTGCCATTTCACAGGCTTTCCTCTGCCCCCTGAGGTAATGAACACCAAATCTGGGGGAAAGGAAATAGAACTCTACAGAGGGCAAAATTCCAGACTTGGCCAGCATCTAGTCCAACCCGCATCTAGTGGACGGGGATCCCTACTCTAACAGGCTGCCAAGTGGTCATCTGTCTTCTGCCTGAAGATCTCCACAGGGAAAGAATCCCACAGACTCCTGACATGCCACTTTAGGGCAGCCCTAACAAGACATCAGAAGAAACGTGGACATTGAGCCTGAATTGACCTTTATGCAACATCAAGCAAGCAAGCGTCGGTTAACCCTCTACTATGCCACAAGTTGGGGATAGTGACAAAAATCAACCACTTTTTACCCTCGTGGTATATAATTCAAAGGAAAGGAGGGAAGGAAGAGAGACAGCAAGGATGTCTCTAAGTGTATTACAGAATAAACATGAAAAGAATAAATGCAGAGTAGTTAAATATAAGGCACTTAGGGACAGAGGTCACTAGCATTTGGGGGAAATCAAGAAAGGCTTCATGTAGAAGGTGATGTTTGAGCCCAAGGAGGAAGAGAGGGGTTCTCTGAGGCTGAGCTCAAGAAGGAGGATGGTTGGTAGAAAGGCATGGAGAGAGCATTTTAGGTAAGAAACCAAGAGAAGGCCAGGTAGACTGGGCTGAAAATGCAGAAAGGAGAGTCATGTATCATGAGCCAGGATGGGGCCAGGTTCATTTTTTCTTTTTTTTAAATAATGAATATTTTTATTTATAGTTTTGAGTTCTAGATTTTATTCTTCCTTCCCTCCCTCCCTCCTCCCTGAGGCAGTAAGCAATCAGATCTGAGGTATACATGTGCAATTATGTAAAACATTACTATATTAGTCATTTTATCCAAGAAAACTTGGATAAAAAATGACTTAGATAAAAAAAATGAAAGGAACTAAAAAATATCATGCTTTTCAGTCTGTGTTCCATCAATATCAGTTCTTTCTTTGGCAGTGGATAGTATGCTTTACCAATAGTCCTTTGGGATTGTCTTGGATCATTGTATTGTTGAGAATGGTTGTCTTTCACAGTTCTTCATCAAACAATATTGCAATATCTGTGCACAGTGCTCTTGGTTCTGCTCACTTCTATATACATCAGTTTATACAAGTCTTTCCAGGCTTTTCTGAAATCATCCTGCTTTTCATTTTTTATAACACAATAATAATATTCCATCACCATCATATACCACAGCTTGTTGAGCCATTCCCCAATTAATGGGCATTCCTTTGCTTTCAAATTCTTAGGCTCCAGGTTCTTAAGGTCTTTGAAAGCCAGAGTTGTTTATATTTTATTTTTTCATATGAATATTTTATTATTTTCCAGTTACATTTAGAGATAGCTTTCAACATTTGTTTTTGTAAGATTTCTAATTTCAAATTTTTCTCCCTCCCTCCCCTTCTTCCCCCCTCCCCAAGACAGCAAGTAATCTGCTATAGGTTATATATGTACAATCACATTAAACATTTCTGCATTAGTCCTGTTATGAGAGAAGAATCAGAGCAAAAAGGAAAAACCTCAAAAAAGAAAAACAAACAAACAAAAACCAATAGAAATAGTATGGTTCGATCTGCATCCAGATTCCACAGTTCTTTTTTTTTCTGGATTTGGAGAGCATTTTCCATCATGAGTCCTTTGGAACTATCTTGGACCATTGTATTGCTGAGAAGAATCAAGTCTGTCACAGTTGATCAACACATAATGCTGTTGATACTGTATACAATATTCTTCTGGTTCTGCTCATCTCAGCATCAGTTCATGCAAGTCCTTCCAGGTTTCTCTGAAATCCACCTGCTCATCATTTCTTACAGCACAATAGTATTCCATTACATTCATATACCATGAGAGTTGTTTATATTTTAATCTTAGAAGCAGTTGGGAACCACTGGAGCTTATTAAGTCATGGAGTGAAATGGTCAAATCTGAGTTTAAGGAAAACTGCTTTGGAGGGGATGGACAGAGGTGGCAAAACACTGGAGGCAGAGAGACAGGTGAGGAGGCCAGTGCTATCATCAGACAAGGGGCAGTGAGGGATGTATGATGACTATATGAGTAGAAAAGAGGGGTCAGATGTACAAGATGTTATGGAGGTATAGAAAGTGCAAGATTTGAGTCTGTAGAAAGAGGGAGTGACAAGTTGAGGATAAAACTAAGGTCAGGAACTCAGAGTTTAGCACCTGGAGCCAAACAAAAAAAAATTAGTGGGGATGTGACTGTCTTTTTAAAAAAAATTTTATGCCCAATGGTAAGTGAGCACAGTGTCTTGTCACATAAGTGCTTAATAAATACTTATTGGATTGAGTCAAATGGGAACCTAACTTTCCAGTCTTGTTTCATATTAGTCTCCTTTGTGTATTCTATTTTCTAACCAATCTGGCTCTTCCTAGCTGCCTGGGATGTTCTCCCCTCACCCTTACTTCTGCTTCCCACAATCCTTCTCTTCTCCAAAGGCTCAGTTCAGGTGCCATCTCTTTGTTGAAACTTTCCATGATCTTCCCAACCAAGTGTTGTTTTCTTACTCAAACTTTCCCCAATCACACTCTCAGGATATTATTCTTAAGGGTGTGTGCATCATATCCAACACTATATCTAAGCTACTTGATGATAGAAACAGTTATGGTTTTGTCTTATGTCTCGCACATTTTAAATGGCAGAAATTGGAGGGGACAGAATGTTTCTTTAAAAGAAGTAAAAATAAAGTAAAAAATAAAAATGGTAGGCAAAAGCAAGCATATTATCAAATGCTTATTATGTTCTAAATGCATGTGGAGTTGAATTTACTGAGTTGGTTTTAGTCCTGGTCACTTTGCTACTCTGAAGAATACCTAATCTCCTTGGTGTGGTATTCCCCATACTGATTCAGATAGCAGCTCCTTCATGCATGAGTAGATAGCAATAGTGAATTACTACAACCCAAATAATTGCTCCCATGGTATCATGCTGCTCTGGGGATGAGCCCATCCACATTTGAGTTAGGTTGTCCTCAGATGACAGAGCTAGTCCATCCCTGCACTGATACTTAAAGCCTTCCCAGTTTGGTGAGGGCTCACCTTCCACTGTCAGGGCCTCAAAAAGCCCAAGGTCCCCTCCATGTGCCACCATGAGGCTTCCAAAAAGGCTATTAGTAGAGAATAGATTCAGTGTGAAGCTGTAGTAGCAGCTCCTGCTCCTGCCAGACAGGGAGGGAAGCATTACCTCAACACAATTGGTTTAATACAGAAATAGGATTTCAAAGATTGCCTGTGAAGTGCTTGGAGCCCCTCAGATGTCTGAGTTCAAAGGGATAGAGGTGGTGGTATTATGACTAATCCTGCATACTGACTGTCAGACTCATCTTCCTTAAGCATAGTTTTCATCACATTATTCCCCTGTTCCCAAACCTTCCCTGACTCCCTGTTTCTGACTGCATCAAGTCTTCACTCCTCTGCCTACATTTCAAGAGTGTATAATCCAGCTCTTCTCCCTCCAGTCCTGTTTCTCACTTCCTCCCTAGCACACGCCCTCTCCTCTGATCAGGCCTGCCTCCTCCCTGTGACACAGAAATATAGAATCATAGGGTTAGAGCTGGAGTAGATCCCAGAGGTCATCCAGTGCAGTTTCTTCATTTTACAGGTGAGAAAACTGAGGCCTTAAAAGCTTAAGACACTTGAACCAATTTTACTCCACTTCCTGTGCTTTATGATCCAGCCAAACCAGCATTTCCCCCTGGCTTTTCTTACACAACAACACATCTCCCATAATAATAAAAATAACAACAGGGGGCAGCTAGGTGGTGAGGTGGATAAAACACCAGCCCTGGATTCAGGAGGACCCGAGTTCAAATCCAGCCTCAGACATTTGACACTTACTAGCTGTGTGACCCTGGGCAAGTCACTTAACCCTCATTGCCCTGCAAAAAATTAAAATAACAACAATAATAACTAGCATTTATACAACACTTCATTTGCAAAGTGCTTTACAAATATGCTCTCATTTTATCTTCACCAGAACCCTGGGAGGTAGATGCTATTATTATCCCCATTTTGCAGATGAGAAACCGTGGCAGATTATGACTTTGCCCAGTCACTCAGCTAATATATTTGTATTCAAATCTCCCTGACTCCAGCACCAGCCTTCTGTCTACTGCACCACCAGCTGCCCCGCCTCATGCCCAGATTACATTATCACTTTCCCTCTCCCTCTTAGAATCCCTGGTTTCCCTCAAAACTCTGCATCTTATATAATATGAAGTCTTTTCTGACTTCCCTCACTGCTGCTGCCCCACACCCCACAAACTCACCTTTCTCTTCTTTTATAGATGCTTGCTGGCATAGATATGTTGTTTCTCTTTACCAAAAGTAAGCTCCTTGAGGACGGGGCTGTTTCATTTTTGTCTCTGTATCCCCAGAGTTGAGCACGGTGTCTAGCACACAGTAGGTACCATAAATAAACGCTTGTTGAGGTAGTTACTGATAGAGCCAGACTTGGAACCCAGGTCCTCGATCTCCAAATCCTGTTCTCTTTCCATTTCACTAAAACATCAGGGAACAAAAAGCAGTCACTTTCTTCAAGAAGCCAGCATTCTTCTTGGGTTGGATTGCACTTTTGCCCAACTCATCTTCCCCTCTCCTTCTGTGATCCAACTCCTACTGAGCCTTGACACTCCAGCTGAAATGCCACCTCTTCCATAAAATCCATCCTGTGTACTCCTGTCTTCACTGAGCCTTCCGTTCTGTGGACTGCCCAACTTAGCACTCAATGCTACGGGGTCTTCTATTCCTTCTGTTCTATCTTCATGATAATCAATCCACCAACCTACTGTGCATGAGGTGCTGTAAATTCCTTGAAATCAAAGATAATATTTTTTTCTTCTGTGTCCATCATAGCTCTTATAGACCCAACTATAGCAGGTGCTCAGTCAGTACTTGGTGGAAGAGTTGCTCATCCGGAGCCTTGGGTTCTAGGTCCCTGCTCTGTCTCTAACTACCTGTATGACTTTGGGCAGGATGCTTACCCTATCTGGGCTTTCTTTTCCCCACTGGTAATGTGAGAGAATTGAACTAGTTGATCTCAAGTCCAATAAACCTTGTGATTGATGAATATGTTAATGATGGCACTCGGTATAATGCACTGTGCTTCTTCTCTTTTCCAGTGTGTATGTTCATATTTATCTTGAAAAATGAGAGAACCCACAATACTTGGGCTCATCCCTCTCCACAATGACTTTTCTTCCTCCAGACCTCACATAACATTGTGTATCTTTCCAGTACTCTTTTTGTTTTTTTTTTTTTAGTGAGGCAGTTGGGGTTAAGTGACTTGCCCAGGGTCACACAGCTAGTAAGTGTTAAGTGTCTGAGGCCGGATTTGAACTCAGGTACTCCTGACTCCAGGGCCGGTGCTCTATCCACTGCGCCATCTAGCTGCCCCTCTTTCCAGTACTCTTAATGTATAATGTTGTATAGTATGAAGGGAAAGGGAAAGGAATAACCATTTTTAAGCATATGTGCCAGAGGGCAGTTATGTGCCTATACTTACATATAATAAGTAGCAGAGGCAGGTTTCAAATCCTGTGTTCCTTCCCCTGCTCCAGAAATGGGAAATGACCCTATGACTGCACAGAGGCTGGGAGGGGCAGGATGAGATCAGGGAGCAGCTTCTAGACCAGTTTGTCAGGAGCAGTGAGCACCAGGAGGAGTTAATGGGAGAGAAGACTGGCAGATAGGACTTTGTGTTTTATCCTGGAGGCATTAGAGCCACCGAAAGTTTGGGGATGAGGAAATAATTTAGACAATATTTCAAGGAGTCTTCTGGTGAGGATCTGTGTGGAAACAACTGAAAAAAACCGGGAGGTTTGGTCAGGCAGAACATGCTGTCCCAAGGCGAGCCTGAGCAAGCGTTTCTCTTGTCAGTGCAACTTGTGTCCAGGAGAGGGAGCTCAGGCACTGACCCTGTTCCACCTCTACTGACAAAACCTAATTCACTTTAATTGGATTCTTTTTCATTTTTAATTCAAAAAGGATTTACTCCATGGACATTAGGTAAGTCTCCTTATTCGAGGGCCTCATTTCTTGGGTAAATAAAAATCCAGGCCAAGATCCACTTTCAGAGGTGCATAGTGTTTGCCCCTGGGGAACAAGATGACTTTCAAAAACCAGATCTTTTGTCTCTTAAGCAAAGAATTTGGGAACAGACAATCCTTGGAAGGGAAGGCAGCGTGTCATCTATCAGGAGGGCTAACTACAAGTAGGGGATTGTGCTGAATTTTCATTCGGGATGTTAGTTGAAGAGAAACTAGTGGGTAGAAGAGGAGAGTGGAAGTATACGGTCAAGTGAAAGGGGCATTGGACTTAAAACCCTGAGACCTGGGTCTCAGTCCTAATGTCTTATACTTTCTAGCTGTGTGTCCTTAGGCAAACCTCTTAATAGCATTAAGCTACAGGTCCCTCATCTGTAAAACTAGAATTCCCTGTCTCACAGAGTTGAGAGTACTTTGTCAGCCCTAAAGTGCTATAGAAATGGGAGTTGCGTGTTCAGCTCCCTGGCCACTCCTGAAACCAGCTGAGCCCAGGGACATTTAAGCTGTTCTCCAAATCTAGGGATACATGTAAAGGGGAAGACAAATAGAGGAAATGTCCACGAAGCCATCCATGAGCTCTTTGTGGGATGGTGTAAAGAATGCTGCTTCAGCCCTCGGCTCAAAGCTTGGCTCTACCACCAGCTCACTGTGTGACTTTAAGCAAGTTACTAGCTGCCTCATCTGTAAAATGACAGGGTTGGCCTAGATGACTTCTAGGTCTTTTGTACCTTTCATGATCTAGAACTCTATGGTCATTTCTAGGCACTCAAAGAACTTGGGCCTGTTGGGGTCAGAAATAGGGACCTTTGAACGTTCTAGGTAGTCGTTCTGGGCAGCACAGTATTGTATGTTCTAGGTAGTCATTCTATGCAGTCATTTGAACTCCCACGTTAAAGTTCTGAAGTCACAAAATCACAGGATTATAGATTTAGAGCCCTCATACATCCAAGGATTCAGAGCTAGAAAGGACCATAGAGATCCTTTGGGCCAATCTCCACATTTTACAGATTAGGAGGAGGCCTAGAAATGAGATATTATTTCTCCATGGCCCCGCCACCGGGAAGTGGAAACGGTGGGATTTGAGCCGGGGCTCTCTACCAGAGGAGTGAGTTCAGACCTCTAGTGACTCACTATTAATAGCCAGACAGATCAGTTGCAAATTCCTCCACTGGGTTCTTTAGGCTTTCTGCCAGCTGGGGCCTCTCACTCCACAGTTTGTGTCACCTTGATACTCCCCAGGACAGAACTTGGCTCCCCTCAAACTAGCCTCCTCTCTGTGACTTGCTAATTCCTCCTTTTCTCCCATTCTCCTCACCTAAACAGCCCAGCTCCCCTTCCTACCCCCTTCCTCCCACTGCCTTTGATCGCCCAAATAAGAAATCTTTTCTGAATCCCTTACCATTGAAGGTAGTGAAGTATTATGAAAAGAGCCCTGGAGTTTGAGTCAGGGAAGCCGAGTTCAAGTCCTGACTCTACCATTTACTATCTTTGTGACTTTAGAAAAATCACTCCCTCTGTGAGGCTGTTTCTTCACATGCAGAATCAGGGAGGAGGAGGGATTGGATAATCTCAAAGGTCCCTTCTAGCGCTAAACCCTGTATTCCTGTGCCTCCCTTTACTATAAGTATAGTATTTGTATTTACAATGTTGGCTATTTCCTTTGTAATTATTCGCTTCCACACATGGGTATCTGTTGAAGATAAAAGATCCTGTCACCATGATATACAAACATCAACATGGAGTCAGAAGACCTGAGCTCAAATTCCAGCCCTGCCACTTACTACCTCTGTGACCTGGGAAATTCACTTAACCTCCCTTGGTCTCCATTTTCTCACCTATAAGATGAGAACATTGCACCAACTGGCCTAAATCTGCCCTCTGGTGATCCCGTGATGCTCTGCACCTCCTCACAACACACAAGTGAATATGCATAGGTACCCAGTAAATGTTTGCGACATCTTTGAAGAGAAGATGTTGCAAATGCTCTAAGGGTGAACAGTGGAAAAGACACGAGACTTGGGAGTGAGAAGGCCTGACTTCTAGTCCTGCCTATTTAGCTTTTCTGAGCCTCTATGTTCCTATCTATAAAATGGGGAGGAAATATACTTAATAGAAACTCTATCAGAAAGAACTTCAGAGGGGTCCTCTAAGCCAACCTGTAATCAGTGAAGAATCTCTTCTACATCTTCACTAAGAAGCAGTTACCCAGTTACTGGCCTGAAAACCTGCCCACTCCATCCTCAGGGAGCACCTTCCACTCCTAGAGAAGTCTAAATGTGAGTAAGTTTTTTCCTGATATGCATAGATTTGTTGTCTGTTTCTCTGCATCTTCTCCCCTGCCCCCCCCCAGTTGCTCCGAGTCTTCCATCTATGGCCAAATCAAATAAGTCCAGAGTCTCTTCTCCGTGGTAGCCAGTAGATGGACAGTTAGCCTGTCCTCCCACCCTAAGCTTTCCCCAGGCACTTGTTTCCTCCCTCCTTCCATCCCAGGGCTGGTAAGGACCAAGTAAAAGTCTGTGTCTCAGTCCAGTCCTAATCTGTGAGGCCATTCTTAATATCAGCTCCCATTATGAATCAGCAAACATTTAAGGCCATCTCCTTATTGATGACAGTCCCTGTCCCTGGGGATTCAGAAATTATAAAGAGCCCTTGCCTGCCCTTGATGAATAATAATTTCTCTAAGCATGAGAGTACTAGACCTAAATCAGTCACTCACCAAGCAAGCAAGAGCTCCCTACATGCCAGATGCCCTGCTGAGTTCTGGGGATACAGTGAAAAAAAAGGCAGACCTGCCTTCAAGGAGCTAACATGCTGATGGGGGAGACAACATGTGCTTAAGTTGGTATATACAGAGACAGATGGGAAGGCAGCAGACCTGGGCCCTGGTTCCAACTCTTTCCCTGACTCCAGGTATAACTTGAAGCAAGTCACCTCTCCTCTCTAGGATATAGTTTCCTTATCTAGAAAATGAGAATGTTGGATTAAATGATTTCTGGAATCCTTTCCAACTTAACCATACTCCTCCTCCACTAACACCCACTCCTGATATCTTTTGTTAACAGGTGACCCATGGGGGGTTGAAAAAGTCAATTATACATCTATGAAACATTTTCTCCCCATTTTACAAATAGGGAAACAGAGGCATACAAAAAAAGATTAAATGTCGGGTCCAAGGACAAACAGCTTTTAATCGAAAGAGAATGGACACTAAACTCACAAGTCTAGCGTCCTCTCCACTATACTATTCACCTCTTGGATGATAGTGTGTAAACTCTAGACAATCGTACCCATTAGGCTGAAATGTGGCTGTGTATCTGTTGGCTGAAGCTCAGCCTGGTTAAGGTCTGGAAGCTCAACTCCAAATGCCTGAACACCAGGAAATGTGTGTGAGTTTGTTTTGTTTGGGGTTTTTGCTGTTATTTCGGCATAGCAGCTCATAACTATTTGGCTGCTAAGGTTGAGGAGCTGCGATCTTCACTGATTGGAAGGAACAGCCTTGCTGCTGTGGAAGTTACAAATAGCGTATAGTTATCACCATGATGCCTCCACTCGGCCTGGACCAAACGCAGTCAGAGGCAGTGCAGCCTTTCTTTTTAAAGCATGCGCTTTTCTATTTGCCACTTGGTTTCCCATGGTCTTTTTTCCAGAGCCTTGGTTCAGGGTTTCACCACCCAAGTAAGAGAATAAACGTGAGACCCTTTCATAACCCTTAGAACTGCATAGGAATCTTAGCTCTTATTACTGCTCACACTCCAACTTCAGTAGATCACCTTGTTTGCCGACAAATGTGGGGTTCTGCTGCTTGCTGGTCCCTGCTTACCCCTGCATTTTGAGGTCCTGTAGGTCAGATCCAAAAACAGTGACTAGCATAAGAAGAAGGCTGGTTGTGTAGCATCCCTGAAACTCGGGGGCCCCATGGCTAAGTCAAGAGGAGGAGGAATGCGGGGGGCATGCCTAGCGTCAGAGGCTCTGGCCTGGCTGTGACAGGAGCCTCTGCTTTAGAATGGATCCCCACTTGCTTTCACAGGTTATTATGGTGGTGCTGTTGCTCACATGGGCATCCTACAGAAATAACTGGGATGAACTGGTTTTTTTTAAGTATTTCGATAACAATATTTCCTTTAGAATCCAGAGCAATTTGTCGCATGCGCTATAGGCTTTACCAGACTGTCAAAGAGGGCCATGACTCACCAAAAAAATATTAAGAAGCCTTGGCATAGTTAGTACCTTAAACTTTACAAATAATGAATAAAGTCAAATCTGTAAAGGATTTGGAAAGTCTTAAAGTGCTTTATGACTCCTACTGTTATTACTCTTTATTATTCTTTCCGTTATCTCATTTAATCCACACAGCAACACTCTGGGGCAGGGAGTACAGGGATTACTATCCCTGTCTTTAGCAGTTAAAGATTGTTTTCCTCCCAATAGTCCAGAAAGGTAAGAAAATGGAGGCCTGGAGAGGGGAAACTGACTTGTCCATGGTCACACAGCTGGCTGTGACTCAGATCCAGGCTGGCTGATCCCAGCTTCACCATTCTTCTCACCTCTCTTTTTCTGCAAAGGTAATGCTTTTTCTTGTAGACTCAGATTGTTAGTGCTAGAAGAGGTCTTATAAGTGACCTAAGCCAACCTCCTTCCTTTGAGGCCTAGAGAAGAAAAAGTGATTTTCCAGAAGTCACAAAGTTAGTAAGTGACTGAGTCAGGATTTGAACTCAGACCTCCTGACTTTTAAGGCCATTACTCTTTCTGGGTCATGCTAACCCTGAACTTTTCTTTCTGCTATTTTGTCCTGTTAGCTGCAGGTGTATCATAGAATCTATATGACATTTGGTGTGCGGCCCTACTCACCAAAACAGCCTTCTCTAAACCCCCACATGCTTCTTCACAGGTGTGTTGGGACCAAGGCTTTTCAAACTCATATAAATGTTATATTTGCTACTACAGAAAAAGAGAATTTTAAAGGTGGAAGACACTAGTTAATCCAGTCTCTTCATTGTATAGTAATTGAGTGTTGGTGTTAATAACACAGATAATAATAAAGGTTCATATTTGTAGAGTGCTTTCCTCACAGTACCCACAATTAAGAGAGCCTAGACTAGATCTCTAAAAATCCTTTTCTGGATTCTGTACCAGCCTAAGTGATACATTCCATGTGAGGCCACAAGATGGCGATGTCACCCTGAACTTGTACATCCCTCCAAAGCTTTAGCATTCTTCAGTTGCTGGGGCCTTGGGGTGGGGGGTAGGGGGATTCCTAACTGCTGGAAGAAGCCAATGGCCCCAGGCACTGCTGAGAGCCATTAACCCTGACCTGGGCCCAGAATCCCCAGGAAATGCCTCAGGAAGTGCTGTGGCCATTTAAGGGAAATGGGGAAAAGGCTGAGACCAGTCTGGTGAACTGTCCTAGAACTGAGGGCAAAGGGGCAGGGGCAAAGAGAGTCAAAAGATTCTAACTTACACTGATTCCTGCACTTCTTTCAGTTGAGAGTAAAGAGAAGTAGCAAGAAATTCTGCCCGGGGTGTGGAAATCTATCCTCCTAGAGTGTGAGAACTAGAAGGGACCCTAAGACATAAAATATTAAAACAAAGATCAGAGAGCCCTGGGCCCTAGAATGTCAAAGCTAGAAGGTACCTTAATTATCAAATATCAAAGAAAAAAGGACGAGAGTCTAGAAAAACTGGCTCTGTGTTCTGTTATTTCCCTATATGTGTGACCGGGGCAAGACCTTCCCCCTGGGCCTCAGTTTGCCTGTTTTATGAAACGTGGCTGAACCAGATGGTCTGTAGGTCCCTTTCAGATCTAGATTCAAATGAACTGGAAGAGCTCTTGGAACATAAGAAATGAGACCCAAAGGGAACGTTAGAGATCACCCGATTCAGCTCTCTCACTGGTGGTTGTGAGTTGTTGTTTCCAGATTTGCAATTCAATCCATGTACAGAACTCTCTGGAAACTCTGGCTATCCAAAGCAGATCAACTGATAGGCATAAGAAACTAACCATCTGAGAGAGTGCCTGGGAACACTCAGAGGCTGGTTAAATGGCTTGCCATGGTTACACTAGGCATGATTTGAGCCTAGGTCTTCCTCCTTCCCAGGGCTACCATTCTGTCTACTCTACCTGCTGCCCCACCCCACCTCCCCAAACCAACGCATTACTTAAAAGATGGACATGGCAGGCTAGTGGAAGGAGTCCCATCCTCACAACCAGGATGGCCTATGTTCAAGGCCGACTTTTGGCCAATGCTGGGTAGGCCATTCCCAATGCTATAAGAAATTCTATTCTACCGTAAGGTACAGAGAAGGTGTGTACCTGTGCTAGGAGGGTTTTCCTTATCCATGAGTACCTTACATGAAATCATAGGCTGTACCCTGAAAATAGAGAAAATAAGGCCTGGAGGGGAAATTGAATGTGAAAGAGGAGGGCCTAAGACCTCAGACCTTCCTCCTTTGGTGTCTATGTCTGCCCCTAAAAGGAAATCATGGAGTATCAGAAAAGATAGGAAAGTTCCGAACCTTCCGGTCTAACTACCCTCTCCCCATCTTACCCTGGAGGAAACCTATAGAGGACATCTAAATTTAGAAAACATTCTGTTAATAGCAGGACAGTGGTCTCTTCTTGAAACCATAAGCCCTGACTTTTAGCAATTTGGCTTCTTCAGGGATGAGTCTCTGTCTAATTTTTATTTATTTTTGTTTTTATTTATTTATTTTTGGTGCTTAATTTTTAGTTTAAGAAATAATTCAAAGGTCCTTTTTCTTTCCCTCCTTTTAATGAGTAATGCATTACCTTCTGATTTCCCCTCCAGCTCTCAGAGAACCATAATCCTGCAGATCAGGCCTCACAACTCGGGTCTCATTTCATTCTCATTTATTCCTAAACTTTGTCTCGGCAACCATTATCAGATTCCCCGATATGAAAGGTCCAGTTTCGCATTTGGAGTTGAGCTTCTCATCTTCTTCAGTGAATCATAAAACATGAGATTTAAAATAAGCCTCAGAATAGAGATTACTGGAACTGGAATGGACCTTAGAACATAGCAGGTTAGGGCATCAGACATAGACTATTAGAATCCCAAGGGACCTTGGAACATGGTATGTGAGAACATAAAGTACAGTGTTAAAACGTAGAATATTAGACCTAGGGGACAGCTGAGAAACTATCTAGTCCAATTCCCTCATCTGATGCTTTTCTATTACTGTGGGGTTTTTTTATCAACTTCATTTCTGAATATATCCCTCTCCCCCAACCAGTGGCTGATCCTCATGGCTTAGCAAAATGAACAAATCCATCAGCCAGGCCAGACTTTAGAGATCAGTGCTCCACCTCCACAGTAACCCCACTTCTACAAGGGAAGGAGGAAGATGCATTTCCTCATCCCTTCTCCAAACTTGGCCATCATTAAGTAAATCATCACTCTGTACCAAGTACTGTGCTAAGGGTTGGGGATACAGACATATATCAAGATAGTCTTTGCTCTCAAAGCGATTACATTTCATTAGGGAGAGACAACTGATTGATACAGGAGGCTTCAGCTTCAGGGTTGGTTGAAAGGCCCGGTGGTGCTCAGGTGCAGCAGCAAGACAGATGGTAATATACCCTCTTTAGTGCCATTTCCCTTGCCAAAACTTTCTCCATTTCTGACACTGAACCATTCTACAAGGGCAAAGACTTTGGTAGCAAAACTTTCCTTCTCCAGGTCTTCAGTAGTTATGACTGCTGAGATGATGGTATAGCACCTGTAGAGACAATCAATGTCCCTGCATCCTGTCTACAGGGGATGAAGTCCTGATATTAGGGGGAAGAGGACATTCAGTACTCTCCCAGGGTCCTTTGGGATCACAGTCCTGGCCTGGCTCTACCAGGGTCTAAGGGTTGGTGGTGGCAAGAATTTGGTCTCCTCACAGTACATTGCTTGCTACACAGGCTAAACTGGCTTACTAGCTGGTTAGTGGCATTTGGTCTTGGGGTGGAATTAATCACAGCAAGGATGCCAAGAGCCTTATCTATATAGGACCATGGAGACCAGAGTCCAAAACCAAGACTGGTTGATCTGCCCCCTCTCTAATTATAATCACAGGTCATTCAGTGTGGGCTTTAGCGGGTTTTCTCCTTTCTCATTGTTGTCCTTGCACAAGATTTTTTTCCTGCCAAGCTCCCCATTTTGCAGAGAAGGATACTGGAGGGAAGTGACTTGACCGAGGTCACCCAAATAATTTAGTGGCAGAGCCAGCGCTTGACATCAGATCTTAGGACTTCATCACACTTTCTATTCCACTTTCTTCATTTCCATTTAAGTGGCTCAGTCATTCTGGCTGGGCTTTGTGGTGGAGATGGATGAATGTTTAAAAAAAAAAAAAGCCTGCTTTTTCACTGCTCCCTGGTTCTGCCATCCCTCTGAATATTTTTTTCTCTTTTCTTCAGTATGACTACAGCTTCCGGACAGAGCAGAGTGCTGCTGCCAGACTCCCGCCCAGTCCCACTAGATGTCAGCAGATACCACAGTCCTGAGGACCAGGAGGGAAGGAGGGGCAGGAGCCAGTGGAGAAGAGCTACCCAGCACTCGAGTGTGCACGCACACACATGCGCACACACACACACACACACATACACACACACACACACATACACACACACACACACACACACACACACACACAGATACTACTGAAAGGGGAAGGCAGCCCCATCCCAAAGCTGAGGAGTATTCTTGGAGTCATTTCTCCAAACCCTTCCATGGACCTCAGAGGACCCTTCTTTAAAAAAACAACAACAACAAAACCCCACCAATCTACCCTTTCTTCTTCACACACTTTAACATGCAGGGGAGGGGGGAGCACAACTGTTTGTACATGATGCTTTCTGGAATTTTAAATTGTAAAATTATTTTTCATTTAATGCCTCCCCACCCCTATCCCAAAGCCATCCTGGGAATTTTTTTTTCTTTAATCATTTGCCATAGTGATCAACAGCCCCTTAAAAAAGGAAAAAAAAGAAAAGGAGGAAAAATCTGTGTGATACAACACAACCTGCCCCTAGAAGTTCCTCTGGAGTCCAGTAGTCATGTGGTTAAACTGGTCACACACTGAAGGTATCCCTTAACTAGTGACTGTGGTTTTGACTAATGTTGGCTCTGGAATATTCTACCGATTGCGCTTAACCTGAAAGCGCCCAGCCACTAAGAAATGTAATTGTCCTCCGTGGACTTTTTTCAGGAGGTTGGTTTAGCCTGCATCAACACCTCTGGTGCTTGCTGGCCCATCAGCCCAGATCCTTTGGTGAGTGGCCTCAAACAGCCTGTTGGGAAAAGTCACCTTTGGCTATAATCAGGATCAAGCTTAAGGAAGCATCTCTTTCCACCAGGATGAAACTAAGAGGCTGGACTAGGGAACCTTGGGAACATGCATCCAGAATTGATCTCTGAGGTTTCCCATTGGACAGTTCTCTGGAAACCCCAGTTACCCCAGATCCCTAGACTGGACTTGTTCATTTCTTGGGAAAGAACAACTTACACCTCCAAGCAAAGGTGGATGATATTTTAGAGAAGAGCACAAGTATGGTGCTGGAGTTGTTGGGCTGCGGTTACACATGTAGCCACTCACCCATGACTTGCCCACCCCATTCATAGTACCTCATTGGCCACATGGAAGCCTTTGTCCACTCTCAACTCACCTGGTTGGATGCTGAAACGGAACGAGGAGACTATCCCTTCCACCCCTTCAGCGGAGCACCTTCCTGGAGGCCTCTTACCCAGGGTATACATCCACCCGCTGCCTGCCCCCCCCCACCTCAGGGAAGTGGGGCCTCAGCATGGGGATTCTTGATCTCGCTTGCTTTCCAAAGCCAGGTGCATGTCTGGATGATGCTTCTTAATGTGACAAGTCATTTCAAACAGTCCATTTGACCTGTGCTGCTTTTCTAAGTCACGGCCCTATCACAAAATTCTGGCCATGAACTGGAACTTTCCGTCAAGTATGTTTTGAGTGGAAGGTTGGGCTTTTTTTTTTTTGATAGTCCTAGTGGTCCCATCCCCCATTAAAGATGTGTTTGCCCTAATGACTGGTGTTGCCGTAGCTTCTGGCTTGCTCCAATGCACAAACTTGTTTTGCACAGCTATGTCTGTATTTGTTTGCTGTGGAGTGTTGTGAGTTTTTGTTTGTTTTTCCCCTTAGTTCACTAGAGTGTGAATTTTTTTAGAATTTGGGTGTCACCAGATACTGAAGCTTTCTGAGGAGTATGCTTGATGATGCCCTGGAAGAGGATAGAGATAGGTCACGGATGTCATGTGTAACATAGCCGGGTATATTGGGAAAAAGATGAGATTGTGTCAGGAGACCCCACTTCTGTGTGACCTTAAGCAAGGCACTTCCCCTTTCTGCACCGAGGTTTCCCCATCTGTAAAATTAAGGGGTATACTAGATTCCTAAATTCCCTTCCAGCTTTAATCCTGTCATCTGGGCAAATGGTCCTTAGCATTTTGTAGACAAATAAGCCACCAGAAGAACAGAAGAGCTTCTACGAAAGCACCTAAGTTAACATCACCACCAAAGCCCAGATCTGAGTCGGGAGGATGAAATTAATTCAGTTTTATCCTCCGTGGCTTGGGTATGATGGCTTAGGTATGACAGGGGCCCAGACTGAGCAACACTGCTAAGACCTGTGTCAGCTGTAGGATGCAGCTGCTGGCTGGGAGATGGCTCACCTAGCTGGTGCTTTTAAAAATACTTCGTGCACACAGTACATAAACTCTTCTGCTCTGACCAAGGCAAAGCCAGGGAGACTCTTATTCTCTCCCACTCCCAGCATTCCCTCCCACACACTTTGATGTTGCCCTCACAAGTTTTAAATTTGGTCTAGAGCTTTGTGTCTCCCATTTGTAACATGAAGGGGTAAGACTAGATAACCTAAGCTTCCATTCAGCCCTAACAGGGGAGTCTGGGAAGAGTTTGAGGGCCAGAGAGGAAAAGGAAATTGCCTAAGGTCACACAGGCACTCAGTATCACAGATAGAATTCAAACTCAGGTCCTCTGGCTCAAAATCCAGTGTGATTTCCACCATACGATTATCCTTCCTCTCCTGCACCGTGAAGGTAGCTTCTTATATTCATTTTAATCTGTTCTTGTTTAAAAAACAAAGAAAGAAAAGAAAAATGGAGAAGGGCCATATGAACCTTATAGGGCCTTATCACTCCAGAGTGACATTTGGATTGATGGATCATGAGACAGCCCTCCCCCACCCCACCTCACCCCCGCCAATTCTGTTGAGGCTGAAGATCATCCTAATTTCTCATTGTTGTTTTACCACCAACTCAGAATCAGCCAGATATTAGGAAACCTAGCAGGTGATAACCAAGAACCAGAGCGGTCAGTATAGCATGATCATTACTATGGTCAAGCCTGTTGAGTTTCCTTTTCTTCTTAAGACTGTTTGCTGTCTCTCTGGAACTGTCAGCCTTTATTTTTCCCTCCTTTCTCTAAGCCTGTGACTCCTCTCAGGACAAGGCTGGACTTGTCTCTCAGTTTGTCATCTTTACCTTCCAAGTTTTCTTTTTCCAAGCAAAACTTTTTAGCACCTGTTGACCTAGAATCATAGTCTCCTATACTTTTGGTGCTAGAAGGGACTGCAGCGATCAGCTAGTCCAGGCCTCTTTCTGAAGGAGGAGTCCCTTCTACTACTTCCTTAACAAGCAAAGGGTCATAGAACTTCTTCTTAAAGACCTCTACTTGGAAGCCTCACTGTTTCCCACATAGCAGGCAAGCGGTTACTCCTCTTCAGCTTCATAGAAAACTGATTTTTAAAAAACCACACAAACCTCAGAAAGCCCTTAGCCTTCCCAAGACTTGCCATGTTGAATATTCGAAGAAAGGGGCAACTCAAAGAGCTTGGAAATCTGCAAGTGTGAGGTCCACTGTTTTATCTAAAGGAACCCATGGGCTCATGAAGGAGATTCCTGCTGGTTTCTAGCAACAGTGTTCATGGAGGAATGACTAGCCATGAAAGAACAGAAGGACTGCACCATATTTTATTCAGGATGGAGGAAATAAAATGAGGTCATTGTCTCTGAAGGAATTAGATGAACCCTGTGGTACTCAGAAGCAACAGAAGCAATTCAGTTAAGAAAGGATTTCCTTAGTTCCTGGGGTGTACAGTGCAGCAAAGTAGGGTGTGTGTGTATGGGGGAGGGGGGAATTGTCCCTTCCCTCAGGGTACTTACATTCTAATTGAAAGGCTGTTGGACTAGGAGTCTGGGGATCTGAGTTCCCAGTGAGGGTTCCGCCTGATATGTGACTGTGGACAAGTCACTTTTTCTCTATGGTCCTTGGTTTCCCAATCTATAAAATAAGGGGCAGAGGGGCTTAGACCATCTGAACTTTAAGGTCTCTTCCAACTCTGAATCCCATGATTCTGCAGACCTAAGAGAATTTATGAGTAGAGCCATTTTTTTAAAGCAAAAGCTTCCCCTTGAGAAAGAGTCATTTCAACCACACTGATTGACACTGGGTTAACTTTGCATGTAATAATAGTATAGCTTTCCTGAGGATCCTAGAGACAGAGGCTCAATGTAGGTCACTGGGCACAGAGATTTATCCCCTGGGAAAGATGAGCACGGTGTACTAAAGGAACATAGAGCTTAGAGGACCGGGGTTCAAATCCTATTTCCTTATTAGCTGGTGACCTTGGACAAGTAAGTCACTTTCCTTGACTGGGCCCCAATTTTCTCTTCCACAAAATGATGGGAATTAGATTGTATAATCTCAAATTGCTTTCAGGTCTAAATCCTATTTGGCTTTTCTTATGGTTCACTATTCTTAGGCCCTCAAGCCTCTCACCTCAGAAAAGCTCTTAGAGATCAAGGACCACTTGACCACTGAACACACCTTCAGATGAGTTCCCTTCCTGATCTTCCCCAGGCCAAACAGCAGTCTCGAGGGTTTCCAGGTGACATGTTGTTAACTAATGTTTTCAGTATTTAGTATGGAGCCGGAGAGTTCAAGATGGTGAACTTGAACTAACTTGTGTGTTAATAGTAGTGACATTTTTGAGACTTAACAGTAAGGAATTAGCTTCTGTAGCACATTGACTGTGAAATTTGTTTTTTTTTAAAGCCAGGTTAGGATAATTGATGCCCATAAGGAGGACACATTGATGTGGGTGTGTTTAGAGTGTGTGTGTATGTGTGTGTATGTGTATGTGTATGTGTGACAAGTCCTTTTAGACTCTTCCTAACTCTGTCTTCTCTTTCCCCACTTAGAGTAGGAGAGAGGGTTGGGAGGGCAGATGAGCCGGTGCTCAGCAGGACATTGCAAGTATTAAAATATGTATTGTAATGTCACCTAGATTCTCTGTGCAGTGTAGGTACAGACTTCTTACCTGGACCACTCTGAATTTCTGGTGAAGGTGATGTTGGGATCTGGAGTAGAGACACATGCAAGTCAGAAGTTTTCTCCTGTTTACACGGTCTCGTGGGATTTATAACTAGAAGCGAACTTGAAGATCATCTTGTTCAACTCTGCTATTTTATAAAGGAAAAGATTGAGGCCCTTCGAGGCAATTGCCGCAGCCAGAAAAAAACAACTCCCTTCCCCATCTTATCCTTCGGGCTGGCTCTTTAAACAATGGACCCATCCGGATCTACCCAACATGGCTGCCAGAGCTGCTGTTTCTCTGGCATAGCCTCGTGCAGTAGTGTCCGCACCAGGCAGTGACCTTACCTTGGTCTTACATTGGTTGGCTGGGGAATGGAGAACTGGAGTTTTCTTGAAGTTGTGAAGGGTCCTTTATCTTGGGTCTCTCTAGGCTCTACAGGTACTCATTTCTATTCCTTTCCCAGTCTCCCACCTCATCCTACCATTTATCCCATGGTACAACCCAAGCTACATGCTCCTCTACTACCTGAGTACCTTCCTCAAGCTGAACAATCTTTCCATTAAGCCTAGGGAGATGAGAATTGTGCTGCTTTGCCCCTCCCCCAGCTCGGTTGCAGATTATCCCTAAAACCAAAAATTTCTTCCCATTATAAAAATCAGTGTGCTATACAGTGAAAAGAACACTGGAATGAGAGTCAGAAGCCCTTAATTTTTCTGACTGCTGCTAACTCCCTGGGTGACCTTGGCAAATCAGTTCTCTTTGGTCCTCAGTTCCTTCATCAGTTAAAGGAGAGGAGCTATGGAGTGGAAAGGAGACCAGATGTAGAGTCAGGAGATTTGGGTTTGGATCCTGGCCATGCTGCTGTCTAGTCTGGAGAGGTTACTTCCCTTTGGGGAAGGGGGCAGGGAGGGCTCAATTTCTTCCTCTGTAAAGTAAAAGAGTTGGATTAGATTCCTTCCAACATCATCATCCAATGACCAGATGATCTCTTAAAGTCCCTTCCAGCATTTGTAGCTTATGCTTGAGAGATGAGAGAAGATGAATCAACTCACTCTTTCCCAAGATAGCTGCCCCAGGCTTTGGATTGATAACCCTGTTGCCTGCTGTCCATCTAAATATGTCATTCCTGGAGAACATCAGACTCGAGGCTCTCAGAAATGACACCAAATGGGAGCAGTGAGCATGTCAAACCATATTGGCTACCTCTGGGCCATTACAGAGGATCCATCCATTACCCTGTGGGGCAAATCTCCTTGAAAGCTTGAGCAGAAGTATTCCTTAATTCTGGTGACTTGAAAAGCCAACCATGGGATAACAAATTAACCCTACTCAGCTTCTTAGTCTCCTACGTGCTGAGAGAAGAACATCTAAATGGAAGATTGTATCATCTCCTACCACCATGAAGAAAGAAGCCCTTTATGAAGTAGCCAGGCAGGGTCAAGATGCTGTGCACTTGTTGGGCTATTGGAATTGGACTAACTGTGCATTGATCTCATTATGTTATTATCTTTTGTATTTATTTTTAGGTGACTCCTGTATTTTATAAAGGGAAGTTTCACTGTGTGATTATTAATCTGTATTCTTAATATAATTTGTCAAATAAAAGTTTGTTTTAACCACTTCTCACCAGCCCTCCTCCCTTCCCTCTTTACTCCTGTCTCAGAAGCCCCAGAGGATCAAGTACACTGACTTCAGCTTCAATTCAAGTTCCAGTTCTAAATGGGGAGGAATCCTAGACTTTGCCCACAGTGTAGAGGGACCACACAGTAGTGGGATGGAGCTGCAGTGAGGAGTCAGAAAACGGCACCAGTAGGGAAAGCCCTGGCTTTGGATTCAAAGGTTTTTGTTGTTCAGTCGTGTTCTACTCTTTGTGATGACCCCATTTGGGGTTTTCTTGGCAAAGATACTGTACTGGTTTGTCACTTCCTTCTCTAGATAATTTTACAGCTGAGGAAACTGAGGCAAACAGGGTGAAATGACTTGCCCAGGGTCACACAACTAGTTAGTGTATGAGGTCAGCTTTGAACTCAGGAAGATGAGTCTTCCTGACTCCAGACCTGTCACTCTATCCACTGCACCACCTCGCTGCCCCAGAATCCTTTGGATCCAAAGGACCTAGGTTCAAATCCAACTTTAATCAATTACGTACCTGTTTGACTTTGGGAAAATCATTTAACCTCTTTGTAAATTAAGTGTTAGACTATATGACCTCTAAGGTCAATTCCAGCTCTAAATCCATGGTCCTGTGACCCAGACCTGGTTCTGCCCTAGTCATAGGCATGACTTACTTGCCACTTTCTACGATTCGGTTGGTGAGACAAAGATGGTGGATAATCTCTGTTGTCCTTTCCAGTCCAAACATCATAGTGTTCCAAGCTGCGATCCAGCTCTAAGACAGTTATTCTTACTTTCACTGCATATGTATATGTGTGTGTCTGTGTACACATGTCTGTACCTATGTCCATGTCTGTGTGTGTACACACAGACTCACCTTTATTCTAAATTATCAAACTTTCTTACTGCCAAATGAAGAATGTTGATAACTCAGCCTCTAAACAGAATGATCTCATGTCCCTCACCATTTAACCTTGTGGGGAAAGGGGAGAGTATTTTCCCTCTGCTCCTCTGTGCATTTTAGAATGAGATGTTGACTATCCTAGTTATAGACAAGGAGGATTCAGGAAGTCGTGGGTGGGGGTGGGAATCTACTTTCAATTGCCTCTGCAGACCCTCAGGATGGGTTCTTGAAGGGGGGGGGACTCCAGGTTTCCAGAAAAAAATGCAAAATGAATGTTTAAACTGAAAGGAGGCAAAAGAATTCTGAGGTCTTTGTTTTATCTCCCATTTGCCCTGGAGCCCGTGTCTGTGTGTATATGTGAGTGGCGTCTCACTCTAAGTTTGGAGGAGACGGTTGTACTACTGCAGTTCCTGGTAATTTCAGTCCTGTCCTGACTGCTCACCTGCTTACAAGATGCCACTCCAAACCACCAAGGCAAGGAGGCTTCAGGGCATTTGCTCAAGTAGAACAGGGGGCATAGGGTTGATTTTAAGAAAACTTCAGTTCAGGTTTCATCATCAAAGCTCTTTTCTTTCCATACAAATGACCTTTGAACTTATGGTCTAGACATCACAGTCTGGGACATCACTGCCTCCAGCCCTGTTATTGCCAGATTAAAGAACCCCCTCCCTATTTGGGAAAGAGTATATATAAAGCAGAGGGAGTACCATCTGGTCAAGTGTGAGAACATAGAATGTCAGAGGGGGAGGAACCTTAGAATAGAAACTCCTAAGCTAGAAGGAACCCAAGAATGTAGAATATTAGAGAGGGAGGGACCTCAGCAAAAAAAAAAAAAAAAAAAGTGCATTTTTTTAAGTGCATTGTACCAAGAGTAAAAAAACAGGGTTCGAGTCTTGCCTACTACTTAGTGATTGTGTGACTTTGGGCATGTTATTTAACCTTTCTGTGCCCATTTCTTCATCTAGAAAATGATACTTACACTGCCTTCCTCATAGATTTATTGTGAGAACCAAATGAGATCGTGACTATAAAGAACTTTGTAAACAGTAAAGCACAGGGCAAATGCTCTCTTTTTCATTACCATCATTATTATTATGTAGAAAGGAAAATGTGAGAACTGAAAGGGATCTTCTAACAATTCAATTCAACACAACCATTAAGTACTTCCAATGTACAAGGCATTGTGCTGAACACTCAGACTAGTCCATGCCTTCAAAAAAATTGCCTTCTGCCAGGGAATGAAGGAATGGATTGTTAGAACATAAAATAATAAATTTTGGAAAAATCACAAGAGTCGCTCAGATTTATATAATGCTTTGAGGTTTACAGAGAGTTTGGCTTTCCTGACAACAGCGTGGTGAGGTAGGTAGTCTAAACGTTACTATCTCCATTCTGCAGGTGAGGAAACTGATTTAGTGAGATTGTAACCCCAAATACAATATTGTTTATACTCCCTTTATAATACCTCTCATTAGAACATAGAATTTTAAAGCTGAAAAGGACCTTAGAGATAATAAAATCCAACTCCTCAGATGCATGACTGGTACCCAGTAAACAGGTGCAGGATTGCAGTCTAGAAGAGACCTTGGAGGTCACCTAGTCCAGAGTTCTCAGTTTACCCTGGAGGAAATGGATCCAAAGTAGTTAGGTTACTTAGATTCAGGCTACCCATTAGATGATCGGCAGAGCTGGGATTTGAAACAATGTGCCACAACATTCTTTCCATGACACTGCAGTATCACTTCAATAGTCCCTGCTGTTCTATTTCTTCTCTTTCTTTTTCTTCTCTCTCCCTCAGTCTTTTTTTTTTTTTGGTGAGGCAATTGGGGTTAAGTGACTTGCCTAGGGTCACACAGCTAGTGTCAAGTGTCTGAGGCCAGACTTGAACTCAGGACCTTCTGAATCCAGGACTGGTGCTCTATCCACTGCACCACCTAGCTGCACCCCCCCCAGTCTCTTTTAATGTTTTCCCTAAGTTCCTTAGGATCATCATCACATGATAACCATTGAGCACCTAAGTTCTAGGAACTAAGGCATAAGGAATTATATTGTAGCCACTGCCTTCAAGATGCCTCTAGTCTGTTTGGAGAGCTCAGCTATGCATATAATTAAAGTATAAAGTAACCCACAGCCCCCTTTCCTGTTTGTAGTGAGAGTTCAGAGAAGAAAGAAAGTATGGACAATAGTTGCTAAGGCTAAGGAGAGCTTGCTCAAGGAAGTATAACTTGAACGAGGTCTTTAAATACATATACAGTTTGGTGAGAAGAGATGAAAAAGAGACATGCAATAAGACTGGGCATGGGTGTCAGCATAGTATGTAGATGATTGGACTTGGATTTTGGAAGACCTGGGTTCAAATTCTGCCTCCAACAGTGATTAACTTTGTGACTAAGTCACTTAAACTCTAAGCCCCAAGCAACTTTCTAAAACTATAAATTATAGACAAGTGTCATCAAGAGAAGAAGTTTACACACCACTGAAACCACAAGCATATTATTGGTATTGACATATTCTTGGCACCACATTTGAAAGAGGAACATTACTCATCTGAATTGCACCCACAAAAGGACAATGGGCATGTTGATAGGATGTCATATCTTAAGAGTTGGATGAAGCATATGATATTTGACATGAAGATTCAGGAGCATTGTAACCATCAAATATCTGAAGCACCATCATGTTTCTGGACTTAGCCTGTGTTGTTCCACAGGACAGGACCAAGGGTCAATGGCTACATATAAAAACTGTCAAAATCTTATAAATGTCCAACCAATGGTATGAGCTACTTTATTTAGGTAGTAAGTTCCATGTCATTTAAAGTGTTCAGGTAGATGGTGGATATCCACTTACTGGGAATGTTATGGAAGAATTCCTGGCCGGGTAAAGATTTGACTAAATACCCTCTGAAATTCTGTTCTTGCTTTAGGATTTTATTATTAACAGAACTTTCCCGATAATGGAATGTGTTGTCTTGTGAAGCAGTAAGCTCCCTCTCACTGGAAATGTTGACAGAATGTGAATGATCATTTTTCTGAGATTTCTGCTTTGGATGGTAAATGAGACATGATGTTTTCTGAGGTTCCTTCCAACTCTAATATTCTATGATTTATAGAGGGGGGGAAATAGAGTTCTAATCTTGGCTCCATCAAGTGCTATTATTATCCCCATTTTAGAGTTGATGAAACTAAGGAAAACAGAGGTTAAGTGATTTGCCCAAGGTCAAAAAGTTAAGAAATATTGAAGCTAAAGTTGAACTCAGACTCTGGGCCCAGCACTCTATCCACTGTGCCACCTAGTTGCCTCTGTAAAGCCAAAAAAAAAAAGGTCAAGGAGATAATTCCTACCCTCAAGGAGCTTACAATTCTAGGGAGGTGGGGGTAAGAAACAAAATGAACACATTCTAGCACCCTCTCTGGTTTTACTCCTCGATCCACATTGGCAGTAGCAGGTTGGGACCTTAGAGGAACAGCTGCTACTATTTTCACGGTTTCTAGGAGTAATATTGTGGGTAATAATCGTACTATGGGGGGCCCATGAGCCCCAACCAGTGTGCTTCCCCCTTAATAACCAACAAATAGACTCTATTGTTTAGTTAATGTATTTATTCAAATGGCATCACAACAATATCCATATAGTATTTTCCCTCCAAACCTAGAGCATATTTTCCCACAAAGACATAAAAGAATCTATTGGGAGTGGGAACAATTTAAAGTACAATGGTAGTGAGGCATATTTGTAGGAAACACATATGAACAAAGTACTCACAATTCCAAGAACAGAGATTCCTTACAAAATTTGCTGAGGAGCATGGCATTGGGGAAGGATGAGCTGTTGCTTACCTGGCCTGGCTCCTCACTGGGCATAGTGTAGATGGATGGATGGATGGATGGATGGATGGATGGATGGATGGATGGATGGATGGATGGATGGATGGATGGATGGATGGATGGATGGATGGATGGATGAATGAATGAATGAATGAATGAGCTGGTCTTGATCGTGATAGGACATGGGGTCTCAGCTGGGCTGGGTAAAGCAGGTCATTTGACTTCACTGTTGGTTCCTCACCAGATTTGCCTGCCATTGGACTGGAGGCAAATGCATAGCTGCTGCTGGGCTGAGCCAGATAGGTCACTTTTCTGTTTAATTCCTGTTGGGTGGTACCACACCCATTTCAGCTTCAGTGCTGCAGGGCTCTTTTAGAAAGGAAAACAAACCTTATCCTAGAATTAGTAGAAGCTTCTCCTCTTTGACTCTTTCAGATCCTTGGTTCACCACCTCCAGGCAGAAGGTAGGAGAAGTCTAGACTCTCCTGTTCGACAATCCTTTCTGGTTCAGAGGTGACTTCAGTTTTTAGACTCCACCTTTACTTATGATGATCAGACAAGTTATACTTCCCAGATTCCTGTTGGATCCTATGCAGATGACTAGCTGGGAACAGAGGTATTGAAGCAATGTGTGCCCTGAGGCAAATTCATCTTCTCACACCTTTTCATGCCTAATCAAGCTGTTCAAGCCTCAGACCCTTTCTAAAGGTATTTCTTTAGCATTTAGAAAGCCTTCCCTTCTACATTTTTATGCCCCTGTTATTTTTCTTTTGCTCCTTCAGCTTTGCTGAAGTGCCCTGTTACAACAAAAAGTAAACACAAAGTACATACAAAGTAGCTAGATTAATCTACAGGGGGGGGGCAGTTAGATGGCTCAGTGGATAAAGGCAGGAGTCAGAAATACCTAAATTCAAATCTGGCCTCAGACATTTACTAGTGTGATCTTGGGCAAGTCACTTAACCTCTGACTGCCTCAGTTTCCTCATCTATAAAATAAAAATAATAATAGCGCCTACCTCCCAGAGTTGTGAAGATCAATGGAGATATTGTAAAGTGCTTAGCACAATGCCTGACACATAGTAAGCACAATATAAATGTTGAGCATAATCGTCATTATTAATTTCTAGAGGAGAGGGCATTTAAAGGTGAGGGGGAAGGGGAGAATCTGGTTAGGCCCCCCCTTTTTCTCACCTGTCTCCTATGAGCCAAAGTAGTTTTCGACACTTACTGCTCACAAAATCCTAATTCCTTTATAGTAGGAGAGGGTTGGGAGATCTGGGAACCAAATTTAGAAGCGGAGTATTTTATCATTGGATCATTTCACCTATAATTATGTGAATTATGGATCTGATGTATGGCAGCCACCTCATGGGAAGAGATGGTGGATGTCTATAGAGCTTTGTCTGCTATTGCTATTCCCCATACACATTATTCCATCTCCTACCTTGAGTTTTTGCACAACCTTTCCCCCTCCTTGTAGAATCCCTAGCTTCCTACCCAGTACTCAAGTGTTATCATTTACAGGAAGTAAAAGCTGATCCCTGCCCTCCAAGTGCTAGCACTCTCCCTTAGAAATTACTTCCCATTTGCTTGGTGTGTACATATATGTATTATATTTGTGCATGTATATATGTATATATCACATTGTATATACATATATGTATGTGCATATATAGGTATTATATGTCTATATCATGTTATATACATGTGTGTGTTGCATTACATGTTTATATGTGTATATATTACATGCATATATGCTTGGGTGTGTTGTTACCCCAATAGATTATATTTTCCTTCAGGGCAGGAATTTGTTTTTTACTTTGTGTCCTTGGCACCTACCATAATGCCTGGCAGATAATGGGCACTTAATATGCACATTGAATAAATGAATGAATTAAAAAACCACTTCCTTCCAACAGGGGGCCTCTCTGTGACACAAGGGCAATGTAGGAGAATTTCTTCTACTGCTATGGAGGCAGTGAATATTCTAGTTTTGTTGTTCATGTTGTCGTCCTTAGTGTTCTTCTTAGAGAAATTTCTGCTCTTGTCTCATCTCTCCTCATTTTCCCACTGTTTATATACATATTCACATCTTCTTTATGCTTTAAAAATATTCTCTTGGCCATGCCATCCCTCAACCTATCTTCCAATATCTCTCTTTTTCTCTGATAAATTCCTAGAATCATTCTTAGAACCCTTGGGAAAAAACACCCAAAGTCAGCTAATCCAACCTGTACCTAACCAAGAATTCCCTCTACAACATTGCCAATAAGTCAGCCAGCCCTTCCTTGTAGATTCCTAGTGAAGAGAAAACCATCACCTCCTAAAACAACCTATTTGCTTTTGGCTAGCTCTGGTCATTAAGAAGTTATTCCCCCCTCCCCCAGTTCAGCCTAAATCTGTCTCTGCAGGATCACTAGCTACTTAGGTCCTTGCAATCTGGTTTCTTTGTCTCATAATCCTCCCTCCCTTCATGAACTCATTTGCTCCAATGGGTTTAATTTTCACGTCATTGCAGATGGTGTCCAAATCTATAGTTTGGGGGAAAGTGTAGACATGTACACAGCCTCTCCCCTGAGCTCCAATCCAACATTTGCTACTTCCTGTTGTACTAGCCATTAGGATATCCCATGAGCACCAGAAACTCAATACATCCAAAACGGAACTCATGATCTTTCCTCCAACCTGCCCCCTCCTTGAATCTTCCCATTTAAAGCTCAGAGGCATCTTTGCCAGTTTTCTCCCTCTCACCCCTTAAATCCAATCACTTGTGAAGTTTTGTCAGTTTAACCTCTGCAACATATTTCAAACCTCTCCCCTTCTATTCTCCCTGCTTACACAGTGACCACCTTAGTTCAGCCTCTCATTGCCTCTCACCTGGACTGTTCATCACCATTTATTAAGCACCTACTTCATGCCTGTTGTTAAATAGATTCTTAACTAGTGTTCCTGTCTCCAAACTTTCCCCCTCTCCAATTTATTTTTTACACAGCTGCCAAAATAATCTTACGAGCAAGGAAGCATGGCATGATGCAAAGACCACTGGATTTGTAGGCAAGAGACATCTGCATTCCAAGCACTTACTACAAGTGTGACCCTCAGCAGGTAGCTTAACTTCTCATGTACTGCTTACCTCACAGCGTTGTTTTGATGAAACTTCATGTAAGCCTTAAAGTGCTATATTGTTGCTTATGTTACTAATGCATAGGTTTGACCCTCTCTTCCCCTCCAATAAACCTTCAGTGGCTCCCCATTGTCTGTAGATTAAACATAAGTTCTTTGTCCAGTATTTCAGGTCCTCCTCAGTCTGTATCACACATACACACACACAGACACACACACACACACACACACACACACACACACACACACACCTTTAATGCAGCTTCGTTTCATGTTATTCCCCACTCTAGCTGGCCTACACTGCTAGCTTTTCCTCAAGCTCCATATGCCTCTTGCCTCTGTGCATTGGGACAGACTGTCCCCCACGAGAGGGGGTGCAGTCACTCCTTATTTCCACCTATTGACGTCCTTCTTTTTCCTTCCAGGTTCAGCTGGAGCACTAGGTCTTTTGTGGAGCTTTCCCCTATTCCCCCCAGCTCAAAGTGCTCTCAAAGTGTTTTTCCTAGAGGACTGTCATGATAATTCTGTTCACAGCCATCATATTATACTCATTTGAATAAATATCATACATCTCTCCCCCACTCAGTAGAATAGAAACCCTTTGTTTTTATTTTCATAGCCCCAATGCCCTATGGTGCCTTATATGTATTAAACAATAAAAGCAGAAGAGACAGGAGCCAAGAAGGGGCCTTGGAAATCACCTGGATAGGGGAGGACTCAGAATCATCCCATCTGACCAGAGCATAGAGTGAAAGAAGGGGAATGGTATGAGACAGTGTTAAACCCTATGAGGTCAATAGTGTCAATGCTATTTTAACTCATTTAACAGATGGGGAAACGGAGACTTGGAGAAGCAAAGTTGCTTGCCATAGGCTACACAGTAGATGTGTCAAAGGCTGGACTTGGACCCAAATCTCTTGACTCTTGACTTGCCTTTGTGAATAAACCTTTACCAAGTGCCTTGAGTAAGCAGCAAGCATTCAAGGAAAGGGGGACAGGCACCCAGAAACTGAATGTGGCATCAGCTTAATGAGAGTAGGGCTAGATTGTAAAGGAATATCAAGAATTATAGTCCTTTAGATTGTTAACTTGTTGAGGGCAGGAGCTCTCTTTGTTATTAATTGTATCCCCTGTGCTTAACACACTTCCCCATATGTTGTAGGCACTTGATAAATGTTTTGTTGATTTATTTGACCAGAGTAGGGTTCAATTAGCCCGTTATGGACAGTCTAGATTTGATAGATTAGAAAGAGCTCAGGATTTGGAGTAAGGATTCCTGCATTCTGATTCCCACACTATTGCTATAAGTCACTTCCCCTCTTTAAGTCTCAGTTTCCTCATCAGTAAAATGGGGGTACATACTCTCACAACCTATATCATATGGTCTTTCTGAGGAAAGTACTTTGTAAACCTTAAAGTGCTATATAAATGTGAGTAATCATTACTATCATTTTACTATTATTAAAATCAGGCATGAATACAATATCTAGGTGATAGATCAAGAATTCTTGCCTTTCCTTCAGGATGAGGTCGGGTCTGCACTTCTCTGCCTAGGTCCCAACCATGGTATAGTAGAAAAAGACCTGAATTTGAAGTCAGGTTTGAATCTTGATGCTGTTACTATCCACTCATATGACCTTGGGTAGTGACTTTGCTCCTCCATGACTCAGTTTTCTCCTCTGTAAAATGAGGGAGTCTAGATCTAATTCCTGACCAATGAATTATGTCCTCACTGGGGGGAGGAGGAGCAAAGAGTGGAGTCCCCTGAGGGAAGTTGTGTGGGGATAGGTCCAGCATGGACATGGGCCTTGCCCAAAGACAGGAAGAATGGGGGAAAAGGAGGGTGGAAGGAGGAATAAGGAATGAGGCGTTTATGGCTTGTGACAACCCTTCCAGAATGTTCACTTAAAGGGAATTTGCTTTTCAGGCCAAGTTGGTCCCACCTTTCCACCTTGCTCAGTTTCCCATTTGCTGTGGCTTCCAATGCATTCTGGGACTTGGCAGCATCTCCAGCTTTCGTCAGTCCCCCAGATGGCCACCCACAGAGCCCTCCTCCCTCCCCCTCCCGCCACCTCCCCCCGCCTTTGCAGGGTTTCTGCTGGGGATGGGATCTGGGCCATGGAGCAAAAGCTGTGCTGAGCACTTGAGGCGGGTGTGGCCAATGTGTCCCACTCTCCAAGCCCATCAGAGTCTGTCCCAAAGCAGGGATCTGGGGATCTAGGATTTGTGCATCCATCAGGCTTGGGGGAGGGAAGCTGGACAGGGAGCCCTTTGCGGCTCCCCCCTGGGCGGGTTTTCAGCTGCGAGGGTCCAAGAAGTCTTGGCTGGGGCTGGGAAGCTTTCACTCCAGAAAGCTTTATGAGCTGTAATGCTGTGTGCTCCTCTTGGGATCACCTGGGCCTGTCATCGCATGCTTAGGGGACACTCAGCAAAGGAGCAGGGAGGGAATCCCCTCGCAGTCCCACCGCACGGAGCGCAGGGTCTGTGGCTCCTCGGCCACTGCCCAGCAGGCAGCTTCACAACCCGATAGAACTTGGGAGGGACCTTGGAAATCATCTCATTCCATCCCCTCCTTTTACAGAGGAGGAAACAGAGGCCCAGAGAGCTGGAGTGACCTGATGAAAGCCCGAGAGCGGGTCCTCTGACTCCCGGCCTAACGGGCTTCTCACTCCGTCGACAAGCACGGGGCCAGGCAGCTACAGCTTGGCTGTGACCACCTGCAAAACCAATTCCCGAGCGGCGACAAGGGAATGGCGGCTCTTTCCTGCTGGAGGCTGGGGGCCCAAAGTGGGGGAGGCCGGGAAGGAGGTGACGGCGGATTTCCCTGTAGATGCTGACGCTCAGCCAGACAGCACTTGCTCTCCGGGCTGCAAAACGCACGAGCTGGAGCTGGAGGACTCGAGTTCTACTCATCCCCAAACACTAATTCTCTCTATGTCCTCAGGCAAGTCGCTTGACCGCCCTTGGTCCCAATTTCCTCATTTGTAAAATGCGTTGGTTGAACTAGATGATCTCTGAGGTCCCCTCCGGCTCTTCAGCTCTGAGCCTGCGATTTAAGCGGCTCCTCCAGTTCTGACTTTCTCAATTCTATGCTCCGATACCCTCTATCCCAACATCCCGTCCAACTCTAGCAGTTCCATCTCTTGGGATCCTCCCAGGCACTGAAAGTGGCCTCTGACTCCTTTTCCTTTGCTTCATGCCTTTCCCTGCCCCTCCCCCAGCCCCAACCACTATTTGTGGTATTTACTTAAAATTCAAGAAAAAAAGTAGAGTAAGCTTAAAGCTGAGCTCACCATCTATGGTTTAAAAAATTTTTTTTTTGAAGTTTCAGACACTTGTTTGGACCCAGGCCAATTCTGTAACTTGAGCTTCTGCCGTCCATTATGTGGCTTGGAGGCGAACATCTTGCTTGCTTGCCTCTCTGTGGAAGTAGCATAAATTCCCTCCCTCTCCTGAAGCGATTGTAAGCAGATCTTTCAAGACCTCCGGGAAAAAAAAAATCCAAATATGGCAGTTCTGGGACTTGGGGGAAGGGGAAGGAGAAACTGTGGGCCTCAGAGACAGAAGAATTTGGCAGCAACTAATTTTGCTCCCCCAACAAACCCACTCTTGACTTTAAAAAACCCTGGCAACCCTCCCTCATTTCATTGCAGAAGAGGGGGACTATGGGTGTGGAATATTGCATATACTGTCAGTGGCCATTGATACATTGTCTGAATTTGCTGACCATTTTGTTGGGTTTTTTTTTTAAATATTAATCTTTGTTTCAAGGGAGCAGTTACTGCAGAGGAGGGATATAGGGAAATGAATATAATATAAAACAAGAGGCATCAATTAAAAACACATCTAACCTTGCACAACAACAGCAACACTACCCTGGCATTCTCTAGGAAAGCTTTAGAAAATGGAGAGTATAGTGAATGTTCATGAGTTCGTATCTAAATGAGAGATTCTGGATTCTAGAATGCCAATAGGGTTACTTCTTCAATGTGCCAAAGATCAAAGGAGGGAAGGAAGAGAGAGAGAAAGGAAGGAAAGAAAGAAGAAGGGAAGGAAGGAGGGAGAGAGAAAGGAAATGTACTTACTATGTACCAGGCACCATACTAAACAATGGAATATAATTATAAGCAAGAAGAAAGAGAGTCCCTGCCCTCAAGGAGGTTACAATCTAATTTGGGGGAAAAACACACAGAAAAGGGATCTGAAAGGGGGCAAGGATATGAAGGGTGGGGATTTGTGGAGGGGATGGAGATGAAGGTATCCAGTGAAGGGGGTAGGGTGGGGCACAGCTTTGAAGTGTTGAAGCCCAGAAGTGGTCCAGGAGGAGATGAAAGCCAAGCTGGGCCCCTCTACACAACAGTAGTAATGGAAGCTCCAGCAGGAACTCACCAATGGGAGAAGTGGATAGGCCTCACAGAAGGATAAAGAACTGGAATTGGAGTCAGAGGATCTAGATACAAATCTTCACTCAATTAACCACTTTCCGTGGGACTTGGGAGTGAATCATTTCCCTTCTCTAGGCCTCAGTTTCCCTAATCAGCAAAATGAGGGGGCTGGACTCATTCTCTAAATCCTATGATACTCAAAACTCAAAGGTATTTCTAAAGGTGAGAAAGGGGGGTTCAGAGAGGGAAATAGGCTTACCCAAGGCTGTCCAGCAGCAAATGGAACTCCAAGCCTCAAATGCAGACCTTTTGGCTCTGGACCTAGGGCTTTCCTCTTACAGCACTGCCTCTCCCCAGAGGGGCGGGTCCATGTGTGGGCACAGGGTCAGCACATCTGGAATTCCTAGCCTGAGAAATGGTGACATGGGAAAGACAGTAGAGCCTTGTGGGTAGATCACTGAGGTCAGAGTTAGGAAGACCTGGGATTGGGTCCCACCTCAGTCACAAGCTGTGTAATGATAAGGAGATAATGAATGTGAAATGTCCCACAAACCTTGTGCCGCTATAGAAATATCCATTGTTATTATTATTATTATTATTATTATTATTATTATTATTATTATTATTATTGTTTCATTCTCCTTGTCTTTATTCAATGGAACTCAGATAGAAATGGTCCTGGTGCTGGTTACTATCTTGCTATTATTCTTTTGTATTTAGAGCTCAGTGAACTACTAAATGGGTGGATATAATGATTGACTTACATAATTGAATAAATATATGGAATGCAGACTTATCTCCCGTAGTTATTATTATTAATATTATACGCCGTCATGTAAGTCATTGGGTAAAATGGAGAAGCCTCAGAGAATGTAGCATAAATGGACTACTTGGGTTCCCTTGTAAAGAGGGGAGCATGGTAAAGGGGAGACATCCTAATTCGATGCGTCAGGAGACCAAGGTTCCATTTCCAACTCTGGCATTTATCATCTGTTCATCTATGGGCAACTCATGACCTCAGAGGTCTGGAGGATTTGGAACCAGAAGGGACTTTCGATGATCGACAATCCCTGGGCATTGCCAAGTTACTGTAAGAGGTTCTCAGGAGCCGTTTGGCACCAAGCTGTGTTATTTTTCATCTTCTTTAACTCCAACAAAAAATGTAGCATGATTCAGTGCAATGAATAAGCAAACCTACCATTTGTAGACTGAAGAAAATGTCACCTATGTATTACTATTTTTCAAATATTCATGTGTTCTTTTGTATTTCATCAAAAACACATCAATTTAAAAGCTTTCTGATCACTATGTAACTTTAACATACATTGTGCATTTCTCATTCAAAGGATACTTATAGCACAACTATGACCATGTGGCTATCTGGAAAAAAACTCTTTTATACTAAAAGAGGGTTTTACACTCAAAAAGTTCAGGACTCACTACTCTGATTCAACCCTTTAATTTTACAGATGAGTCTCAAAGAAGTTGAGACAGAGGCAGCTAGGTGACAGTGGATAGAATACCTTCAAATCTAACCTCTAATATTCACTAGCTGTGTGACTCTGGGCAAGTCACTTAACCTTGTTTGCCTCAGTTTCTTCCTCTGTAAAATGAGCTGGAGAAGGAAATGGCAAAACCACTCCACTATCTTAGCCAAGAAAACCCCAAATGAGGTCACAAAATGTTGGACATGACTAAAACAACCAAACAACAACAACAATTTATACAAGGTCACACACGGGAAATATTAGACCCAGATTCGAAGCCAGTTCTCCCAACTCCAAATACAGTACTACTCTTCCTACTACACAGCTGCCTCAGTTTCCTCATTTGTAAAACGTGGATCATAATGAACTACTACCCTCAAAGGACTGTTTTGTAAAACAAATTCTCACAGAAACAGGAGAGTTATTATTATCATTGCTATCTATGGGACCTCAGACAAGTCTTTTCCTTTTCTGAACCTCAGATTTCTCCTCTGAAAAATGGGAAGAATAATCCTTTGTACTATTTAGAGGGATATTGCATGTTTTAAAGCACTGTAGAAATAGGTGTTCATATTTTTTAAGCTCACCTGGAATGTAGCGGTTAACAGACATTACAGGAGCCTTCTCATTCAGACCCAAACTCTCCAGGAAAATCCTCCTTCAGGGATTTTTCAGGAACAAACTTCTCCTTCACATGAAAGGCAAGACTTGTGTTGGGTGTGTGCTTGCACTCTGGTACATTCTTGCACACATACGTACATACATACACACACACACACACACACACATTCACACATGCCAGACTGTTGCTTCCCACCATGACCCGACCTGACAGTGCAGTCTGTGTGAACCTTTGGCTCCTAGCGCCCCAGCCCCCTACCCCAGCCAAAGCTGCTGGCCACCCCCCAAAGAAAAAATATTTGGAATGGTCTTTGAATTAAATGAGATTAATCCTCAAGTCCCTGACATTCTCTTCAGGCATGTGTTTTTATAACCTCCCTTTCAAATGAGAACCATTTGTCCCACCAAACGTGAAGAACACCCTCGGCCCCACTGCCGTGCAAGTCATCACCAGCACCCGATTGAATATCAAGGACAGTGCAAGGAGGTAGGACTGAGGTGAGGGCGGGATGGAAACCAGAATTAACCTGTCCCTGCTAGGCCTTGGCATTCCTCACCTCAGTCCTTCCCCATCCCTAGGGAACCCTCCCCATGGGTACAGTCTACTGAGGGCTAACTGGGAGAAGGACCATAGACACCAAAGTTTAGTTCCTTTCTTTGAATGATTGCTGACTCAGTCACCAAACCTTTATTAAGTGCCTACCGTGGGCCAAGCACTACTCTAAGTGAAGCTTATGTCCCATACACATGCACAAATAAACATATTCAAAAGAGATGCAAAATAAATTCAAAAGTAAATTGGAGGGGGCAGCTAGGTGGTGCAGTGGATAGAACACACGGCCCTGGATTTTAGGAGGACCTGAGTTCAAATCCAGCCTCAGACACTTGACACTTACTAGCTGTGTGACCCTGGGCAAGTCACTTAACCCTCATTGCCCCAGAAAACAAAAACAAAAACAAAAAAGTAAATTGGGGAGGATTGCTAACAATAGGGAAGAAGAGTGTCAGGAAAGGTCTCGTGTAGGAGATGGGTGCTTGAGATGAGCTTTATAGTCAAGCAGGTATTCTAGATGGATTGGTTAGGAAGAAGTGCATTTCAGGCATCAGGGACAGCCCGTGCAAAGGTGTGGTGATGAGAGATGGGATGCCATTTGTGAGGAATAGCAAGAATGTCGGTTTTACTGCACCAGAGGTTCCAGCAATAAGGCAGTGGCATCCCCATGAGGCAGATCTGGGAGTCCAGTCACCCCTTTAGGAGTCAGGTTTTCTCACAGGATAGGGAAGAAGGCTGCTCTTGGGGGAGGTTTATGAGCAGGAGCCTAGAGATTCTAAGACAAGGTTGAACTTTAGTTATCCTTTATTTACCCGATCTCTCAGAACTGTTGTAAGAAAAGTGCTTTTAGATATTGAAGTTGCTTTGTTGTTGTTATAGTTATCATCATCCTTTCTACCACTGAGATTTTCTTCAGGAACATGGTCCTTCTCCTGATCCAAAGCCACAACTAGGGCAGGGCAATGGGGGCATTGTCCAAGGGGCACCAGATTTAAAGGGCACTGACAAACTTAAGTCTAGTTTCAATTACTACTAATTAAGCACCTATCATGTGGTAGACATCTTACTAGGCACTGAGGATATAATAATGATTGGGTTTTTGGTTTTTTGGGTTTTTGCAATGCAGTGGGGGTTAAGTGACTTACCCAGGGTCACACAGCTAGTGCCGTGTCTGAGATCGGATTGAACTCAGGTCCTCCTGAATCTAGGACCAGTGGCTCTATCCACTGCTGCCCCCAATGAATGTTTTTTTTAATCACCCTTCAAGAAACCTCAGCCTCCTTGTGTAATTACCTAATTGCTTTTCATCCACCCCACTCTCTGTCTCCTGTTTCCATCCCTTTTCACTAGATTATGAGTACCTTGAAGGCAGGGAATGAGTTTCTTACTTCTTTGTATCCCTAGCACTTAACAAAAGACTTGGCACATAGTAGGCTTCTAATAATGCTTATTGACCTTCACTTGCCCCACTCCCTCCTCACCTCTACCTCTGGCTTCCACAGCTTCCTATAGACCTGTCCAAGTGCCATTCTCTCCTGCTCTCCCTCCTCACTTCCACCACAAGCTATTATGCTTTCCTTCAAAGACTACTTTGTAACTGACTCATATGTTTTATATATGGACAGTTTTGTCCACTCTAAGAGTGTAAGCTCCTTGAGGGCAAGAACTCTTTCACCTTTTTTGTTATTCTCTCTCTGGTGTCTGGCACATAATAGGCTTGATAAATGCCTAATTATTTGATTGAGGAAGGAAAGACCTGATCAGATTTGACTACTGAGCTATCATCAGTGATCTCTGAAAGATTGTGAAAGAGAGAGAGACCACAGACAGAACTGGGGAAGGGCAACATTGTCTCATTTTCAAAATAGGAAAGAGTGGAGTCTGCAAGCTGTAATAGGCCAGTGAGTTTGATTTTTAAATTTTTATTATTTATTTATTTGTTTTGGGGTGAGGCAATTGGGGTTAAGTGACTTGCCTAGGGTCACACAGCTAGTAAGTATTAAGTGTCTGAAGCCGCATTTGAACTCAGGTCCTCCTGAATCCAGGGCCGGTGCTCTATCTACTTCGCCACCTAGCTGCCCCTGGTGAGTTTGATTTTAATTCTCTCATCCTGCCCTGCTGCTCCACCCCACCCACCCCCAACTTCCCAAAAAAGTATCCCTGGGTCTCTATTGATACTCTGGCAACTTAGGGTCTATTTTGTTCCATTAGCTCAGGGAAGGAATGATTCACAGTGCTTGTTCCAGGTGCCCAGATCCCAGCTATGGCTCTGCCCTAACTGTCCTTCCAGGCCTCCTCCAGAGTGAAACAGTCAGATTCCAAGGTCATGGTATTCCTGGATTTGTGATTAGAAGGAGGTGTAGAAATCATCCAATAAATCCCTTATCTCAGAGATGAGGAAACTGAACTCCAGAGAAGACAAGGTAACTTTCCTAATGTCACCCAGTATCAAACTCCATATAAATGGGGACTGCTCAACTGTACAGAAGGATTTCTGCCTGTCACATGGTGATTTAGAGAAAACCCCATATTACCCGTGTTTTTATTGTATTTCAATTTATTTTTAACTATTTCTCAAATTACATATTAATCTGGTTTGGGCCACACCTGGAATGTTGTCTGTGGCTGCCTGTCTTCACACTTCTGGTATAGAGAAAAGAACAGTGAACTTCAAATCCAATCTTGTCTCCCCTCCACCCATAATAAGTGATAAGCTTAGAATAGTCAATCAGGGGCAGCTAGGTGGCACATGTGGATAGAGCACCGCCCTGGATTCAGGAGGACTTGAGTTCAAATCCGACCTCAGACACTTAACACGTACTAGCTGTGTGACCCTGGGCAAGTCACTTAACCCCAGTTGCCTCACCAAAAAAAAGAATAGTCAATCAACTTGTGCTTTCTTATTCTGTAAATGAGAAATTTGGGCTACGTGACTTCTAAAGTCCCTTCTAGTTCTAAAGCTTTATGATTTCTAAGTCTTAATTACTGAATACCTAGCAACACAGTGGATTGAGCATGGGGCCGGAGTCAGGAAGACTCATCTTCCTGCATTCAAATCTGGCTTCAGACACTTACTAGCCATGTGACCCTGGGCAAATCACATAACCCTGATTGCCCAGTTTCCTCATTGTGTAAAATGAGCTGAAGAGGAAATGGCAAAACACTCCAGTATTCTCTGCCAAGAAAACCCCAAATGGGCTCAAGAAGTCAGATGTGACTGAAAAACAACTAAAGAGCAATACTATACAGGCAGCTAGAGGGCGCAGTAGTTAGTGCTGAGCCTGGAGTCAGGAGGAGCTGCATTTAAACCCAGCCTCAGACACATATAATAGCTGTGTGACCCTGGGCAAGTCACTTAACCTCTGTTAAATTCCCTAGTTTCTTCAACTGTTAAATGGGGATAATAATAGCACCCACCTCCCAGGTGGTGGTGAGGATCAAAAGATAAAATATTTGTAAAGTGCTTAGTACCTTGCCTGGCACATTAATAAATGTCTGCTTGAGGAGGAGGTTCAGAGAAACCTGGAAGGACTTGCATGAATTGATGATGAGTGAGATGAGCAGAACCAGAAGAACATTATACACAGTATCATCAACATTTCGTGTTGATCAACTGTGATGGACTAGATTCTTCTCATCAGTGCAATGGTACAGAAGAGTTCCAGGGACCCATGGGTGGAAGGGGATCTCCAAATCCAGGAAAAAAAAGAACTGTGGAATAGAGATGCTGATTGAACCATACTATTTCTTTTGCTTTTGGTGCTGTTGTTTTTCTATTTTGAGGTTTTTCCTCATTGCTCTGATTCTTCTCTTATAATATGACTAATGCAGAAATACGTTTAATGTTATTATGTATAGATATATAACCTATATCAGATTACCTGCTGTCTAGGGGAGGGGGGAGGGAGGGAGAAAAATCTGAAATTGGAAAGCTTATATAAACAAATGTTGAGCACTATTTTTACATATAACTAGAAAAAAATAAAATACTTTTTTTTTATCAGAAAAAAATGCCTGATTTGGGGGGGAGGCGGTGTTAGGGAGATAGTGTGGTTTAAATGTAAGTAGAGCACTAGATTGAAATTAGAAGAAATGGTTAAGAATAACTGATTCGACTACAGCACAATGGAGTTTAAAAAGCACTTATACACATTATCTAGCTTGAGTTTCACACCAGTCCTGTGAGGTAGATGCTGCAGGTTTTGGTAGAAGACCTGTGATTTGCAATGGTAGCACATCTAGCCCAGGGTGTCTTAGACTTTTTTCACTCACGTCCTCTTTTTGCCCAAGACATTTTTACTCGACTCCGCATATATAGGTATATAAAATAGATATACATAATCTTTTACTGTTGCCAAATACTTGACCTGCACCGTTTAAGAAGCTTTGGTATAGAGCACCAAGCTCTGGACTGGAATACAAAAGATAGTATCTAAATCCCCCCTCCCACCCTAGACATTACAAGCTGTGATTGTGGACCTGTCATTTAAACTCTCTGGGCCTGCCTCAATTCACTTTTCTGTAAAAATACGTTGTAGATGGAATACTACTGTGCTGTAAGAAATGATGAGCAGGAGGAGTTCAGAGAAACCTGGAGGGTCTTATGTGAGCTGATGATGAGTGAGACGAGCAGAACCAGAAGAACATTGTACACAGTATCATCAACATTGAGTGTTGACCTACTGTGATGGACTATATCCTTCTCACCAATGCAATGGTACAGAAGAGTTCCAGGGAACTCATGATAGAAGAGGATCTCCAAATCCAAGAAAAAAAAGAAAGAAAGAACTGTGGGAGTATAGATGCTGATTGAACCATACTATTTCTTTTGTTTTGGGTGCTGTTGTTTTTTTTCTTTCTATTTTGAGGTTTTACATCACTGCTCTGATTTTTTCTCTTGTAACAGGATTAATGCAGAAATAGGATTAATGTTATTATGTGTATATATATGTGTGTGTGTATATATATCTATATGTATATGTATATAGATATATAGATATAACCTATATCAGATTACCTGCTGTCTAGGGAGGGGGGAGGGAGGGGAGGGAGGGAGAAATATCTGAAATTGTAAAACTTGTATAAACAAAAGTTGAGAACTATCTTTACATGTAACGGAAAAAATAAAATACCTTATATGTAAACAAAACAAAACAAAACAAAACAAAAACGTTGTAGAATGAAAAGGCCTCTAACAGGTCCCTCCGGCTACAATTCTTTTCATCTTTATTTTATTGCTAGTGATTTCAAACTCAAATAGAAACAGATCCTTCTAGGCAGCATATTGACTTAGAAAACCACAAAATAACATTATCTTTGTTTTATTGTATTTTTATTTATTTTGTTCAACATTTTCCCATTGTATTTTTATGTGGTCCAGGCCTCACTCACATGGGCCTTGAGTTTGATACCTCTGGACTGTAGGGAACTCCTCCTAATGCAGATAGATAGGGCATTGGTCTGAATCTTATAGTCTTAGAGAATTGTTGGGGCAGAGGGGGTGGGGGCATGAAAAGTGAAATGACTTGCTCAGGATCACACGGTCATAATATGCCAGAGTTAATAATGGAATCCTGGTCTTGCTAGGGATCATATCAGGAGCTAGGAATGTAAAGGGGTAACTTGGGCTCAGAAAGGTCATGTCACTTGACCTAGGTCACCCAGCTAGTGTCAGAGGAAGGATTCAAACCCAGACCTTCCTGATTCTAAATCCAGTTCTTTGTCCCTATGAATGCTGATTCTGTACCTGATTCATTGTGTGACATTGGATAACATAGCTTTGACCTTCAGATTTCTCATATGCCAAATTGGTGTGCTAATCTTTATGCTGTCTATGTATGTGTGTATACACATGTGTGTTCATATGTAGATGTATATATATATACATACACACATATAGAGGATAGAGACTTGGATAAATACCTATTTGATATGTAGGATACCCCTATAGCAAGAGATATACTTATGTAAAGGTATAAATATAGATATATAGGTATGCATATCTCTGTATGTATATATATATATACATGTATTATAGATATAGTATATATTGCTATAAAGGTATAGATATATGAGTGTATAAAGCTATATAGGTGTGCATGTATGGGTATGTCTAGATGTCTACGCATATGTGGCCATACAGGTGTGTAGGTACTGATACATGGGTGTATGTAGATATATAGGTATGTGTATATATTGATATATATAGGTATATATAGGCACATATAGACACTAGACTGTTGTGAGGATACAATGAATAATAGCTGTGAAATAACAGGTGAATTTCTATGTGAGGTGCTTAGAGGCAGGAATGGATACCACTCAGAAGACCTGAGTTCAAGTCCTAGCTTACCAGGCCATTCGACCTTAGGTCAATCATTTAACTTCTCTTTCTCAGTTTCATAGGATTACTGATTTCCAGCGAGAAGTAGCTTAGAGGCCTTGGCATCTAACTCTTTCATTTCATTACCCCGGAGAGGGTAAGTGACTTATCCAATGTCATTTAGGTAGTAAGAGACAGAGTGTGTCCAGGACCATACTACCTCTCAGCTTCCTCTTATGTAAAATATGACCTATTTTGAGATTAATCTGTCACCACAAAGATGAGTCAGGCACAGACACTGCCCTCATGGAACTTATGATCTACTTATAATTTGGTTTTAGATAATTTTTCCCCATTCCTATCTGACTCTGCTCCCAAAATAGTGCAGAAAATCTTTGCTTATCGCCAGAGTTACAGTGAAGTCTTAAAGGAGAATTACAGTTCAGTGAAACTGCCACAATGACCCCACCACCACCAGATTAACCCTATTCCCAGATTGAAAGCTGGGATCTGTGGTCTGACTGCATGAACTCCACCCTCATTCCCATTCTACCTCTTGGCATACTTCCTTGCAGGGGGGTGTGAGGGGGGAGGGAAGGTGTTATTATGCTCCTTTGCCCAAGTCAGACAAACTTCAGACCCGGATCTCAGCAGTCCTGGATTCACAGGAGGCCACTGTGCATTTCAGTAGCCTTTGCCTGCTTTGCCATTTCTCTCTGAAAGTTTTAACAGGAAATCTCCATTTACTGTGCTTAGAGAGCTTGGGCAAGAGATGGGGGAGGGGGGGGCAGGGGATGGGAATCACCATGGCTTTGTTTCACTTCAAGAGTTAAACATCCAGGCAGGTCAGAGTTTAAAACAGCTTAAATTTAAAAGGCAGCTCAGAACTGGCAAACAGCAGAAGCTTACGGGGCATCAAAGCCAGAAGGAAAATTAAAACGTTTGAATGTCAGAGTGGGAAGGAACTTTAAAATGTAGAAAGTGAGAACGTAGAATGGTAGAGCTAGAAGGCACCTTAGAACACAGACAGTGAAACCTATTGAGTGTTTAGAGCTAGAAGGAGCTTCAGACATGGAAGGCTAGAACGTGGAATATTAGAGCAAGGAAGAAGCCCAGAACACTTGATTGGTGAAGCTAGAGGGAACCTCGGCACATAAGAAATTAGGGCTAGAAGGACAGTCAGAAACTATCTAATCCAACATCCCCATTTTACAGATGAGAACCCTGGGGTCAGTGAGAGATCAAGTGGCATGCTCCAGAACCACGGAGCCAAGAACCAAGAGCCAAGACATGAAACTAAGTCTTGTGATTCCAAGCTCAGTTCTCTTTCTACGCTGCCACTCTGTGAAATGATAAGATGTAAGTGCTTCAGAGAACTGAGTTACTCTGATTTTAATTTTTTAATTGCTACATAAAAGCCACTTCCCTTAAACAACCCCTTCTTGTAGGCTTTTGTAGGAGGGCGACTTCACTGTAGGCAGGAGAAATGTTACTTGTTTTTGTGTATTGGGATGAGGAGACGAAGACATTTGATTGCTGAACTCTGCCCACTGTCCACTGTCCAAACCGCTGATGTCCGTCATTTTTCTGAGACAATGTCATTGCCTCCCAGATTGTAACCCTCGACAACTTTCATTTGGTTACGAACTAGGAAACATACACAACTCCAGCAAAAATCCAGCCAAAGCAAGGGTCCCGGTAGATTAGACACATGCTCCATTTCTCTCCCTCCCTGCCTGCCCTCCTCCTTCCCTCCTTTCTTTCTTCCTTCCATTACAAATTCTTCTGCTTTGGGAAATTTCAACTCTCCCCTCCACCCCACATCCCTTTGGGAAAAAATACCTTTGAAATGATTGATAAGCCATGGAGCTGATTGGCCCGGCCCTGGGGAGCAAAAACATCTTTTGCAGTTTAATGTAAAGCCTTTCACTTCTTGCCTAATAAGTGTTGAAAGAAGCATAAATAGAAATAAGCCGGGATTTCCATGACTAACAAGATGACCACATCAGTGTGCAGTGTTTGGGGTTCGAAATGAGTCAGCTCATGCCTCCCTGGAATAAACTGCTGTATTCCTCAGCGACGAGGCTTGCCAGCAACCCTTTGAACCTTTGGCAGAGGCAGCCAAGCTGGGCTTCAGAACTGGGAAGTGTTTGAATGGGGGTGGGGTGGGGTGGGGGGTGGGGGGGAGAGGAGAGAAGGGGGATAAAGACCATCCAAACGCTCCACTCTGCCCATGGGGCAGGGAAGAAGATTTTGGAGATAAAGGAGCCAACTGGTACTGAATCGTTCCTTTCAAAAGCCCTTTCACGTGGTTCTACTTCCCTGCCTGCTTTGGTGGAAAGATGTAAAAATTTCAAACAACCGCAAAATAAACATTGCAAACCTCGTCTTCTCCAAATGACTGGCATTTTCAGAATTCCATCCCCTCTCCCTTTGGAGTCGAGGTTTGGGGGGTCTTTGCGTAGTCTGCCATGTGCACGTGAAACACCACAGGTAAGGCTGGTGTTTGGGAGTCCCTAGTTCTTAGTGGGGACGGGCGGCAAGGTGCGGGGGGGGGGGGGGACGGGGGTGGGGCGTATACAGGAGGTAGAGGGGGAAGTGTCTTTATTATTCCCTCGATGTATTTAGATGGTAGATGTCTTGTCAAAATCAAACAGCTTTTCTTTATTAGGGTGAAATCGTAATGAACTCATCTGCTTCCAATATTTATAAAGAGTAGAAAGGCATTAATTCTACTGGTTGTGAATAAAACCATCTGTGATTCTTTCATTTGATGGGGTTTTGGTTTAAATTACATTTTTCACAAATAAGTGCTGGGGTGGGTTTGTGTGTGTGGTGTGTGTGTGTGTTGTGTGGTGTGAGAGAGAAGAGAGAGAGAGAGAGAGAGAGAGAGAGAGAGAGAGCGAGAGAGAGAGAGAGAGAGAGGAGAGAGAGAGAGGTTGGTGGCAATCGGGGAGTCTCATAAGAAAGCATGTGATCGAGGAAAACTGAAATGTTTTGCTAGCAAACTCATTTCTCACCTTGCAAGAGAGGGAGGGAAGAGAGAGGAGAGAGAGAGAGAGAGAGAGAGAGAGAGAGGAGAGAGAGAGAGAGAGAGAGAGAGAGAGAGAGAGAGAGAGAGAGAGAGAGAGAGAGAGAAGGAGGCTGCAGCCAACTTTAACACATTAGGCGACAGAATTACCCATTCAGCCCTATGCAATCCATGACAGGGACCAGGCAAACAGAGGATGTTTTGAAGTTTGCTTTCCTTCGGGAATTACAAGGTTCATTTAACCTAATCTGTCCTGACACTTGAATTATAATATTATGAGCGTCTTCAGAGAAGTCAAACAGTAGTTGCCTCCTTAAAAGCAAAGCAGAAGTTAATAAAATGGGCAAAATGTCAAGAAAAAAGGTCTAATCGAATCATGGTGTAATTCTCTGGGGGAAATGTTCTCTATGTGTATACACACACACACACACACACACACACACACACACTTTTTTCTGGTGGAAATCTTGGAAGTCAAATATTTCTGTCCAAGGAGAAATGTGAATTTAGGATACGTTTGATGGAACCCCTAACTATAGGAAGATCCCCATGGGACTGCTTGAGGGTTTAACTTTTGGGTGTTGGGCCTTAAGTTAACATAAATGTCTGTCTGGCTAATTAACACCCCCACTCAATTCCCTGCCCCACCCCTCCAACCATATAATATCCTGGAGGCTTCCTCATTATCCCAAGGAGATTAAGCAAATACACTTAATTCTAACGGGTTACCTGTATAGGCACATAGAGCAAACAGAATAGCATCATCTACTTGTTTGAAAATAAAAATGTGATGAAATCCCCTGGTCGCCAGGCTCCTCTGGGGACAAGTTCAGAGAAAACCATATAGTAGGGAAACAACCCTCTAGAACAAAGCAATACATGATAAAGAAAGTCATATTAAGATCAAAATCTCCATTTGAGTCCATAGTGGTAAACATACACAAACACACACCGCATGGGACATCGAGGATGATCCAGTCCTATTTCCCGAGATCCAAGTCATAAAGGGACATCACTAGGATTACTCTCCTGAAGATATAATCCTCACCAAAGGAACCCTAGACAGGCATTATGGGCTCTAGATTATGCATGTGCAGGTGGGTTTGCATGCTGATTTGTAATCCCATATAAGTATAAGAAAATACTATATTATATCTATGTGTTAAATTGTAGTTGTATATGTATATATGGGCATGTACATGTTGTCATAGGCACAGGTTTAATTCTGTATACATTTGTCACTTAACTCTGTTTGCCTCAGTTTCTTCATCTATAAAATGAGCTGGAGAAGGAAATGGCAAACCACTCCAGTATCTTGGCCAAGAAAACTCCAGATGGAGTTACGAAGAGTTGAATTTGAAACAACAACAACAACAACAATAACAACAACGAGAAGGGTCTCCTTCCACCAGCATAGATTTATAACCCCTCTGTACCATATACGCATATACCTGCAATGATGCATGCACACAGGCAAGTGTATATACATGATGTATATATTTATATACATATTCAAGGGATCATATAGCAAGATTGAGGGGACAA